>NC_139682.1:37674637-38385568 GCF_964106915.1 Podarcis gaigeae | reverse complement strand
ATTGGTCCATCTAGCTCAGTGTCATCTTCTACACTGACTGGCAGGGTCTCTCCAGAATTTCAGACAGGATTCTCTCTCAGTCCTACCTGGAGATCTTGGAGATTGAACCTGGGACCTTCCACATGCAAAGTAGATGCTCTACCACTGAACTAAGACAGTTGATTTCCTGTATTGGCACAGTTGGACTAAATAGGCTCTTCCACCGCTTTGATTCTATAACTCTATCATTTGTGGGGTGGGGGTGACTCTGCAAAAGGACATCGTTTCTGTCTTTGGTTCCCACCCCTGAGCTCAGTAGGATACCCAGAGGCACAGTTTTCACTACTGTCCAATTTAGAGATGACAAGAAGCCCACGCTGTCAGTGTCTTCTTGATCACACTGCGAAATATCACATCATTTTAGCTATTCTTGGAGTCAGCAATAGCTATTATATGAACCATCAGACTTAGAACATGCTTGTACTTGATGTTTCCAGAATGTCATTGTCAATTTGAGACATCAAATTGGAAGTACTGCTGTGTTGAAAATTTCTCCCACATTATTTTGACCATTCCCAATCAATAAGTGAAAAAAGAAATTGCATTTGAAATTATCAAAGGGAAAAGAAAATGCTGATGAAATTCTCATGGGTGGGGTTGCACGTATCTTACTTTTGAGATGGTTGAGGGGTTTTCCTTCCTTCCATTCTCCAAATCATCTCCTCCATGATCTGCAATCTGCAGACCCTTCTGGTGCCCGTATACCACTCAGGCCAGTTAAAAACCATTTAAATTCACAATGAAATAATAACATAGCTCTAGAACAATTCATCATTTGAAGCTGAATTGTGGGGGGCTCAGGACAGGCAAAAGCAATCACTCCTTCACATAATGCATAGTTAACTTGTGGAATTCCTGTCACAAGATGTGATGATAGCCACTAGGTCAGATGGCTTTTTAAACAGAATTAGAAACATTAATGAATAATATTGCTATCAATGACTAATAGTGATGACTTTATGTTAGCTGTAGGATCAGTGTCAGGATGCTTGTGAATACCAGTTGCTATGGATAAAAGAACAGGAGGGAGCTATGCCCTCATAACAACATAATAAGACCAGGCTGGATCAGACCAAAATCATGTTCTCACAGTATCCAACCTGATAACTAAAGGAAGTCCTTAGTCACTTTCATATCCTGTTATGGGCTTCCTATGGGCATGTGGTAGGACTAGATAGGACTGGAAAACCTAAGAACGTATAAAGGGCAAAAGGCCTATATTTAATATAGTCTTCATTTTTTAATAGTAACAACCCTGTTTCTGCTGTTTGGATGTGTGTTAAAATGCTTGCAAAACTGCTAATGGCAGCATGCTGAAATATTGACTATCCTAGACCAAAGAACTACTGTAGTAGTTTCAGCTTTCTTCCCTTTACTATAAAGAGGTATTACCAACACATGCAGTAGATATCCTCAGGCTGGTGAGAAACTGATTTTTTGTTGGGCCAACTGTGTGGGCAGCTGAGAATCCCACCCCCACCCCAATAAAGGGATTTGTTTAGAGTTTGTTGGAAGAAGCTTTCTTCCCCCCCCTTCCCCCACAATCCCTACTGCCCAGCTGGCATAACTTTGATGGTTGAGCGGGTTTTTGTTTGATAATGAAAGGGACCAACTGGTAAGTGAAGTCCAAGTCGTCAGAAGCTGGCTTTGTCTACAGCCATTAGCAGTTTCACAGAAGCTTTACAGAGAGAAATTTCCGTGACTCCCAGTGCTCAGAATGGAAGAGGCAATGGCATTCCTGGGATGGCTTTGCTGCTAGACAGCCGGACCAGGTGGAGCCACAGCCCTGCCTGCCAATCAAATCATTGAGCAGCTTCAAACATCACATTGTCCCACTCTCACTGCCAGATGGACTCCTCTGTTCTTGTAGCACCACCTTCTGACCTTCACACCCACCCAGCTCTCCAGTCTCTGAAATGAGTGCAAACTGCAAGCCATTACAAGTAGATGTCAAATATAAGCATTTTTCCTCTATAGAAGAGTAAGGCAAGTGTTGTTTGATATTGTCATCAAACCATACACATGTCGTTGGACCAATAAATCCTGCCATGGACTGCTCCTTGGATATGAAATATGGGGAGATGAAATAATGTTTTGTAGTATTGGGGGGTTGGGGTTGGGGGGAATTGCCATTATCTCCTATGCAGTCTTGCCACTTCATTACGTTTTCCCTAGGATTTATGTCCACCTGTCAGGGATGCTGTGGTTGCAACTTGAAATGCAGATCCTGCACTGAGCAGGGGGGTTGGATTATGTGACCTGCAAGGTCCCTCCAGCTCTATGGTTCTATGATTCTAAATAATGTAGAAATCTGTGTGCCAGTGCCCTCGTTATCCTCAACACAATAGTTCCTCCCCCCGCCCCACATTGCATGACGGTTTCTGCTAAAACCAGTTTTGCTGGTTTCTGTTATTCTTCAGGCTGAACCTGGGGAGATCCAATCCATCTTCTCAAATGGGAGCTGAAGAGTGGCATAGCTCAACAATGGAGTGTATAGCTGTTGGTGACACCTATTGGTTAGTGTCCATGTCATCATTTGGAACCAAGGAATGAACATACACAAACCAGGTCTACATCAGTTTTACAACTGCTTGTAAAAAATCATTTTTTTAAAGAGGAATTAACACATGTGATATGTATTTTTAAAAAAACTTTACACAGGCATACCACAACCCATAACCTTCTACACTACATGCCTTTCTTGGAGGTGAAGGGAAAAACACATTTGTACCCAGGCTCAGCATATCATTCTGCCCATTTATCTCCTCCTTCTTTGTGCACCCACTTCTTTTCAATACACGAACAGGATACTAACTGTACAGTACTGTGCCTATCTGGATGTTGTCTTCTCTTTTAACACTGATTTTCTGCTATGCTACTGAACATCTCATCCAATAGCCATTATTTTACTGTCAGGCAAACAACTTGGATGATCCATCTTTCTTCTCAGACAATATTATATCCCCCTCCCCAACAAGTGACTCTGAATTATAATATCCCTTATTTATCACCATGCTTTTTAAAGCAATGATGTTAAGGCTCTTATCCTTTATCTTTCTTTTCTTTTGGTGTGTTATGGATGTCACATTTTATTTATCAAGATCGGCCTGTGATTCCTCTGTAGACACTGCAAAGAATGACTTTATGATTTCCAATCTGCCAAGACAGAATCTCTGTAGAACACTACTCTCCGCACTTATTCAAGAGACAGAACATACCAACTTTCTGTTTTGTTTTGTACTTTAAAAAACCAGGCAAAATAAGCTGCTGAAAGTGGACTGATTCCACACCTCCACTAGCGAAATTACCACAGGCCTATCCACTATACTTACAAAATATATAACCATTGAATTTTCTTTAAAGAATACACAATATGATGATGAGGATGTTTCTTACCCACCACAAGGTCCCAGCTGTGGCTGGATGGCTATGTGGGAGCCGGTTGAAGCTAAATCTTTCTAAGACAGAGGTCTTGTGGCTGGGACTTGGCGATATGGGATTGGGGGGGGGCAACTCCCATCTCTTGTGGGGGCGCAATTAGTGCCAGCACCATCCGTTAAAAGTTTGGGTGTAATCTTGACACCTCCCTTTCCATGGAGGTGCAGATTGCAGCTATAACAAAGGCGGCATTTTTCCATCTCCACCAAGTTAAGCAGTTGGCTCCTTACCTCTCTCGCCCTGACCTAGCCACTGTGATCCACGTGACGGTCACCTCCAGACTGGATTATTGTAACTCGCTCTACGTGGGGCTGCCCTTGAGACTGACCCAGAAACTCCAGCGGGTGCAGAATGCTGCAGCGAGACTCCTTACGAGGTCTTTGCTGCAAGATCACATTCACCCGGTGCTATACCAGCTGCACTGGCTCCCAGTGGAGTACAGGATCAGGTTTAAGGTGCTGGTTTTAACCTTTAAAGCCCTATACGGCCTAGGACCCTCGTACCTACGGGACCGCCTCTCCTGGTATGCCCCACAGAGAAACTTACAGTCTTCAAATAAAAACATCTTGAAGGTCCCAGGCCACAGAGAGGTTAGGCTGGCCTCAACTAGAGCCAGGGCTTTTTCGGCTGTGGCTCCGATCTGGTGGAACACTCTGTCACAAGAGACTAGGGCCCTGCAGGACTTGACATCTTTCCGCAGTGCCTGCAAGACAGAGCTGTTCTACCAGGCCTTTGGCCAGGGCACAGCCTGACTCCCTCCCTCGGCAATCTTCGCGGAGCTCTGGCCCAATGGTTGCCAGTGGCTGGATTTGAATTAATTTTATAATGAATGATTTTAGAGTGTTGTTTGTGTTGTACTTTTGTACTGTTTTATTGTTGTTAGCCGCCCTGAGCGCGGCTTCGGCTGGGGAGGGCGGGATAATAATAATAATAATAATAATAATAATAATAATAAAATTCAAAAGAGAATTTTTAGATATGGTAGGGCAGGCAATCTCGTAGGCCACTTTGCCCAGAATGCCTTCCTCTGGAATACCTTCAGCCTCTCCTCAGAGCAAGAGCTGGAGTTCAAGATGTGGTCAGCACTCATCAGCAAAGCAACAAACAAGGGATGGGAGGTGAGAAAACAGAGGCTATGGCAGTGGCAGAGAGTAGAAGGCTCAAGGGAGTCATATACCATTTGGATTGCTGGCACTTGGATAACTGCTTGGGCTGGTGCTGGGGGGAGGGTGTCTGGGCATGCAAATATGCCACCCCCACCACCCAAGGCAATTACCTCATTTTGTCTCACAATAGAGTCACCCCTGGCTCCTCCCCTATGCAGACAGGAATACCAGAAGATGGTCATTGTAGATTTTTAAGGGGATATTTAATGAGACCTTTCACAAGCACCATAGGAGGTAATGGTTGTTGCTATGCTAGAGACCCCTATCCTAGATTAAATACAGCCATAGCTTGGGTTGAATCTGCTTTGGGTTGAGCGCGTTCGAGTTGATCTCCGCGGCAACCCGGAAGTAACAGAGCACGTTACTTCTGGGTTTCGCCGCTCGCGCATGCACAGACGCTCAAAATGACGTTGTGCGCATGCACGGAAGCGGCAAAACACGACCCGCACAGGC
This sequence comes from Podarcis gaigeae, assembly GCF_964106915.1. Lineage (NCBI taxonomy): Eukaryota > Metazoa > Chordata > Lepidosauria > Squamata > Lacertidae > Podarcis > Podarcis gaigeae. The sequence continues at coordinate 38,380,472 of NC_139682.1, read as the reverse complement.
GCAGATGCTCCATCGCAGCTTACGTTGCGTTCAGGATGCAAACAGGGTTCCGGAACGGATCCCGTTGCATCCCGAGGTACCACTGTACCATAAAGCTCAAGGGGGAAAGCTTCTGAACGTGTGAATTGAGTTTAGAGGAGAGCAACTTGTGCAGGACAGTTTGTAATGGTATCTGCTTTGGTTTTGCCATGCATTATTTTAAGCCACATAAGCAAAAAGATTGGATAGATCTTTATAAGTTGGTATTTTCCTTTCTTGACATTTAAAGGGCTCAATTAGCCACTTGAGGCTGCAATACACAGTTCATTTAGTCCTAATGAGACATTAGGTGGCTTTTGAGGAAACAGTGATATAGTTTACCACTATCAATGGTTATTATTTCAGGACCAAAGTCAATGTGGCAATACAGCCATGTTTATTGCTCATGTACCTTCTGTATAAAGCAAGGAGAGGGCTTTATTTTAACATGAAAATTGGCCCACAGGCAAAGGGAGAGACTACTCCTACTTTTGCTTCATTGCTCCAGGCAACCAGGGCTGTATCCAAAGTATTACTACATAATCCTCATATCAGTGGAAGGATTTCTGCCTGCACAATAGGATTCCTTAAACCTGTTCTGGGATCAGTGCACTGGAGCAGATTTGGGGAGGATGCTGGGAAGGCACAGTGGGATGGAGGAGAGGGAGGAAATCCAATTGCATAAGTGGAAATCCTTGGGAAACAGGACAGGTTAGCTGCCTATCACCTATTGTTCTTAACCCAGCTGAGATACCAAAAGGAAGCAAAGCTCTGCAGCAGAATACTTCAAGCAACAGAACATGGAACAATAATTCTGGGAAGGCTCACTTGTGAAGCCTTTTTCATCCCCACCCCACCCATCTTGCTTTATACATGGGGGAAGCCCTACAATACACGTGGATAGATCTTTCCTGTCCAGTTTGACCCTCAGGTTCCCTGCAAATTCAAGCAAATGATTCCACCAAATGTATTCATTTTAGAGATTGGAGTTTAGTGGTGGGTTGTTGCAAGAATGGCATGCACAGATCAAACGTTTCTCAATTGAAAGCCTCCCTTTGTATGAGCTTTGTCCAAGGCATCATGTTTCATTGTTACAGCTATGTAGTGCCGGGCAAGAACGGGTGAACAGCCCACAATAATAGGGTTTGTATGATATAAAACTAATTTGAAAAATAGTCCATTAACATTAATACAAATATGGTATTCTGATCTATTTCTGAATCCATTACAGATGATTCTGTGGTCATAGATATCGGAAACAGAATATGCGCAATAGGATTACCATTGATACTGAACATATAATGCTGTTTTTGAAGATGGGAATTATATAATTCCAAAAAATTGTCTCCAATTAGGGGCAAAGGAGAGGCTAGTCATGTGGTAGTGGGCTAGAAGGAAGAAGAGGAGGAGAGACAGAGTGGGTGAGGTAGGGCTGGCAGAAAAGCTACTTTATAATTTTCCTACCAGACAAGGTCTACTCAACATCACACCACCTTGAGGCAGCTTTTCTTCATACATAGGAAAAGATTAATAATCCATATTTTCATCTCTTGCCCATGGATAGGAAATTAGCTGAGCTATGATTTTGAGTGGATGAGTTTTAAGTGGCTGGCAAGGAAAGGGTAGAGGAATACAGGCAACTTTCTTATACCGAGTGTAACATGGCCAGTTTGCATTCATGAGAGAAAAGGGCCTTTTCAGTGGTGGCCCCCTGGCTATGAAACGTTCTTTTTCGGGAGGCCTGTATGGTGCCCACATTGCTGTCTTTGCAACACCAGGTTAAGACTTTTATGTTTTACCAGGCCTTTTAAGTCCCTGTGGTATCCATTGGTGAATTTAATATTTATGTATTTGGTAGCTGTTTTAGTTTTACATTTGGTTTTTGGGTTTTCTGATGACATTCACTTAGGTTTATTGTGGTTTTATTGTTTTTGTTCTCCTTTTATTTGTACAATGCCTAGAGAATTGATTTTATGAGACATCTCATAAATATACTAAATGAATAAGTAAAATAAAATAAAATAATTCAAAGCATGTGCTCTACCACTCAGCTATAGTCATTTCCTGAAGTGGATTGTGCAGCACACTTTCTCCCTTTCTGGAGATCCCCTATCCTGTCCTCTGCTTAAGGTTTCAGCCTCCCAGAGGCAGTGGGGATGGGGAAAGAGCCACAGAACCACATGTAGTGTGTAATTCTGTTGCAGCTTAATTAAATAGAGGAATTTTAATTTGGGGACAAAAAGAAGCCAGTGAAAATATAGTGTGATTCTTTCAGGTTACATATCCCTTCAACATTTCACAGATAAGAGTGGGCACATATGTGCCATTATTACATCCCTCCTCTCACACACAGGACTGCTGCACTTGTGCCCTCTTCATTCTTATACAGAAGGCTCTTCTCTGCTTGCTATACACTGTATCCCTTTGTTTGTTATATATAGTCAGCATCTTGGTCAATGGGCAGCTAGTGCAGAATGCAGCAGCACGATTGTTGTCTGGCATGGGCCATAGATTGCATATAACACTTCTGCTGAAAGACCTGCGCTGGCTGCCAGTATGCTACTCAGCCAAATTTAAGGGGCAATAACTAAATAATTGCACAACTAGAACAACTCCCCCCTTTCTTAATTATTTGATTTACTGAATTTTCATTTGTTTACACATTTTTCTATAGACATTACATTGAACTCCCCTTGTGACATCCCATTCATTCTTTCATGATGTTCTGTAGAACAACTTCCCCTGGCGCAACAGGAACCCCCCCTTCTCCTCCGCTCAATGTGTGCCCTGCACCACCCCAAAAGCTGCTCCAGATTTTCTCAGGCCTCTTCATTTATTTGTTTGTTCAGCTTAAAGCATTTTTAACTTCAAGGTGGAGTTTTAGGCGGCAGCTGCATTTTTACCAGCTATATTTTTATCTTGTATTTTCTATGTTATATTATTGGCATGCTGCATTTTGTATTTCAAACAGGACACTATCAGATACACTGAGAATCCTGTTGAAGGGTAGGATCTAAATATTCAAAACATATTAAAATAAATCTGATTTTGGAGACAGGATGGGAATGATTTTTCTTTCTCAGCACTCATTGGGGGACTATACATTGCTGAGGTAAATGGAACCCATGTTCTTCCAAACTGAACAAACACAACATTTGTTTGACTCGCTGGCATGAACAAGGAACACCCAGAATGAAGTTTTGCATGGTGAACTGGAAAGATCAATAGAGCATCATTTTTGTCTTTTGCACAGGAATAACTTTCACCCTTTTTGTCCTTCATCGTCATTCTAATAAGCATACAAGATATTTTGAAAAGCATCTAATTGCAAGCTAGATCAATTGCCTTTTGCTGTATTGCACAGCGCGGTGATTAGAGAACCCCCTGCCGTGTGTGTAAGTGTTCACTAAGTCTTGGAAAGGTTGCTTCCACCCACCTTCCCCCTGGTTAGACAGACAGAAAAAATGCTTGGAAACAGAATCCATCTGGCTAAGTTTAAGAGCCCACCCCCTGCCTAAGTTTAAGAGCCCCCTTACTCAGAGAAGAAGTGAAATTAGGATTTCTTTCCTGGGGTCATGTGCATGTGCAAGTAGGGATACCATGCTGGTTCTGTTTACATTCAGAAACATTCTAAGTCATGCAAATGCCCATCAAAGCTCCATCTGAGACTCCATTAAACATTTGGGCTGTCAGCCAGAACATGGCTGCATCAAAAGACGGCATGAATGATTACAGACGCATTTAGGGAGCATTAACAGAATCATTTTGTCTGCCGTAGTGTTTGGGTGCATTTGAAATACAAAGGAGGAATAAAATGAAGAATTTTCTGCTTGTAAGTCATGGTGATGTATTAACGGCAGAGCAAGCTCTCTCACATTTGCAAGAGACCATTTGGCACAAAGTGGTAGTCTATGTCCAGTTCTGGCAATGGAGGCAAACTCATTTATCACTGTATATCTCATATGTTCTTCTGTATAATATATCTTTTAAAACACTTGGGAGGATAGGCTCCAATCAAGAGACAGGCTCCAACCACAAGCCTCTGGGCAGTATATTCTTCACTGAATGGCCCATTCAGGATACTTTAAATCAGTCTATGAACTCATCATCATGACAGCCTGATCAGAATTACATAGGTAGCAAAGACGGGTGGAATCCAAAGTGTTTCAGTGCAGATACTGAGTAATGGTGGTAAGCTTATTTGTGCTGTCCAGTGAAAGTGACTTTTGCCCCATGGTGCCCCCAACCTTTTAGGGGCTTGGTTGGAAAAAGTGCAGGATCTGCCACTGCAGCAGAGAACGGAAAAGCTTCTGCATGCAAAATACATGGTGTTTTGGAACCTAGTCAATGATTCTTTCCATCATAATGTTTGAATGATCACAATTCAAATAACAGGGCCCTGTCATATCCTCTCTACAGAGGTATAGATTGTAGCCTACTTGCAGAAGCTGAAATTACAAAGCTGAAATTTAAAACTTTAACTGGTGTCTTAGCATCCCTCCTCTTTATTTAAACAGTAACCCACAACCTTCTATTTACAGACAGATTTTTACACCATATGGGAGCTTAATAAAATATGCCAACATTTCTTGGCTGCTGGAGGACCCATAATTATTCTTGACTTTCTGTAATTTCTTTTCTAGTTTTGCCTGAATAAAGCATTCCCTCTGTCAAAGTCTATCCCACAGCCTTGTATTTGTTGCGAGGAGCATATGCACCTTAGACCCTTCTAATCCTGGACACATTTTATGGGCCAAAAATTTGCTAGAGTTGCTGTTGCCTTTCAATCCTATTCAGTTGGTGCCCCTTCCATATCTTTACGCTGCACAGAGGAGAAAATGAGACCACACTTGCTGGTCCTACCCACCAACATCCACACATTTTATGGAATATTATAAAAAGAAGTGTGACATGTGCACCTATATGCACATAGGTTCTTTACATATGTTCTCTGAAACAGAGATATCACAGTGCTAGTGTCCAGCAGGGAATATGATATCAGAAGCAGGACCAGTTGGCATGGTCTTGCTCCCTCCTCCCACTATACATGTGGTTAACAGGTGTAGCACAACACTGGGATAGTTAGTGAGCTCTTGAATGGGGAGGGACAGGGATTGTCTCTGTTCTCCCAGAGTCTTGATGCCTGCACAGTCATCTGATTGTCTGTATGGAGCTTGCACATTAATACATGAAGTTCAGGACCAAAAGCAGATGCTGCAGTTCTTAATTCCTTCCCCCTCTCCATGCACTCACCTACTGCCAATTATTATTTTTTTATTAGCTGAAGAGATTTCTAAGAACGATCGCCAACATTAATTTATTCGATGGAAACATTAATCCTTGTGCATGTAGCCACTCAGGATAGGGGGACAAAGGAACATTTGTGTTTGAGAACACATGCATGTTTATCGCTCACATGATTGCACTCACACAGGCACACTATTCTATCATAACAAGAAACCAAACTGGATGTCATCAACAGATGGTCAAATGTTTTGAAATGTATAGCATCAGTCTCGGTCATCCTAGCATCTTTTTTCCTGGCAGAAACTCTGTGCCTTCACAGCAGGCAGAAATTTTACAGATGCAGCATTCTCTATCACAGTATCACAGTGCCAGAGAATATTGTACGTACTGTCTTTTTGCTTCTACCTACTGCATTCTTGAAATGTAAAAGGCACAGTGCCCCGTTTGAGCAGCGGGGAAGGTGGCGTTTCGTATAACATATCAATTTGCTGGTATAGCCTCCATAACTGTAACAGTATGGCAACTTGGTTTTATTTTGTCCTCTGTTCACACACGACTCAGCCTGGCATCCATCTCAGAAAACAGCTTGAGCCCTGAAGTAGGCTCTGTCTTAAACTTTTCAGAATAAACAAATCTGCCCTTTGGCTACTAGGTGGCAACAACATGAATATATCTTATAGTTTCCCACCACCAGCTTAAACCCAAACAAGAAAATACAGATTTTCCAGAAAACAATTGCACTTGGTGAGTATTCAGAGAAAGAGAATCCCTCAATTACCTGCAACAGGACCTTCCTGGGTAATCTCATTATGCAAGCTTGACATGAAGATGATATCATCACTATGAAGATTTTCTTGGCCTAATCATAATGGAAGACAGCAAAAGAGTCAAGGAGATGGGCTCCAACATATGCAGGACCAAAGCTTTTACCATTACATTTGTTGCATTTATACCCCCCTTTTTCTCCAAGGAGCTCAAGGTGATATGAACACCTCTCCCCCATTTCTGCCTCACAACAGTCCTGTGAAGTAAGTTATGCTGAGAAATAGTGACTGACTCAAGGTTACTCAGAATACTTCATGGATGAATGAGGATTTGAACCCTGGTTTCCCTGGTCCTTCTCCAGTACTCTAACCAATACAGCACACTGGCTCTCAAAAGTTGCACTTGGCATCAGAAACACGATTCATATGAACATAGGAAGCTGCCTTATACTGAGTCAGACTACTGGTCAATATAGCTCAGTATGTCTGCACTGACTGGCAGGGGATTTCCAGAGTTCCAGGCAGGAAATTTTTCCCAACCCGGCTTGTAGATGCCAAGGATTGAACCTGGGACCTTCTGAATGCAAAGCAGATGTGCTACCACTGACCTGGTTTCATATTATAAAACCAGCATCTTGAACTGATCTTAGCAGAAAACAATCCTGGTGCAGAAGTTAACTAGAAGCATCTAAGTCTTCAACAATATTGCACCTTTGCAATCTCCTGGCAAGTGCTCAAAATAAATGCAGTTTGAGGAGGTATTTTTCCTTATTAGGGATTCCCCAAAGGAACAATTGGCATTTTGTTTTGTTTTTCCTGGGGGTAAGACACACAAAAGATTTTTCAGAATTTGCCACAAAGCTTCTGTAATTAGTTGTCTTGATGGCCTTCCAGGTCCATGGTTAACCACAAAAGAAGGCTGAGAGGGATCCTAATAAGGGCTCTGAAAAATCCTGCTCTTTGCGGGCTGAAGATATCCCTTTTCTGCTGTAATGAAAAAGGCCTCTTGTCCAGAGCTCTCCAACAATCTGCCTTTAATGGGGTTACGATTGCAGAGGAAAAGCATTTTATATGGAACCAGGTTTACATTATCCTTGCTATTGGAGATCTAGCTTGCAAGGCTGTTCAAATCCTTTAATCCATAAATAGGATTGGAGCCAGAGCTGGGCTGCCTTCCAAAACTGTAATCTCCAGTATATGAATTATTACAAAAAGATTAGGGTGTTTCTCAAGTAATAACATTTCAAATAAATCAGCTTTCATGGAGAAACAGCAAACTAATATTAGAAATAACAATATACAGACATATAAAGCTACTCGCTAGTGAATCTCACGTAACTGCGCAAGATTCCTTTTTTCATCCATAGTTTTCTCTATTGCGCCTCTTACCACCTCCTTTTTTTGAGGCTAATAAAAACGAATGTTTCCCTTTCCTTTTTTCCTATTCATAAACAAGAGAATTGATGGTTGTTGCTTTTTTAAAACAAGCACCACCATGGACTGAGGGGGGTGTTCTTTGATAAGCTATGCTGATCTGCATTCATCTACAGTTTACTCACCCCAGAATAGACAGGCATCTCCAGCAAGAGCACTCCTAACAGTGTACTGCTGCCGGCACTCAAGGGTGTGCCAGACCCACCCACATTGGTAGCCCAGACATTCATAATGGATGGGGGGCAGGCAGATTGAGCCCAATGCAGGCCAGCCTCAGGTGTGAGAGCAGTCTGGGATCCAAGGAATCATGGGCTTTCTGCAAGCAGGGGTACCACTAGTGGCCCTTCTGCCCACAGGTATATTCAGGAGATGTCAGCAGGCTGGCTTAGTGGCCTGGGTGTGTTTGTTTATGGTAGCCCATAAAAATAGCTCAAAAATGGGAATTTGCGATTTTACCAAAAAAGCGCTACAACGTTGGCTGCCTGAGGTGACCACCTTACTTGGCCTAACAGTCTGGCTAGTCCTGTCAGGTTCTTATTCACGTTTCTTAATTATTTCTTTAAGCTAGGGGGAACTGTGCCATACCTGAGAGGTACAGGGTGGGTAGCAAAATTCTCCCTACTACAACAGGAAGTAAATTAAATGCCATAGAACACACATTAAATCACCTTGAGCTTGTTGGAGGAAAGGTGGAATAAAATAATAATGAACTCAGTCCCTTGTTCAGATGTGTATGGCCACCGATGCCTCTTTCAATTTTCTGTGGAGTAACTCAGATGAGCCTGTTGTGAGTCAAACCATATAAGGAAGAAGATGTGGCTTTATAAAGTACTGCATAACCCAAGTGCTTAGAAGTAATACTCATATTTCTGCTGCAGGAAGCAATTCCTCTCAACCCAAAGAGACATCTAATTCAGGAATGGCTGTTAACTTTTGACTGTTGCTTAGAGCAGGAATAAAGGTTCATGTTGTGGTACTCCTTTGACCAGAATGCAAGCAAATGCTGGCACACAATGGCTGTTTTCATCCTATTTGTTGCTTGTGTAATCTTTTGCCATGTACCTTAATACACTCAAGAATAATGTTTACCTCAGAAAGTAAGGCCTATGGGTCCGAGACTTCAAGGGGCCCACATTTAGTGTTCTTTTGTGCATTAGTGTTTGAAAAATAAACAAAGGCCTAAGTGGCACAATCCAATTCCTTATTTATCTTGTGGTGTTTAGTGGGCAGCTGTGGAGATCTATATTGAATTTTTGTGGAGAAGTATGCTGACCTCTTACTTTAAACATGTGTTTGTTTAAAACAACACAGTTTTAAAGCAGGGTGGTTTTGGGTTTTTTGCATAATTCAAGTTTGAATCAGTAACAGTAAAAGTCAAAATGGAGCCTGTGCTATTTCTGCAACTACTATATTTTCCTATCATATTCCAATCAGTTTTCTCCCTGCCCCCCCCCCCCCCGCAAAAAAACTCTGAATAACCAGGCCTGGCATCATCAATGGCATGTTTGGCAGCTGCCTTCAACCCAGCACTGCTGCTGTAGCTGTGTTTCACCTCACCTTTCCTGGTGTTCTAATGAGGGCTGAGCAGCAAACCTTGTACTGTGCAAAAATAAAATTAAAAAATTCCACATTTCCCCCACAAACCATTCCCTATCAATTAATAAGAAAATAATCTGAAATCAAAAATTATTAAAGAGGAGAGAAAAATTAAGAGAAATTATCACATGTCAGGTGCAGGGCTTTGTGTTGGTCTTAGCTTACCTTTCAAGTTGGTTGATGGCTTTTTTGTGACTGCTCTTTCATTTCACAAATAATCTCTGGTCTGCATTCTATAGTCTTCACAGATGCCCCATGTCTGGCACCCAGTACACCCCCCCCCCGGTCATGCTTGCTCCTCAGCTATACCCCTGACTGGTCCTGAATGCTTTCACAAGGCTGTAATGTGTCCTGGAAGAATAATAATGCTTCTTGCTTGCCTGGATGAAGGACAAAGAGGTGTGGGGCATGTGTAGAAACGTGCCTACTATACAAGGGCAAAAGTACAGTTGCGCTGCCATTTTTTGCCTCTGACCCGAAACACCACAAGCATGTAACCCCCACACCCCATCCCGAGGGTTGCTCTGAAGAGAATGCAACCCTCAGGTTTGCCTGCCCCTCCTCCACTCTTGTGCCTGAAAACTTTAATAAATACCTGTGATTTTTCTAAGTGTACAAGTCACTGCCACCACTCTTCTGGCATCCACACACACACCTCATATACATTTCCAAAAACGGCAAAACTTCATTCTCACAAGATTGTTTTCTCACAGAATTGAAACCCCCCCCAACATAGAATAGACATTTAAACTCCCATATGCCCTGTACACTCTCTCTCTCTCTCTCTCTCTCTCTCTCTCTCTCTCTGTTTTCTAGCCAGGAGAAATGCAAACAGGTTCTAATCACATGAAATACAGCTCTCCTTCCTGACCTATAATTACAATTGCTGCTTGCTAAGGTGGAGAACAACATCCTAGTTAAAGGCTCTGTCAGCATGTCCATTACGCAGCTGGGGTTATTTTGCCTTGGAATCTATGTCTCAGCCATTTCAAATCAAGCTGAAACTTCAAGTTGCCCAGCTGTCAGCCCACAGAGGAATAATTGTGATAGCTACAGAATTTAATAAAACAAGCGGATGCTTACAACTACTCTTTTGAAAATAGAATACATGGACATCCCCCTCCCTCAAATTATATGTTATATTTTAACAATTATGTGCTTTTAAATTTTAATTACCCTGCCATACACATAGTAACGTAACAATACTGTGGGAGATATCCAATATTAGTCATACTTAAAGGGTCTTCAAAGGATCTGCTCTGAGTTGACTTAGCTTGCTACCACCCAGTAACTTCACAGTAAATTCTCCTAATTAAAGCTAGTCCCTAACATGAGGCAGCCACAACATTGTTTGGAATGGTAGGTATCATAATAAACTTTGAGGGCATATACACTGGTCAACTAGACATAGGGTGGTGGTGGTGATACACACAGAACTGAGCCTGTTGTTTCTACCTCTGACAAAGGCCAAAACATTTTGCTGCCTGAGGTGCTCCCCACTCCATGTCGGGGGAAAATGTTAACAGTGTAATCTCTTACATATTTTTTTTGCAGAACACTGAGTTAGATTATATCCCAGACACAGGACTGCAGCCTAAATGGTTTAGTAATTTGTAGCCATTTCATGACACCCAGTATCAGCTGTGTCAGGCAGGTGCATCATTCTGTCTAATGGTAGGGCCAGCTCTTCAAGCCCTGATCTCTTAAGCATGTATTGCTGTTCTGTTTATGGTCTACTTGCATACAAGCTGTATGTAAGCTGTAAATGCATTGGCACCGTACATGTGTTCTCTACCCTGAAAAAAATATATGCAGGAAACAGAACTTAGGGAGGAAACCTAAGTGTACAGCTTGTTCACACAAAGGTTCCACACAGGGCAATGGATAACTCTCAGGTTCCTGTTCACTCCTTCATTTGTTGAATATCCTCACATTCAGCCAAAAATAGATGATTCTGTGGTGAGCCAGTGTTCTCCTTACATTTTGATAAACAGCAGGTGCATGGTGGGGGTGGCAGGATTCAAAGCAGGACAATTAAAAAGACAATTTAATCATCGTGTTTGATATTTACGTTAATTACAGCAACAAATTAGCTAACTTATTGTACAACATTGGAAGTAACTTTTTAAAAATTATAATGAGTTTTTATTATATCTTTTAGCAATATTTGGCAAGTGTTTCTATACATGTGAATGATTCACTAGATAAGTCCCCCGCTTTGGCGTTTATCCTGGAACATTAAGTTCAGCCTACATATTTATTTATTTATTTATTTTGTCATTTTGAAAAGTCAGGTGTGATGAATTAGGTAGCAGGCCACCTAGTCAGCACTGTGGCTTTGTGGGATATTCAACAATATTTCACTGTAGTCAAATAATAGGTGTGCAATAAGCCAGTCGATTGACAACATTTGACCATTCAATTGAACTGTGTGCCAACCTTAACCCCAATTAAAGCCCACCAGCAAATTTCTCCCAACTACCATGGAACTAATTCATTTTCTCATTCCTAAGCAATTGGCCTTCTAGTTTCCTTTGGATAGTGTGGGAGCTCTGCCTCCCCCACTGCCTGAGCTTATTACAGCCCATTGCTGCATAACAGTGGCTGAAGAAGGCTTCATTTTAAAAGATGAAAACTCACGGAAGAATGAGAGTGTCTGCATGTCCTGAATGTAAAGAGATGTAAGCTAAGAAGTGATGCAAACTTTAAAGGTCTAGTGAACTTGGGAGGCAAGCGTTTGGGATTCACTATATGACCTTGTGCAAGTATTGCTGCTGGACTGTCAACCTAGTGAAATGTTTTGTCTTTAACTTTAGAGTAAGGATGCTGAGCCATGGAGTGGGCAGTAGTCTTCAGTTACCACCACTGAGTACTGTCCAAGGGAGAGGGATAACATGCCCTTAGTGGAGAGAGGCATATGCTGGCAACCCAACTGGCAGCAAGTTGTCAGCACTGTGTCTGCATATGGCTATTAAATGCTCCTGTGCAATGCAAACAGAGTCTTTCTGTCTTGGTTACTGCCTCATTCACCTTTAAAGCAGAGGCATTGTGGGAGGTGGCTTCACCTTGGTTGCTTTTCAGTGGGGGAAGCTTCATATTCCATGTCCCTGACTCTGGCCTGATAGGTAAAAATTGGTTGTCTATGTTGCCACTTACCATTTCTGGATGGTGCTCCAGTAATGACCATTCCGGGATAGGTTGGCCACTGTGATCCATACACTGGTAACATGTACCCACTATTCTCCCCACCCTAGGTGCTGGTACTCACCATGAAGTTGTTACAGTAAGTGCCACACTTTTTAACAACAACAGAAAGAGGTGCCAGTACTGTGTACCCTTGAGTACCCCCTGAAAAAAATCAAAACACTGCATGTACCATTGCAATGTGCTCTTTGTGAGACTGACTTTAAAGTACGTCTGGAAGCTGCAGTTTGTGCAGAATGCAATGACTCAGTTGCTTACTGGGGCTTCCTACAACACACATAACAACTATGCTAAAAAACTGCACTGGCTGCCAATGTACTACCAAGCCAATCTTAAGGTTATTTTGTTTGTTTATAAATCCATAAAGAAAAGGGGACCAAGATATGTAAGTTAATGCCCATACAACTCTGCCAGGGCACTAAGATATGCAGAGGAGCCTCTGTTAACCACAATACACAGCCTACAGAGGTTTGCCTTATGATGGTATGGAAAAGAGTCTTCACTGTGGTGGCACCTATATTACGGAATGACCTCGCTGGAGATGAAGCAAGTTCTAACTAGGGGGTGCTTATCTATTTGCCCAGACTGTAAATGCCAGTTTTTAGCACCTTGAATTAGTATTTTATTAGTTTGTTTTATTGGATATGTTTTATTCCTTTCTTGCTTCAGGAGGAAGGGCAGGAAAAAATAGAACTGGAAATGTAAAAAGGTATAGCACATTGGTGTTGGATGTAAATTGTCTTTGCTGTCTGGAGTGAAATCGTTTTAGAAATTAAAGTCTTATTTTAAAAATACACCACCACTTCATACGATATAACATGGCAGTGTACATAAAACACAATAAAAACAAGAGCCTTCTCACTTTGTAGTGCCTACCTAGACCCATTGTGCTTTACCAACTGCCATTATTTCAGGGGCAACTATGGCTTATTCTTTGTTCAAGAGTAGCAGCTGAACACTGCAGGCGGCATTTCATCCATTGTCTACTGTACATAAAGTCAAAAGCAGCTGCTCTTGTGTGGAGCTATCAGTCAAAACAGGACAGGGCCTGCATGTTAACAGCATTCTAATGGAAGTCTTTCTTCAGTTCAAGTATAAAGCACATGTCCTCTCCTCAGCCCTTGCTCACATGGTATGGTGTCCTTGTCAGTGAGTAATGGGAAAGGTAAAGGTAAAGGTACCCCTGCCCGTACGGGCCAGTCTTGACAGACTCTGGGGTTGTGCGCCCATTTCACTCAAGAGGCCAGGGGCCAGCGCTGTCCGGAGACACTTCCGGGTCACGTGGCCAGCGTGACATCGCTGCTCTGGCGAGCCAGAGCCGCACACGGAAACGCCGTTTACCTTCCCGCTGGTAAGCGGTCCCTATTTATCTACTTGCACCCGGAGGTGCTTTCGAACTGCTAGGTTGGCAGGCGCTGGGACCGAGCAGCGGGAGCGCACCCCGCTGCAGGGATTCGAACCGCCGACCTTTCGATCGGCAAGTCCTAGGCGCTGAGGCTTTAACCCACAGCGCCACCTGCGTCCCTGAGTAATGGGAAAAGAACCATTAAAACACCCATCCACCCCTATACCTGAACACTTGGGAGTCCATCACACTCAATGTAGTTAGGAGCCTTTTCATTTGTTATTCTGCTTTTTAGAGAGGACAGTATGCTATAGTGGCTTTTTCAAAATGAGCAAGGGAGATTGGCAACTATTCTTCAGTATTATTGTTCTTCTTCCTTAAGCTTGTATTGGCTTCATGGTCATTATGCATCACATATACATTATCTTATCAAAGGTTCTTTATGACTGGTAGTACCATGTGTCAAGGACTAGTAACAAGTGGATTTGTTGTGCTGCTACACCCCTTCTCCAGTTGGAAGTAAATACACCTGGATCAGAGGTGGAGTTGGGTGATGATGGGTGGGACCGGTGGTGCCTATGCTTCTTCAGCCAGCATATAATGAAGCCAATAGGCAGCGAGGACAAAAGTGGCAGCAGCATTAGTTCTGGTTAAAGGCTTCATATTGTCCTTTGCTTCAGCGTCATAGGTAATAATGCACTTTGACAGTGTGGGAGACAGTAAGGAGACAACTGGATAGTAGGGTGAAACTTTGACTCTCTCTCTCTCTCTCTCTCTCTTGTGTGTATGTCCCCTCTATATCAGCTGCTGTGTGCGTTGTTGACCAATATTGGATCACAGGGGATGGGAAAGGAAAGTTTAAACCTTTTCCCTTGTCATGGTCCTGGCACAAATCAGGCCTCTGAGGCGGGTATTGTTTTTTTATTGGGTGGGAAGCCTTCATTGTCACAATGGATTGTGTCATTGATCCATGTCAGCAAGGGAAACCAATCCAGAAGAAATCTGGTAGTTCTGGCTTATTTGAATTGGAACCACGAGATTCACTCTTCTTCCCCCCCCCCCCCACAATGAATTGGGTCTGAGAGGGCATCCTGAACAGAAGTATCTATACTGAGTTCTCATAGCCACTCTGCTCTTCCAAAGGACTATAGTGACATCTATTAATCCCCTGGGGGGTTACAATATTTTGATGTTTTCTATGTGGTTTACTTTTTAGAATATCTGCTGTGCAGGATTGTTTTGCTGTCTGTCTGATTTCAGAAGCAGCATGAGTGCATTATGTTATTTTCCCCCCATAGGTTTCCCAGACATTTGCATCAATTTGCTACAGCCTAACTGTGATAATCCATAATGTGCTGCAGATAATGTGCTTTTGTTGGATATTCCTTTAACCTTGTTGAAAAGTGAAATCTGTACCTCTGAGTAAAAATGTTACCAGGTTCTGAATCAAAACAGTTTGATCCATCTCTAAAACCTTCAGCTGCAGTACAAGGATGGAAGTGGTGGGGGCAATTGACCGTCATTGCACTTGGTTTACACTGTCAATGCAAATAACAATTTCCTGCTGAATTTTACTGACATTTTAAACATCTATTATTACATGCTGTTCTACCTAAATTAAATAAAAGCCACCTTGCCAGATTCCCTTTTTAAAACTCTGCTTTGTTTCTATCCTATTTAAAATTCTCACCAAGTCAGAGGGGAATTTTATGCAAATTGTTACACTCTGGGTAGTGCTCAGAGCAAATAATAATAATAACAACATCTGACAAAGTTTATTGTACTAAGTAGAAGGTTGAGAAATCACTTAACCTACTGTACTTGGAAGATTGGGCAACCCTGCTGAAAGGAAGAAAATAGCACCACTCAATGATAACTTGCAACTATTCATTGGGATGTCGGCATACTTTTCAAAAACAACCAAAAATATCCCCACATCTACTGCAGTTCAGTTTTAATAAGTAAATGCTTTCCATAATGTAACCATCTCATTACATTCAATATAAAAACTATGCTTTATAAACTGGAAAAAATTAACTCAGCAGGCTGCATTTTACAATTTAGACTTTTTGTCCAGTAACCTAGACTATCATTTTAAGTTAAAGGTGGATATAAAGCAATAAGTTCCAGCTTTAAATATTGTGCACCAGAATTTTGGGTAGGTTGTAATTAGGCAAGACTTTTAAAAAGCTTACACAGTCCCTTTTTAAAAAAACAAATCATAGCTTGTGACTTTGTGAAGAAATGCCACTGAAAGAAATAGATGTGAAACTTTGAGGACCTCAACCAAATCCTGTATTTCATTTGGCAGGGCCCAGCTTGAGCCAAGGCTCTTTCACAGACACAACTGACCTGATTTAGTTCTATTTACAATATGCTGGTGCTGAACAATAATGATGCCTACATCACGGTAGAATCTTTACAAATTTCTTTGAGTTTTTGAGAGACGAGAATACTAGTATTTCATTTTATAACAGAAAAACAAATTTAGAATCAGTAAACTTTCTTGGTTAATTGTGTCTGCTTCTAGACAATTATGTGTAATGTGATTCTATCTATTTTACTCACTCATAAATCCTACCGAATGGAATAAAATGTATACAGCTGTGCCAAGGATTGTAGCCATGCAGTTTGATTCTATCCTCATTTACTTTACCTTTACTTAGGGGATGGGCAAATATGTCAATTTTGATTTCTCTGAGTTTCTAATTTTTCCAGTCATAAATTCAGTTCTCCATATTTCTGCATCAGTTTGCATTTTTATATCTATATCTATATCCATATCATTTATATCATCTATATCATCTATATCTATGATCTATATCTATATCACCTCCTCATGAAAATTCATCCTCCAGCAAATAATCTCCTGACATACACATTTTCTATGCAGTTTTGCTTAAAAACACACCTTTGCAAAGCAGTTTCCCATAATATAATGTATTTTCTATATTGTTTTCACGGTTTCATCTATATATATTTTTTGTAAACATTACTGAGTTGCAGAACTGCATTTCAAAATTCAGAAATGTACAAGCTGCAAAGGAAGGCTACGTTTCTCTGTCTTCTTTCATAAAGTGTGAATTAGGTGTTTGCCTTTAAATGTGAACTGAATTTAATTTATCTCCCCTGCCCCCTGCCCACAAGTATGTCCCAATGAATTCAGGTATTCAGCATGGATTGCAGCCAGTCTTTTAAAAACATTTTGTTGGTGCAAGTCCCACAATTTTCCTTAGATTCCCTCCTTCCAATGCCCAATGCTTTCCTCCTGAAATATTAATAAGCTCAACCTTGAACTTGTTTAGTACAACTCATTCTATATATCTGAATTGCTTTCATGCCCCTTCTCCACTCAGTTTTTGAAGACTGGACTTGCTAAATTCTATCAGTCACTCTTGATAAATGTCAAAATGCTATTACTGACTTCACATGAATACTTTTCTCCATACTTCAAATCGATTCCAGCTTTGGCTCCATCTTTCCTAAATATTTCCATCCAAGCTTGGCCACTGGCAAATAGAGATAAACAACCATTTTTTATTGACAAGACTTCTGTTATGGAATCCCACAAAACATTTCCTGTTTCCCCCCAAATACCATTGTGGTGTTGATGTGTATTACCCCAAAAGCATGTCTAACCTTCCTTTTTCTTGAATTAGTGCCTTAGCAGGATATAAGATGCAACACAGAAAGATAAACAGTGGCTTCTAGTTCATTTCAGAACACAATTTAAAATTCAGATTTTTACATATAAAGCCCAGGGATTAAGATTAGGCTCAGGTTTGGATTCCTCCACCTTGTGAAATGGGATGAGTACTGACTAGCGACAAGGCCTTTTCAGTTGTGGCACCTTAGCTTTGAAATGCCTTCTTTAGAGAAGTTGCAGTGTCTTGTTTCTGTTTTCTTTTCAGTGCCAAGTAGAAACTTTTTGTACTTGACCAGGCCTTGTAGTGTTCAGCTATGCTAATGTACAGAAAGTCTGTGGCTCAATCCATCCTGCAAAATACTGAGAGTCTGGAGGCAATCATTGTAGAGCACAGTACTCATATAAACAAAGTCATTTATAAAATATTTATATATTGCTATTCATAGAAACAGAATCAGAGGAGTTTACAACAGTTAAGACTATAAAACCATACAACAAAAATTATATACAGTATATATATATATTAAAAGCAGAGATCAGCTAACTATTGTGGAATTAAAAAGCGTTCAGCAGCAGTAATAAAAAATAGAAACTCGGTGCAACTTCAGATAAAAGCAAGTCAAAATAAGCACCTTAGATAAATAAATGATTTTTTATAAATACAAGGTTTGCAGGGTTTTGATGATCTCTCTGTCTCTTAGTGAACTCTGCCACCCACACTGCCTGCAATTCTGCTGGTAGGGGATCAGATCTGGGCCAGCTCAGTAGCATCATGTGTCTCAGATTAGTATATCTGAGGCCTGGCAAAGCCTTGACAAAGACATACCTTAGCAATGAATCCACTAAACTCCTTCTTCTTTGTCATGCACTTGAGTTCCTTATAAACAATTCCTTACTCAAAGGCTTCACAGGTGGAGTTTAGAGCAAAGTTACTTTCGAATCTATTTCACTGTAGCATAAGAATGCTTAGCACAAAATATGTTGAGCTGCAAAATATTGTCCATTACAGCAACATCTGTTGTTTGTGCCATATTCACGGCCAAACTTCTGAATTCCTCTGTCGGAAAGAGCTGCTCTGTTAAACTAACATCTGTGAATGTTGCATTGACGGCAAGTTTAGTATGATTTTTCACACTTTTTTCAGAGTGCAGGTGATCTTGCTGTGATGTGTACTTAGGTACTTATGCAAAAATTGGATGCAGCAGCAACTGTTTCATTTTCTAAACACAGTTAATTCGTGTTGGAAATTTGCTTCTTTGTGCATGTTTCAGGAGAACTAAAACATCAGCTCAAATTGTCCCTGAAAAAATAACCATTGCATCCCTGTGGAGATTCTACTGGTTTCCAGCTAGTTAACCAGTATTATCAAACTAGCTGAAGAGAAGTGATAGTAATATATGATGGTTGTGAGCTCAGCAGTTTGTTGTTAGTGATTTAATTCTAATGGTAGGTGGAGATGAATGCCAAAAGGAGGGAGCAGTCGTTTATTGGGGGAGGGAGCCTGGAGGAAAACAGTATAAAAAGGTAAAGGGACTCCTGACCATTAGGTCCAGTTGTGGCCGACTCTGGGGTTGCGGCGCTCATCTTGCTTTATTGGCCGAGGGAGCCGGTGTACAGCTTCTGGGTCATGTGACCAGCATGACTAAGCCGCTTCTGGCGAACCAGAGCAGCGCACGGAGACGCCGTTTACCTTCCTGCCGGAGCAGTACCTATTTATCTACTTGCACTTTGACGTGCTTTCGAACTGCTAGGTTCGCAGGAGCAGGGACCGAGCAACGGGAGCTCACCCCGCCGTGGGGATTCGAACTGCCGACCTTCTGATCGGCAAGTCCTAGGCTCTGTGGTTTAACCCACAGCGCCACCCGCGTCCCTAAAACAGCATAGCATTGTTTATAAAAACCAAGGGTATCCCAGTCTTGTCTAAAGATACCAATGCCTGTTCTCCAAAAGCAATATGGATTCACATAAATGTATTAAAGTGGGGACTATCCTTAAAAAAGCCTAGAATAACATATTGGTTTTCATCAGCTCTTCCTGGAAAGAGGGGTGGGGGGGAGATAACACACACAGAGAGGGAGAGAGAGAATAAAGCTGCTACAGCTACATTGACATTTGTTGGTTATTTTTACACTAGGCTTAATGGAGCTAGTGTGGACATTTTTATGGACGAAACCGTAAAATCGTGTATACATTGAGGTTAGAACCATACGAACGCATTACAAAATATACTTATAAGGAATACATACATAACAGAGTTTACTTCATCTGTTCATATAAATGAGAAGTCACGCAACCTTGTGGTTAGATGAAATGCAGGATTAAATGTGGAATGTCTTCCATTAACATCAGTGCTCGAGTTCCATATTTACTTGAAAGGATTCTGGAAAAGGAGCATGGCTAACCAGTAACGCTCCCCCCTCCCTGCGGTCATAAAATCCCATTCATTTCATTGCTAATTCTTCCAACACTTTCCTTTTTCCTTTCACTGTATTTCCTCACTGCCTACAGGCAATGAGAATGTCCAGGAGAGAGAGAGAAGGTCTTTTACTATATATGGCAACAAAACAAAGGCCAGAATCTTTTTAAAAAACCAAAACAAACAGGGGAAGAGGATTTTGAGCTCTTCCTCTCTCCAGATGTAGGAAGAAAGAAACAAAGCCAGGTTCAGCTGCTGCTGTTTTATCCCCCTCTACTGGTGATCAGAAGCACCAAGCCTTAAGTTTCAAGCTGCCTAGGCACTTATGTGTATGATCTCGGTCCCCCTCCTTCAGCTATTGTATATCTGCATCCCAATAGGAGAAATACCATCTTTAATGGCCCTAAATTTTGTTTAAAAGGTATACTCAAGGCACAGAGGGGCTGAGCAATTGCATCAGGTTTTATATAATGCCTATGCAAAACAACACCAGGTTCCCGGGAGACCAATTTTTCGCTGGGATTTAGATGAATATAAACATCCAGCAAGGTCAGTCAGCTGTCATAGGCTCATGTATGTTTGATGGTCCACCAAGCTAAGACCCAGACCCAGAATAGTCTGTAATTTGCCTTTCCTCTTGCTCTCTCCAGGCATAGGGGAGATTGACAGAGAAGGTGGATTAAGACAGGATGTGCACTCTTCCTAAATGAGGACCCCAAAGTATCTGATCAAAGCACCTTATTTTAGTCACTTCCATTCCTGTGGGCACACTCTGTGTCTAAGAAATCAGAGGGGATGTTGGCTGATGTCTGAAAGGAATTTCCAAAGGGCATCTAGTCAGAGCCTTTGCTGATGTATGAAATTCCCTTGTACAGGGTGGATATTGAACCCTTGTCCCCAAAGGGCTGCATGCATTCTTTGCAGAAGTCTACACAGGGATGTATGTGGGTGCCACAAAATATGGCAGGGGATACCAACATTGCATAGGGTGGTCAGATGGAAAAGGCGTAAGACCTTTTAAAGGCTTTGCAGAAGAAGGTGTAGCTTGCATGACACCTGCTGAAATTCCCTCTTCATCACCACAATTCCAGGTGCTGTGGTCTTGCCATCCTTTGCATCTTGTCACTCTGCTTCTAAAGAAATAGGAGCATTCTCGAGTTTGCAGCCTGGCAATCCAGCCACAAGTCCACCCTGTATGAAGTTCTCTTATAGTAATGAGGTCATCTATAGTCAGGCTTGACACTGACTGCTTTGTTTGGCAGAGGCTGTCTAGAATTTCAGGTGGAGATTTTCTCAGCTGCTTTCCAAGAGCCTTCATATGGAGGTGTTGGGGACTGAACCTCTAAGCTGTAAATCCCCAGCCCCAAGATATTAGACAAGGGCTTAGAAAAGGGACTTCAGCAAGGCCAGCTTCTCTTCCCGTTGCAGCATTGTGATAGGATGAAGCTGGCAATCTTGCTCTGGAAAATGACCATCTTTAGGAATAAAAGAGTCAGCAATCTTGCAGCCTTATAGCCAAAGTAGTAAAATAAAACACAGCCAAATGCTTTGCTTGACAGGGAACCAGACATGGGATAATAGAAATGACAATGAAAATAAAACAGCACAATTAGCGGAATATTATCCAAACAGGAGGTAATCTTGGTGGATTCCTTTCTTAGATGCAGGCAATTCCCAGGAGCTGTTTAAAGAACCGGATGTTCAAGAGTCCTTGCCTTGTAGCTGTGCTATAATAATTCAGATGCATCTGTGTGTGCAAAGAAAAACTCACACATCCAGACATCAAAGCAGCCTAAGGAGTGCTGCTATAAAAAGCATGCCAGTGGCAAATGAAACATAAATGCCCATTTCGTGCCTAAAATGCCTGCGAGCATCTAATACCATTTTATGACCATTTTCGATGGAACAGCTCTTGATGGTTATAGCAGAGAAGTTTATTCAGAAGTACTTCACTGGAGTGTCCTTTTTGTTAACAGTATAGCACCCATGAACAACTATTAGAATCATCAGGGGCATTTTATCTACTAATGCCATTGTATATCACGAACCCGCAGGAAAATAAAACTAGTTCAGTTCATAGCACTTGGCAGCACATATATCTCAGCCAACATTGGATGTCTTAGGACTGGCCATAAATTAGAACCTGAAGCCTAAATGAAGTGCACTTCCTTTCAGATTTCCACATGGAACTTCAAGTCCTGCTTTGGCCATTGCTGTCCCATATTTTCTGTCCACTGCATGATAACGGTAGAATAATCTGAGACCCTATTTACACAAGGAAGCGTCATTTGACTGACTCAGACCATTGGTCCACCAAGTCCAGAACTGTATTCCAAGATATGGTAGTGATGTAGTGGATAGAGTGTTAGACTAGGACCTAGAAAACCAGGGTTCAAACCACTGAGCTTACTAGGTGACTTTAGGGCAGTCACACTTTATGTCTAAAATGCCTCACGGAATAGTTGTGAAAATAAAATGGGTGGCGAAAGGAAAAACAATGTACAACATCACCTTAAGCTACTTGAAGGAAAGGTGGAATATAAATGCAATCAATCAATCAATCAATCAATCAATCATCTATAAACCTCCGGGCCTGTTTACCTGATATTCTTTAGTTAGAGATTCAAAGACTGAACCTTGCAGGGGAAAAAATGTGCAAAATGCACTTTATCACTGTGCAAATACAGAGACCTTTTTCTAAAGGGAATGGAGAGGAAAGAAAGAGAATCTATTGATTCCTCTTCTGCTCCCTGATGGCAGCAGAGTCTATTTGATTTGAGAAAGGAAATAAGCCACCATCCCCAAGAAACATTTTAATCTGACAAGCACCTGCCTGAAAATAATCCTGAACTGCTAATGCTTATAAATGCCAGTGACACTTTATATCAGTCTTCTTCCATGTAACTTTAGAAAAGGGGTGGCAGGTGTGCTTGGGTTGTCCTGAGTGTTCTCAGGTACCTGAGAGCACTTGACCTTCCAGTTGCCCACACGAAACCCCATTTGTTCGTGCATCTATGCATTTTGCCAATATGAGTGTGCAGAGGTCTGAAATTTGAAAGGGAGGAGCTAACAAGCTTAGTCACCACATACTTCTTCCTGCTAGGAACAATGTATTATGTTGCTCTTGTTTAGTCGTGTCCGACTCTTTGTGACCCCATGGACCAGAGTATGCCAGGCACACAGCTTTGTGGTGTTTCAACAGTTGCATCTGAGAAGATGAAGCTCAGAGCCTAAAAACCTATTTCGCATCAGTTGTTTGCCAACAGGAACCACACTTACCTTGGATTGTTGTTGTTGTTTAGTTGTGTCTGACACTTTGTGACTCTATGGAACAGAGCATGCCAGGCACTCCTGTCTTCCACTGCCTCCCGCAGTTTGGTCAAATTCATGCTGGTAGCTTTGAGAACACTGTCCAACCATCTCATCCTCTGTCGTCTCCTTCTCCTTGTGCCCTCAATCTTTCCCAACATTAGGGTCTTTTC
The DNA here is from genome assembly GCF_964106915.1 of Podarcis gaigeae. Lineage (NCBI taxonomy): Eukaryota > Metazoa > Chordata > Lepidosauria > Squamata > Lacertidae > Podarcis > Podarcis gaigeae. Next base: position 38,357,320 of record NC_139682.1, on the reverse strand, counting down.
CAGGGAGTCTTCTCTTCTCATGAGGTGGCCAAAGTATTGGAGCCTCAGCTTCACAATCTGTCCTTCCCGTGAGCACTCAGGGCTGATTTACTTCAGAATGGATCGGTTTGATCTTCTTGCAGTCCACGGGACTCTCAAGAGTCTCCTCCAGCACCATAATTCAAAAGCATCAATTCTTTGGCGATCAGCCTTCTTTATGGTCCAGCTCTCACTTCCATACATCACTACTGAGAAAACCATAGCTTTAACTATATGGACCTTTGTTGGCAAGGTGATCTGTCTGCTTTTTAAGATGCTGTCTAGGTTTGTCATCACTTTTCTCCCCAAAAGCAGGTGTCTTTTAATTTCATGACTGCTGTCACCACCTGCAGTTGTCATGGAGCCCAAGAAAGTAAAATCTCTCACTGTGTCCATTTCTTCCCCTTTTTATGTGCCAGGAGGTGATGTATTATATAAATAAATAAAAAAAAAGGTACAACATGGCTGGCATTTAGTTACAGCCACTGGAGCAATCTTCTCCCTCCACACCCAGCACATATTTACAGGTTGACAAAGCCCCTGGTTCAGCATTAGCTGAGTAGGAAAAGGAAGATGGCAAGAAAGCATGAAGGATCTAGAGGATCTGTGGTGGCAGAGGAATAAGAAGGAGCAAGGGTTATGGTCCCAGCCTCAAGCTTGGAGTCAGTCAGTGTAGATGATACTGAGGCTGATGAACCATGTCTGATGAACCAGTGGCATGTCTTGATAAAGGGCAGCCTCCTATGTTCTCTACATTCTCAGGACCAGGCTTCTGACACTGAGCCTGAGCCCATCAGGCCAGAGCTCACCCAAGTGTTGAACCAGAGTTAGGAACCTCACATGAACCTTCCACTGAGCCTGATGAAAGAGCCTCTTGCACTCTCACACCTGCTCAATGGTGTAGGGAACATTCTGGGGGGTCAAAGAATACAGAAGAAGTGTCCATCTCCAGACCAGGCATTTAGCTTTTTAAAAGTCTCCATTCTTTGAGTAAGGGTAGACTGGAGTCAGAGTACAATCTCAGAGTACAATCTCAGTTTTTCAAAGCAAGTTGCTCCTCTGGCACTATCTGTGGCATTCATGGAGGATACTAGCCATGATGGCTATATTCTACCTCCATTGTTAGAGGCATGATGCCTCTGAATACCAGTTGCTAGGAATCCCAGAGTCATTCGCGACTGGACCTAACGGTCAGGGGTCCCTTTACCTTTACCTTTAGGAATCACATGTGAAGAGTGTGCTGTTGTACTCAGCTTCTGGGGCAAGGAACCAGGAGACTGATGAGAGGAGGAAGCAGGGTCTAAATGAGAGGAAGGTAGGGCAAAGCCTGATGGAAGCTCAAATAGAGAAGACAGAGACTATTCAATTATAGTCACCATTAGGACAACATTTTCATAGACATTTACAGTATACCATATGGTGGGCATCTTGCTAACCTTAATTGTACCTTAGGGGCAATTTAATTATCACAATGGTCCAATAACTGATGCTCTTACAATCTAGGTATATAAAATATGATAACAAAAATATAGAAGTGGAAAATTGGATTCTGGGTTAGCAATTGTGTGAGGCCAAGAAGTGGTCCCAATTAATTAACATGAAACATATACAAGAGTGTGATCTTGCATATCATTATCATCATCATTAGCCACTGACCCCCTGCCAAAAAAGGTTGACTAATTTTGAATTCATGAAATTAAGCAATAATTGAAAAATTCCGAGAGTCCTTTGTTCCTATTTTCACTGCAACTCTGAGTTTATAGAATATCCAGTTTGCTTCCATCTCCTCCTCTATCAGAAATGCTTCAAAGGTGATCTTCTGCAACTTGGCACCCTTGATTGCTCACGGAGGAATATATTTTACAATTTCAAGTTGTGCTCAATGTTAATTGGAATTTTGCACACAGTGCAAATGATGAATGACTCCTTCAATAATGTTTTGTTGACCAACACATGTACTATGTGTCAGGTGTCATAAAAGTAAGAGAAGTGCCATATGCAGCACAAAAATATCTCATTATTAATAACAGCTGCTACAATAATTTTCATCCCCCAAACATAGATGATGAGTCCCATGAATTGCTAATCCACCCACTCAAGTTATTGCTCCATCTGGTCAGTTTCGAATCAGCGACCAGCACATTTTCCAATCTCAAGCTGTCTCATGGTAGAATGATACGAGTTAATGTTTGCAGATATATCCTGAATCCTTTGGCAGTAGAAATGTTTAAAAACCTTTCTCTTGGCTTTTTAGGGAACCAGTGTGTCACATACCTTTCTAAGTATCTGCATTCTAGTTCAGCTTCTCTTCCTGTGCCTGGGACTCTGACAGGCCAACAAAGGTTACCCATGGGCACTGGGATCCTTGTTACTCACTTACATGATGATGACAGCTTTTGTTGTTATTAGTTACTTGCTTTGTGCACTTTTGTTTTGTTTTGCTAGCCGCTTTGGGTACAGATCTGCAAAGTACAGCATAAATAAATTAATAAAAATCTGTTATCCATGATTTTTGTTGAATAAGATAAGCATCACACCTGTTGTCTGTGGAGAAAGTGAAAGTATACATCAGATTGATGGCACATTCCCTTGTTTACCAAAGGACCATCCACGCACAGAAGTGGGTTTCCAGCAGGCATTCCAAGCTGAAAGAGGAATGACATGCACAAATGCTGCTGCTGGAAGGGTTCCTGTTTCTGATGAAACTGCTAGGATTGTGTATGGATTCCTTTTCAGAAATCTGTCTGGGTGGGAGTAAGGAATGCCTGAATTTCAGACCGCTCTATAGCTGAACACCTGATCAGTCCAATCTCTCCATTTTGAAGAAGGCTCCTTGGGCATGCAGTTGGATCGGGGTCTTCCTGTTTGGTTATTGATTCTTTGTGAGTAATCTGGAAATGACTCTGGCATTTTCCCCCCTTTGAGACTGAACTCAGACAATGATAAGTTACAGGTTTTGTCAGCATCTTGGCTGTGATTGCTGAAAACTCTTTGGAGTTTGATTCCCTTCTCTGAATTCTGTTGAGTGTATCCCAGTTCATCAAGGCCAATGGCAGCCTTGCCCCATACCCATTAATCAGAGCATTCTTTTGCCACTAATGAAAGGCCAGACACCATTGACAGAAGCACTTTGATCTCCTCTGCCAACTTCCCTGAGCGAGAAACAACCTAATTTTCATCTGTTCTGATATTTTTCTTTCCATTAGTATCTTGGCCAGAGATAATCTGGCCAGGTGTTTGCTTCTTCTCTTTTATATCCTCTTAGTGAATCAAACAAATCAAAGAAATTCAGCCCATTCATTCTATTCTGTGGGGCTGATGTAATCTCTCTCTCTCTCTCTCTCTCTCTCTCTCTCTCTCTTGCAGCACCATTTGGAAAGTTTTATTCCCCCCTTATGAATCACAGATGATTCAGTGAAAAAGTTTATTTACAGATCCAGCTCGTTAGTTTTCATTGTTGGCCAAGTTTCTTTGGTAGGTTTTGAAAAATGGTTTTTTTGTAGATGTTTTTATACTTCTGCAAACTTTGGAGTTACCCCATGCATATAGACAACACCCTCTTGAGCCTGGATAGTGCTGTTTTGGCTTCTTAGGCATCATTTTCACTTTGCTATTAGTGCTGCTATATATGATAAGCTGGGTTTTTCTTCTTCTCCTTTCTGAGGTACCATTCAGCTTTCCAGTAAATGTCCACTTAATCACTTATGACTGAGGGGACATCACTGGTTGTCATGGTATTGCCAGAGAATGAAGGGGAGGAGCAGAGACAGGCAGAGGAAGGGGGGCAGGAAGTGGCGATTGAGGAAAGAGGGGAAAGCCAGGAGGCGGAACGGCTCACAGATGTTGAACCAGAGCCTCAACACCGCACAGGAAGTTCTGGCACAGACAGTGAAACAATGCCTATTCCGTCTGCCAAAGAAAGGAGAGTGTTAAAGAGGAGGGGGCAGAGGTATCACGTAAAACTTCCCCGCCTTTTCTGTTGGAGAAAGGGCTGGCATAAGTCACTCCCAGAATCTGAGCGGGAGGATTCAGATGCATGATTGTAATGCTCTGCTTGTACATATGTAAAATAAAGACTGTATATATGTATCTCTGACGGAGCAGAGGCATTTCTTGCGAAGAGCATTCACAAGCCATCACACTGGTGCAGATTTATTTATTTACTTATTTATTTACAGTATTTATTGCCAACTCTCCACTGCATATTTTCAGGCCCAGAGGCAGGGAGCAAAGTAATAAAGATGAAGAGAGAGGGAGGGAGGGAGTGATAGAGAGATAGAGAAAAGCAGTATACAAAAATTACAAAATCATATCAGCAGGTCCAATAAACAGCAAATTAACAATTCTTTAAGGAAAACAAACAAAATCACAATGAAGATAAAAACTAAAATTTTCCATTTAATCAAATGCCTAGAAAAATAATAATAATGGGACATTCAAACAGATTAACCAACAATGGTTTTAGCAACTATTCCTACCCCATTTTTCACTCATGACAACCCATTCACTTGTCTTTGGTCTCTTACAGAAAGGAGGAGGTCTCTCTTGGCCAATAGATTCTGGCTGTGTGATTTTTGTGCAACTTTACACCTTTCACCCCTGTTCTCCTGCCAATCCAGGCTCTAACGCCTGAGTCATTGTCCACAAGCATCCACAGCAAGAACCTTCCCCCCTTTGTCTATAGTAGCAACAAAGCAAAACACAAGCGCAAAAGAAAAAGAAAAAGAAGGTGTCAATAAGTCACAACTGGTGTTGCTCTCCCCTTCGCAGTCCAGACAAAACTCATGGGCTTCCATGAGAGTAAGGCAGATAGGGAAGAATGTGCAGGTGGCTTTGAATCTCTGGGTCCCAGTGCATTCTCTAGCCCAACCTTTTCCAACCTTGGGCTCCCAGATGTTGGTGGACTACCACTCCCATCATTCTTTACTGGATGATGGGAGTTGTAGTCCAGCAATACCTGGGAACCCAAGGTTGAGAAAGGGAGGGGCAGAGGACTGAAAGAAGCAGGGGCCAAAGAAAAGGAGGGTGTGTCAAAAGTGATTGGGAGTAGGAGAGAAGTGGTAGGTCTTGCCCGTCTACTCAGCAATAGGCCCTTTGCCACCATTTTGTGGGTACCTTGCTTGCTTTGTGTATTGATTCAACAGCAGGTAGCCAAATTGTCTAATTGATTTGAGAACAATCACATTTCAATAAACTTTAAGGAATTTATGACTAAAATAACAATAGGAACAGACATTTCAGCAATGAAACATTCTTCCAACAGGGAAATGGAATACATTCAGTTGAGTAGATTGATGTTAGCTGAATTAGATGCCAGTGTATTTTATGCTCCCCCTTTGTGTGTGTGTACAAAGCAATGCTCTTTCCGAACTCACCAACACTGTTCCATTATGTGCCTCCATTTATTAAAGACAGAGAATGGCTGACTTCTGCTTTTTCTTACTTGACAGTCATACATTTAATTTCATCAAATAATTGAGTCTCTCTCTCTCCCCCCCCCTTTAATACATGTTTCTGTGCTTCATTCCTTTTGGCTTCATAAACCAGCTCAGTTACAGTGCAACTCTGCATGGCAATTCCCTGTTCAAAAGACCCCCAATTCAAAATACTGCGTGGTGCTGTGGGAGTTTATGTATTACATACTCATCAAAGATGGAGTTAAAATGTATAATTTCCCAGAATCACATTTAATCTGTTCCGTTTAATGCATTTGTGGCCATGAAGACATTTGCTAAATGACTTGTAATTAATTGTGCTTACTATTATTAAAAACAAGATATCTCGATTCAGATTCTAAACTTAGAAGACCAGGCAAGGGACAGGAAAATCCATAAAGTGCTTCCCACCCCCAAAACAGTTGCCTTCCTTGCATGCAGAGATGACTCATTTCCAAGCAGACTTTTCTCCTTCCCCCACAAACACAAAACAACATTCCCATTGACATTACAAATAAATGTGTTTTCCAATAGTATGCAAACTGTCATGGATTTAGAGCTCAAAGAAATGTTTTCTGCCTGATATAAATTACAGTAGTGATAAGGCATAATTTTGTGGAATTCATGAGATACCATTTCTAATATCTTTTGTTCTTAGACTTTGCTGTATATGGAGGCTCTGGGCCCTGGATATTCTTGTTAAGCCAAGGTTTCTGTATTTGTTTTCATGATCCCTGAGCATCCTGGCAAACACTAGTCCAGATTGTTGTCCAGACACATCTGAGTGACATTTATTCTGCCTTCTTCTATATCTTAGTTGGGTGAATAAATCCCTGTTGTAAGTTCATCAGCACACTGTAAGTCACAGAGACCACAGGCTAAACATTCTGCTCCTTCGGTTCCCCAGCTTCCTTTTTACCATAAAGATTTCAATCCATCTGAAGGGTCAGCTATGGAAGCCAGAACAAAATAACTTGAACATCTGTGGAAGTAAGATGACTAAGGAAACAGCTGAAGGTTGATTTGGAGCACTTGTAGACAGTTTAATGAGTGAAATGTGCATGTAATCACCTTGATGAACATTTAGAATCCATATGGCAAGAGTGGGGAACCTATTACCTTACAGATATCATCAGACTACCATTTTGATCAGCTCTGAGCATTGGGCATATTGGCTGGGGCTGATGTGATCTGGAGTCAAACAACATCTGGAGGGCCACAGCTTCAATGTATATTATTGCCAGTACATTTGGGCCAGTAAAATCACAGAGCTATCATTGCTCCAAGACACTGGCAGTGACTCATTCCTGTAAGTACTTTCCTCTTACTTTCCAGTATACCCTATTGCTCTTGGCAGCAACATCTGTCAGAACACTTAGTCCTCTCCCACCCATTGTGACTCCCATGAGGTCTCCCAGAGGGATCCTTCAGAAAAATCCTGTAATGATATTAAGCATCTGAAAGCCTAATCCATCTATCGCTCATCATCCCCAGGCTGCCTATGTATTTCCCCAAGCATTTTGCTCACACATTGATTGCAGAAGTGAGATGATAGGCCAAATCATCTGGATCCTAGTCTAGGGCTGGCTCAGTGGGTGGAGGGCTTCCCCTTGGTGTTTTCTTCCTGACTAATTGAAATATGTGTTTTCCTGCATGTGATGGCACACTCGATTAGCAGAAGAACTGCTTAAGAGAGCACAGTTCTCTCCTCAATACCAGGCAAAGCTCTGTCAGTCTAATGACTATCTTATTATCTTTTGCTAAGTTCATTATTGAACTCTAACTGTTCCTTATTATAATTTATTCACTGATAATGTCTTGGAGCCAGAGAACTATATAATTAGTGACACAGATAGGTTCCTGCTGAGTTGATGTCACACAGTGTTGGATTTAGGGACTGTAATGCTTACAGGATTTGTTAACTTCTATTAACAATGTTTTAGAGATTTTTGTCTCTGATATGTCATTAATAGTTTTTGCATATGTCCCACCTTTGAAAATGGGCACAGATTTTGAGAAAGTGATTGAACAGCAAATAAAGAATTTCATAAATGTGTGTGCCAACTTTCATTCAGGTATCTCTATGCTCAAGAGAGAGAAAGAGAGAGAGAGAGAGAGAGAGAGAGAGAGAGAGAGAGAGAGAACATTCTGGCACAATCTGTGTTGTTTCTGAACATCTATAAAACAAGTGTAGAGGGATGAATGTGAAACATAGAATAGTATCCTGAACATGCACGGCATCTTCCATGCTGATACTGATTCTATCTACAAGGCATGTCCCACACTGTTGTCTGCTTTGCATCTTTCCAAGGAACTTTGAAAATGGGTGCAGAGGTTCAAAGTAATTGCCTCCACTAAAATGTGGGAAATAGTCCCATATTTCTAGGCAAAATGAGAAATGTCTTCTCTATCTTTGACCACCAGAGTTTGAATTTTGAACACATAATATTGTTCTGAATGTGCAGATCAATTTTTAGTCTGATGTTTCAGAGTTCAGACCAATAACTAATGGTCTTGTATTTACATTTTCCTTTTATAGATGGAGACAGGTGATATGATAGAGGCCTGAATGGATTGATGGATTCCAAATGGGTTTCCTGGTTTATAGGGTAGGGTTGATTAAAAAAATATTCAGCTTGGTTTTGGAATTAGACAAGCTGAACTAATTTTGAAACTTTGGGGAAATATTCTCAGCTAGTGCAATATAGACAGGCAGGGGGTGTGGGAATCTCACTGACCAGTAATGAATGAAAAGATAGAAGAACCACCAGTGCATTAAAAGAACCAATCCAAACAACCTCTTACATGTACCTCTGACTAAATGACTGAGCACTACATAGAATACTAATGGCCAAAGAAGGGGAAGACGTTTCCAATTCTGAACAGAATTATGAGACACTTCTCATTTCACTATATGTAATTGCCATCAAGCCAGGAGCCACAGGCACATTAAACTTTACAGTCCATGACCCGCCAAGGTCTTGACTTAAAAATTATTTGTGCTCTGCTCTAATTGTTCACTTATGTTCTCTCAGTTGAGATGTTAGAATGAATGCTATTTATTGTGCAGGAAGTGATTTTTCCAACTTAAAGACAAAGCTTAAGCCATATAGCATTTTAGAGCAATTAGCAATGGAATAGACGTGAAAAGAGAATACACTTGTAAAAAACCATTTTGACAAGCATGCCCTTATTAGTAAATAAGAATGCTGAAAGACTTGAAGAAAATTTATTTCTTCATCTGAAGAACTATTCTTCTAAAGTCTATTCTTAGAATACAGTAAACTAAAGTCTTCAGGATGAATATTCACATGTATCTTCCAAAGGAACTCTAGTTACTTTGTATAACTCTAGTTATACAATTTAACTCTCACATTCCTTTCTTCATATTTTTGCTTCAGTCACATGGATGTAGTCCACCCAATTCCATGATGTGCAGGAATATTGCACCACTAATTAGTTTGTTTTCACAAAGAAATAATAATTAATTTAAAATATATATCTCACCAGTGGTAAGCTCTATCCCAAAAAATGAATTCTGAAGCTCATGGGTTTCTCTCTGATTCTTAGGCAAAAATCTAATGTGTGAAAACCCATTGTCTGCAAAGAAGTAGATGGATTTTACATTCTACATATAGGTAAATAAACAGCTGAACTAACTGTCATTTTAAGAAAAAGTTGGTTATGTTACAATATTTATGCATACAAAACTACATTGATAGTTTTATTGCTTTAAGTTGATATTCTCATTGATACATTTATTGATGACAGGGATGGATAACTGATTTTGCTGTTTAAGCCACATTATAAATATTTGCAAATGGTGGTGATGATGATGAATTTATACCCTACTTTTCTGCAAAAACTCATAAGCCAGAACAGTAACAAATACGAGACCAAGAGCAGTTAAAAACAAGCAACAGCTTTAAAACAGTCACACAGTAAAATACGGCCAGCTTATTTTTGTAATTATGAGGATGTACACACACCTTCAATCTCTTCATTTATTTGCTAAAGAAAACCAGTATTCTAAAAAGCTGTTGCAAAGATCTTTAGAGCTTCAGGTTGTGCCCTCTCTTTTACAAGATGATTCAAGAAATACTGCCCTAATAGAAGGAACCACAGTGAAGGTCCAGGTCAAAATTATTTATAGGAGGGATGGAGACCTGTGTTCTCCAGGTGTTATTGTTCTACAACTCCCATCATCCCATGCTGGCTGGAGCTGATGTTCAACATATGAATGACATTTGGTTCCTCATTGCTGCTTTGAAGGAAACTGGGTTGTTTTCAGTGGAAGTGGAGTGGGATATTTTGTTGCACATAAGGATGATAGTTTTTGACTGCTGTCATTTACCAATGCTACAGTGTCTGAGCAAACTCTCTTATTTTCAAATGTTCCTTTATAAAGATAAGCACATAAAATGTGCATAATGTATTTCTCACTATAATAACATGGCACACCGGGGTATTTCTTTTCCCAGAATATCAAAATGAATTGTAAAAAGGTCAATCTGTTTTCCTCTAGCCTGAGAGAAAATGAATACATGGAGAAAATTGCCTTAGATGTTGTTTCCTTGACCACCTTCCTACGGATGGGTAGTGTGCATATCTCCAAGCTAAAGTGGCCTGACATCTGATCTAGCTGCAGTATTTTATCAGGAGAGACTGATGCTGGAAAGCTGACCGATAGTGCTAATCTGAGCATTGCTGGCTTTCCATTCTCTCCTCTGTCCAATATTTTTACTTGCCTTTTGAAGATATTTATTTATTTATTTTTGAAATCTGGTTGAAGACGGTTCAGTGCTGCATTGGCTCTGTCAGTGACTTTGTCAATGGCTGCTTCCTAGCATCCTCACAATGTCAGGAAGTGGCAGTAGGATGGTGGGTGGAATTGCAGTTTAGACAAGGCTTCCGTACAGCAAAAAGTGAGTTGGGAAAAGCTTTGTTGTGTTAGCCTTTTGGTGCAAGCTTCTGTGTTGTAGCCGTCTCTGCTATTTTTCCTTGTTAACGGTTGTTGTTTTTTTAAATCATCATCAACAACCCACCCTTCCTTATCTATCCAGACCTCTCCCACTACATCCCACTCTTCCTTCCCTTCCCTTTTAGCTCCCATGTGGCAACCACTGCAGTTATGCAACCTGCGTTCTCTTCTGTTCCCCTAATTGACCCTGGCGTCCTGCAAATCCAGGATTGTTATGAGGTACTACAAATGTTCCAATAGGGGGCTGTGTGATGACAGCCCTACATTTTCATATAGTTAGGAACAAAGGGACATCAGGGAAAGCAAGGGTGCTTTCTGCTCTGTCACCACTGTCCCCATGACGGTGCCCCCATGAGTTGGAGGGTCAATTTCCCTTGGAGGTGTCCTGAATGATTTAGAACTGTAGAAAATATTACATGTCACTTTTACAAAGGCTGGCCCTACCATAAGGCAAACTGAAACAGCTGCCTCAGGCTGCAGGTGCTAGGGAGTGGGCAGAGCAAAAGCCCTCTATTTCCCCAGGATCCTAAAGCTAGCCTGCTACCCACAAGTGTAGCGAAGGGCACTGTCCCATTGCCAGTGTTGAGGTATGATTCTATTGCCAATTGGATTTTGTACATGGAATGGGAGGGGAAGATCTTGCCCTTTGCCTCAGGCAGCAAAAAGCCAGCCCCAGCTAGTATGCTTAAAGAGGGCTATTGCATTTTTTTATATGAGTTGTTTTTCTTATAACATTGAAAGTCATTCTGTAGTGAAAAGTAACAGCAATTTTCTAAGCAAATGAATATTATTCACCCTAAGATCCCTGGGTGGGTTACATCATTAAAACATAATATTAAAAACAATATTACATACAATAAACATACATCACAAGAGTAATGTCATAGCTGTAAATCCTCAATATTGTTTCTTGTGGATTTCTAGTTTGACATTATCCAAGATGGAGAGAGTGAGGGAAGAAGGGAGGGAGATTTTGCAAGCCCCCCAATATCATTTTTGTCAGGTGAGTGGGAAAGAAATATAGCAGTTTCACTGTCAAAGATGTGATTGTGCTTCATTAAATAACTTATGAGTCAAACCTGAACTCTGGATTTTGAGCTCAGGTCAAAATAAGCTGTGGGAAGGCTACTTATTACCGTATTTTTCGCTCTATAACACGCACCCGTCCATAACACGCACGTAGTTTTTAGAGGAGGAAAATCCATAGGCATGCCACCCATAGGCATTTCCTCCATAATACGCACAGACATTTCCCCTTACTTTCTAGGAGGAAAAAAGTGAGTGTTATGGTGCAAAAAATACCGTAATTTACCACTATGGCTCAACCATTTTGACCTTGGTTGTCACAATTCTTGGCTATGCCATCTTTGGCTCATAGTTGCCATTCCTTGATCTTTCCTATGAGGACTATATTAATGGATTTCTGTTCTTAGTAGCTTGCAATGTTGTGCTGCTTTTGCCCAACTGTAGGATTATTATTATTTTTTTTGCTATGTAACATTGAAATGTTTGTTTTTAAAAATGCAAAACTTTTGATTTCATTTAGTCTTCGTGTTACAGCATTTTCAGGTGATATTTCTCACTGTGGCTATTACAAGTCACACTGTGTGTGGCACAGTAACTGTGCTTATCTGTAGCATCACAATGTGAGCTAGGGAGACTGTGAACAGGATTGGTTGGAAACTGCCATGTCTGTGGCACTATAGTAATGGAGATCAAGAGACTGAGATAAACTCCATGTCTCTTTCCCCCTTTTAAGGCAGAATATGAGAATCATTACTGGATAAATTCCTCCTATTCCCCTTCTCCTGCTGCCAACCTTCCTTCTGCCCCATGGGTCATTAGATGACATAACACTCACATTGGCAAACTATATTATCCAAAGAGAGGGGCTTAGAAATTGAAATGCTTACATGGTCATGAACCCTGTCTGCTGTTAAAAATAAATCCCTTTATCTCTGCCGCATTCTCGGGCTTGCATTCTTGTACTTTTCCCTGTGGAAAGTCCTTTAAAGTGCTGTGGACTCCAAACTGAACAAGATCGAATGTGACTTTTTAAAAATAAAATGCCTGGTCTTATCCGCTCCCCTCTTCGGGACGACAATGGGAGATAAATTCGCTCTGCAGGAACCTTTTGTGGACCGTGCTGCTGAGGCAATTTGCAGTTTGCTATGGAAAAAGGCATCTTACGCTACATTTATCCCCCCCCCCCCTGCCGCTGGCTACAATTCAACCCACTTCGAGCTACTGAGCAGAGGTGCTGAGCTGAACTCCTGCATCCCCCATAATAATGGGTGTGCAGGGAAGCAAGAGACAAATATGTAGCCTGTTCCAGGAAGACTCAACTTGAGGGTGGAGGGAAAGGCCCACAGGGAGGGCAAGAGAGAGCAGGGAAGAGCAATTGCAAAACACTTGAATAAAACATTTTTTTAAATGAGGTCATTTCATTTGTCTCTGATGGTTCTAAATAAGCATATGTGGCTTTTGTGCATTCAGAGCTGGGGCAAGGCTGATGGAAATGGGTGCAGCCAATGCAAATGAAAAGCTGTTACTGAAAGTAATAAGCAGGAACTACTCAGGAGGACCTGTGGAGAAAGGGCCAAGGCCATGCAATCAAGGAGAACCCAGTTTTATACATGAGGGAATGAGACACAAAGACTTGGAGGGATAGGAAACAGGAGAAGGATGAATCCAACACATACCGGAAAATTAATACTTGACAAATTTGGTAGTTTTATACTATGTCCCAAATCAGGGTCATCTGAGAATGAAGCACAACATTGCAAAATGAACTGGGACATCAGATGCAATGATTTCTTATGGGTACAGATAGGAGCTCCCCACCTGCTAAGATTTTGTGGCACTGATTTCAGTGCAACCCATGTATCCAAAAGGATTTGCATTCATTAAAATGAAGTTACTATAGCAGTCCATGGGCATATGAATCCTATATCTACATGGGGTTCTAGATAGGTTACAACGCAACTGTAATTTAAAACAATGTCATGGGATAGCATTTCAAACACATCATTCCACAGTTAATCACTTCTTCAGGGTACATTACTTCATCAGATGAATGATACAGGTGAAATCCTTCCTCTAGGCTGATGCCTCAAAACACATAGCACAACTGCTAATGCTGTATCCTAATTACACCCTATGGATGCCCCATTTTTAGCAAACTCAAGCTAAAAAGCTGTCTGTTCCTCTGCCTTAGCTTCGTCACGTTCCCCAATGACAGAACACTCAACTTAGAATCAACCCTGCAGGTAAATTGCCCATTCAGGAAAACATCCCTAGTTGGTAGCATCTGTTGAGGAAACATCAATCATCCCTGGTTATTAGCAAGCAATCTGCTTAGCAAAGGATGGTAACCCAGCTACGGTAACAAGAAATATGGAAGCATGTATGAGACAAAGTATGTATTCTGGGTGTGGGGCATAGGGCTACTAATCTGTGTGTGTGTGTGTGTGTGTGTGTGTGTGTGTGTGTGTAACAGCTCCATGCATGCAACAGAACTCCTGAATTCCTTCTTTTTAGGATAGTGCTGCATGGCTGTCTGCAAAATTCAGGGGCACCTCTAGAAGTGACCTCAAACTGAATGTGAAGAAGAAAACAGCTGGTAAACCTTTGTGCCTGTTTCCAAGCCTTTGCATGCACCTCAAGGGGCTTTCTCAGCTGCACATAAACTCCTATAGCAAACAGCCAAACACCTTTCATTGTTCACCTTAGTGTCAAACCAGCCTAGGGTTATTGTCCCCATGACTGGACAGGCCTTAGCTTTAGAAAAGGGCATATTTTGCTTTGTGTTGCTCAATCTACAACCTGAATTTCAATTGAGAAACACAGCTGTGCCCTCCTGCAAGATAACAAAAAATTGCAGTAAAACTGTCACAAGCTGCTGCAGGGGACTATTCAATAATGCCGTATCTTTTTATAAGGGATACTTAAAAAAATAGAGTAGGAAATGGTTGCCAATATCTCAGATTCCGGAAAAACAAACACACAAACAAACAAACAAAAAACAAAGGAGGAGTGGTGGTGGAGAATGGCTTTCATTAAATACAGCTTGCAGGCAAACACGGCTTTATACTAAAGACCTATCTGCTCATGACTCTGTGCTTTGTTGAAGCTCTTTGGTGTCCGGTTTAGGCTAACAAGCATCTGTTGCAGAGACCTCCTGAGCATGTTAATTGTATGGATTCTTCACACAGAGACAAGAAACACTTTCGTCTTATTTTCCAGCATTTTACATCTCTGTGGATTAAGAAAAGAAAAAGCCTAATATTGTGCTCCCAACTGTGGCTGTTTGCTGTGATCGCTGCTTTTGGTCTTTTATGACCATTTTCAATGTCCCTGTTTGACACCTGTCATTATCATTCTGTCACACTATTGGCTATCTTCTCTCATAGCTAGGTCAAAATTATTTTTTTATTGTTATTTCCTGAAGCAGCCGGCCACAGGCTGAATAATAATTTAGGTTGTAACCTGAGGTTAATTATGGTTTTTCTGATTGGATATGTAATATAGCTTACTAAGAGTTTTTGTCTTGACTGCTGGCAGCTCACGAAGTGGACCTTTGTCTTAAACTTTGTCTTTAAACTTTAAATAAACTTTATTTTTGCTGCTGCTCTACTTGCAACCCCTGAAATCAACAGCTCTTGGCATTATCTGCTCTTCTAATGCAGGGATTGGGAAGCTGCTGGACTACAGTGCCCATCATTCCTGACTACTGGCTGGGGCTGATAGCATGGAGTCCAACAATGTCTGGAAGATCACAGGTTCCCCATCTCTGTTTTACTACCTTAGTCTACAGTTAACATCAAGCCTGTCCAGTTACTCAATAATCCACTTGTCACATGTGTACTTGAGTTATTTGACAAATACAATATTCATTTATTCCCTTTATCCCAAGGATTCAATTTTTTAAAATTACATATCCAATTTTGCAACTGACTACTACTTTTTTAAATAGAAAAACTTGTTTGTGAGAAGAGTATGAAGCAATGGATATAATTAGACTTGAATCCACTCTCAGAGTCATTCATTCCAATATATATTCCAAGTTTTCATCTGTCTGAGTTCTGCAAAACAGTTACATAATGTTGTCCTGCCTTTAATCCCTGTAGCACAGGAATATATTTTGAAATGTAAACTGGTAATCACAAATATCATGGATTTTACCAGTGTGAAAACAGATATGGACAACATAAAGTGCCAGGAACCTTGTAGAGCCAATGCATAATTGGGTAGCTCCAGCTTCAAAATTGTATCTTATCCAGCCTTAGAAGGATACAAGGGAAGAAGGCCAGAGTGGCGACAGGAATACAGATAAGGAGATTGAGGAAGTTTCCAATAAAGGAGCAGCTCATCTACTTGCAGGTATTGCTATAGGAAAGGTCAGGAAAGGAAGTACCTTAAAGAAGTGAGCTGGGGGAAAAACCCCAAATACATCTTGATGTTTGTAAATGGGGATCACTTTAATACCTAAGGTAAATCTTCTTTTGCATTGGATTGTACAGCTATATAGCTCTATGAGACTGAACTGTCAGAGAACCAACTGGAGATAACAAAAAATATATAATTGATTTATGTTCAGCCCCTGTGTTGCATTGGAGATGGAATTGCTTGGATTTTTTAGCAATAAAGAACAGCTTTTGCTATTATAACACCATAGATCATGAAACAGCCTGTCATGGCTGGAAGCGACTGTGCTGTCATATGAAGAAAATAGTCCAAACCTCAAGTTCTCAATGGCAAAAGCTGCTTTAAAACTGTGAGAGTATCCTAATTGGGTTTTCATATAAGGAGCTGGGATCCAGTCAAAGGTCATAAAGCTGTTTCAACTCTTCTTTGATAGAAAGGTCAGTTAAGTGGCTGGTGCACCAGTACAACCTAGAATTGGTCAGGTTTCCATGACTAACACTATTATATTGAAACCACCAAATACTTTTTCCCCAAGGAAAGAAGGCCTAATGGGTTGGGTGGAAAGCAAACTTCATCCTGAGGTTTATTAAGGCTCAGCTGAACCTGGACCATATTTAAAATGAATCTCAACGATTCCAGCGGAGGAACAGCTCATATTTGTGAGCTCACATTTTTGCCCCGTGTTTACTTACAGACATTTCCAGGGCATAATCACATGATATTACGTTGACCCTAGGATTTAAGATGGGAGTAGCCTTAGGCATTGCGGGGAGTACAGGAGGCTGATGTCAGAACTTCAAGAATGTATGGATTGGGTTTTACATTTATCTGTTTTTCACTATTTGTTGTGACCTGCACCATTATCATATGTGATGCAGGGTGGGATACATATATACATACGTACAGCCATTACTAAAATTAAAAACTAGGCTGGCTGAGAACTGGAACTTGCTTGTGCAGCTGTTAAGTTTTGAACAAGCAGAGAGTAGCATGTAAAGCTGTCTGAAGCTTTCAATTACCAGGTGTGGAGAAGGGAAACATAACTTAAGGCTATGAGCTCAGTTACATGGGGCCACTGGAAGCCTGATCCATGTCTAGGAGAAACTCACAGTATTTCAACAGGAGATCAACTTGTAGATGTCTGGACTTATGAAACATCTCTGAAAGCTGAGAGAGGCTTGTCTTTCATCATTAATTGTTCAGGGACTCACTGTCCACCTTATGAGAAACAGTGGAAAAACCTGACCCTGGTAAGCAAAGCCTTGGTATTTTGTGATGGCTGCCTCTGTGTAGATATGAAATTCTTTCTTCAGGTACCTCAGCTAAACTTCCATTGCCGAGAAGCCATTCTGCCTGCCAAATCCACTTCAATTACAAGTCTCTTCCTGGGGTCTTGCCTCTTCTAAAAATGTTACTGGTCTCTCAGAATGATTACCTAGATAGATAAGATTACTCAGTACTTGTATGTAAGGCTTTGAGCTGCTCTGTTTGCCAGCCTATTTGATTTACAGTAGGCTTTGAAAGAAAACTTTCTGATGGATATTTGTTTTTCAGTTGCTTTTATGCCTTTTCTAGACAGGCACATGCAGATGTAAAAAGAGAAGCATATGCAGGCTTGAAAGGAGCAGATGCTACACAATCAAGGGTAATTTAAAAGAAAAAGAGAAGGTGGTGGAAGGACAAATAGCAGCCACCGTTAAGATCTGTCTTTCTTGTTTTATGCTGTTGTGTTTGCGTCTCCAAGTCCCATAGTGAATACTTTGGCTAGATTCCAAATCAATGCCACCAAATGCCACTTCTTTTTCCAGATGTCATCGTTTCAATACTGTTGCTCCTGGCTCCTTGCCCTGAATGGGATATCATCCTCCCAACCTGCTTGCTCTATGCTACACACTGAATGGGATACGTTGCTTTCAAAAATGGCATATTCAGTTCCATTGGTGTGTTATCCACGTAAAATGCTTATTTTGGACACACATTCAGGAATGTCTTCTTGAAACCATATTGTGATAGGGATTTTATGGTAATGTTCATAAGTGTACCAACCAAGCACGTACATAGAGCAGCACAGGAAGGCCAACCTGGAACCATTTTGATTCCTAAACTGAGTAAATGTTTTCTCTGCAAGGTCAAAATGGGAAACCTCCCATTGTCTTTCCATTCACAAATCCTGTCTTAAGGGTATGTCTGTGTTTGAATACACAGGACGCCCCATCATTTCAGGTATTGGCACTATTACAGTGGGTGTCTCCGGTTATATGGACTCTGTTCTGAAACCATATGCCATCAGTGCTCCCAGCTATGTACGTGACACCACAGATTTTCTGAGGAAAATACAATCTTTAAATAATCTTCCCAACAATACTATACTAGCTACTATGGATGTGGAATCTCTGTATACCAACATCCCACACAACGATGGTTTACAAGCTATAAGGAACACCATTTCAGATAAAACCACAGTGGACTTTGCCACAAAACTCTGCCAATTTGTCCTTACCCACAACAACTTCAAATTCGGTGATGACCTGTTCCTTCAGATCAGCGACACAGCAATGGGCACCCGCATGGCCCCACAGTATGCCAACATCTTCATGGCAGATTTAGAACAACGTTTCCTAAACTCCTACCCACTCAAACCTCTCTTGTACCTGCGATACATTGACGATATTTTTATCATCTGGACACATGGTCAACAGACCCTGAACACCTTCCACCAGAAATTCAATGATTTTCACCCCACAATCAACCTAACTATGAATCAATCTATGCAAGAAATACATTTTTTGGACACTACTATAAAAATACAGGATGGGCACATAGACACCACCTTATACCGTAAACCAACTGACCGACAAACATATCTACATGCCTCTAGCTACCATCCCAAACATACCAAACAGTCCATTGTATATAGCCAGGCACTACGTTACAGCCGCATCTGTTCCAATTCTACAGACAGAGACTCTCACCTAAGAGATCTACAGCAAACCTTTTTAGAACTAACATACCCAACAGATGAAGTTAGACAACAGATCAACAGAGCCAGACTGATACCCAGAGAGAACTTGCTGCAAGACAGACCCAAAAAAGAAAATAACAGAACACCTCTAGTCATCACATACAGCTCCCAAGTTAAAACAGTACAACGCATCATCAGAGATCTACAACCTCTCCTGGACAATGACAGTTCTCTTTCTCAAGCTCTGGGAGGAAGACCTTTCATTGCCTACAGACAGCCACCCAGTCTTAAACAACTCCTAACCCACAATAATACTACAACCAGACCTAACACGGACACTGGCACCAGAGCCTGCAATAAACCCAGATGCCAACTTTGCTGCCACATACACCCGGACAACACCATTACTGGCCCCAACAACATCACACATACCATCTCGGGACTATTTAATTGCTCATCATCTAACATTGTGTATGCCATCAAATGCCAACAGTGTCCTTCAGCTCTCTATATTGGACAAACAGGCCAGACCTTACGCCAAAGAATAAACGGACATAAATCGGACATCAGGAATCACAAGACAGAGAAACCAGTAGGAGAACACTTCAATCTCCCAGGACATTCTATACAAGATCTCAAAGTAGCTGTTTTACTACAAAGGAATTTCAGAAATAGACTGGAAAGAGAAGCTGCTGAATTACAACTTATCACCAAACTTAAAACCATGGAGAAACCTGGCCTGAACAAAGACCTTGGATTCTTATCTCATTATACATGACAAAGCCATTTTTCACCTTTTCACCCCTTGCTTCTTCCTGTAAGACCTATTGCAGTCATTAAGAGTCGTCAACAGGCTCATCACAGCTATCTGCCAATCACCCATTCCCACCACCCTTCTGAGTAATACCCCTCCCCAACTTCTCACTATATAGAAGGGTCTGGAAACTTCTGTTTCAGTGTATCTGAAGAAGTGTGCATGCACACGAAAGCTCATACCAAGAACTGACTTAGTTGGTCTTTAAGGTGCTACTGGAAGGAATTTTTTGTTTTGAATAGGGTGTGAGCCTGTGACCTGGTCCAGGAACTAAGTATTTATCATTACAAAAGACTGGCGAGTCTACCCAGGAAATACAATCAAGTAACCTGCCAGACAGGAGATAAACAACAACAGGAGAAAAACAATATTCAAATTTCTGTTTTAGACTGCCTTTTCTGTGATGTAGGTGTGATGTATCTGGAGGGTGGTCTTAGGTTACGCCCCTTCTGTGATGTATGTATGATGTTTCTGGGGGTGGTCTTGATCTATGGGCTGGCAATTTCAAAAGTCTTTATAAGGCCTTGCACACCATTTTTCTGGGTCCTCCTCCTTTTCTGCGTGTGAGGGGAGCACCCTGTTGCAACAGATCAATAAAGATCAAGTTTACTAGCTGCTTTGCTTCTCAATATTCTCTGGTTGGCCTCTGTTATTTTCTCCTACCAATAGGGAAACTATGTAAGGACCCTATATGGGCTCTTGGGTACCCCATAAGGGAAAAGGGCAATTTTTTATTTACAACAATATGATAAACTAAGGAGCTAGTGGTTACCTACAGAAATTCCTTGCAAGGTAATGAGACAGACCCACAGCACAGTGAAGTGTGTTAACTCATCTACAGTGGTGCATACAGGGCAGGTTTTGGGCTTTGGAGACCAGATGAACAGGAAGACGCACAAATGTACCAGGGCTAATTTACCACATTTTGAACTCTGTGAGCTGAAACACATTACCATTTCCCACCCCCACCCCCTTTACTCATGTATGCAGAGATGCATGTGCTCAAGTGACACATGCATTTTGGGATCATAGGTCAAATTACCCTTATACACTTTTGGCTGGGGGCATTAGCAATCAGACAACAAAGGCTAGAAACAAAGAATATGTGATTTATTGCAAGATAGCAACAATGGTTATAAACAAGTGGTAATAAAAGTAAAATAATTAAGTGGTGACTATATATACCTCTAGTATTTACAAGCACTATATAGGGTACAATGGGGGAAAGGGTGATTATGTGATACATAAGAGAAGTCAGTGCTGGTAGAATGCATTAAAAACTTTTTGATGTTAATTTTACATAGGTTTGTCTCTGTGTTTTGTTTAGGGAATCAAAACAATAGATGGCAGTTGTCTCTCCCAGCCTTGCCCACAGGATGCTCATAGATGTTAAGACTGGGAACCACTGAAAAGGCTGGGACCCACTGATCTATGGGATACAACAGATTTGAGATACTGTGTCAGACATGCAACAATGTCAAAGGTTGAGAAACATAGCAAAAGGTGGTGTTGAACCATAGTGCTTTGAATTGGTTGGCAAATTATTCTGTGTCCACAACGTGTAAGTGAGATGTGGGTAATGGTATCCATACTTGATACTGGTGATGTTATTAAGTGGGATATTGGAAGTCTAGTAAGGATTTGTTGGGTGGTTTACACTAGAATCAACAACGTTGCACTTACTGAAGCATCAAATTTCGCCATCTTCCAGTAAAAAGCAAAAAAAGAGAGTAATCTTGCTGTAATTCAGCACAATACTAATCAATTGTGACAGGACTTAGAGAATATTTTCATGGTGCCAATTACTTAAAGGGCATAGATGCCATAGCACGATTAAAGTAATAGCCAAGACAGCTCTCTAGGACATCATGAAACAGTGTACTAAATGTTGTTCAACTTGTTCAACGAAATAAAAGATTGGATCATTAACCTTACCAATGTCAATGTGTTGTCACTATCAAATTCAGCTAAATGAGTGTCCAAGGTAATAGTTAAGAGCACATTTCACACCAAGGAATGCATTAATATATTACTGGCTACTAATAAAGAGAAAGAAAGAGACTCTTTGATGTAGTGAGAAGAATACAAAATGAATGCTAAAACTATGATATAGGAGAGAGCTTATACTGATCAGAAACAGATACACAAATACAAGCTATAGGAGAAGCTCCAAGTTGCATATACGTATGTCTCCTTGTCCAGTTCTTGAGGATTGGCAGTGATGACTTCTTCGGAAATATTCAGTCTGGCTTGTTGTATTGGTTGTGTTGCATTAAATTGGATGCAGAATCAGGTGGACCATTCTCTAGTGGCACTGGACTGGATGAATAACAGGGACAAGTGGGAGTATACATCCCTTGGGGTCTTGGGGTGACACTTCAAAGCCTCATCCTCATCTGATTTCTTCTCCAGTTGTATGATGCGATCACAGTATGAGTTTATGCTGTGACTGACCAGAGATTCATTCCACTCCCAATATTATACCAGCACTAGGGCTGGGATAGAGATATTGGTCATCAGTCAAGCTGCCCAATGAATGAATCTCTGCCCTGTGCAATGCCAATCCCTGTGAGCTGTAGCCATGTAATTCCACTTCAGTCTACTGTGTAGTTATTTGCCCCTGTTCTTCACTCCACACTGTGGGCACAATACAAAAACTCTGTGTTAGAGAGAATGCATATGGAAGAGAAAGAAATACATGAATACATGTAGGGACATGACCAAATCTGATACAGTACCTACCACAAATACTTTCAAGCTATTTTAGCTGCTTATGACTTTACTAAACTCTGAAATTGAGGAAAATTCAGAAGTAAGTAATAGAATATTAAGAACACTGGAATGCAAGCTTTCTTATTCAGAAATCTGCTGTATACTTCAAAGTATTCTGTTGGTCTTAGACCCATTTGTTGTAATGTGACTTGGCCCATGTAGAACTTTGAGGACTGAGCTGTCAGCCTAATTATTTTTTTTCAAAGACAAGGTTAAGATGTTATTTGATCTCCATAGGGAGGAGATTCTTGAATGCAGACGTCTCTTAACTAGAAGATGAAGGAGCAAACCTCATTCTTTTGAAGTCAACGGCAAGGCATTTTGTCTTTAATGTGAAGAGAATTGCAACTATATGTATAAAAGATGGTTAGAAGTCAAGCTGGAACAATTCTAATTAAAAATGATAGCTGAGTTCACCAGTCTTCACTTTGATTTTTAATTTATTTTGATTTGAATTGTGAGGATCCAGTGATGTCATCAGATAATTATATCACCATGTAATATGGCACTTCATTGTCAGTGTCCTATATCATTCACTGTGTTATTTTATCTTAGATTAGGCAGTGGCACTCAGGAATGCATGCACTTCATGTGCCAATTTCTCATGTACCTTTCTATTGGTTGACCATTTATATTTCAGCACAGTCAATAGAATGGCATATAGGAACAGCATGTAATCTTTTTACAGGTGTCATATCTGGACTAAAATCATGCAATTTCTGAACAGCAAGCTAGAGTTAAGGTACCTTGAAAACCTTAGACCCCTCCAGATGTTTTGAGACTACAATTCCCATCATCTCTGACCACTGGTCCTGCTAGCTAGGGATCATGGGAGTTGTAGTCCCAAAACATCTGGAGGGCTGAGGTTGAGGAAGCCTGCCTTAGATATTTTTCACATTTCCAGACAGAATTCCTGTAAAAAATGTTCATCATGGCATGAGATGTTCCTTAATTGTGCACACATAGCATGATAGAAAGTTCAGTTAAAAACATACATGTGCCAAATATTTTCAAAACAGACTTTGCTCTTCTACAAACCTCCCTCAGAAATACTTTAATGAAAAAGTAGTTCCACAAAAGTCCAGTTATTTACCTAAACTAAAATGGCAATGGCATTGTTGCTGAAAGGCTAGCTCTGCATCACTGCCATATCATGCTGACTGATCCTGGTTGAACCAATTCTAGAAGAGAGCTGCCTTCTTCCAGACTAGAGCCTGCAGGGCCAAACTGCCCAAGAACACAAAAAGTCCATACAAAAAATCATACTGTAGAGTTGGAAGGGACCCCAAGGTTCATCTTGTCCCACCCCCCTGCAATGCATGGATCTCAACTAAATAATCCCTGACAGATGGGTATCCATCCACTGTTTAAAAATCTCAGATGAAGAAGAGTCCACCACCTTGTGAGGCAATCTGTTCTGCTGTCCAATAACTCTTACAGTCAGAAAGTTCTTCCTTGTTAGGAATCTCTTTTCTTGTAATTTGAATCCATTGGTTCAGGTCCTGCTCTCCAGAGCAGGAGAAAACAAGCTTGCTCCATCTTCCATGTGGCAGCTCTTTAGATATTTGAAGATGGCTATCATATTACCTCTCAGTATTCTCTTCTCTGGGTTAAGCATACCCAAATCTCTCAACTATAGTGGTACCTCGGGTTAAGAACTTAATTCGTTCTGGAGGTCTGTTCTTAACCTGAAACTGTTCTTAACTTGAGGTACCACTTTAGCTAATGGGGTCTCCCGCTCCTGCTGCGCCGCCACACAATTTCTGTTCTCATCCTGAAGCAAAGTTCTTAACCCGAGGTATTGTTTCTGGGTTCGCGGAGTCTGTAACGTGAAGCATCTGCAACCTGAAGCGTCTGCAACCTGAGAAACCACTGTATTCCTCATAAGGCTTGGTTTCCAGATAATTTGCAGGAGATCAGAACCGTGGACAGCTCACTTGTTAGTTGATCAGTTAAGCTGTATGCTAGCTACTGAGAAATACTAGCATGTGAACCACTTGTACAAGTAGTCCAGTATTGAGGTAAAATGAGTTGAATTAAAAAGAAAGGGGTTAGATCAGTGTAGTTTTATGTGGTGTTAG
This sequence comes from Podarcis gaigeae, assembly GCF_964106915.1. Classification (NCBI taxonomy): domain Eukaryota; kingdom Metazoa; phylum Chordata; class Lepidosauria; order Squamata; family Lacertidae; genus Podarcis; species Podarcis gaigeae. The sequence continues at coordinate 38,332,830 of NC_139682.1, read as the reverse complement.
CTGGCCAATATGAACCTAATAGTCCTGATCCATAGGTTATACAGGAGTGGGTTGTGTACCTGCTTCTGCTAGGGCAAGAGTCACTCTCCCCTAACAGCAGAGATCTAACCTCATTCAGGAAGGGAATGACAGTTCAGGGATATATTCACCCTTCGAAAGGGTCTCATCTCTAAAAGCACCATTCCAACAATCAGTCCTGCAAGCACCACCCATGTTTGGAGGCATGTGAACAGTGCAGAAATGTTGCATGTGAATATCTGAGAGTGGAATGTGGTGTTGCTGCTCCTTGGAGAAAAAAGGGGGGAGGGCTGTAGCTCAGTGCTAGAGCATTTTCTTTGCACGTGGAAGGTCCCAGGTTCAATCTCCAGCATCTCCAGGTAGGACTTGGAAAGACTTCCTTTCTGAAACCTTGGAGAGCCACTGCCAACCAATGCAAGCAATACTGAGCTAGGCGGGTTGTTAGTTTGATGGAAGATGAGGCAGCTTTCTGTATCCCTCCTTGCTTTATGGAAGTGAATGCCAATTTGCCTATCTAACCTGAAATGCTTGCAATCCCATTTTCATTATATACTAATGCAGAAAGGAAGTACCTAGATATGAGTGATGCCAAAATACTAAAAACATGAGGACAATATGTGCATGACCTGCTTTATTCTTAATTTCTTGATTAATAGTTTAAATGGCACAATTTAAAACTGATAATTCTTTTCAGAGAGTCTGTGTGAGCTCAGGTGATGCCAGATGTGTCTATCATAGGGAAGGTCAAATACTTACAGTGCTTGATAATTACCTAATCACCGTTACTATCTCACATTAATTCTACCCCAGGAACTGGTTCATTATGACTGGCCTATATTATTCTAGTATGAGTTGGGATGAAACCCCCTGTTGCTTGCACTGATTTAAAATAATAATAATGCTCCCATTTACTACAATCTGAATTGGAAATGAACAGACCAGATATTCTGTCACTGAACAGGCACAGCAGCCAGTAGATGGGGTTGCCCCCTCCTTTTCTTTCTGGAAGGACTCTCATGCTTTTAATAGCTGAATGATAGGCAGAAATTGAACATGTCACAGTGATGTGAACATTTTCCTGCTGAATCTCTGACTTTTCCACAGCTGTTGATGGCTTGTGAATCAGAATAAAGGTGAAACCTTGCTTTTTCTCAAGATAAGAGGTTGATGGTGTTTTCAGTTATTTAGAATAGTTAACAATATATTTAGGAATTCAGTGTAGTCAAATGGTGAATAAAGATTTTGACCTGTTGTCAGTTCTGGGCAGACTTTTAAGGGCTGCTTCACATATGCATGTGCCCTGGACTGGCTGGATGCAACCCCCAGGGAAGAAGGCTCAGAGCCAGAGGTGGTAGGATGACAATGAGTGGTCAGAGGGAGAAGATGGAGCAGACTGGGGGGGGGGAGGTGCTGGAAGCTGAAGAGACACCAGGGTTTAGTGAGCAGGAAGACACTGGGGCAGCAGTGGCGTAGCGTGGGGGGTGCAGGGGGGGGGGGCGGCCGCACCGACCGCAACATCTGGGAGGTAGGGTTAGGGGGTGCAAATCCACGGGTTAGGGGGTGCAAATTACTTGCCTTGCCCCGGGTGCTGACAACCCACGCTACGCCACTGTGGGGCAGAGAGCAGTTCTGCTTCAGAGGCGGGGGGGGGGGGGCAGGAGACGGTTGCTGCAAATAAGCAATTCAGATGGTGTGGTTGCAGCTCAATGTCAGAGTGCATTATTTGCATATAGAAGATCCCAGCTTCAGTTCCTGCCATCATTTTTTGTAAGTCACTTTGAGTTTCATTTTTGAAAAAAGCAACTAATAAATATAGTAAATATCATAATTAATAATAGTTTTTAGATAGGTCTGGGAAAGATGCCTGTCTGAGATTTTGAAGAGCTGCTCCCTGTGAGTGTAAATATTGGACCAATGGATTGATTTCTGGGCACTCGGGGAAAACATTGTTTCCTTTTCTTTGCAACCCAAACCTTGCTGGAGAAGATGTTTAGGTCTGGATGCATTATTTGAAAACTTAGTGTGGACCTAGCACAAGGGACGCGGGTGGCGCTGTGGGTTAAAGCCTCAGCGCCTAGGGCTTGCCGATCGAAAGGTCGGTGGTTCGAATCCCCGCTGCAGGGTGCGCTCCCGTTGCTCGGTCCCAGCGCCTGCCAACCTAGCAGTTCGAAAGCACCCCCGGGTGCAAGTAGATAAATAGGGACCGCTTACTGGCGGGAAGGTAAACGGCGTTTCCGTCTGCAGCTCTGGCTCGCCAGAGCAGCTTTGTCACGCTGGCCACGTGACCCGGAAGTGCCTTCGGACAGCGCTGGCCCCTGGCCTCTTGAGTGAGATGGGCGCACAACCCCAGAGTCTGTCAAGACTGCCCGTACGGGCAGGGGTACCTTTACCTTTACCTAGCACAAGTAAATGCAATTACTGAACTCATTGTGCTAAGCAGACTGCCATTTATGCCCTGGATGGGATAATGAAGCAAGCCCTATTTCCTGAGCTCAGGGATCTCTCCACACATTGTATGATAATGGTGTCACATTTTACCTTCCTTAGCAGAACCAGCCATGCCATGTTGATTGTAAAAGTTTATGAAGAGTTCCATTAGGATGACTTTAAAAGGACGCTGCAAAAAGAAGGAAGGAAGGAAAGAAAGAAAGAAAGAAAGAGCAGCAGTGTGTAAGTTCAGGATATTAATCTTGGCATGCTAAATACTATGCAGAGTGTGCTAATGCCTTTTCAGAGCCAAAGCAGCAGAAGGACATCAAAAGAGTAGCACACACACAAAAAGATTTGCTCTGCCAACATTCAAGCACCTGAGATAAGTGACCCACTTCAAAGATCCCGTCAAGGCTTTAGATGATTCATGGAGAAGCTTCTCATTTTGGAGCAAGACCATCCAATCAGAAGAAATCTGGCAGGTTTGTGTCAGAGGGCAGAAAGCAAGATACAATTTCTGTGGTCTGGAGTCAGTCCATGTTGGATACCTCTATCAAGGAGCATTATTTTCCAATTAAAAGTTAAGTCCTTCACATGGATTAAACAGCACCAGCCTTTAGGGTATTGTGGAGAGGAGAGAGCTTATGTCACTTTCCCAGCTCTGATTGCCGTAACATTTTTTAGCTTGCTATACAGTTGCAGTCTATGGTTATTGCTACGTTCCAGTACATTTAACACCTCCTAAATGTGAGTAAATGAAAAATCACATTTACTACTCTGTTTTGCAAGCAAAATGTACTTATGCCCCTTTTTTGTATACTGCAGTTTTAAAAGCAGTTTTGTTTTAAAATTCTGTATTTCCATTCCTAATTCTGCTTCCTCCCTGTGTAGTGGGGACTGGAGGGAAAAAATGCAGCATTACATTAAAATGAATTATTATTTAGATTCAAAGCATTGCCTAAAGAAGGAATGTCCTAATCAACATAAGGAAAATAAGAGCAGGGAAATTGAGTTCTCAGAGGATATTTGTATTTGTGCCTGCCTATGGGTGGAAAACAGAAAGATCAATTTCCAGCCTATAGTTGCACTTCTATGCATACTTATGTGGGATTAAAATCCTTTAAATTCTATGGAACTTACACCAGTCAGACTTGCTCAGCCTACAGAGATCAGGACACAGGTTACTAGGGTTACAGGTTACTAAGGCTCTTTTTGACACTGCAAATAAAAACCTCTTGGTAAAACCCATCCTATCCCAAATGTTACTTCTAACACTGCTTAGTTTCACACACTAACTACCAACAACACAAAAAGCAAGTCAGCAGGACTGAAGGCTGTATTACAGATCTAGGAAGCAAAGGCAGTCTATGCACCTTATCAAACAAGGCAGCCTTTTGGGATACAAATTCCAGTTTTTTCTTGTCATCAGTGATGGCGGAAATGAGCGATCTGGATGTGCATGTGGGGGTTGTAGCTTTTGCCCAGCTTAGATTGGTGGGCCAATTGCACACATCACTAGAGAAAGCAAACCTAGCACTACTGAAATATGCCATAGTTGTGTATGTATTATTTAGAATACTTATATGGCACTTTATAGCCCCAAGGTGTTCTCAGGGGGCTTCTTACAAAAGAGTCTCAAAATAGAATCACACTCAGACCTATTACAGAAATAGAAAGTATATGGTGTAGGGTCTTATGATATTTTTCTGCTATCCGGTTTGTTTTATTTCCCCCTATGAATTTTATTGTATTTTTTGTTTCTTTTGTGATATTGCTTTGTGGATTTCTATCTTAGCCAGCTTGGGCATTTCTACATCATCTTAAAGAGAGAGCCATCTGATTACCAGAAAGACCTCATGAATTCAGAGCTAGGTGATTCAGACCAAAAACCTATCTTGTCCAGCATCCTGTTTCCATGGTGGTCAATCAGATGACTATTAATGTGTACAAGCAGGGCAAGAATGCAATAACATGCTTCCATCCATGTCCACAGCAGCTGGCATTTGGAGATATACTGCCTGTGATACTGAAGACAATATAGTCATCATGACTAGTCACCACTGATACATGTATCCTCGATGAATTCATCTAATCCTCTTTTAAGGCCATATAAATCAGTGGACATCACTGCATTTTGTGTCAGTGGATTCTATAGTTTAACTGTGTGAAGTGCTTCATTTTGTCTGTCCTGAATCTCTCAACTTTCAGTTTTGCTGGTTATTCTGGGTTTTAGAATCATGAGAGAGACAAGAGCTCTGTTTTCTCCACACTATGCATGATTTATACATCTCTGTCATGTTTCCTGAGAATTTGTTACAGATGGAGAATTGACTATGTAGAGGCCCCTTTGGACTGAGCCTGCTATTCTACTGTAGACTACCAGAATAATGCTCCAGTCCTTCTGAGAAGAGATAGAACTGTTAGGGAAGTTGATAGAAGAATCTTGGTTGTAAATTTCCCTGGTTACCGTCTCTCTCATTTTTCACAGATTATAATAATCTTCTAATGTTGACATATAGGACAATTGGATCATGTCCACAACCCTTCTTTAATAAGCTTTATGGTCTGTAGATGTGCAATAAATTAAAAAGTTCATTCTTGGAATTTTTTCAGAATCTCCTTAAAATTCATTTGATCTGGCACATATTTAAGGAGCCATTGCTAACTTTTCACCAAATAATTCAAATCAAAATGCAAAAACAAGTACCTGAACTGCATCCCCACAATCCCTTTTCTGAAAAATTCATTTGCTCATTCACTTCCCTCATACCAACAACTTAAAGACCTTTCTTCCCTAGACCCTCTGTGTGAATTTTCCAACCCCATTTTCCTTGATGCTTTCCTAAATTTCTTGCTTTTACCTCCTCCACGTATCCATTTTCATTCTCTACTTTCTGTTCTGCCCTTCTTCCTTAATCCATTCTGTCACTTATCTCATTCCAAGACATCATGGTGTCTCCAGTTTCTGGCTAATTGGCTCTTTAATTTCTCTCACAAAAATGCTGTTTTCTCAACAAGCTATTGCTCACATCTTATTCTCTCTGCAGCTCAAATGCTCATTGACATTTGATGACATCACAGCAACTGAGGACTCAGCATTGACAGAAAGAGGGCAGGGGACACCACTTTAAAAGCTTATTTTAACTAATTATACTGCCAAAAACCAAATTGAATACAGCATTGCATCAGCATCTAATGAAACCAAAACAAGGTTTTCCATTCCTTTCACTGGATCTGGTCAAATTCATGTGCATCATGCAAAGGGCAGTCTTTGAACACTGAATGAAACAGCTTCAGAAAACCAAAGCAACTACTGATTTTTTTTATCCACTCCTGATGTGAACTGGGTAATAATAATAATAATAATAATAATAATAATTTATTTATTTATTTATTTATTTATTTATTTATTTATTTATTTATACATACCCTGGGACGCAGGTGGCGCTGTGGGTTAAAGCCTCAGCGCCTAGGACTTGCCGATCGAAAGGTCGGCAGTTCGAATCCCTGCGGCGGGGTGCGCTCCCGTCATTCGGTCCCAGCGCCTGCCAACCTAGCAGTTCGAAAGCACCCCCGGGTGCAAGTAGATAAATAGGGACCGCTTACCAGCGGGAAGGTAAACGGCGTTTCCGTGTGCAGCTCTGGCTCGCCAGATGCAGCTTTGTCACGCTGGCCACGTGACCCGGAAGTGTCTCCGGACAGCGCTGGCCCCTGGCCTCTTGAGTGAGATGGGCGCACAACCCCAGAGTCTGTCAAGACTGGCCCGTACGGGCAGGGGTACCTTTACCTTTACCTTTTACCCTGCCCATTTGGCTGGGTTTCCCCAGCCACTATGGGTGGCTCCCAACAGAATATTAAAAATAGAATCAAACATTAAAAATGTACCCTAAACAGGGTAAATTATAGGGTTGTGTACTTAGCTTGGGGTAGGGGGTTGAATAATGAGGCGCGGTGGGGTGGTTCAGGGATCTTTTACCCCTGTCTGAGTCAAAGCAGGATGTCAACACTCCCCCCAAGTCAGGCCCCCTACAAAGCCTTGTGCCACTCTCTTTTCCTGTGCTTTCCTGTTCTGTGCACTGCTCTGTATTTCCATATCTCTTATGTTTCCATGGGCTTTGCAAGAAGTGAGGCTGTCTAAAATGCTAGCAGAGCATTGTTACTGTCTTGTGTGTGTGTCAATGAACACAATCACAGGATTATTTTTAAAGTTAAAAGCTTCATTTAAGGTGTTTTTTTTAAAAGGGCTGTTGCTTTGCTTCAACAACAAAAGCTCATCAGAACATTAGGATAGCTTCACATTGTAAGACCTAATGGAGGAAACAAACAAGCACCAGAAAAGCCAATATGAAGCTGCAAAACTTTACAAATCTGCAGACAGGAAAACATACCACATAACCACCCCTCAGTTATTTTAAGGTAAGGAACAACAGGAGACAAACCTCTGCTTCCCCTCTGATTATGGTGGAAATATCTTATACACACCCCTCCCAAGGCCCTGGAATTATTCTTCTGCAAGTTGGTAGCCTTAATACCCTATGGAGGGACACCTTTAACAAACTACAACTCCCAGTTCCCATAACTATTAAAGTGGGATAAGAGGCTCGTAAATGGATAGTGTGAATATGACCTTTGTAGAGAATGCTTACCAGATGTGGGACAGGATTCTATCTAATGGATGGGGTTGTAGTAGAGGTATTAGAGTTCCCACTTTCTTTAGTACTGGGGCACATGTAGCTGCTTCCTTGCATACCTAAGAGCTGCTACTTTGCAGTTTTGCAGCTGTGACTACCCTGGACTTACTGGTTGCACCCCTATATTGGGTCGTCTGCTGTTTTCCCCGAATAGGCAAAAGATGAAGGGCAATTGGCTAAGAATAAAAAATGAAGACCAGCTTGTAATTACTATGGAGATGCATTTACTGGCATAATTGAGGCAATCTTCCTCCCTCCTTTCTGCAAAGTGCACTTCAACATCCAAGCACTTAAGAAATGCATCACAACAAAACTGCTTACAAATGAGGATTTGGGGAAAACAATCCCTCTCAATAGGGTTTTCAAGTTGGTAACAGGACACTGAAATTCAAAATCCCTAGGCAAATAATTACGTAATCAGTTTTACACTTTACAGTCTAATGTAGCATTTTTATTCTACAATGAAGTTTCAGAACACAGATGGGTCTGGGACTTTGGCGTTTCTCAAAGATCTCCAGACGAAGGCACAGAAAGGGAAATGATAATAATAATACAAATCATAAGTATAAACTAAATTGCATTTACTCATCAGTGGCATAGAGAGAAGCTCAAAATGAGAGGTGCAAAAATTAATTTTGATCAAAGCTTTTTTCTTTTTGGCAGAAAGTTGTATAAATCTGTAAAGCCCTAAATTCCCTGAGCTCAACTCAGTTGATACAGTATAAACATGTTAGTGGGGTCCCTCATAACTAGAAGTGTGAGCTGAGGACCATTTTGCCACCAAAGGTGAAGGACAAAATAGTGTCCCTTCCTATTTTTCCATGCAGGCAGTTGAGGAGTCTGGAACTTCAATCTTCCTTCAACACTAGTAACAGCACAGCATCTTCCACTGTGCCTGAATGCAGTAGGCTATCTTAGGAGGGGCAAGGCAGATCCTGTGACACATACAGTCCTGTATGCCCAGACTGCATACTACCCCTCTGCCACCTCACTCTCCCCAACAATCGGGCTTGCTCTGCTGATAGACCAAAGCAGACACAATGTAAGGGGAGATCTATTCCTGGATCTCCCAAAATGTTTTTGTTTTAAAACAGGTATGGATGGGTGGTTTTGATTGGAACAGCAATACTGGAGAAGAAGATGCTAAATTCTTTCTTCCTATGCTCCCCACTCCCACTTGCTGCTATTAGTCTTGTTTGGTGGTTTTTTTTAAAAAAAATAATAACAATCTGTGATTTGGGCATATTTATTTATTTATTTATTTATTTATGCATGTTTAGACCTATAAGAAAAATCCCCCCTAAGACAAAATTCCCTCTAAGACTGCATAGAAAAAAGCAATAACAAAAAACAGTTAACGCCATTATCAGCATGAGTATTAAAAAAGAGAGACAAGGACAATAATAAAAAAGCTGTCATGGAGCAAAAGAGACATTCCAAATTAGACAGCCAGTTTAGCATAAAATATGAGCAGAGCCATGAGAACAACTTAATAAAACCCTACCTTACCTCAAATACTCTAGGTAACCCTATTTAAAAGCAATCTGAAACAAATGTTTTCAGTGCCCAACTAAAAGAAAGGAGGGAGCCAAATATAACTCCCAAGTGAGAGAGTTGGAACCACTGTCAAAATACCCCAACCCTTGTGCCAGTTAAAAAACTAAACATTGTCACAGATGTTCTGATGCTCTGAGTAAAATTGTAGTCCTTTGCAGTACTACAGTTTTGCAGAAGAAGAAAAATCCAGTGATGATCTCCAACATCATAACCTGTTTCCATCTTGAGAGTGGCATCCTAAGGTTGCCATCTGTGTCCCAATTGTGGCTTCAAGGGAACACAAAGATGTGTTGATTTATTTAAAGCATCTTTATCCTGCTCTTCAGCTGAAAAGGTTCCCAGAACTGTTTACCTCAGATCAATGATACACAAGACAGTCCCTGACTTCAGGCGCACTGTCTAAAAGACATCTCAGGAAATGGGGGAAAATGAAAAACTGGAAAGAGGGAAGCAAATGCAGGCACCAGTTTTTTAATTTCCAAGGATGGCATCCGGCGGCAGTCTAATTCAGCGTAGATCTATTGAAGTTAATGGACATGACTAACTTAGGTTCATTGATTTCAATGGGCTTTCTCTGAGTAGAGCTTTGGCCATATTTACATCATACATTTAAAGCGCTATGATCATGGCTTCACCCCAAATCCTGAGAACTATAGGGTTGTTAGGAGGCCCCTGTTCCCCTCACAAATTGTAGGTCTGTGAGGGGGGAAGCCATGCCTCCTTAAAGTAATAGCATAGTGCTTTAAATGTATGACATGAAGCCTCAGCTGAATGCAATCCAAAGTTCTTAGACTCACTAACTTGCCGTGGTTCCAATTTCTCCCTCTCCTTCAGCCAGGTGGAATAGACTGCTGCTAGAAGAAGGAGGGAGCAAGTCCACAGATGGATTCTCAGTAGCTGCACGCCTCACCTGTGGAGATTTATGCTTTTATGTGCAGTGACACACCTATGTTTAACACCAGGATGGAATAAAAGGTAAAGGTAAAGGTACCCCTGCCCGTACGGGCCAGTCTTGACAGACTCTGGGGTTGTGCGCCCATCTCACTTAAGAGGCCAGGGGCCAGCGCTGTCCGGAGACTCTTCCGGGTCACGTGGCCAGCGTGACATCGCTGCTCTGGCGAGCCAGAGCCACACACGGAAACGCCGTTTACCTTCCCGCTGGTAAGCGGTCCCTATTTATCTACTTGCACCCGGAGGTGCTTTCGAACTGCTAGGTTGGCAGGCGCTGGGACCGAGCAGCGGGAGCGCACCCCGCCGCAGGGATTCGAACCGCCAACCTTTCGATCGGCAAGTCCTAGGCACTGAGGCTTTAACCCACAGCGCCACCTGCGTCCCTCCAGGATGGAATGCAGTGGGCTAAAAATGAAATCCAATGCATCTAAAAGTATATAGGGAAATTATGTGATAGAATGTACCCAGGTGGGCATACATAGGCAAGACAGTCCCTGTGGATGTTCTTATCTTAGAGTGGATTGATTCAAGCGTAAATTAAAGAGCCAGCCTGTAAAGCAGGTTTCTGACAGGATGGTTCCTGTGGTTTGACTGTCTGTAAGGACTGCGGATCTTCAGTGTTCTCTATGCGGGATTTAAGAGGGACTACTTAATTTCCTTGTGCAGAGAGTAAGCTAGGTCCCAGAGAAGTGAACTGGTCTGCCAAAGGTCAATCTGACAGGCAGCTTTAACAGTAAATCACAAATGGCTTACTAAATGCTCTAGTGAATTATGCCTTTCTTCTTTCCCAAACTTAACAGCCACTTCATGTATCCCCCCATTACACTAAATAAATCTAAGGTTCGTCATCTTCTGTTGTGTCAGCTACAATCTTGCTAATAAATGTTGCTAGGCGAACTCTTTTGGCAACTCATTCATTACAGTACATTAACGATTCTCAAAAGCTGTGAGCCCACGAGGGTGACGAATATACAGCTCAGTATATGAAAAGATACCCCCCCACCCGATTGTCAAACAAAAATGTAACTGTCAAAGAAACCTAACACTTTAAGGTTACAGTCTAAACCTACACTTGAGCAAGGTTCACTGGACAAGGAGGAAATGTCTAGTGCTGACTCACTGGCACTAAATGAACACAAAGTTAGTCCTTGTAAACACTCCACTGCAGGTGAAATGGATGCCATCTCTCCAAATACTGCTTCTTAATAGCACATTTCTATACATGTCTACTCAGAAGTAAGGCACATTGGGCTCAATGTAAGATTTCAGTCTTTGTCAACTATGTGACTATGGAATATGCAGGAGTCTGGTCCTCTTTTGCCCCTGAAAATTCAAAACCGATTTAAAAAAAAAAAATGGAAGGAAGGAAGGAAAGGCTTTTGAAAGATGGAGGAGATAAGAAGAGAAGGAGAGAGAAGAGGATTTATTTATTTATTTAGGCCTGGGAACAACAACAAGCCGAAATCTCTTATCCCCTCCCCCTTCCTTGGGAGATTTTCATTTGACTTTCATGCCATCTCCATGCATGCAGCCCTTCCTTCTCAGACAGGCAATGCAGTCAGAGTCCAAAATGGCTGATTCAGCACGGAATCATTTACGCAGGAATGATGAAAACTATCATTTATATCCCTGCCTGGTAATTTGCGGCAAAGGGAGCAGGAATTGGGCAAAGGGCCAACTGACAAGCCCTGTGGGCTTGAAGTGGAATTGTTTCTGGACAAAGAAACACCCCACCGCCACCACCACCAAGTCTGAAAAATGACCCACCAGCTACTGTGTGCATAGAGACAAAATACATAAATGAGAAAGAAAGGAGGAAAGGCAATACGGTTTTCTGGGACATAAGCAGTCGCATTTGCAATGTAAACTGGCTGGAGCATCCTTTGGTTGGGGGGATTCTGTATGAGACAGTGGGCTCGTGCTGGATCAATTATTTGACTCTGATGAGCGCGATGTGTTTGCGCAGCATAGTGCCACATGTCTCCTACCAAGTCAAAGTAATTACCCAGCAATGCCTAAAGCTGTGGTGATAGATTTAAATACAGAATGGCAAGTCTCTCCCACCCAGCTTATCCTGTTTGCTGCTGTGCTCACTAGTGCTTCTGTTGACATGCTCAGCCAAGCCATTGTAGAAACTGACTTCTGCTAGACATGTACAAAGTGAGACAATCAGATCACAGCCACTGGCCGGGTTAAGGAACTGGTGGCAGGAGTCTCAGTGGAGCTGCATTTCAGTTAATGGTGTTATAAAATAACCCAGTTATTATAATAAAGATCTAGAATAATCTCATGCTTTCGCCCTTCCTATTCACTTACTGAATGCAAGGACCAAGGACATCACAAAAGTGGTTATGTAGCATGCATCTTCAGAATAAAAGGACTGAATCAAACCCCAGAAATTTCTGAACATAATGCAGTCACAATCTCAAATGCCATTTGTGAAGGAGATTCAAGTGTTTATTTTAATAATTTGTTCCATTTTTCCTAACAAGTGTTTTGGTTATTGCTTTCTTGTCCCCCTTTATATTATCTTAACCATTGCCTCTTATCTCAAGAAGGAACAGGTTTCTCATTTTCTGTTTTGTGGCATCCTTTTAGTGTTTGAATCTTCCTCTCCATTAGAAGCAATGCAAAATGCAGGAAGTGACTCCAGGAGCAATATTGTGGATGAAAAAATGCTAACTAATTTATTTTTTTAAGTATGTGATGGAAATATGGAAATACATTTGGATAAAAGATGTCCAACTTAATCAGTAACAGATGATCTAGATTTTAATATAATTCAGGGGCATGTAGGAGAATACAAGGGATGCACAGTGATAGAGATTTAACTGTGGAGTCCTCACATCTTGTGAGAGCAAAACTAAATTGATAGGATAAAATTAACTTGGTTTGAAAGTATTCATATTTCTTCTTCTTCTTCTTCTTCTTCTTCTTCTTCAAATCAATGCATCATTACGATCACAAATACATTTTGAAAAACTGATTACTCTTCCATTTTCAGTTTGAGAAAATCTATGGAAGTTTACACATATGGCAACTTCCCTCTTGGAGTGAACAGCAGCTGCATGTGAAGCATGGAAGGTAGGAATAAAAATAAAAATAAAAATAAATTTATTATTTCTACCCCGCCCATCTGGCTGGGCTTCCCCAGCCACTCTGGGCAGCTTCCAACAGAAGGTTTCGGTTCTCTCTGTTTCTCATTTTTCCAGTCTCAAAATAAGTTCTCTACAGTTCTTAATTCACAAATTTCTTTTTTATGCATCCTCATGAAAATTCTTCAGCATTTTAATGTGACTTTCTCCTAATAAAGACCTTTTTTGGCATTCAGGTTTCACTAATGAACACATTTTTGTAAGCAATTTCTCATAGCATAATGCATTTTTGTAAACTATTTTCAGTAATATATTCATTTTTAGGCACACTTTCCTCTAATAGATGCATTTTTGTAAAACAAACAAACAAACTATGTTTGCCTTTAGAGAACTCCTTTGCAGACTTTTGATAAGTGTGCTTTTGGAGGAAGGCTGTGTTTCAGTTCTCATATTGTTTCATAAAGTGTAAGATTTGACATTAAATGTAAATTGAATTGAATCACCCCCATCTCTAGTGGAAGAACATCTGGATTTCAACTGGAGTAAAAAGTTAAAACCTCTTTCTTTCAAACTGGGAACCCCTCTCCCTGCAATTGTTACTCAGTAAAGAGAAAGCAAGCACACCGGAGCCAATCGTGCAAATAATGTCATATGGTGACATTTTGATGCAACATAACTTATCATATTCTGCTGCAACTGGAAGATGAGATCTAACTGAACAAGGAAACATTTTTTCCAGCTATTGCTGAAAAAAATCAAAAGAGAATTGGTGCTGCTATAAATATTGTGAAACACCATTAGTAGTTTGACTCAACTCTCTTTTGCTTCTAGCAATATTTTCAGGTGTTATGATAACTCACTCTCTTGCTTCCTGTGATTTTTGGGATGGGTGATCTGTCTACACCAGGTCCATTTACTTTTGCATGTTTTTATTCAGAATTCTGTTCTATTTCTGCATGAGCCTGGTGATCTTCCAAAAGCAGCCACTCTTAAAATGCATAATTAAATCATACTAAAATGTGTATTTTCCTTCAAGGTACATATTTAAGCATCTATTTTCTCTCAAAACACATATTTAAATGTGCATGTTATCTCAGTATTGAGATGTGTATCCCCATCCACACTCAAAATACTTTATATGTTTATTTCAATGCATATAAATACTGTCAGGAGAAGCACTGCAGCATTTGGAAAGGTGTGAAATCCGGCTGTTAGCTAAGCTTTGACACACATGGTGAAGGTGCCCATCAAATTCTCTCAAAGCACAAATAAGGCTGAAGAGGTGTCAGTCCGTATTTTGTAGAGGTTAGCCCTGTGGATCCAGATTGTTCAATTATTCTGTTATGTAAAAGGCTTGCTTGGTGCATTCGTTACATATATTTAGGCGCCAGGCAAAAACATTCCCCTTCTCTCAGGCTTGTTTGTTTGAGGGTATTGTTTTCGTTCATTACTATGTTATGCATTTTGTGTTTTTATATTATAAATCACCCTGTTATCCTCTGATGAAAGGCAGTATAGAAGTTTAAGAAATAAAATACAAAGGAAAAAGACGAGGCTCATGAATCTGTGCCTAGAAAGTGTGGGTCAAGCAGACAAACTCTTGGGCCCATGCTTTCTAGACACAGGAAAACAGAAATGTGAACAAGCCCTTCTACTATGTATAGGCCTTAGAACATTCCTGCCTTTTCCTTAACACTGTGGTCTCTCTCCTTCCCCACTTCCCTGTGTTAACAGCTGTCATAATTTTGTCTATGCCTCAACACAGCTTTATAGTCCATTGTTACCCCACTTTCTGCAGAAATATCCTCCACCTTACTGGCACCCATCCCCCTTCACTAAACAAGATGAGGGCTTTACATCCACTTCGTCTCATTCTATCAGCTGATTCTCCTCAAGGGTCACTTGTCTTCTCCATTGTTATTTGCAATTTATCTGATTCCCAAACCTGACATTATTGCTCACTGTGATATACAGTTGCTTGTCTATTGCTTACCATGTGCAAGTATATTATTCTGCATCAACAATTCTTTTGTGTGTGTATATGTGCTGGTCTCCCAAGTTTAGAGCAGCATTCGCTGAATTACAGAATTTGATGTCTGCAAATCATCTCCCTATCCACAGAGATAAGACAGGGTTCATTATAGCAAGCTCTACTGCAAGAATTTAGGTCAAATGGTCTTGTCCTTGCACACTGCATCTCTTTGGTATTGTGTTTATCATACCCAAATTCTGCACTCCTTCGTTGAAAATGAAATTGCCTTTGAACACATAAGAAACAATAATTCTGGTAAAATCCTCAAGGCAGCCACCAAACTATCTTGGCCTTTCCCACCTGATTCTCAGTTTGCTCTCAGAGTAGAAGAACATTAGGCTCAGCCTGCAATTAGATCAGTTGCTATAGTGTGTGTGTTTGTGTGTAAAATAGCTCTTGTAGATGCCTAGACGATTCCACACAAGTTGATGTATTGCACGGTTTTTGCAAGACTTTTAATATGGCCATTCCAAATAAATTCATATGGCAGGTATCTTTTGCAAGCTGTGATTGTGCTGACATGGTGGCCCCAATGTGTCTCCTGGTTACTCCTTCCTCTTTCTTCCCTTTATTACTGTTGAGATCAATGACATATATGAGATTGCAAATTCAGAGCCTATGCATCTTGGGCTAGCTGCCACATCCTGACTTGAAGGAGCCTCTTACTCCTATTCCGCAGAATCTTATTAGCGGTAATGGCATGGCCATGGCATGTGAGCAATGCTCTCTCTCTCTCTCTCTCTGTGTGTGTGTGTGTGTGTTTGTTTCACACTTAAAAATTAGAAGAAAGGGAAAACATAATTTGTTTATTCATCAGTCAAGGTACAAGTAAAATACAATCTACTTAAATTGAAGCAGAAATTCTGGATTTAGGACTTGAATATGGAGTACGAGTATGGTCTTTATCCTGATAAGTCATTTCAGAAAGACTTAGTAGTTGCATTTGAGAGATACCATAGTTAATATTCTATGTTTTATATCGGGGTGGCCAACTCCCAAGAGACTGCAGTCTACTCATGGAGTAAAAGACTGGCAGTGATCTACCCCCTTTTGGGGAGTTCAGGTCAAAGTTATTGAGCTTTTTTTTAGGGGAGCCAAACTTGTAGCTTCTTTGGGGGGAGCCAGTGATCTATTGGTGATCTACTACAGATGTCCAGTGATCTACCTGTTGAACGTGACTCCTTTATATAAACTAGTTAATATACTGCTTTATATAATATACCGCTTTATATAAACTAGTATGTTTCAGTTTATTCTTTTATATACAAAAGGAAGACTTTTCTTAGGATGGCAGAGTATCTATGGTCTAACTAGAGGTACTCCTACCAGCTTCTAAACCTATAGATTCGTGTGTGTGTGTGTGTGTGTGTGTGTGTGTGTGTGTGTATAGCTACATCTAGTTCTGCCTTTCCTGAAGCAGTTCAACTAACAATCTGGTGCAAGTCATTTTGTCATTTGCAGCAGAAGAGCTTCCTGTTTCTCTTCTCCCCCATAAGGCAATAACCTCCTGTTGCTGCTTTAAAGTGCTTGTTGAGGGAACATAAGAGGATGCCTTAAACCAAGTCAGACCATTGGGCAGCCCTGGGTGGTGGATGGGTATGTGTGATTCAACTCTCCTGATCCACCACCACAGCCAAGTCTTGGCTCGTGGTACAACCATCCCTGGAATTTTTACAATATAAAAATACAACAGCAATAAAAATAAGAACAGTATGAAGTAGAATGAAGTAGAAAGCTTAAGCCAATTCCAGCAGAATGTGAAAACTTAGGCCCCCAAAGACTTCCTAAAAAGGAAGCATTTTCACTATGTGGCAAAAGCCATTGACAAAGTGGGTTTCAACCAAACATATTTTAGTGAATGAAGGGACACTCTGGAGTGACTCCATTATGGATCTTAATAAATGGGCACATTTATCTGGGAGAATTGTAGCTGTTGTCAATTATAGGCATGCTTTTAAAACAATGCCTAAGTACATAAGAGCTATTTGATTGTCTGTTGAAATGTTTTATCTCCTGTGGTTTTAAGTGACAGATTTGATAGAATTCCCTCTAAAGTTAGATGCTGTCCATGTAACCAGAGAGAGGTTAAAGCAGTCTTCATGGTTGTTTTGTGTTTGTTTTTTTAGCAATTAGGTCTTTTACAGACCCTTATTAAAGGTACAAAAATATGCTCATTTTGTGTCTTTTCCTCATCAGTTTCTGCACTGGGACTCTGTGCTAGCAGATGTTTGAATCTCTCATTCTTCTACCTGTTTTCTTCCAGATGTGCTAAGCAGCACCTCAATAGCTTTTTTTAAAAAAGCATAATTACCCTTCCAAACCAGATATATGCCCATGTGGGTGTTTCATTGGGGGGCAGGTGGAAATGTGGGTCAGAGAACTCTTGGTGCTGGCTGGCCATCTGACTTGAAGTTGAGGAGCTGAATGTAATTATTGCCGCCTGTATTCTTCTTTACATCATATGTGACAGCAAAAACAATACCTTCAATGCTCCTTCAGAATCCTATTCATCTCTGATCAAGCACAGTTTAGATTGCCTGCAAAGTCACAGGAAGTTAACTGAGCATCCTTGCTGCCATAGTTCCACCACTTAGATACTTTGGTAATTAAATGGTATATAAACAGCTTCAATAAATGAAATAATAAATAAGGGGTAACGACTAGATCCCAATTGGGGTGTTGCTGTCAAGATTTTACCCTCCTCTTTTGTTTGCATTTCTGGAAGGACACAGAGGTTGCTGGCCACTCCTCTGCTGGGTGGATTGGAAGGGACAATTGGAAGACATTAGGACAACAGCCGTGGTTCCCAACATGGGGCACATGCCCCACAGGGGTGCAATTTGATTTTTAAGGGGGACAATTCGAGAATAAGTTATTAACAGTGAATGGCCTTTTAGGCTTCCTCCATGTGAATAGGAGTTCACTTTCTGAATAATAAGACTTATATGTCATGGGGTGGGGAGAGCACCAGTATTTTAGAGATTCTTAGGTGGGGCATGGCCATAAAAAGGTTGGGAACCACTGGACCAGAGCATTCCCTGGACATTCACAAAAGTTGCATAAAAGGCACAACACCAGAAAGTACCGCCAAGGTGTTAGTAGGAGAGTGGGAACAGAAACAGACAGAGAAAATAAGATATGCAGGAAGAGTGTATCAGAGCCCCTCCCCTATCTCTCCTCTTCCTGCATGTCCTCACAACCTCCTTAAATCTGCTCCAGAAGGTTGGGGAAAACCCCAGGACTGGGGAGAGGTATGGCATGTGCAGGAGAGGGAGGGAAATGCCATCGTACAGCCCAAAGTCATTACGTTAGTGGAGATATTTTGTTGAATACCAGCCAGGACACTGAAGAAGAAAAGATTCTCAGAGGGGTGGTCCCAAAACAAAGTGTACAGCGTCCCAAAGGCTGCATGGGTTGAGTCTGGGGACTGCAGACTCCCCACCACTGGCTTAGTTTATGTGAGATGCAATCTTGAGTTTGTGGGTTTTGCTTCTCCCACCAGAGTGCAGTTTTTCCACTCAGATCTACACATGCCAATTAAATTGTGCAGCTTCAACAAAGTCCCTTCTCAGCAGGCAACCTTCAACTCAAGACCAATTCCCAGCTGAATGTGATTGGTGAATGAGCCAAGTTAAAAATTTCCTGAGAAGAAAAGGAAGATGTGTGGCTTAGAAGCACAATGGCACAAAGAACAAACAGCAATTGACCCTTAACTATAGTGTTGCAAGCATGAAGCAGCAATAACAGTTACATGAATAACTGTTTATTCCATTCTGGCAAAACAAGCAAATAAACTGCCGACGGTGGTTCGAAACTTCATACAGTGTAATATTCCTTTAATGGAATGCTTTTAGAGAAGAGCAATAAAAATAAATTGAAAAGTGCTTTTGTACGGGATACAGCACCATAAGCACCATCTGAGCAAACAGGATAACACAAAGCTTAACTTAGCATCTCCTCTTTTATTACTCAGAGTCGACAGGCCTTATAATAGTATAAATTCACTTTAAAATGGACTTTTAAAAACAGCCTTCTGGGTTAATTCTGAGCAGTATAATTACAGGTCTTTTAATGATTCAGAACACAACTTGCTCGAGAGCAGTCTTAGTGATGAGAACAGAATTTCTCCGGAGTAAATGTCCTGTGAATTGCAGCCTTTGGTTTGAGACCAATTAGCTAGCTTCTGCCAGCTTTCAATGGACTATTTCTCCCTACTTCCCGCCATCACTGTGCAAACTCAATTTCACAGTGAATTTATCTACATGCAGTAGTAAAACTAAGTGGTTTCCAGGGCTGGAAATAGCCATATTTGTTTTCTTATTCTTTAAGTACATAGAAGCTATTGGGGAGAAATGCAAAACAAAGCCGCTTCGCAGCAGCCCACAGTGAATGTTGCTTTAGTTGGGGGAAAGAGTTCAGAAATCAGACAGTATTTTTGAATGGTCCTGCAACACTTTTTATAAAACCAACACCGTAGATAGCAAGAGTTTAAACTGAATTAGCAAGAACTTCCAGTTGAGACCCTGTGAAAAATGAGGTTCCATTTCACTTCCCCAGTGCTGAATGGTTTTTTTTATATAAAGAAGAACCTTCCAAGTTTAGAAGTAGTAATAGTAGCTGCTGCCCCATTTTTTGAGAGATTTAAAGGCAGGCCAGATAGAGCAGTAGGAAAGTGGGCTTAATTCTCTGTAGAAATGATAGCAGGGGAAAAGAGAGGATGGACCTGTAGTTCAATCTGGTACTGACAAGACAAGAGTTGAAAGGCAGATCAGGAAATACGGATTCAAGCTGTGCTGCACTGGATTACATGCCCTCTCAAAACTCAGGTTTGCAGCTTAGCTGTGACTCCTGGCAAGGAGTGCATTTGCACATTTATAACACCAGTGTGGCAGCTGTGCCCATTCCTGGAGATGTCTGATCTGGCCACGGTGATACATGCCTTTGTTAATACATGCCTATGTGTGGCTAGCTTTGGAAAGTGTTTAGAAACTTCAGTGGGTCCAAGATGCTGCAGCCAGATTGTTGACTGGAGCAGGTTACTCATTGTTACAGCAGCTCCACTAGCTATTGGGTCATTCCTGGTCACAATTCAAAGTGCTGGTTATGACTAAAATGACTAGGGTCCAGGTAATCTGAAGACTGTATCTCCCAATACAGTGGTACCTCTGGTTACATACTTAATTCATTCCGGAGGTCCGTTCTTAACCTGAAACTGTTCTTAACCTGAAGCACCACTTTAGCTAATGGGGCCTCCCACTGCCGCTGTGCTGCCGCCATGCAATTTCTGTTCTCATCCTGAGGCAAAGTTCTTAACCTGAGGTACTATTTATGGGTTAGCGGAGTCTGTAACCTGAAGCATCTGAACCCAAGGTACCACTGTATAAGCCTGTTTCAATTCTTGCTATGGGGGAAAGCCAGAATAAAAAAGAAACAAACGCACAAATGAATCAATACATAAGTTGCAAATGTCCATTGAAACTGAAAATACAAAGAAAGGCTCATTTTATAAAACATGTACTTTGCTTCTGGAAAAGAAATAGGTTTAGAGGCCTGCCTTAACCTTGACTTCTCATAACTTCTCTTTCTGTATTTGCAATATAAATGTTTTCTGTTGTTATGAACTCACATGTCTTTATTTTCTCACTGCTTTTTTTAGTATCTCATGGAACCAATGAAATCCTCTTACAGTATGCCGGGTTGCTTGCTGTTAGGTGTTAATATATTGCCATGGCTCATGATACCTTTATGCATCCAATAAAATGTATGAAATCCAGCACTTCATGTTCTGTTCCCATTAACAAATGGTGTGAGCCTTGTAGGTGGTTACAGAATTACTTGCTAAGGTTAAGAGGCCTCTTTCTTCTTTATGTTTTGACATTTCTATTCCAAAAAGTTAGATTTGATTTTGTAGGTGGCACGTGGGCAGCATAAGAGTGGTTTTTTGGCAGCTTTGAAAGAGGCTAATGCATCTCAACTAAAAATTTAACAGTGATATAATGAAAACAACCAATTTCTAATAATTAACTGGCTTTAGGATTTGCAGCAATTCACAGAAGAAACAGAGCAGTGAGGCTGAATGCATGAGAGATTCAGGTAGATATTTTGGACACTAACATTTCATGTTTTTTTTAAAAAAGAAAACATTTCTTTCCCTAGTACTGACAAGGTTTACGGGTAATGGGACCCCAATACAAATTTTCACTGCTCAAAAAATCTAATTTTGATAATGAGTTGGGGACCTTTACCATGACATTCTTACCCTGTTAGTAATTAATAAGAAGGCATATTATGAACTGATGTCCTGCTACTATATACCCGCATAGTAAGTCTTTCTGATACTAGGTCGGTAAGTCAACTACTCACTGTTGGTACATAGTCAGAATTTGATTTCTTTAACCCCTTGTTCAGTCTGAGAAATTATCCTTTCTAACAGCTGGATGCCAATCCAGTCTTAGATTTCAGTGCTGATTTGCATCACCCATTCTTGTGATTCCCACTTGTACCGAAAGTCTACACAATCACTTAATAGCATTAGGCTCCAGTTTCACATGGGGAGGAGGCGTGGCAGAAGAGTAGAAGATGCACATCACAGAAACAGATCTCTGCTCTAGCATAGCATCTCTGGATGGGACTCTTGCTATGGCCAAAGCCACTGGAGCTGCTATTACCTCCTTCTCTTCTGTATTCTTGCAATTAATCAGGTGCCAGTGCAGTGTGACTTATGATGAACATGAACCTGAACAACATTTGGTGGAAAGGCAACATTCAGGCATTTGCTAGATGCTGTCCTCCTTAGCTTCAGTAAAGAAGTGGCCTTATGAACTTGCAGACCACGGAAGGGAACCTCCGACCAAGGGCCAAATGCAGTCCTTCCTGCCTCCCTAACTAGTCCTTAGGACTCTCCCCATGCCGCTTACCCTTCTGAGGAATACATCATACCCAGCATGCTTTGCACCCTCCTTGATAATTTTTTTGGCCTGGCTGGGATGTGTCCTTACTTGCCTGAATAGAAGATCAAGAAGGATCTGTTGCTCTAGCTCCCTTTTACTCTTGCCCTGCCCACCACGGGCATGTGGCTGTCCATAGGCTGCCCAGAAGGGATCGTGGCCCTCAGGGCAGAAAAAAGCTTTTCCCACCCCCGATTCAGATCCTGGGAATGGGTTAAACAGTGCTAATATTGTTTTATGTGTTATATTTCTATCATGTAAGCTGCCTCGAAAGAATTGTATTCAGAAAGGTGGCCTATAAATATTTTAAAATATATATATATATATATATATATATATATTAAAAATTCAAATGACATCATATTTTGGGGCTGGTATGTGTGTTTGAGAGTGCAAGTTACAGTGAGAGTTATAGTTGATGATGTTTCTATGCCTGAAATGCTTTCAAGTCTAGCACCTCCTTTTATTCAAATAAAATCTTTTGTGAAGGAAAAAAAAATGGTTCTATCAAAGTAAATACGCCCGGGGATGTTCCTGAATCAAACACCTCGCTTTGTCCTTGTGATGGGTAAGAGTTGAGAGCAGGGAAAGAGCAAGTTGTCAGAGTTATGAGAATCCCTGCAGTGTAGCAAGAAAAAAGAGAGCGCTTAAGACATTTACAGCCAAGAGCCTGACTGCTTCTCCAATATTGCTTTTAATCGGGCATGCAGGCACAGTGATAGGGTCTTTAATATGTGACAAACATCTGATCTGTTCTCCATCCTGTCCCATTTCCCTTCTTGTTCCAGAGGGATGATTACAGAGCACTTTGTCAATAATCCAGCAAACCTTTCATACAGTAGATCAATCGGAGGTTGTTTCGTCGTAACCAAACTCAGCATTATGGTCAGTGCATGCCAAAGGGGTTTAAAATGCTCATTACATAATGTATAAGGGATAAGATTCCTGTAAGAACATAAGTAGGGCCATCTGGGACAACCTAGAACCCACCTAGTACAGCATCCTGTTCTCACTGTGGCCAACTAGATGCCCATGGGAAACCTACACGCAGAACACAAGCACAACAGCAACTGGTATTCAGAAGTATTACTGACCGTCTCTGTGGTTTTTACAAAAGCCCTCCTAGCATTCCTGATCAATGACAATAAATCTAAAAGCCAGTTTTGTGTCCTTGTTCCTAGTATTGGCACCACTGTCAAAATATTAAATATATAGTCTGCCCTACTATACAGATAAGGAATAATGCAATCCCCAGCTATCTCTGACAGTGACATGTGCTCAAAAGGTGGAAGCCATGGAATCAATAACCCCATCTTTATTGTATTAACCCCTAATGAGGAAGATGAATTCACAAATTTCGCCCATTATTGTCCTGCTACAGTCCTGTTCTGGTGCAAAACAGAAAATAAGGAAGGAGAGATTATACATATTTAGGGAGGCATTAACAGAGCTCAGAGAAGCAGCCCCCACTCCTGCAATCACAGCAGTTCTGGGCGAGGGACATGTGGTTTTGGGGTGGGGCAGGCCTGGTAAGGGGCACATGGCACAGTCAGTTAGTGAATATGCTGTGTGCCAGCTCTCCCTCAAACCTGGGTTGTCCTATCAACCAGCTTTCAGGTCTGTGTTTGTTACTGTTGAATGCCAGGTCAGCTTTGAATAAGACCTCTTTCATCCATGTTTTGTTTGTGGATGAGGAGGCTGATGTGTTCTGTATCACTGAGATCTGGGTGGGTGTGCCCACGTGTAAAGCTATCCTAAAACCATTAGACAGTGCTTTTTTTCTAGGGATACTCAAGGGTACCAGCACTTTTTTAAAAAATAGAAGAAAAGCACTGCCATTAGCTATCCTACACTATATTATCAACAATTCAAAATTTGCCCATGAAACTGCACGGTGTGCAAGATTACAAGTTTTGGACTTAATATACATGCATTTTCCTACATGTGCAGTAGACAGAAGTACCTCCATCCATCAGCTCAAGAGCTCCAACTTCTAGAGGACTTGAGAAGGGAGCTGAGCCCTGAACTCTTCTAAAATAAGAATTCATCACATAGGATGAGACATATTGAGTTTTAGTTTTAGCTATTAGTAGAGCCATCAGAAGCAGGCATGTGGCAAGAGTTCAGTTTTTTGTGTCGCAAACATGCGTCACATTGAACATGAAGTAACACAATTACCAAAGATAAAGACCATCTTTTATGTGACAGATGGGAGCCTATCAAAAGTTTGTGAAAGTTGATACTCCTTATAAGGCCTTGTATAGCTTTGCTTGTGGAAGTTAGCCTGTATAAAACACCTGTTAAGGTGGTTCAGTGTTCCTTTCTCTCTGGATGCTGCCAATTGCTAAAATTTAAAAATGTATCTGAATAAGGCCCCATCTGCACTGTACATTCAAAGCAGTATCATACCACTTTAAACATGCATGGTTTCTCCCAAAGAATCCTGGGAACTGCAGTTTGTTAAGGGTGCTGTGTGCTGTTAAAGGTAAAGGTAAAGGGACCCCTGACCATTAGGTCCAGTCGTGACTGACTCTGGGGTTGCGGCACTCATCTCGCTTTATTGGCCAAGGGAGTCGGCGTACAGCTTCCGGGTCATGTGGCCAGTATGACTAAGCCGCTTCTGGCGAACCAGAGCAGTGCACGGAAACGGCGTTTACCTTCCCGCCAGAGCGGTACCTATTTATCTACTTGCACTTTGACGTGCTTTCAAACTGCTAAGTTGGCAGGAGCAGGGACCGAGCAACAGGAGCTCACCCCGTTGCTCGGATTCGAACCACCAATCTTCTGATCGGCAAGTCTTAGGCTCTGTGGTTTAACCCACAGTGCCACCCGCGTCCCTCTGTGTGCTGTTGGGAGACCCCTATTCCCCACACAGAGCTACAATTCTCAGAGTGGTTTAATAATTGATCCATCTTCTGAGGGAACTCTGGGGAGGCTGGAGCAAAAGAGGAGGAGGGTCAGAGTGGACAGTGGGTTGCCTGTTTGTGATCTAAGTCTCTCTCTACCACCTAAGCAGGCACATAACTGTCACTGTTGTTTTCTGATTGATGCATTTATTGAACCTTATCTCAAGGAATAATGCCCCCTTTGTAAATGGACAACACATACAATACTATTCTTAGCCAGCACATTTTAGGAACTGATTTCAAAAAAAGATTCAAAAATAAAAAGGAAACAATTTATCTCTGTGGTGCTCAAAAGCAATCAGAGTCAGCTCATGAGCTGTTGCCCTCCATTTCTTTGGAACAGAATAATACCCTCCAGACTGAAACTACACTATACATTCCAGCCTGATCAATATATCCAGCTTCCTGGATCCATGTTACGTCCAAGGTAATATTTGAGCTTTAGTGCTAGCTGATATTATGTATGATTGATGGAATGTTTATTGTTTTTAATCCATTTGGCTGCTTGTTTTATTGAATATTTTATTATTGTATATTATACTGAAAAGCTTTTATGTTTGAGCCACTTCGGTAGCCTCAGTTGGAAAGCTGGCTTAAAGTATATATCCAGAAAGATATAAAAAGAAATAAGCAGAATTGTAGCAAATTGTCGTAATAGTGGGATTCAGACAGACACCTTCAGTTTCAGTAGCTCAGAACAGTGTTCTAGCTCCCAACCCATCTCAGCTGCTAAAAATCTCTACACAGATGCAGTGTGCTTGCTTGTGCCCTTACAATCCTAGACATATCTACTCACAAGTAATTCGTGCTGAGTTCAACAGAACTGTCTTCAAGGTAATGTAAAGCAAGGATAGGGAACTTGTGGCTCTCCAGATGTTTTTGGACTTCATTTCTCATCAGCCCCAGCCAGCATAGTCAAGGGTCAGGGGATGATGTGAATTGTAGTCCCACAATATTTGGAGACCACAGGTTCTCCTCTTCCTCCTGGAGGGTAGGATTGCAATGGATTTGATCACTTTCTTTCTTTGTTTTCATCTGCAATAGCTAAAGAGAGTTACATTAGTCCCAACGCTCTCATCACCTCTGAGCAGGGAATCAGAGGCTTTCACTAGCTATCATTGGATCATGCTAACTACTTGGAGCTCTCTGCAGGCAAAACCTATACTGTATGGGGCTTGGGCTTCCCCTTCCCACCTGCTTGTCCATGGATTTTGACAAGTGGACAATAATGAACGTGGCTACAGAATCTCTTCTGTGGTCATTATGCCTTGATCTTCTGCAGTTTGTTCTCTTCCATAGCGACCCTTGTCAAGCAATCTTATATCCAGTTATTTTGATGGAGCAGAGGCTAGGTTTGAGCGAATCTGCCAATTTAACTTTCTCCCCATTTCTATTTTTTTTTCAAATAAGTTCAGTTGTCTGCATTTCCACACTAGTTTGCCATTTTAAAATGTCATCATGAAAATTCACCAGCACTTTAGTGTGTCTTTCTCTTAATATACACATTTTTAGGCAATTTTCCCTACAAAAAAAGATTTTTGCAAAGCAGCATCCCCCCAGAAATGCATTTTATGTATTATTTTCACTAATATATGCATTTATATGTAGACTTTACCCTAGTAATGCATTTATGTACGCATTACTTAGCTGGAACTGTATTTCAAAATTCAGAGAAGTGAACATTTCAAAGGATGGCTGGGTTCTGATTGCATAGTGTTTCAGACAGTGCAAATTAGGTAAAGTCACCTTTAATTGTTAACTGAATTTAATTTTGCTCTCAGCAGAGGTGATAGCTGGTGTACTACAAAGCAGTTTGCACACTACTTGGGTCTATGTGATGTCTTTCTGCCATTTGATTTGTCCTGTTGGCCAACCCTTCAGAATGTGCACATTTTAAAAAAATTCTAACAAATATTCAAGGATGTGCCCACCCTTGGAGACCAGAAAGATGGTCAATTTTTGAACTAAGCACCAAAGACAAGATTTGGAAAGCTTCACAGCCTTGAAAGCAAAGAAGTGGTGCAATCCATGATTCCAAAGTGGAATGAAGAAGAGCAAAGCTATGCCTTCTTTTTGTAGTGTTTGTAGGTTTCCCCACTGATCCTTGGGACTCTAAGAGGCCTTGTATCACCCTAGTTCACCCAAAGTAATGTGGGCCACAAAGAGGGACACTTATGCTGCCAAATCCAGGAGGAAATGATTCTGGATATACCAGCCAGGTGTTCATATAATAGAATAGTAGTAGCCAGGTGTTCATATAGTAGAATAGGATGGCTATCCTGAGAATTCCCCATTGTGTCTTGAGTCAAGAAATGTGGAGCCTGAGCTATGCAGCTT
Source organism: Podarcis gaigeae (assembly GCF_964106915.1). Classification (NCBI taxonomy): domain Eukaryota; kingdom Metazoa; phylum Chordata; class Lepidosauria; order Squamata; family Lacertidae; genus Podarcis; species Podarcis gaigeae. The sequence continues at coordinate 38,305,866 of NC_139682.1, read as the reverse complement.
CCATATCCCTTGTTTTTATCCTTTCTCACCTCCTGGAAGCATGCTCCCTCCAGTCAGTACATATTTAAATAGGGGTACTTGGCTGAGTTGCAGTGCTAATAATATTAACAAAATACAGCCAGCTATATTAAACTGTTGCCACCTAATGGTTGAATCATCAAAAAGAATTGTTTCATTCCTGAAAAACTACTTAGCACGGTCTCCATTTTGAACTCAGTTTCATATACATGGATCCAATATGCAAGAAATCTTGAAGCTTTTAGATGCTATTATACTGACACATACTATAAATACAAAGAAAAATGTCCTAATAAACTTGGAGGGAAATAGCCAGTTCAATTGTTTTTCCTAAGCTATTATCTTAAAAGCAGATTCAGACATAAATATACTATCCAAACCAAAATGGAAGTCTATGTTTGCAGTAATTGCACCCCAATAAAAATTATATATGTGTGTGTGTATTCCTTATTCAGCTCTTACAGTTCTCCTTATATCAATCTTTTACATTCCCTATATTATTCAGTTGAATATTTAATAGTTCTTTCAGGTACAGATTCACTAACCACATTATCAACTCTGCAGAAAAAGTGCACACACCCCCAAATGGGTTAAAGAGATTTGTGCCTGCCTTGGACAGAAACAGTGGCATATCCCTCTAGACTCCTTGCTTGGAAAACACAATTAAGTGAACTAGAGTGGGGCCTCTGGAAAGAAAATTGGCTGGATAGAAACGTGCAGAATCCAGACATTCAATGGGCAAAAATCAATCGTTTCCATCCCATTGGGATATGACACTTTGGGGGAAAGTTTGCTTTTCTATCACTCCACTGTGTAGAGATATGTGTGTACAGTAATTCCTAAGCCAATCAATACACATCTCAGAATGAAAGATTGAAGCCGTCAAATGCAGAAACATCCCAGAGATGAGAAATGCCCAGGCAGGTTTTTCTTGGCCAGCTGTCAGTTCTCATCCCCTGACTCCTTATTCTGACAAACTGTGGCTTTGCTATACAGTATTTAAAGTGGACACAGGCTTGCTATAATGTTTTGCCAGACCAGATGTGGCCACGAGCTGCATCTAAAGAATGGTGTTTCCTTAATGCCTGATGGCTCAGAATTGAACTGATGACCCCAACTTAGCTATGCCTTTCTTGTTACAAGATCAATTCCAGTGTCACAGATTTGATGTTTAGTTAATTGCTTGATAGCTTTTCTTTTTTATTTTGCAAGGCTTAAAATTAAAATTGCAGTAAGCTATAGGACAGGCAAAATAAATGAACCAGATAAAGGGTAATATAAAATATCTAAATAAGAAGTAATGTAATGATCAGAGGAAAGGAACTTTTCAGCCCAGTCCTGCTATATACACTCCAAAATATACTGATTTTGTATGCATACCCCAAGCTGGATGGGGAATCACATTTGCAAATGGGTGGCATAGGGCCTCCGCAATTAGCCAGCTGGTAGCTAATTGTCCTTTTGAAGGTTGGTGGTTGGTGCCCATTGGGCAGAAGTTAGAGAGGCCAACAGTAGGTGGAGCCAAAGACAATGACAAGCAGAGATGATGGAATGATGGAAAGAACTAATTCCAGGTTTGTCTCCATTGTCCTTCCTGTTGAGTTGTACAAAGGCAAAACTGAGGCTTAAGAGGAGGAAACTGATAACCAAGGCACACCCTAGACTGGTTGTAAGAAGGCAGATAGGAGCTGACTTGAGGCAGATGGAAGTTAGGGGCAGTGTGCCATTTGCCCTAATAGACCAGCCTCTACTGGTCTATTAGCTTTGAAAAAGCTGGAAGGCAATCAGTTGTTCAGGAAGGAAGGAATGTGTTATGCCTGGGCAATATGTCAATATGAGGAGCAAACTGTGATGTCAGCTTCCCTCAGCAGTATATCGCTGATGAAACCACCACTGGAGTTGTGGGGTTTCACCAGTGATATACTGCTGTGTGAAACTGCCATCCCACTCTGCCCTCATACTGCATTAGCGAGGTGCCGATACATCTTGTCCCATAGTACAAACTGAGATGAATTACACCCTGATGCTGTGTGCTGAACTGAGGAAGTGGGGCAAAAGTGAAGCATCTATACGGTGTTTCTCAAGCATTATATAGTGGTACCTCAGGTTACATATGCTTCAGGTTACATATGCTTCAGGTTACAGACTCTGCTAACCCAGAAATAGTGCTTCAGGTTACGAACTTTGCTTCAGGATGAGAACAGAAATTGTGCTCTGGCGGCGCGGCGGCAGCAGGAGGCCCCATTAGCTAAAGTGGTGCTTCAGGTTAAGAACAGTTTCAGGTTAAGAACAGACCTCCAGAACGAATTAAGTACTTAACTCGAGGTACCACTGTATTCTAGTATTTCTTGCTTTTTACCATCAAACTGGTATTGGCTTCCCATTTTAAAGGAACGTACATCACCAAGAAATAGCACAAGACACTTCTACAATGATCAAAGCCAAAACTGTAAGGCATTTCTTTCCCTTGCAAATGTTTCATCAAATTAGCCCCAAATCCTATAGCTTCTTATCCCTTCTTCTTGTGCCCTAGAACCATCTTTCATCTGCCGAAGATCCTAGTTTCTGCAGACTCTCCCATTGGTAAGCCCTTTCTTAAGAGTTTGGACTTCACACTCATATCTCATTCAAATGATGTTTTCTTATGCCATATTATATGTTATAAAGCATCAGCTTTATATATTTATATTTGAGAAAATCAATTATACCATATCAATGTGCTCCATGCCTTTTTGGCCACCAACTTTTATCCTTTCAGATCAGAAAAAAAATTAAAAATCATTCTGAAGGTTAAAACCTAGTCTTTTCTCTTTCCCCTCATCATCTTTTATGAAATTAAAGGAATCATTTCTACTCCCCCCCCCCGCCCCACCCCCTGTGAGTTGACGCCCTGGAATCTGGAAAGTCACCACTACGGATGGGAACATTGCCAAGGGAATATATATACACACTCACACTGACATCATATAACTTTTCTCCTCTGCTAAATGTTAGGGAAACATAAAACAGAGAGCATAGTGAGAAACTGCTGCATTGGCATGAAAAGAAGTTTTGTGTGCGTGCTTAAGTGGTGGATAAAACAGTAAGATGATGGCATTTTAGGGGCAGTTCTTTCAGATATATATATATATATGAATTATCCAGTCTTATGCTTAGATGAAAATATTCTTTTTCAAAAGGGGGGGGGGAATCCCAGGGCGGTCTTTCACCATCCACAGAGAGAAGTCAACCATTCAGCCATAATGGCATTATTAAGCAAGGAACATTCCAAGCTTAAAATGCTCTGCTTGAAGCATACTTTTGGTGTACTAGAGGCAATGATAATGAGTCAAAGAAATACATGGAAACTGGAAACTTCAGAAAATGAGGCATACAAAGAGATACATACTTTCTCTATGTGTGCTCAATGTGTGCATTAGTGGCACTAAGAAATAGGAAGATCTCTGAAGTCTGGATTCTTTTCCTCAATTTTTTTATAATGGGGTTAGCACCATAGCATTGAAGTTATTTGCAGCTCATCTGCAACCATATTTTGACACACCATTTTCTGACTCCAACTTTCAGAATCAGAGCCATCTGTTATCCGGAGAGAAGAAATACTAAGTTATAGATACCTGAGCCTTTCCATGTCATTAGCTGGAAATCTTTTTTTAGCTAAAGAAGAACAGGATGCTGGGCTAGAGGGGCCATTGGCCTAATGCACCAGGTTTGTTTTATGTTCTTAGGAAGCGGCAAAGATGGAAGAAGCATTTTCACCACTGTGGGAATAACCTTAGGGGCAAATGAAACATAACATGTAAGGCTGGCTATTTTTTGCCACGAGGCAAAAGAGAGAAGCCCCTGTTGTCAACCTTTCAGGGCTGTCAGGCTAGAGTGGCTGTCATGGGCACCACATGCACACTGCAACTATTCCCACACCATCACATATACACACTGTCTGCCCCCCACCCACCAGCAATTAGGCTTGAAAAAAATATTTTCACTTCCCCACCCCAAATCTAATGAGGGGTGATCTTCTTAGATCTGCAATATTCAGGAAGACTCCCAGCCTCACACAACAATTAGGTTTAAAAAGAAAGCTTTCTGCTGGAGTATTTTTTCAAAATAAAATAATAAAAAATGAGGATAAGAAGCAGTTCACTTTTTATTTTATTCTCTTGGAGTGCATCAAAGTTATGAATCGGAGCAGTCCATTTGGAACTTCCCAAGGGGCTGAGTTGTGAGGACAAAGATCTATGCATGACTGGATAGTACAAAGCTAGAGAGTTAAGGTCACAACTTGGGCAAACTTTATCATTTTCTCATGACACGAGGGAGCTTCTTGAATTCAAGACTCTTCTTCCACCAAATGCAAGAACTGCAAATGATGGGATACATTCTGTGCAAATCATGGGGTGCATGTGTATGTCTCTGTGTGTTTGCTTCTCACGTACTGAAGCCAATGTGATAAAACCAGCCAACACATATGCTTAAATATATGCAATTGATTCAACACAGATACAAAAGGCATGCCATCATGTAATGATGGTGACTCAGAGATGGTGACTCAAGGAAAGTGATCCATGATGAGTGTTTGTATCTCATGAGGTTCCATGAGGAACACCAAGCAAGGAGCAGAATACCAGAGCAGTGGACATTCTATAAAATGACTGTAATTTCCTGGGTTAAAATTAAATTCCTTTGGTTGCATGAAAAGTCTCATGTTTCATTTTCATGGTTTACAGCATTAACAATTACACTACATATGAACATCCCTCTATCACATCCATCAGTTTTACCAGCCATTGAACTATGCTCCCAGGCTAACTAGATACTTAATGCACCCCAATTGTTATATGTTGGATGTATACAATGAATACAGTTGGCTTCAGTGGGCTTTGCACAGCCAAAAGTGGATGAAGAAGCTGCCTCTTCGTGTCCAAAAGTCTTTTCATGAAAGGATTGCTTTGATCTTGAATCAAATCTACATGTGAAGGGAGCCCAAAGGGCAGAACTGCTTAATTTGCCTTAGCTTGGATTCTCCTCCTTCTAAGGATAATAAATACAGACATAGCAAAGAAAAGACACATAAAAATTGCTGGCATCAAAGAGTCCCTCTTTAATGCCATTCAGATAATGTCATAGCACTCGGTCTTCCTAAATTTAAATTATTAGCAATGACCAAGCTCTGCTCCCTCTTGATGCATCACTTAACCCCATAATCAGAAAATCTATTCCATTCTCTGCCTTAGATTGATGATGTCACATTACACTTGTTTTTTTCCACCAGACAGAGCAATCATGCTAGTGTGAACCAATCCTGAATGTGGCGGCAAGATGCCTATAAAGGGTGTGATTAATATCGCTGATTCCTTGGTTAAGCCACATACTGCATTTCAGAGCCTACCTTATTTGGGATGCATTAAGATGTCACTAATGGATATTTCCCCAACAGAATGATTTTGTTCTTATCCATAATAGGATAGCTCACTGCAGATGCTCGGAGGTGTATATTTTTTCTTTCTTTTTCAAACTATAAGCGATCTCCCACTTTTATGCATGTATCTTCTTTACAATAAGAAATGACACAGAACAAACAAAAGGAATCAATGCTTTCACACCCTCCAGTTGTACAAATATAAAGTACTTGCTTTTTTTCACTAAAGCAGCAACTAGGAAAAATTAGCGTTATGTGGTAAGGAGGTTTGAAGAGCAACACTCCTTCCTTGTAAAATGTGTACAGCCTGTGAATACTTTGTGACTTCCACATCTGCTAGGTCTAAATAGAGAGAGGAGCAAATCAATATCAAAAGTACACATTTGTAAGCAATAGGTCAGTATCTTATTTGGGCAATGAATTGCAGACAGTGGTTCTTTCAGTGTTATCTTGCTTTCCCCTCTCTCCTCACACTGTGGTATGCTTCAGAACTAAACACCCAGTGTCATGGTCCTGAGTATTGTTAGCGTCTCATTTTGGATTTATAGGCCCAATCTCAAGTCTCCTCTCAAGCTGTGTTCTTTGTTTGTTCCTCCTCCTTGGTTCTTTCTTCCAAGTTCCACTTACACCAAAACTCACCTTCTCTCCATTTGCCTGGGTGCATTCTGATGCTGACTTTCCTTTTCTCTGACCCTCCTTTTCCTCTGTTGCCTTTTCTTGGTTCCTCCCAAATATCCTCCTCCATTATTCTCGCAATTCTCTGTCCTCTGTCCTCTTTTCCTTTCTCAGCTGGCCTCTTCCCTTCTCTGTTTCCACAGTCCTCTCTCTATAAAATCACAAGGCCACCAGAAACTGGCAGTTGAGTTCATACTTCATCCCACATTAGGGTCGTAAATCTCCAATTGCATTGTGCATAAATGTATAAATGGTTTTAACAACATTGGCTTCATATGGTTACTTTTGGTGCACCAGTTCCAACGAAGGCAGTGCCAGCCCCAGGACCACGTGTGAAGGCTCAGAAACTTGCAGATGTAAACAACATACAGTACATGCAAGAGTTCAGCCCTGAATTCAGTGTGTTGAGGTGAGATTTTAATATACCCATATGGATGCACAAGGGGAAGAGAGGGCAGACTGTTTCATCAGGCAAGCAGAAATTCTTGTTCTGATAAAAATATGTGCTTAGAGCTACATTGAATTCCTCTCTCTGCTCCCAACTTATCATACTCTTCCTTGACTCCACCTGCCTTGCTGGGAGAACTGATATTTTTGAAATCAGCAGCTGATTGTTGCCATTCCCATATTTGAGGGAGCCATGAGACTTTTCTGTCCCTGGATGAGCTTAGAATCCTCCCACACCTTTTTATTAAAATAATTATCTATCATTCCCTAGAACAAAATGGCTGGATCTCACTTTAATGCACTACAGTTCTGCAAAAAGGGTTAGAGGTCTCCAGACAAGTTACTGGAATTGCTTGAAAGGTATTTTCAAAGCACTGAATGTGTTGTCACCTATGGAGCTTGCCTTCTGCTAAATCCAAAAGAAGCTCAACAGAATTGGTGGGAGACAAAATTAACTCAGCACCATCCAATATACCAACCACTGAGTACATCTTCTTAAAGATAGTTAAGGATTTTCCTGGTAGGCTGCAGAAGAGGTAAAATAAAGGAAGGAGGGAAGGACATAAAATGCCTTGCTAAAAAACAGAACAGAACTACCATAACAAACTATCCTGCTGAATAAATGTTGATTTTCCCCTGAGTCCCAAAAAAGTATTTTGTGGAAACCAGTTTTAATTTGCTTTGGAAAAGTAAAATCACAATTTAATCTCCAGAAGCCCAAAATCAAAGAAATTGTTTAGTATAATTTTATGTTAACCATGATGATAAAGGCTGCTCCGAGCTGCCAAACTACAGTCTGAAACTTGGTGGACTCATCTTCAAGAGTATCCGATCCATACATGACATAGATTTTGCACATATACGATAGTTAATCATGTCTACAAGCCCTTTTACTGTTACTGGTGTATCTGTTTCATGGATAGTAGGTAGAAGGCAGCTGTGCTTAATTTATATTGTAGATTGAGTGACAATTTTCCTGTGAAAAAGGGCCCACTGTACAGAAGACAATCAGGTTCTGTTTTGCTGCGAGTGGCTATAAATCAGTCATGCAACCAGATTTATTGACAACATGTGCATTTATCTATGCAAGTAAAGATCTATTGAGTGTTCCACAAATTCTGAGAAAAATGTTCTGAAAATCTAGGTGTCAGACATTCAGGAATGTATGGACTATTCATTATTATTCCATATTTTAAAGTAGCTAGTAGGGAGGTGACTTGCTCTCCTATAACATTTATTTACATAAAATGGAAGTATGAATATAAATAGGCATGGGATTAATATATGCATGTTTATAAAGGGCCTGAAATAACAAGATTTGACATTGTTGAGCTAAATGGAATCTTCTTTTTGCAATGCTCTCAGTGGTCAACACTAGGTTTCTGAAACCACTGAATATTCGAGTTCAAACATCTGTGAGACTGAATGTTAAATCCAGGATACTTTCCATAAGCTCTCGTTCTTTATCTTAACTGAGTATCCCTAGGCAATGAAATTTCATGCTAATGAATCCAGTTGTTGGGTTGGGAACCTCCATTTGCATCACATATCTTACAAGTTTCCATATATGTGTGGCAGCCTGCTTGAGCGAATAACATTATGCAAAAGCAGCGAGAGCTATGACACCAAATATTATTTTTTAATCAGTTTGGAAGCCCTGTGTTCACCCCATTCCCCACTTTCATTGTCACTCTCACCCAGCATTTCTATTCTAATGGATTCATTTTGAGAAGATAAATTTCCAATGGGTAATATCCATCATTGGAAGGACTGAAATGCACTCTAACAATGCAAACATTAAAGTAGAGCAAAGATCATTGGTCCGGCAATTTTTCACGTGTGTCTCTGTTTCATATAGATTGATGATGCTACCACATTTATCAGCTAGATTCCTGTCGTACGTGGAGGCTGTTTTACAGCCCCCGACTTAACCTTGCTAGCATTGCTGTATCGCAATATCTTGAGTATCCCTTAACAGTTTATAGGGCTCTTTCAACAGCGCAGTGTGTAATGACATTCCAAACTCATATGAACATTTATATGAATTCTATCTTTCTGCATTCCCAGTGCGGGAGGGAAAAAGAACTGTTTTCTTTATTATTTTTTCTCCCCCCTCCTTTTTATTTTTTAAAAAAGCAATCTTGGTTATAAAGTCTGACTCAAATCAGCTGTGACCTTTGTTCAACAGTTACTGAGTTCTAACATATACACACCCACACACCGTCCATTTAGATATTGGTAGGGGGAAGAAAGTTTATTGATTTTCTTAGTTTGTTAAACCCCTTGGGCTTTTTACAGGTATTTGTCTTTCAGGGAGGGATGGTGCAAAATGGGTGAGTTTATTCTTTATTCCCAGATAAAATTAAAATTCTGGTGCAAAATTGATGAGGCGCCTGTTCGATGCAACATTGAATTTTGCTGGCTCAGTCGGTCTCTTGGATAGCAGACAGAACGTTTGTTTAAATTAAAGCATTGCTTGTCCAATCTCCCCAGAAAATAAAAAGGGGGGGGTGGGAAACCCACCTTTACAGAAGGAAATCAAGCTTTTTAACTCTTCATTGTAAGTGGGAATACAATGTCAAGGACAAATTCACTGCCTCTTTGTATGTACATTTGTTGGGAAATGGGAACAAATAAATGAGCTGTTTTGAAATTCAATAACAAATCTCGAAAACAGTTACCAGAGATCTCTTTTGTCCTGGCTCCTTGAGCCCTTTCTTATCTTGGAGGTGTTTCATGTTTTCTACTCCTAATGGATTGGATGTAAAATCTCTTCTGTTCCCATTCCTTCCATTTATGTCCCATGTCTATAAAGTGTCCAGGGCTGTGGAGGCTCAGAGAATGAGATCTTTGTGAATTTCCACACTTCACTGACAAGTGTGTGGATTGGAACTTAGCTATTCAACAAATTTTGCACCTTTTTAGAATGTTGCAATGTCATTCATGACAGTTTAAAGATCTTTTAAACAGAAAAAAACAAATTAGCGCAGAAGGAAATGAAATAGAACTGTGGGTTTTAAAAAACGTGAAAGTGACATGGGATGGAAATACAGTAGAGTCACCCAGCCCTTTCCTGGTTGCAATTAATTTTAGTTTATTTTATTTTAAGCAGAGTTGGATATATTGCTTTGATATGAAACATTGATAAATATTTTGAAGCAGATTGTTTTGCCTGTTGCTTACCAAAGAACTGGATCACAATCTCCAAATATAATACAGAATATTGAGTGTGCCAAATTGTCAGTTTCCAGATTGATGCTGCTCTACAAATACTTTCTGCACCAATAACTACCACACGGTACTATAGCACAGTAACCCAAACTATTTCCTTTTTCTTGTTTGCAGTGGCAAATATTGGGAGTCTCTGGTATGTGCACGTCCTGCATTGTCCTATTTTCTGCCAGGTCTGAATAAAGTATATTCTGCCATTTGAATGCTAATACAGTGGTACCTTGGTTTACAGACGCTTCAGGTTGCGGAATCCGCTAACCCAGAAATAGTAAGAACTTTGCTTCAGGATGAGAACAGAAATCAGGCGGCGGCAGTGCAGCAGCAGTAGCAGCAGGAGGCCCCATTAGTTAAAGGGGTATCTCAGGTTAAGAACGGGCCTTCAGAATGAATTAAGTTCTTAACCTAAGGTACCACTGTAAATCCTATAGTGATGTAGTGTAGCCAGAGAAAGTTCATTCTAAATGTTTCAATTTAGCTAAATCTAGCTAAAGGTAGGGACGCGGGTGGCACTGTGGGTTAAACCACAGAGCCTAGGACTTGCAGATCAGAAGGTCGGCGGTTCAAATCCCCATGACGGGGTGAGCTCCTATTGCTTGGTCCCTGCTCCTGCCAACCTAGCAGTTTGAAAGCACTTCAAAGTGTAAGTAGACAAATAGGTACCACTCTGGTGGGAAGGTAAATGGCATTTCTGTGCGCTGCTTTGGTTCGCCAGAAGCGGCTTAGTCATGCTGGTCACATGACCCGGAAGCTGTACGCCGGCTCCCTCGGCCAATAAAGCGAGATGAGCACCGCAACGCCAGAGTCAGTCATGACTGGACCTAATGGTCAGGGGTCCCTTTACCTTTACCTTTAGCTAAAGGTAGGTTTCATGTATATATATATAAAAAACCTAACAAAAAATGAAGCTACGGTTAAAGCCAAGAGATAAAAAAAATACCTTCTCCACTAAACTTAGCATTTTATAATCCAAACACCCCACCCACACCAGACATTTAAAGCATGTGGCTTTCTCCTAAGAATCCCTGGGAACTAAAGCTTAGCTCACAGAGCTGCAATTCCCAGCACTCTTAACAATGTACAGTTCATGCACTTCTTCACTGCAGGAAAGCACTGATGGCCACCAACCTGGATGGCTTTAAAAGAGGATTCGTTCAATTCATGGAGGATGAGTCTATCAGTGGCTACCAACTATGATGGAAGCTATACCCTGCCTCCATGGACTATCCAAGGTTCATGGGCGTAGGAAGGGGGGTGGGGGTGTTCTGCCCTGGGTGTCACCCTGGGGTTGTGTGTGACACAACCCTGGCCTGGCGCAATTGCCGCCAGGCCAGGTTGCACCTCCGGCCAGGCGCGATCGCCACTGTGTGGATCATCCCACCCCCGGGCAGATCGCCCCACCCCCGGGTGCATGGCACCACTCCAGGTGCCCGAGCAGCTAGCTCCGCTGCAGCCAAGGTTGGAGAGAGTATGCTTCTGAATAGCAATTGTTTGAAACTACAGAAGGGGAGAGTGCACTTGTGCTCATGTCCTGCTTACAGATTTCCAGCAGGCATCTGGTTGGCCATTATAGGATGCTGGATTAGGGCCACATTCACAATATACATTTAAAGCAGTTAAAACAGTCATGGCTTCTCCAAAAAGTTATGGGAGCTGTAGTTTGTTAAGAGTGCTGAGAATTGGTAGGAGACCCTGTTAGGATATTTTCGTTCCACCTTAAAAGGGGAGCAGGCTGTTGTGTGTCACAAGCCTGCGTACTTCCTGCTCACAGGAAGTTTCTGTTTTGTATATAGCTTTTGTTTTCTGTCTGTTGCCTCGACATGAAGGCAGGCAGTCATGTTTTTCCTTTGTTCTGACCAATGCTGAATAAATCTGTAAACTCTGTGAAAAGGGCGTGCATGAGTCCTGGACTGTGGACATCTATTTCTGAGGCCCGTGTTGCCAGTGGCATAGTGTGGGGGGTGCAGGGGGGTCGTCCGCACTGGGCGCAACATCTGGGGGGGGGCGCTTGCACTCGCAGCTCTCTGCCCCTACTAAAATCCACGGGTTGGGGGCGCAAATTACTTGCCTTGCCCCGGGTGCTGACAACCCACTGATACTGTTTCCACGGGAGACTGGGAGACGGCGTGGAGGCATGATGGCCTTTGTCTCCTTGGCAGTATCCCAACAGACCCTTCTTCTGCTAAGAGCAACAATTCCCAGAATTCACTGGGATTGGTTGTTAAACCACTCTTGGAATTTTAGCTCTGTGAGGAGAATAGGGGCCTCCTGACAATTCTTAGCAAGCTTAATAAAAGGCAGATTTTTTTGTGGGGAGGGCAGAGCCATGGCTGTTAAAAGTTGTGCTTTAAATGTATTGTGTGAATGTGACCTACATGGGGCATTGTTCTGATCCAGCAGGGTCTTATTCTGCTCATATGTTCTTACTAATGGAAATCTGTGTTTTCCCCAGTCTTAGAAAGAAGCATCTCTCCCTCTTTTTATGTAAAAATTTGCAGGCTTCCATTTGTTCTAATTGCCTTGGAATGGTATCTGATGGGAAGATTAACAGTCAAAGAGATATATGAGGTAAGCACAAATACATTCAATAGATTTGACAGTGTACACAGAAGCAAACATTTCTCATTGTTTATTTACCTGGATGTTCACCATTTGAGCAAGGGTTGCCAAAGGCAGGATAATTTATTGAGAGCTTAGCAAATAAAGCGTGATTTGAATCTGTCAGAGACAACCTTTGGAACAGAGCAGAGCTACATAAAGAGTCCTAAGATGCCAAGTACTGGCTTGACTCTCTCCAGTTACAGCAGCGCCAGAAAAGAGTGCATCTCATGAGTTGGAAATGCAAAATGGTACATTGGCAAGGGAAAGAATGCACATTTCAGACACGGATGTTCTCTTGTCTGCTCTTTCTTTCAGCCCTCCCTAGATCTGGTACACGATCTGAATTTTATCAGGTAGAATGTATGACTACAGGATAAATATCCATTTTATAGATAGCAATAGGAGCATAGATGGCAATAGGAGTTACCCTTTGCATGAGTTGTCTGGGTGAAGCAACACTTTACCTCAGGAATGTAGGAATTTAGGAAGCTGCCCCGTGCTTGAATAATCTAGCTCAGTATTGTCTACATAGTACAGGAGTAGTAGTTCTCCATGGTTTCAGGCACGAGTCTTTCCCAGCTCTACTTGGAGATACTGAGGACTGAACTTGGAACCTTTGGCATTCCAAGCTTCTGTTCTACCACTGAGCTGCAGCCATCGTCAACTTGGAGGCACCATTTAGGATGCCAATATATAGCACACCATATTGTTACATAATGAATGTGAAGCAAAAAGGACATGATAGCTATGAGTCTTCCTATGTTTTGTCAAGCATGTCACCAGAAGAGGCCTTTAGAAAGAATGTTCTGTCGTCTGTGCAGGAAGTATTTTGTGTCCCAGTTAAAAGTGATACATTTTCTGAGAAGGTCAAGTGTGCATTCAGCGGCTGTCATTATGAGAAGTTAGGAGCAAGCTATTACTTTCCTCTGGGATGGTCCCAGGTATAGGCTTTTTACAAGCTGCAGAAAAGAACTCTCTTTTATCTCTTTCCCTACTTTGACCATACAGCAAATTATGATGTTCAGGACATGAAAACACATCAGTTATGTTTTCAAACAAACTAGAAAATAGAGACAGCAGAATGTTTTCTTGAAAATCCATAGCATTTCCAAGACAAGTATGGTTTTCAAGAAATCAATACATATTAAATTAGCTCGGCTTCAGTTTTGACCCAGTATTTCAGACTTCACCAGTTTAGGTAGATTAAAATGGTGATGTTGTATCATTCTCAAAGTTGGGGTTAAGCAATTGATCTACTGAAAGAACATGGATTATGGAATACAAATGGATGGAATGAATCAGACTTAAGTGAGGAATATTTGACTTCATCTCTGCTTCATTGCACAGCTGTGTTTCTTTGTGGTTTGGGTGCCATGGTTTTAAGAGAAGAGTATTTATTTGTTTGACGCAGGTGGCGCTGTGGGTTAAAGCCTCAGCGCCTAGGACTTGCCGATCGAAAGGTCGGCGGTTCGAATCCCTGCGGTGGGGTGCGCTCCCACTGCTCGGTCCCAGCGCCTGCCAACCTAGCAGTTCGAAAGCACCTCCGGGTGCAAGTAGATAAATAGGGACCGCTTACCAGCGGGAAGGTAAACGGCGTTTCCGTGTGCGGCTCTGGCTCGCCAGAGCAGCGATGTCACGCTGGCCATGTGACCCGGAAGTGTCTCCGGACAGCGCTGGCCCCTGGCCTCTTGAGTGAGATGGGCACACAACCCCAGAGTCTGTCAAGACTGGCCCGTACGGGCAGGGGTACCTTTACCTTTACCTTTACTATTTATTTGTTGCATTTATTTGGTGGGTTTTGTTGTAAAAGATGCTCCTCAAAAAGTGAAGAAGACTTTTGGCAAACAGAAGCATCCTCCAGGCTGACTGGAGAGCAGCTGCTAATTTGCACATTTTAGTTCAAAGCAATACATATTTTCGTGAGCATGGAAGAGGCAAACTACAGCTGGTGGACCAGTTGCATTAATTCCGCAATACACTTATTGTAGAGTTGCTACTACTAAATTTGTAGTTTGAGAGTAAGCCTGGATCCATCTTTGTCAGTGGAGGCTTGGGTATATTCAGTAGCTAGTAGCAGTTATGGCCATTATTGGGCAAGAATAGCCTGATCAAGGTGATTCAAGTTAAACCTCAAGTTAAACCATTTATTGTAATGCACTGTATGTGGGGTTACACTTGGGTTTGGTCTAGAAGCTCCACACAGTGCAAAATGCTGTGATTGGATTGTTGGTCCAGTCTTGCTGAATAGTATGTGGATGACGTCCAGTGAAATCTGCATAAAAAATGGGTATTCAGGTAGGAGGCAGGACCTCAAGGTCTTTCATACCCTTTGCCCCTCCCCTTGGCTAGCAGAAACCAAATAAATTATGCAAAGGAAGCAAATAGATGCAAATTCAACTTTGACCGGTGCAGAATTTGTGCTACGGTATCTTTTTGTTTTGTTTTTTTAAAAATGTTAACAATGTTTACATTTGGTGATTTTCTACCATTTGGAATAATTGGGAAATATTCCTTCTCACTACATCCCTAAAAGTGTATCACCCCACGGCACACTATTAAAAACCGGTAAAGTTGTGTGTTCTTTATCCGGATAAAACACAATTGCATCAATGAATTGCAATGCAGTAGGAATGGCAGATCAGCTAGTGACATTGACTCCAGAAGGGTCAGGATTGCTCAGTGAGAGAACCCTGAACAGAATGAGTTTCTCTCAGCATCAGCATGGTAGCACCCTGATGAATTACAGCAGAATCTATATAGTGTCATGTGGAATGGAGAAAAACGCTGAGACATTTTCATTAAATTACCTTTTCTTTGGGGGGGACCCCAAACCCACCACACACAGACACTCACAGAAGAGTGAGATTCTAATTTCATTTCACAGCCCACGCTGTTATGCAAAAGAATATTTAACCCAATCACTAGCGAGGTCACTTCCATCTGTAATATATTTGCATGGAAAAGAGGCTGATTTCACCCTAAGCCAAAGGCTAACCTGGCGTCGCCATGCAAATATATTTAAATGAAATTTATCCAAGGCTGCAAGATTACATTTCCAGGGAATAAAGGATAGTCCATCGGTTGCAAGTGAGCACTTTGTTTCATTGATTGAAAACTCGTTTCAAGAGAACGAAAAGTGCTTAAGAGAGCAAAAGGGGATCATTCAGTGAGTTAGAAAATTACTTCAGTTCTCAGACCATGTCCAACTAAATATAAAACAAACAAACTCATGGAATTGAATTATTTAAAGCTGTTTCTAACATATCAGAGTAGAGCAAAGAACTACAGAAAATGAGTTTGTAGCAGCCTGCGGTTTCCTTACTGCACATGAGGTAGGGATTGTGGAAAAAAGAAAATCACTTTACTTTCTATAACATGGACTTAAAGACGTATCTCCCCGAATGAACCTCAGTCACTTACTCCTATGTGTAAATCAAAGCATATAGTAAATGTATCTCAAACTATGATATCACAGTGGTGCACTCAGGGAAGGACCTGGGGGCAGAAGTCCTGGGCCACATGCAACCAAATTACCAAGAGGGTCCTCAAAGGCCACAGGACTGGTTTTGAAAGTGAAGCAATATAATCTTGCATTATGTTATATCTGTTTTGTGTTCTTATACACCCACTTTCCCCATCAAGAATGAAAAAAACCTTAAAATGGTTTTCATTAAAACATTACCATCTAAAGAGACCCCCCACAATAGAACCATTAAATCCAGTGGGAAAATCCTGTAAAACCAGATCACCTGAACAAATGAATGGGGATAAAAGAAAGTTGTTCATCAGTTTTGAGTGAGTAAATTGTTTCACTGAAGAAAATTCATTTTGCAATACCAGCCAAAAAGAATGCTTAACTGCATACCTGCTCAGAATTAAGCCCTGTTGAGTTCAATGGGAGTTAAATCAAAACATGGGAGGGAGAGAAGCTGGGCTCTATAAGGAGATAATCTTAAAGAAGCCGCTGTTGCAGTTTACACTCAAGGAGTGGGGAACCATTTGCCTGCATCTTAGTATGGTTTGCTAAAATGTGCAATAAGGAAAGCCCTCTGGTACTGAATACTGGGAAGGTGGTGCGTTGATAACCCACTGCTTGAGTGCCTCAGCATATGTAGGAGTGAGTCACTGGGAGAAGCCAATATTCCTGTCCCTTTAGCCTGTGTCCAATTCAAAATATGGCTCCTGTTAAAAATTAATGGCCAAGCAGGAGCTTCTGGAATAGACTGTCCTGTCTCCTGATTAAGAGCTGGAACCTACAGCTTTGTTTCACAGCTCTCACTTTTCTAGTAACATATTCTTGCCACTGAACTAGGCTAATTTTGAGCCACTGACCTTGCTGTGAAAGGCTCCATATCTCATAAATTACCATTCCCCGTGAGCTATCTAGTAATAAGGAAAATGCTGAGGATAAAGAACATCTAAGATAAACAGCAGGCCATAAATAAGCAATAAAAATGACATACAGAATAGATTAGGTGAAGACATAAAGTAAACTCTGTGGGAAGGTTAATTGTTGTCTTTCCCTTCGCCTGGAGGCATTGAAAATAAACAAGAGAAGGAGACATGGAAGCATGGGCTGAGTCCAGCCAACACGAAGACAACGAGGCTTCTGCTTTGTGATTCAATAGAGGCATTGTGCAAAGCATTAACAGTGAACAGTATAAAAGCTGATCTGGACATTTACTAGTCAGGCTTTTTTAGACTCCTGCTTCAGATCCATGACTATTCACTGTAGGTGAGATGTGCAAGTATCTACAAAACCTGAGTTCATAGAAACTGTGTGAAGTTACCTCATGTTGGGAGAGGTACTTGTAACCTGGGGAGTTACCCCTATATCTGCATGTATGGGAGTGAACCCCCTGTCTCAGCTGAGGCACCTTGTCCAAGAGCAGCCTCACAAAGAGTGCATTGCAGTAACCCACAAGGTTACCAATGCATGGACTACCATGGCTAAGTCGTAAAATACAGTAATTATTTCTATATTTGGATCTATAACTAAAAATTGCCATTTGCAAGCTGGTGCCCTCTTTAGTCCTCTTTTTTGGCTATTTTGTAGCCACTCTACACCATCTTTCTACTTACATGAGAAAGGATTCAAAGAAGAAGTGTTTGGATCTCAGTCTTAGTAAATGTTTACTTTACCTGTAGTAAAGCTGGGAAATGTCTATTGAGAAAAGGCCTGAATGTTGCTGCAACTGAACTAACCAGGACATAAATATATGTTGCCCACTTCTGAGCTGTGCATCCACCTAGCAGATCAGTTCTCAAGTATCATAATCCGATCTATTAACATGGGCGAATGGTGATGGAATATTGTAAAGGCTGTTTGTTACTGAAATGTCCTTGAATACCATGAAGTATTGAGCGTCTAGTTAAGCTTCCCTTCCCTAGTAAAGTGCTCTTAATATCAGCCAGCTACCATATAACATGGTTTGCTGAGCATTTAACTAATTCTTTTCTGATCTTTGGATAATTGTTGCATGACTGGTGGTGCCAGAGGATTAAAGTGCTGCCAGAACATGAATGTGTAGGGGTACACACTGAAGATTCATGTCCTCGTTGGCTAGATGCAGGAAATAAAAAATTAATGCACATAAATATTGATCGGTGCTGACATGGAAATCAATTTGTACACTTCCTTGCTAAATGGAATAGGAGCAATGTTCTATAGTTGTTTGGGAGGGAGTGTATGAATATGACATACAGAGGGGAGATTCAAGGTAAAACGCTAAAGGGCCAAGGAAAACAAGTTTGATAGTCTGCATTGGATCGAAGTTATTCACACTTTAGTTAGTCCCAATTAAGTTTTCCTGTTAATTCCAATGAGAGTACAGTGAGACTAAAGCATTAATAGCTTGGGTCTGGATCCAACCATTTGTTCGTTTTAGGGTGTGTGTGTTGCTTCCTTACGATATGGAGAAGCCTGATAATAGCAGTAGCATCCTCAGCTGTACTAGTGAGCATAAAAACCTAACAACTTCTATCATCCCCATGCTTCAGGGCATAAAGAGATTGGGGTCAAGATGCAATGTTCCTCAGTATATTGTTCAGAGGCTAGGTGTCCTGGAGGATATATATTTATATTCTATCTTCTTCTAAAACACTGGAAAAAGAACAAACCATTGTACAAGAGAAATTACTTCATTGTATCGTTGCTCCCGTGAAAGCCCTGTTTCATGGGATGCCCCCATGGGAATTCCTGGCATAAAAGGCCTATTATCTAATCCTTTCTGCATGTATAAATAGGATTTAGTCATAATGAAAGCTCCAAATGTAAGCCACCTCTCCTTGCAGTATGTGCTGCAGTGAAGAAATTTTTGGCAAAACGAAGACAAGGGGCTCTTTTTGCCAAAAAACAGCTTTGTTCCACTTAGTCTGGGTGCCAAATTAGGATACTATTCTCACCCGGATTTGCATTCACCCTGGACCAAGAAGATAGCTGCATTTCTGCAATGTTTTGATAGTTCCATGCCAGCCCATCCCCTGTAAGCATCGGACCCCAATATGATATCAGGTGTGACCTCAAGCATATTACGAGGCTGGCCCAAGGTTTTCTGTTGCTAGAGGAATTAACATTTTGCCTGACAACAGTTGTTCCTTATCATATGCTGAGCAGTATACCAACAGGACATGAAATGATCAAGACTTAGCTAGATACTGTCCTCCCAATGTCATTTTCATCTTAGTCACATTTTAATGGTTTCTTTTTACTGCACTGTCTAGCCCTGTTGGAGATCAGAAGGCTGTCAAGGTCCCCTAGAATGAAAATATTGCCCAGTCAATGAGTACTGTACACATTGCTGAGTTTGGACACCCTGCGTAGCTGCCTCATTCACCACTATGCCTGTGGTGGCTGTGACAAAACAGGCATATGAAAAAGGACAACATTCAATACAAAAGTAAGTGTGCATAAGTTGATTGAAATCAATGAGCTTAAGCACCCATTGAATTGTGTCTATGAAGTTTAATGACTAAACTTAATGGCTAAAATTCATACAATTTGGTGCAGAATGAACTACTACCCATGCAGGATCTTCTTGATGTAAGCCCACTACATTTCTCTTGATCCACCTGAGCCAATGGTGGGGGGCACACGGTGGGGGAGG
Organism: Podarcis gaigeae; assembly: GCF_964106915.1. Classification (NCBI taxonomy): domain Eukaryota; kingdom Metazoa; phylum Chordata; class Lepidosauria; order Squamata; family Lacertidae; genus Podarcis; species Podarcis gaigeae. The sequence goes on along the minus strand of NC_139682.1, from coordinate 38,286,375 downwards.
AGAGTGGGGAAAGCCCCATTGCAGAAGTGGAAGTCCATGCTCAGGGCTTCCATTGATGGGCTCATTAGGTACATCTCACCCATAGATTCTCGTGGCACCTTAAAAATTAACTTTTTTTAATGGCCTGATCTTTCATGGACTTCCTCAGAGAATTTCTGGACAATTTTTTACTTCCACCCCAGGCAGAAAATGGAACTATGAATTCCTGTGGCAAGTTTCACACTTGACTTGTTTAAATCCCCCATCAGTCATGAAACCCACCAAGTAACCTTGAAAAAGACATTATCTTTTATCTTAACCTACCTTAGAAGACAGTAAGGCAATATAAAATAATACTAGACTATTCACGCACGCTGAAATGCTCCTTAGCATGTATTACTAATAATTAGATGTAAAAAGGGAAAGTGACGAAACTCACAGTGCTGTTATCAGGATGAATGAAATTAAGACAGTTTGCTGCTTATCCTGCTCTTTAAAGATAATGTGGACTACACAAGTTAGCAATACATATGTGTTACCTGTTCTTTGGATAGTGAGAAGTTTTTCTCCCTCTCATAACACTGGGAGGACATTCAGTGAAGCTGTTTGGTGGTAGTTTGGGGACAGACAGAAGGATTGCATAGTTAACTTATGGAATTTGCTGCCACAGAACATGTTGACCACTAGTCACTGAAAGGAGGTTAGACAAATTCATGGAGGATAAGGCAACCAATGGTGGCTGGTACCCACTGGGACTGGCAAGGCAGGGAGACCAATAATAATAATAATAATAATAATGATAATTTATTATTTGTACCCCGCCCATCTGGCTGGGTTTCCCCAGCCACTCTGGGCGGCTTCCATAGAAACCAAAAATACACTAAAATATCACAGATTAAAAACTTCCCTGAACAGGGCTGCCTTAAGATGTCTTCTGAATGTCCGGTAGTTATTTATCGCTTTGACATCTGATGGGAGGGTGTTCCACAGGGCGGGCGCCACTACCGAGAAGGCCCTCTGCCTGGTTCCCTGTAACTTGGCCTCTCGAAGTGAGGGAACCGCCAGAAGGCCCTCGGAGCTGGACCTCAGTGTCCGGGCAAAACGATGGGGGAAGGAGACGCTCCTTCAGATATACTGGACCGAGGCCATTTAGGGCTTTAAAGGTCTGCACCAACACTTTGAATTGTGCTCGGAAACGTACTGGGAGCCAATGTAGGTCTTTCAAGACCGGTGTTATATGGTCTCGGCGGCCGCTCCCAGTCACCAGTCTAGCTGCTGCATTCTGGATTAGTTGTAGTTTCTGGGTCACCTTCAAAGGTAGCCCCACGTAGAGTGCATTGCAGTAGTCCAAGCGGGAGATAACCAGAGCATGTACCACTCTGGCGAGACAGTCTGCAGGCAGATAGGGTCTCAGCCTACGTACCAGATGGAGCTGGTAAACAGCTGCCCTGGATACAGATTTGACCTGTGCCTCCATGGACAGCTGTGAGTCCAAAATGACTCCCAGGCTGCGCACCTGGTCCTTCAGGGGCACAATTACCCCATTCAGGACCAGGGAATCCTCCACACCTGCCCGCCTCCTGTCCCCCAAAAACAGTACTTCTGTCTTGTCAGGATTCAACCTCAATCTGTTAGCTGTCATCCATCCTCCAACCGCTTCCAGACACTCACACAGGACCTTTACCGCCTTCACTGGTTCTGTTTTAAAAGAGAGGTAGAGCAGGTGCAGAAACAGCCAATGACAAGCAGAGCTGCCCCCTGGCTAGTTGTAAATAGGCAGGCAGGCAGGCAGGTGGGGCCTGGCTGATAGCAGGCTAATGTTGGTTGAGGCATTGCCTTATTAGTTCTAATGAACCAACCTCCACTGCAATGGCAGTGTTATTGTAACTGGTATCTGCTACCTCCAGGGTATCTGCTACCTCCAAGTCAACTGGTATCTGCTACCTCCAAGTCATTGTAACTGGTATCTGCTACCTCCAAGTCATTGTAACTGGTATCTGCTACCTCCAGGGCTAAAGGTGGTATGTCATTAAATTACTAGCTGTGGAGGAGCAATAGCAAGAGAGGCTTATTGGCTCCATGTTCTGTTTGTGGGCTTCCCAGGGAGCAGGATGTTCTGATCCAACAGGGTTCTTCTTATGCTCTCCTGCCTATCAAGTGAGCGAAGTGGGAAAGCCTCCCTCAAGCAAGACATGGACAGTGAGGCACAAGTGGGGAGGTTGACTGCATGTGATTGAGGCAGGGTTAGGCTAACCTCACTAGTGGATGGCATGGATGACGTTTACCTCACCATTGGTTGCACTACTGCTGCTTACTAGATGGTAGAGGGTGTGGACAGGTGTGTGTCATGCAGTATGGTCTATCTCTGTAGATCATGACATGGATATAAAATTGACATAGCTTAAATATGGCATGAGATTCTCCCTCTTGAACCTTGCTTGACCCTTGGTCTCATCTCAGGATATATTTCACACCCTGTGGATGCAATATGGAGGCACCTATAATAGGTGAGAGATGGTTTTTGTTGGATGAGATGCTTGTGAGCCCAAGTCACAGAAATTAAATACCTGAAGGTGCAGCAGCAAGCAACACCATCTCTAACCCTAATAATTACAGATTTTTTGTTTATTTTACAAATGAAGTCACACAGTGCAAACAAGCAGCATGCTGTATCATAGAATCACAGACTTGTAGAGTTAGAAGGGACCATGGGGGTCATCTAGTCAAACCCTCTGTGATGCAGGAACCTCTTGCACAATGTGGGACTCAAACCCACAACCCTGAGGTTAAGAGTCTTATGCTCTACCGATTGAGCTATGCCTTTACAGTTGAAAACTTGGTGAAAGATTTAGGCATTCTATATGGGACATTTTTGAATGCTGTGCAAATTCTAGATCATATATACACCACTCTAAAACTTTCTGATAAATTGAGATTTGGATATGAGATCCACATTACAGACTATATTAGTATTATGTTGTTGTTTTTAAGTTGGCTCTTGGTCGTGTTCATTTATTTACATATTAACATTTTTATTTATTCTTTTTATGAGTTGTTGTCTGGGGTACTTACTGTAGAAGAGCAGGATATAAGTACTAAATAAATGAAGAACAATATATCATTCCATAACAGAGCAGTTTTTGCGTGCAGAAAAAAGTGCTGTCCTAACAGAACAACAAAGATGTGCATTTGTAAAAACAAATCTCTGTTTAAATCACTCATAAGTGAAGTGAGGCACTCGAAGGAGCTCTTCAACATGAAAAACAGCAAACAGAAATTGGGGGGGGGGGCAGAATGTACAAACCAAAAAACAAAACCAATTTAGTCTCATTATATCTGAGCTGTAAGACATCTGTGATTTATGCTAGCAAAATCAGTCATGTTTATTGATTTCGCTGAGGTTATTAAAGAAGATGGGGATGTTGAAGCAGCAGCAGCAGAAAGTTTAGTTAAACTTTGAATGTTTATGTGGGACTTCAAATAGGCTTTTGAATGGTGGCTGTTAACAAGCAGCCTGTGCGCGTGTGCACACATCTTGCACGTAAGCAGGGCACATAACTGGGAGCGCTGCTGCCCAACTGGTGCTCGCCCATGTTTGTATGAAGAACAACATACATTGGGTAGACAAGGAGTGAAACTGGATGAGATGCAGCCAACTCTGCAGAGGAAGTTCAAATGAAGAAAGCAAAGACATAATGACTGTTTTATATGGTTCAGTAGTAGGCAATGTGCTGCGCTCTAGACCATGGGTAGGCAAACTAAGGCCCGGGGGCTAGATCCATCCCAATCAGCTTCTAAATCCAGCCTGCGGATGACCTGTTTTTACATGAGCAGAATGTCTCCTTTTATTTAAAATGCATCTCTGGGTTATTTGTGGGGCATAGGAATTGGTTCTCCCCCCCCCCAACAAAATATAGTCTGGTCCCCCACAAGCTCTGAGGGACAGTGGACTAGCCCCCTGCTTAAAAAGTTTGCCGACCCCTGCAGACACTGTGAACCTCAACCTGACCACAGGCCATACTGCCTGAGCCTGGAGGGATTTGAAGTCCACAAAATCCAGAGGGCACCAAGTTGCTGACCCCTATTATTTTTCATAATTACTATGCCAGTAGAGATGTATGAAACTCTCCTCATCTCATTTGGACATTTTCTTAAGAGCTACAAAGTATCAGATAGACCTGACCCGTCTCATTGTTTCCTTGCCATCCTTCTGCTGCCCCATGTCTTTCTCACATCTGGCTTTTCTCTTCTTCCTACCCTTACAAGGTGCCTCCTCCCTTCATCCCTTCCCTTTCTCCCAAATGTAGCTTCCATCAGCAGTGACCAACAGGTATTTGAGCTCCAGCTTTCCTGGAGGCCACCTTGCATCCAGGTGTTTGTGTGGAATATTGCACCCCATAGTTATTTATCTCTTTGACATCTGATAGGATAGTGTTCCACAGGGCTGGCACCTCCACTGAGAAGGCCCGCTACCCGGTTCCTTGTAACTTCTCACAGTGAGGGAACCACCAGAAGGCCCTCAGAGGTGGACCTCAGTGTCTGGGTTGAATGATGGAGGTGGAGAAGCTCCTTCAGGTATACAGGGCCAAGGCTGTTTAGGGCTAAATCAATGTTTTGTATTTCTCTGCCATGATTCCCAATGGGAGGGAAATAATGTGAGAAAAGATGGAGGACTGTGGCTTGTACCTCAGCTCTCACTTCCACCCTGCTGAAGGAGCTAGATAAGGTGAAACAACTGTCTTTGGATTCTGCCTTCCTCCTCCACATTGCTGTAGCATTGCATAGTAAAAGAAACTAAACCCTATGGCACTACGCCTGGAACTTTCACTGCTGCTGAGTGCTTAATAATACATTGTGTCCACATTGCAATGTAATGTGGCATCACAGGGTTGACCATTCCTTCACCACAGGATGTGCATCACACAGCAGGAAGAAAGTCTAACACATGTACATTTGAGTATGAGTACGACATTATTCTTTTCTGTCTCTTTTCAACACTGCATTTACTGTGCACATTAATAGGGTGATTGAAGAGCTCCTGCATTAAGTTATAGGAAATCTATTAGGATGTAGATGGCTTAGGCCATTTATTTCTCCCTCTTACCAGTTTCTAAGCCAAGGCACTGAATAGCTGTATATAAAAGAAGTGTCAGAAAAGCCATAGTGCTTCAATTTGCAGCTGGTCCCTTAGTGCTGGAGGCGTTGATTCTTCTTGGCATTTGCTGATAAGCCAATTTCCCCCCTCTTAACTCGGTATGTTCAAAGTTATGAAGCATAGTGACCACATATCACCATGGTTTTTGAAGGCATCTCTGAGAAAGTATGTCACAAGGTTCAAGGTCTCCTAAAACGTACACCTCAATGGCAATTGGCTTTCACTTTCAAAAATATCCATTGAATAGGAAAACATGAAATAGACTTTCCCCCCTTATGTGTGTGTGTGTGTGTGTTGTTGTTGTTGTTGTTGTTGATTTATTTACAGATTGTTGGACTTCACTCTGAGCTGAAATACCAGTATATGCTTAAATTCAATGGAGAATGGGTCTAGTCACTCTTTCTCAACTATACCTTCTCACAGTGGATCTGCCCTCCCAATGCCAGCTGCTGATTACAGGGACAGTACAGGGTGAGAGTGAGGTCAGGGCAGCACTGGCACATTGATGTGAATTCCAGATTGGATCTGCTCAGGTGGCCATGCAGCTCTGACCTCACCAACGCTCTGTCCTGCTCCATCATAGCAAGTGGCAGCAACCCTGGTGTTGAGAAGGTGGCTTCGTAGCACCATTCCACCATGCGGGCTGGTCCTGCCTCCTCACCCTTAACATGAGAATGAAGATAAATAAGAACAAAGGTGAATTGCTACTCTGAAATGTACAGAGATGGAATTTATAACATTTACCTATTTATTATTATTATTAACATTTGTATACTGCCCTATATCCACAGGTCTTAGGGTGGTTCCATGCACAGTTCCCACCTTTTTATCTCTTTTTGAGGGTGGCTGATCTGGAAGGGGGTGGGCAGAAATGACCAGAAGAGGTCATTTTGAGCCACTTGCTCAAAAACTCAGGTGTGCTCATGGACCTAAAGGAGTTGGCAACATATAGGCTCATACTAGCTCTGGTCCATGGGGTCACGAAGAGTGGACACGACTAAACAAATAAACAACAACAACAACAGGCTCATACTGAAGATCAAGCTCAAACAAGCTTTGGCTATTCTACTCCATGGAAGTTGCCAAGCTCACCTTAGGACATCTGTGTTACCGTTTGACAGTTGTACCCTGCATTTGCAGTCTGTACATGATCTAGCTGGGTTATACATACCCCTATGGAATCCCACCAGTACCAACCTCCATGCAGTTGCTGTGAATGGTAATTGGGCATCATGCATATGAAAGTCTGGAGCATTCATAAAACTTTGCTTCCATTTGACTGTTTGATTAGATCTTTAGTAGCACATAGAGCAATGGCTATAAACTTCCAGGTCATGGAGTAGCTAACTGGCTTACATTTAATCAAGAGGGATGATCCAGATGTGAGTTGTATTTATTGGTGTAATTCTCCAAAATGCTGTTCATGTCTCTGCATTTATCTTGCTCCTGCCGTGGACTGCGATCTATTTATTTGTTAGTCCTTAATGTGAAAATTTTACTATCAAACAAAAATATGTAGCAACTCTCTCTCTCTTTCCCTTGCTATCTAAATTAAATCTCGCTCCTTGCTTTCCCTTCTGCCTTCCCCCATCCTCCCCCTGCAACAAGTCTAAAACCCTCACACAATTCTGATTATGCATGCAGCTCCTAAAATCAAGCTGGGTTCCTTGCGCAGCCTGAAACATAAGATCATAGTAAACATGAGATCAGAGTACTTGGAGAAAGAAAAGATCAGCAAAACGGGAGCTCGGTATTAATGTCAGGAAAATTCTCCTCCTGTTTCAAAATTATTACATATAGTACCTTACGTATGTAATACCATGGCTCAGTAATTAAAGGCAGGATGATTTATGAAGCTGCAGTATGGGGAGAAGTTGTTCTCAAGCCTCACTGTACCAGATTCAATTGGAGTAGCTTGTTCCAGTGATGTGTCATCTCCCCCCCCTTTTTTTTGGTGTGGTGGGAGGCGGAATAACTCTAATTCTCTGGTTTAAGTCTAATTGAATTTATTAACCCATGCCCAGCAGATGCTTCTGCAGACTCTGGCTAGTTTTGTTTTCTGCCTCACAACACAATCCTCTATGTATCTACTCAGCAATAAGTCCTACTGAGTTCAGCGGGCTTATTCCCAAGTGCATGGGTTTAGGATTCCAGTCTTAAAGTGGTTTCCTGTTGGTTGCTAAACTAATCTCTGTATTTCCTCCTCATTTGAAGGCAACTTTGTCCTCCTTCCCCTTCACCTCTCATCCAAGCAGTTTATTTGCATATTAAGTATAATGTGGGAACTTGCAGATTGAAGCTGCAGCAATTTCCACTGTCAATTTGAGTGCCTTCCTCATCATAAATGTGGCTGCAGCTGAAATCTCCGAGTTCCCAAATTGAGGGCATATGTTATACTGTGAGCAGCAGACCACTCAGAAGAGGAAAGCCAAAAAAAAACCAAACACTGCAAAAATAGTTAGAGAATAGGCTCCAGAGCTGGCTGACATTTATTTTTTAAAATGATTTGCACTCTGGCTTTGGCCCCCAAAAGATCCCTAATGAAAGGTACAAGAGTAGCTTAGAAAAGCTACAAACCAACAATAAAAGACCAGTTTTAAAAATAATAGCAAGACCAAACATATCCATAACCCTCTAAAGAGGGAGCCGATCAAACCTCTCTGCAGGATGGAGTTCCACAACCTGGGTGCCATAACTGAAAAGGCCCTGACCCACATCCCAAGCAACCTTATTTTCCTTTGGCAACAATAGAAAAGGAATAATTTAGCACTGGGAGCAATCGATCTGAAAACTGCAAAAAGGGAAGAGGTGTTCTTAGCTAAGAACAGTGCTTTTTTCTGGAGGAACACAGGGGTACGCATACCCCTAAACATTTTGTGAATCTAAGTTTGGCCTCATTGAGGGGCAATATTTCAATATGAGTAGGAAAATGAGAGTACCCCTATTTTTTTTTTAAGAAAAAAAGCACTGGGTAAGAAACCTGCCAAATTACAGACAAAGGTATTTAAAAGGTCTTCACATGTCAGGTAAAATCATTTCCCCTGATTAGAGACTTTTGACCTGTCAGTCACAACAAAGCTTACTTTCCACCTTCTCCTTATTCTGGTGATTGTTCTCATGACAAGCTTAGAGACATTACTTTTGCTTAGATCAGATGCAGCATTTTAAAAATGTTTTTATCAATGAGCCACCACTAAGTGTTCCAGGAGGCCCTGCTTTCCCTCTTACCACTTTGTAGAGATCCTACTTTGCCCTGATAAGACTAACTTCTCTCTGACATATCCTGCTTCACCCCACAATTCAGGATTCGGCTGAATCTAGTTCACACCCTTATTAGTCAGGCCTTCTTTATATCCTTCTTTAAGAGGTCTCAAGAACCTGCTTTCCATACTTAGACTAAATCAACAGGTACTTCTAATACCTGTTATTACAGGAGACTATTATTTGCTATCTTTCTTCCCTCAATTACACGAAGAATGCCATGCAATGGAACTGCTTGACTAAGTAGATATACAGTAAGAACAGGTCTACAACACGGACCAACTTTGAGTTCGATGCTACAGCACTTCTATTAACAATATCAAAATGCTTCCGAGTGTCTCATTTAACGCTCAATGTACTTTTGTGACTAGGCTTTCCTCAGCAATACTTAATAGTGCCTTGGTTTTTTTATACACATATGTACAGTAAATGCTTTCATTCCATAATCTCATCTACGTATACAGTCTCATTTTCTTTCAGATCAAGATAATTTTACATTCATATTGCAATAGTCAAAGAGTTTGTGTCATCTCAACTTTCTTGGCATCTTCAGATATTACAGAGTTTCTTCACCACCACCTGTGTGGCTGGCCTCTTCATTCGAAGGACAGGATCTTCCAGTATTGTAACATCTTCCCTATTTTATTGGGAACTACTGCCTAACTATTGATTGTAATCCATTTTGACTTGGTGCACATTTCACAAAATAGCTTAGGTTTAAATCTGTTTGCTGTTGTATTCCTGTGGGCAACTCCACATCATCGGGTGCCATTCACAGCAGTGGCGTAGCGTGGGGGGTGCAGGGGGGGGGCCCGGCCGCACCGGGCACAACATCTGGGGGTTAGGGTTAGGGGGCACAAATTACTTGCCTTGCCCCGGGTGCTGACAACCCACGCTACGCCACTGATTCACAGGAGTATAGGAAACCACCTTATGCTGAGTTAGACCATTAGTCCACCTACTAAAACTTTGTCTACACTGCCACATTATGGCTCACAGGTTGTTTCAAAAGCAGCTTGTTTTATTTGGGGAAATCTACAGTTTGAAACCTTGGGTTAACATTACCCTCCTTTTTGGGAGTAGCACTGACCCCATAGGCTTTTTGCAACACATTTGAAACTCTGGCTCTTTTTCCTGTTCACAGCTCCCAGTTGATATATTTTTGCTGAAGCCAGTTCTGTCTCCACTCCTGGTCTACCATTGGCTATGATAATCTTGGCATGCTTCCCAGTCAACCCCCCATGTCCTGTTTTGATTCATCTTTAGCTTTGTTGATATCTCTTATTCAGGGCACCTCCACGTTGGGTACTTCTTAACAGGCGATTTCCCCTGAAGCCTGCAAAACTATGCATACTTACTCGGGTGAAAGCCCGATTTAACACACTTACTTCTGAGAAATCATGTATCGGGTTCTATTATAAAAGCTTCTTTCTTATTATTTTAAAAAAAACACATTCTTCTGTTTATTTGTTTTGTTCTATACTAATCGGTTGTTATTCCACCTGGGTTAATATTTTTTTCTGTTTCTCAAAACAAATCTTTAAGGAGCTAGGTTTGAAAAGGATTAGGCAAGTTCGTGGAAGACAAATAAATTATTGGCTGCTAAGTACATGAGCCATAAGGGAATGCAACCTTATTTTCACAGCATCTCTAAAGCTTTGGTAATAGAAAAGAAAAACAGAGTTTGGGATTAGCCGCAAGCAGCTTTGTTTTTTGTCTGCTTTCTATGAAGTCTTCTATAGAGGCCACTATCAAAGACAGGATCCAGATGGAACCCTGCTTTGACCCAATCTGGCAGTTCTTAATTGTCTCCTGTTTCTGGAAGTTGATCACTCATTGGCCTTTAAAACCTTTTAGCAACAGTTTTTCATTGTAAATCAAAACTGAGTGAAGAAATCCAATGCCCAAGGAAGTCTACAACCCACACACTATTTCCTGTTTCCTGATGGAATACTGAAGCTATTCTGAAAACCATGTAAAATTGTGAGGTCTTAGTAACTTTTGCTGTGTGTGGTTTTCCCCCCATGTGTAATTAAAAATAAAGTTATGGGAATTTCTTTCCTAAGGACTGATGCAATTTGGAATGAAAGGGTGTTGGGCCACATACTCAATGAAGTTTCAGAAACCTAATAACAATATAGATGCCTGTATACATTTTTTCCTAATAGATACATTCTTGCAAAGTGACCCCCCTTTTGTAGCATATTTTCCTATGTTATTTTCACTAAACTATGGACCTCACCTCGCCCCCCAATAGGCAGTGACAGCCACCATTAAACAAATTTGTGACTGAGAGGGCTACTGATGGTCACTAGCCATGATGCCTATTCTCTGTCTCTACAGAGACAGTGATGCTTTTGAATACCAGTTGCTGGAAACCACTGGAAGGAAGTGTGCTTGAGGACTTTCCAAGGCATGTGCTTCGTTGCTGAGAGAACAGGGTGCAGGACTAGCTGGGCCACTGGTCTGATCCAGTAGGCTCTTCCTATGTTCTTAATGTATGCATTTTGAGGCACGTTTTATCCTGGTATATATGGGTTAAACCACAGAGCCTAGGGCTTGCCGATCAGAAGGTCGGTGGTTCGAATCCCCGCAATGGGGTGAGCTCCCATTGCTCGGTCCCTGCTCCTGCCAACCTAGCAGTTCGAAAGCATGTCCAAGTGCAAGTAGATAAATAGGTACCGCTCCAGTGGGAGGGTAAACGGCGTTTCTGTGCGCTGCTCTGGTTTACCAGAAGTGGCTTAGTCATGCTGGCCACATGACCCAGAAGCTGTATGCCGGCTCCCTCGGCCAATAAAGCGAGATGAGTGCCGCAACCCCAGAGCCGGTCACAACTGGACCATATGGTCCTTTACCTTTTTATATACCTTTGTAAACATTACTTGGCTTAAGAACTACATGGCAAAATTTGAACCAGTGTTTTGGTTCATGTGTTGCTTTGGCAAGTGCTAATCAAGTAGATTCACCTTTCTATGTGAAATAAACTGAATTTATCTCCCACCCCTAATATAGACATAGATACTAATTAGCTTTTTTGTATATATTAACTGTGATTTGAAGTTGCGCTATTAATTTAGTAGGGCACTATTCATTGCCTTAGGGTGCTTCGAGGTGGGTGTTTATTGTGGGATAAACACACAAGTCCTTTCCTCCTTTAACCCCATGGTTCCCAACGTTCGGCACATGCCCCATGGGGGGGGGGGAATTTGATTTTTAAAGGGGGCAATTTGGAAACTTGTTTAGACCAAGTTAATGGCATTTTATGCTTCATCCACATGAATAGGAGCTCACTTTTTGAATAATAAGAATTATATGTCACAGGGGCAGGGGGCAGGATTTTAGAGATGCTTGGGTGGGGCATGGCCAAAAAAGGCTGGGAACTACTGATCTAACCATAATAAGTGTAGCTTGGTGGTCTAGGAAAGTGTCAAAGAGTTGGATCGAGACTTAGACATGTTCTGAGGAGACCCAGTGACATCAATTGGATTTAAGCAGAATTAACTTGAGTCCCATTAATTTCAATGGGTCTACTCAAAGCATGAATTACAGTGCAATGTCCACTGAGAAGTAAGTCCTTTTGAATGCTGTGGGACTCACTATCAGGTAAATGGGGTTAGGAGTGCACTGCAGCCTTAGTTTGGATCCAACCCAAAGATCCTAAACTTAAATACAGGCAAATAGTCAAATAGCTCATGTAGATTTTTTGAACTGCATTTTTTTTCATTAAAAAAAACAAAAAAACCCTCTTTTTCCAGGGCTTTATGGATGTGTGAAAAGTCCCCCCTCCCCCCAGTGTTCATGATCATTGCCCTGATTATGGGCAATGATAATGGTTTTTAGGTGAAGAGTTTATCCTTGACAGTTTTATTACATTTAAATTTCCATATCTTTTCTAATCCTTAACTAATCTTAATGGCAATTTTTATATGTATATTGTACTACTGTTTCATAAGAGTTGGTCAATTGGACTGACAGGGAGAACACTATTATTCATATGCTATATGAGATTCCAAATCTTTTCGTTTTATTAGGTCTCTGAAGGCAACTGGGTGTGGTTGAAAGAGTTATTAATAGGATGTTTGATCTTAATTGTTTTGCTGGTAGAATATGTTATATGAAGTGGTAAATTGCTTGAGATTTTCCTTCAAAACAGTTTTTGGGCACATCACAGGATTGGTAGTTGATTTCCTCTATATGGACTGGATTTCCTCGTGTGGAAGCACACCCAAAAGCAGAGGCTGTCCACCTGCATGCATTATTTTCCATGCAATTTATATTTGGATGTGCACCTAAATTCACATGGCCAGCCACCTGTTGTCCCAACAAGTCATGTGTTACAACGTCATGATTTAAACTAGCTTGAGGTGAAAGAATGGCTCTTCAATGCTTTCAAGCAATGAAGCTACCAGCGCAGTATACCAAGGCAGGAAGTATCAGGCCTGGTTACCTAGGCAACAGAAATGTGTTCCCTGCCATCCGTCCCTCATGTGCAACAGATTGGGGAAACAAAGGCGTTGAACAGGCATAGAACTCGGAAGGATTGCAAATCTAAGTAAATAAGAGATGCTATACCCCTCCCTGAACTGTTTTCAAGTGAGATTAGCCTTTTAAGTAATAGAAAATGCCCTTCTTTCAATGCCATGCACCAGGGAGGAGAATCTATCTATTTATTTGTGTGTCTGTCTATTGATATATAGATATATGTATTCTCTGCTTCTGTGTGATGGATAATGTATTAAGGCACAATGCTTCAGCAATTTGCAGTGAAAGCCATCTAGTGGTTTCCTACTGCATAAAAAATGACCCAGTCAAATATATTCCATATTACTCAATGGCTGACATATTCTTTTACAAAGCAATCCATTTATTACAAGCTAAATTTGGTTTTCTTTACCCTTTGTTCAGCTACGTCCAGGTCTTACATTTTCATGTCAGATTTATTGTACCATGTAAATATGGAAGTCATCTGCTGGAAACAGACCTCTGTAACAGAAGAGTGATATTAGTATCATGACGTATTTATTTGTGTTCTGTCACATAGGAATGTGAATGATCACACACGGAGTTCGGCTTTTATTATGTAGAGCTGTAACGTGGTATTAGAAGCAGTAATGCTACTACCATTTATTTATACATTATATTTCAGGATGAAGTTGCCCTTCTTAGGTCATGCACAAAATTCCATAAGTACAAGAAACAAAAACAAAACAAAATGTCCAATTAAAGGCACATTACAGACCCATTAAAACTGGACAGTACATTAATTAAGTGCAATAATTAATTACAAGAGGAATGAAATTAAAATGTTTAAAGATTTTTCTTATTTTTTTCCAAATATTTCCTGGGAGACTAAATTCCATAAGCCCTGGTACCATTTTCATTGGGAAACAATTGGATAATGATTTGTGAAGGAAATCTCTGGATATCCTCAGATCCATAGGCGCTATCTGGGGGAGCCCGGGCAGCTGAAGGCCCCTCTAAAAATTCAGGAAGCCCCCCCCCAAAAAAAATCTGCAGCAGCTATGTGTGCACGCTGAATGATATGCTCACCTTAACTACACAGTCTGGGGGCAAGGTGGCACTCACTGCAGTAATTCATATGTCCTGTTCTTAAGCTGATAACACTGTGGGGCACCACAGATATTTTCCATTGCTGGATTTACTATGGACCACATGGTACAGCTGAACCAGGTTCCACAAAAAAGGCACCCACAATAAATTACAGAATTACACACACACACAGTGCTTTTTTCTGAAAGTATGTGTAAGGGTACTCTCATTTTCCTACTCATATTGAAATACTGCCCCTCAATGAGGCCTAACTTAGATTCACAAAATGTTTAGGGGTATGCACCCCCCTGCCTCTCCCCAGAAAAAAGCACTGTATATGTGTGTTTGTTTGTATAAAATATTTTATACACACACACACACACAAATAATAAACATGATAATAAAATAGTAATAATAGAAAATAGTGATATACAGTTTATTATTGTTTATATTTTGAATTAGATGTATATGGGGACACCAAAATCTTTTAGGTGCTTAGGGACTCTAAAGGTCTTAATCCGGCCCTGGTGAAAACTATGAGAAAAACATTCAAGAAATATACTTGAAGTGGAATTGAAATCTGTTGGAAACATCAGAGCCAAAGCCAATAATTGCATCCTCTTGAAACAGCACATAAAAGTAACAATGTTCATTCAGTTATACAGTGTAAATTCACTTCTCTCCAGAGCCCTTTCAGAATTCCTGTTTTTCCTTCTTGCTTAAGGACTTTCACAGAAGTGAATAATGCTCTTCTCTATCACCTTTTAATTTGAATGGCAACCTCCTCAGCTCTGCTTGGCTGTCACTTCTCTTTTAGTCAATTTGATATGGCTGGACCTTTCCCCCTAGTTAATTACACTAAGATGCATCTAGCAGCAACAAACAACCCTTTTAAAAACTGAGAAGACCCAGAGCACTGAGTACCAACTATACTTCCCCCATTCATCCACTCTAAAGAGGTTTTCTTTTATTATTAAAAAAAACCACCATTTGACAGTCAAGAGTAATAACAATTAGTAACGTGGGCTTAATGCATACATCTTGACAGTGTGTGACTAGCGGAAAGGATGAATGCCGTGGTAGTTTGGGAGAACTGGCAGCTTCCTACAGATGGGTTTCTGCCACGAGCCATCAGTGTTCCTCTTTCATTGTCAAATCTATGAAGTAAAGAAAATCATGAAAAAGAAATAGTTTGGGGTATTGTAGATGGATTTGTATGAACCCGTGTGATTCATATGGAGCTGTGTGATCTGTTCGTTTGATGTTCAGTGCAAGCAAGTGAGCAAGTTAGCAACTAAAGGATAGGTATACTGAGGCACCCTTTAGGCCAGTCCTTTCCTGGGAAGCCATAGACTGTGGCTGTTCACACGCTGAGGGGACTGGGGAGAGTAGTTGCCCACCTGAGTTAGACAAAAACTACAACCTAACAGTATTTTCTGAATTTGGTTAATTGTTTCTTTAGTTCTTCCAATGGTTGTACGGGACTGCCTTTCCTGGTATACCCCGTGGAGGACCGTAAGGTCCATAAATAGCAACACTCTAGAGGTTCCGGGCCCTAAGGAAGTCTGATTAGCCTCAACCAGGGCCAGGGCCTTTTCAACACTGGCTCCAGCCTGGTGGAACACTCTCTCTCATGAGACCAGGGCCCTGCGGGATCTGATTTCTTTCCACAGGACCTGTAAGACAGAGTTGTTCCACCTGGCCTTTGGCTTGGAATCAGCCTGATCCCCTCCCCCTCTTTCCTCTTCCTTCTGTGATGGAATCCCTATTTAGAGACTTCCCTGGCTTTTTTGGCCCACGTAGGACCAGTCTGGATAGTTGGCTTTGGTGAAGATTTGACGTTTTCTCCCCCCAGTTTTTGATCTGGGCTTCCACTGAAATGAGGCTGCATTTTAAGTTGTATTATAATCTTGTTTTTAAGTTGTATTTTAATCAATTGTTTTTATACCTGATGTTAGCTGCCCGGGGAGGGTGGGGGATAAATATAAATAATATAAATAAATATAAATAAAAATATAAATAATCAATACGACCTTCCTACCAACAGTTTTTGGGAAAGATTGAGGGCATAAGGAGAAGGGGACAACAGAGGATTGAAGCTACCAGCATGAGTTTGACCAAACTGCGGGAGGCAGTGGAAGATAGGAGTGCCTGATGTGCTCTGGTCCTTGGGGTCATGAAGAGTCGGACATGACTAAACAACACCACCACAACCAACAATTTGCCTTATGAGTCCTCACTACATGTGCAGGGGCAGTGTCTAGGAAAAGCTTTGGGAAGGGGGCCTTCAGTATAGCATCAATATCTGGCACCATCACTAGTCTGTATAGTAGACTTCCCTATGACTCTTCCCACTAGCTGAATATAAGGTCCTACCCCTTTATTCTAGTGAAACAGGAGTGAGAAAAATGGTGTGGGAAATTACCTCATCTCCTGGGGGAAAAGTGATTGCCTAACACTCTGTATCGGACTGAACATTTAAGGATACTTAAACTATTGACTGCAAAGCCACCGGCAGACATTTTTAGAGCAGCCTTCAAGCTTACTTCCCTGCAGACTCTCAGCCACATTGAAGTATCCACCTTCTGGATGTCACAAAAGAAGAAACAAAAAGGACAAAGTCAGCACAAAGGGCCTCTGTCAGATGAATGCCAACCTTCTGAATAGACTGCAAAATGCTAACAGTGTCAGCTTCACATGAGCTTCCAGGACTCCTGCAAATGTTTAGAGGGGATGGCAAGAGACTGAAGGGAATTTCTAGGAGAAAAGCAATTTCCATTTTGACCGTCTGGTTTTGCAACTGACTACTTTGGTCCCCAAGGCAGATTCTTTTTATAGTCTTAAAAATGCGCCGACTCCACTGCTGGAAGTCTATATAATACCTGCACTTAAGCCTAAGAGGCTTGGATAAATAAAAGGAAGGGAGGAGAACTCAGGGTTCAGAGAGGGCAACAATGAGGTTTAAAGGGAGTGTTGATGCCCGGGGCTTTGAGATGACAGTAGGGGGGAAAGCAACAGTCACTTCAAACCGTATAGAGGGAGAGAGAGGGAGAAAGAGAGAACGCTTCATTCAGGCTAAAAGGTGGATTCAGTGAATGAAGGTCAGTTAGTCATTCTTTACTGCACTTCCCAAAAGCCACAGCAATGTTCAAACACAGACACACAAACACACACACACACACACACACACACACACACACACAGCTACTATACAAATAGAATGTAGGAAATAGAAAATACAAAAATGACTTGAACTACTTTACATCGTCTACAATCCGAAAACCACTTAATCTGGAGAAAGTTAAGTTAAGGTTATTTACTTTTGGGTATATATGCATAGGGTTATCTGCTTGTGCAATGGAGCGTCCCATGCTGCAACCCCTAGTATATCCTAAGAATCTACTGTAGAGAGTTGGGGGACACTCCAGAGCAAATTTTCGGTGAGCATGGGGCAGGGCCGGTCCAAGACATTTTGGCTCCCGAGGGGAACCACAAAATGGTGCCCCTACTGCCTGCCAGGGAAGAAGGGGTGAGCGAAGATTTACATCAGAAAAAAGTGGGGGGGGGATAAAGATCTACATTAGGAATGGGGTTTGGGGATAAAGGTATGTATTGGGATCTGCTGCCCCTGTGGACCCTGCCACCTGTGGCAGTCGCTTCACCTTGCTTCATGGGTTAGCCAGCCCTGATATGGAGAGAGGAAAGGAAGTAAAATTCCATTAGTTGAGCTGAACTCTATGACTACAACCCGTATGAGGGCACAGAAAATAACAATGAGCAGGAGTCTCCTAAGCAGCCCCATCAGCTGAAGCCTTGAGTAATGATTTCCACTTGCACAACAGAGCTTTCTAACTCTCCTTCCCTGTTTGCCCACCCAACCCCCTGAAATAGGCAGGGTGGCAGTGGTTGGGAGAGCACCCAGAAGAGGGGTGGAGAGGAAATGCTTGCTCAGATGGAATGATTGGGAAAATGTGTCAATGAATTCCACCCAATGTTTATTTGCATATGCAAAATCAACCTTTAGTTCCAAAATTAACCTTTAGTATTTTTTGGATCTTTCCCTTCCACCATTTATAAAATTACCATAGTTTATGAAACAGAACCAAATAGAAAACAGATAGCATATGTCTTGGGATGAAGGGCATGACATTACATGCTTGGAACAATGAGGAAAGAAATTTGTATGAAGGATTGATACTCGTGGCAATCAAACCATTCTGAGTACAAGCTGGCGTGTGGAGAAATGAGGGTAATGTAAACTTTGAAATCCGAGACAGTAAAAACTTCATGGGGACCTCATTTCCCTGTGTGGAACCACTGGAAATCACCACAATTGCCAATATTAGAGACACATCACAAAAGTACCGGTATTCCCTCTTTTGTGACAACTAGCCACTAAATGAGGGCAGAGTGTTTTGTCTTCTCTCTCCACACACCGCTCCCCTGTTAATCGACAACTCTGGTGGTGTGTGTGTGTGTGTGTCTTTGCTCTGACAATGAATTTTCCCAGAAGCATGTTTAGATCCCACCCTCCCTCTCTGGATCGTGCTTTTCTAAGCTTGGGATGCGTTACCTTAACGAACCACAAAGCTCCTTATCAGTCCTTCAAATTCTTCCTCTAAAAATGTTATTAATGGCTCTATTGAAGGGCTTGGTGAACTGCTGAGCCACCCACTGCTTGTACTGTGCTTATTACTTGATTGTTCTTTCTCTCTTATGTTCTGTCTTGCATTGCCTTGTGTTTTCAAATTTAGATTGTTAATTCCACGAGGCAGAGGCCTGGCTTTTCCTCCCAAAGTGTTTTAAGTGTGTTAAGTAGGTTAAATATCTTTTAGAGGTGATTGCGCAGTGGGGTCCTTGTTTATGATTGATGTTCCTAATAGCAATAATAATCCCTATAGCTAATAATGATAATAATCCATATAGCAGATTGGCATAATTGTGGTTTAAGATAAATCCCGCTCATTTTAATATACAGCAGCCTTAAGTACTTTCTGTTTGTTGCTTCCACAGCAATTTCAGGGAAGGAAAGAAACATATAAAGAAGTTCTTTTAGTTTTACCAATCTACATTACTTTTAACTTTTAAAAAACCTTTGTGTGTGTTTATATGTTGTGCTGATCTTTTTGTGTGTTTTAAATAATTGAGTGAGCAAATAAGAGAGAGTGCAATTAAGAAATTAAAAATGTAACAGATTGTAATATTCATATTTTCTTATAAATGTTTTAAAATGCAGGAGACACCCTACTTACAAAGCAAATTATGTCTGGGGGGAAAAGTGGTTTTTTGCCCTCTGCACTGTTTTTTGTTGTTGTCGACCTGACATAAATTCCATGACCAACAAAATGTTTTCGAACTGCTCTGTGCCCTCTCTCCACTGTGATAGGTGTTTTGGGTTTCAAGCTGCATTGTACAAAATGAAGGTCTGTGCTCTCCTTCCATTATAATGGGGAATCTAAACATGGTTGTAACTTTTGGGCCTTTTAAACAAAGTGGATAACATTTACAAGTGGCGGTGCCCCTCCAGGGTGGTTTACATCTGCCAAACTGCAGAAAAATAGGCTCATGGGATTTTTGTGGGGGAAGTAAAAGGGATTCACTTTCCTCATCCTTCATATTAGTGTCATATTTTCAGTGGGGGGAACAGGGGTTTGTCCCTTGCTCTTTCTTATCTTAAGATATTTAAGAGGTAGCCAAGTAGTGCCTATTCTTGCTTGTGTTCCGAAGCTTTGCAGCTTTACTCTGACCTTTCTAGTGCTATATCTTGCATATCTCCAATAGGCCCTAAAATGAAAGACTGTCTAGAAAGCTGTCTGTAAAGTTTTGAAGAGCTCTGGGTTTGCTTGGGTTTTCCCCTTCAAAAAAAGAACAGTGCAGAACTTAAAAACAGACAAATTTAAATGGATCTTTTAGCTTAAAAAATAAATAAATCCTCTGCTGTGCTTTAACAACAACAACAACAACAACAACAACAACAACAACAACAACAATAATAATCTGGCACACTTCAGCATTCATTCATTTTGGGCAGGCTTACTTCCTGCAAAACCATAAATACAACAAATATAGCTATATGTTACAGAAGTATTGAATAAGTATAGAAACATGATGCTTTGGATGGGAGGAAAAGAACCCCAAATCACGCAAGTTTGGCTCATGATTTGTCTCTTATACAGACCTCCTACTCAATATATTAGCCCACTGGGCACAGCTTCAACAGTTAAAACAGTACCATGTCCTGGCAATTGAGGCAGAGTAATGGCTAAGCTTACATGAATATTCGAAGTTGCCTTGTACTGCATACACATTTGTCCTGTATGGGCTACTTGGCCTTGTAGGATTGGACTACTCAAGGATTTTATTCAGAACACATTTTTCAACAAATCCACTTGTTCTACATCTCCTAGGCTACACACTTATCATTCAGTTTTAAGACTTCTCTGAATTTTTAAAATACAGTTCTCAGTTGGAAAAAAGCCCTATGTAAAAGAGTAGAAAATGTGTATTTTATGTTTAAATGCCGACAAACATGCACTCTTTCAGGTAAAATGTAAGCAAAAATAAGTTTTTGTTGCAACATTAAAAGATGCAAATTTTCATCCTTTTGAAAAATCACAGAATGATGCAAAAACAGTACAAATTGGACTTATTAAGTGAGACAGACTGGGAAAAAGCTAATTCATCCCTCCTTATTTCAGGACTCCCCAATATATTTCACAGCCTTGCTACCTGAGATACCTTAAAATTCAGATTATGAGTATTCAACCTTAAGTATGCAAAGTGTATGTTCTGCCACTGAGCTGTGGGGATCAATTGCCTCCCTGTTTGCCTCCATGGGACAGGGGACTGCAATTCTCCCCCCCCCCCCAAGAGGGGTGCTTGGGGCGTTTTGCACAAGCACTCAGGGATAAAATGAGTGCTGGAACAGCAGCACCAGATCTTATGATCTCCTGTGCAGCGAAGCACAGATTCAGGCTGTCAACAAAATCCATCATATAAATAAATATTAAGTGCTGAGTAAAGCCAGGTAAAGGCAGAAGTTTCCATAATGAAAAGGGCCAGATGTTATTCAGAGCTGGCTTAAATGGACAACCTTGCAATCTTTTGTCCCTGTAACTTAAGTGAATTGTAGGTCTCTTGGGTTCACACACATCACAGCAATCAAGTTTATTTTTCTGAACAAAATAAATCCTACGTACCATTGTCAGCATTTCAGATGTTCAGAAGAATCAATGCTTTCTCAAAAGTAAAATGCCCAGAGAAGAAAAACAAATCCCCTTGAAAGGGGGTGATAAACTGTATCAGTGACAGCAAGAACGGAAACATTCTTCATTGACTTTCTCTGCATCCCAGAGCAGAATTCAGTGAATAAGTTAGCAAGGAATATAAACACATTTTTAATGGGTGAGAATGTGGATTGCATTTGAAATGCCATGTTTTCCAGTGTGATTCTGTAAATTATAGAAAATTATACCATGTGGTGACAGCAGATGAAATTAATGAGCTTAATTTCTTAAGCAACAGAGACAGCTCCAGTCAAGGTGGCAATGGCATTCAATATTTCTATTGATCTTGGCACCATGGCCTAGGTGTCAGGCAGTGGTGGGGCATGGGGTGGAGTCAGTCTCCCAGCACTGGTGTCACTGCTGTTTACCTGGATGGGGACGGGGAGGGGGCAGAGGTACTGTAATAGTAATGGTATTGTTTGTAGTTGTTTCATTATCTTATGTGAAGTTAATATTTGCATTGCTTTGATGTTGCCTTTATCGCTGTGGACTTTCTTGAGGCCCCTTTGTGTGGAAAGGTAAAATAGAATAAACAAGTGGCTTAATAACATTACAATTATTCTGTGATCACATTTTCTGTTGCAGAGCATATAAGAAGCAAGACATGGCTGCAACAAAGAGTGGTCAGCGCTATCCTTTTGTTAGAATGGTTCTGGCACTAGCCAAACACCAGGAAACCACAGGCAAAATAGTGTGACACCAAAGTAAACAATATTTAGGGAGCAATCTTTACAGAGTGGCATGGTCATCACAGCACCTGTTGTCCTGGGGTGGAGCAGGCAGATCACCACACTGACCTGGAGCTGGTGCAGCAACCAGGCCTGAAGGGGGCACAGTGTTGCCACATGGCAGCTGTGGGGCTGGCTTGGGATTCAATGGATTCTGAACAAGTTCAGCTCTGCTCTCTCCCTGCCCTGGAAATTCCTGTTTCATGTCTTTCTGTTGACTGCTACTGGTAGCACTTTCATCTGTCCACACATTTGGCAGGTGGAAGGGGGAGCTGCATGCTGGTGAAGTTGTGTGGACATCTCTTTCCAGGCAGTAGCTGCTATAGAGCCAACAGAAATTCACAAGGCTTGGTAGTGGTGGTGGGAGATACTTCTGCCCAATCTAACCTTCCTTCCCTATCCAGCACAAAGGGAGCTTGGGTTCCTCTGTAATTCATACGGATACCACTTTTACATGCATTCGCACATAAATCGACTGCTTCTCATTTCCATATTATTATTATTATTATTATTATTATTATTATTATTATTATTATTAAGCTGCACAAAAATACTATTTAAATACACATTTATAAATATATTTTCTTTCAAAATATGGCCCTCTAAATGCATTTTGAAATACTTAAATAGGTTTTGGGTGTTGCTGTTATTGTTGCAACATGCAAAAGCCCGTGAAGAAAAAATTCCAATCTACACCTCAATCTGTAAATTGCAGATCAGGTCAGTTTGTATTCACTTGAGCAGAGATCGATTTTCTGAAGCATTTTTAAAGCGCTAGTTTGAAGAGGCTGAATACCCCTCACTTGTAACATCCCACCCCACTTCAGAATTATTTTTGCATTAATGAACAGTTTCCATTTGTCAGAACAAAAAAATTCCTTCCAGTAGCAAGGAAGGAATTTTTTTTTTGGTTTTTGTTTGTTTGTTTTTGTTTTGTTTTGACTATGGCAGACCAACATGGCTACCTATCTGTAACTGGATCCATTTGTCAGAGTTAGTGCAGGGATTGTGGCAATTGGACTCATTGCCAGGCTTACTCTCCTTCGGGGTATCTTACATTATTACAAATTTTGTCTAATTTTATGTATGCAAAGAGGGCTATGAGATTAGCAAGTCTTAACTTAAAGCTACCCATATTAACAATGCACAGGCTTTATTGCTTTCTGAAATAACAAATAATAACTGCTCAAAATGTGGCAGCTAAAATTAAAAGAAAACCTTGCAAGTTGTTTTCCTGTTTGGGCCCAATTCCCACACAAAATGCATTTAGCAAAAAGAGCAGGGCATCGGTAGCTATTGCTTTGGGGTTCTGCTAGCTTCAGCAAACTGTGGAAAGCATTTCGGCTTGTACAAAACTGGAGGAAAGACACACTAAACAAAAGATCTGGCCACACGAAAAAGCTTCCCATTAATCCTGTCACCAAAGGGCTCTCCTTTATCATTCACATTTTACATTTGTATCCCAGGCTAGGCAACTTCTATAATCACTGGATAACATTCCCCTTCATTTCAAACAGTGATCTTAGATCCCATTAGCATTTATCACATAGCTGGAATGTCTTCTTGCACTCCCAGAGGTGGTGGCTATGCCAGAGGTACTAGGGAGCCTAATAAGCTTTCTTGTTGGCTAATAAGTTGCCCGAGGCAAACACAAGCCGTCTTTAGCTTCTAACCTAGCTTGTGCAGTGATAGATGCTACTGATGGAGTGGCTTAACGCAGAGGAATGCTCTTAACATGCCTTAAAAAATGTATTCCCTCTGTTTTCTTTCTTGAAGCTTTGGTTTCCAGTAATGGCCTAGAAATGTTCTAGCGCACCCTAGTTGTAAGCATTACCCCACCCAATGACACTGAAGAAGATACTGCTATTTAGATTGCAGGGTTTTGTTTTGTTTTAGAACTGTCATCCAGCAATAGAACCTGTTGTTTGTTGCAATGACAAAACAAAAAGACAAAAATGGTCTATCACCATTCTTGGTTCCCCAACACTTCATACACCCTCGCCTGGGATAATCTCTACACAGTATTCAAATGCCTTTTCTGTGAAATGGTGCTTCTTTACACATTACAAAATCCCCATAGGAAAGGAACTTGAATTAGTGAAAATGTATAAGACATGTAATAAGTGTTGGAAATGTAAAGATAAAGAAAGCTCTTTTTACCATATGTGGTGGGAATGTAAGAAAGTGAAAGGCTTCTGGGAAATGATATATAATGAATTGAAGAAGATACTAAAATACTACATTTATAAAGAAACCAGAAGCCTTTCTGCTAGGAATTTTAGGAAATGAGATAAAGAGAAAGGACAGTAAATTTTTCCAATATGCAGTGACAGCTGCAAGAGTGTTACTGGCTCAGAAATGGAAACAACAGGAAATACCGACGATGGAAGAATGGGGAATGAAGCTGAGTTGGATAAATTGACTGGGAAGATTAGATATCTAAGAGACCAAAAGTTCATCGAGGACTGGGGAAAATTTGTGGGATATCTGAAAAGTATAAGTGAGGGACAGATAACGCTAGAGGGATTTAAAGAAGCATTGTGAAATATGAGAAGTATTGTTAAAAGGGAATAGAAAAAGAAAGTCTCAAATAATGACAATACAAACCTAAGGAATGCATAACTTAAATAATGACTATGAACGATTTACGGAAAAGCTGAAGGAAGTCCAGAAAAGTCCAGAAATTGGAAAAATCCAATTTGTGAAAAATTGGATGTGAAATTATTGTGTGTGTGTTTTTTTGTTGTAAATTAATAAAAATTATTTTTTTAAAAAAGGAAAGGAACTTGAATATTGCATAGGGATTGTTGTTATGTGAGCAGTGTTTCAGTAGTGGCGCCCTAGATTTGGAACACTCTTTGCTCTGAGATGCAGGATTGTTGAGTTTTGGGCACCAATTCTTCACTTAAACTCCTTGGAATTTAATATCAGATTGGGTGGTTGTGCATTGTAATTAAGTTGCAATTTTATTGGTTTCTATTCTCTACTGTTGTTATGTATACAGATGTTACTCTCAACTTAATCCATCAGTTCTGGTTTCTCTTAATTTCTAATTTTCCTACTCTTAAAACTCAGTTTTCCACATTTTCTCATCACCTTGTATTTTTTAAAGTCCTCATAAAAATTTGTTAACATTTTTGCGCATGTTTCTCCCAACATACATATTTTTGCATGTGAATTTACCTAATATACACATATTCACAAAGCAAATTTCATGATTTTTTCAATAAGACATGCATTTTTGAATCTGCACTTTATCCTGGTATATGCATTCTGTACACATCATTTGAATGAAGACCAGCACTGAAAATTAAGAGAAGTGTGCATTTTGAAGAACAGCTGTGTTTTGGTTCAACATATTTCCCCCCAAAATGTTAATTAGGTAGGTTCACCTTGAAGTGAGAACCAAATGCCTTCCTCATCACTACCCTCTTTCAAATTTGGTGGTATAAAAGAAAAACCAGCTCCTTCAAGACTGATTACAGCTCAGTGGCACAATGCTATTTTAAACTACTTCCCATTGAATGAAAATCTCTTGGTGAATCTTCTTAGTTGCGTATTGTAAGAGCCTGAAGCTAAGCATGAGTTTGTTATTAGAGATAAAGCATGCTACAACCAGAATAAGCAGCATTGTGATCGGAATTCAGAGGGTTTAGCAAAATTGGATCGACTTGCCACTTACGAGCAAAAAGCCACAAGCAAGGGAGGAAAGCCCAAAAGGTCATCGTAAATGATACTACAAGATCATTTTACTGACCTTGGCTTTTAACGGCCTGAACCTAATTAGCAATCCGATTGTAGCTGAAGGCAGCTGCACATTTCCTTCTGCAGATCATGCAAATCCTGAGCAGGTTCTTAGGATATGAAGTAGCAAAATACCACATCAGCCTGAAATTCTGTTGTAGGATCTATACACCCAACTGATGCTTGATATATATTGTCTAATCAGAAGGAATGCAAATGTCCTTGGAGCAGTGTATAAAATATTAGCTGTTTTCACAAGTTAAGCTCTTAAATAGTTTAGTATTTTCCACAACAGTAAATGGAAATGGGGGAAAAAAACCTGCACTGAGTTGACTGGACTGCTTTGAAAACAATATGTACACTATCCTTTGTGAAAAAAATATGTATTTCCCAAAGTATAAAGGGGAGAATTTGTGGCACTTATGAAAATACCTGCACGTTTTAAAAGGCTGAGGAATATTATACACAATCTGACTAGGACAGTCTTAACCTGCAGTGGTAACAAAAAATGGGGGATAGCTTTACTGATTACGCACACTCATTTAAATCAAAGGTGCTCAGTAAACTATGTATGCAAATAATCATAGACTTGTAAAATTGGAAGGGACCACAACAGTTCAACAACCTGCAGTTCTGGAATCTTTTTGCCCAACATGGGGATCAAACCCATGGCCTTGAGCTTAAGAGTCTCATGCTGTACCAGCTGAGCTATCTCAATATGCAACATTGAGGAAGAGCCAGAGTTCAACAAATTATGCATTGCATTCTTACCACACAGCCAATGACCATACCTTCCCTAATAGACAGGGACACACAATGAAGGCATCATTGGCCTCTAGCTCTGTAATGCTTATCAGGGGTGAGTATTTTTGTTTCTGGGTTGCTGGGGAAGAACTATGCCTCAGGGCCCATCTGAAACATAGATTTAAAGCAGTATCATGCCACTTTGTGGCTTCCCCCAAAGAATCCTGGGAACTGAATTTTGTTGAGGGTGCTGAGAATTCTCAGGAGACCTCTATTCGACACAAAGAGCTACAATTCCGAGAGTTCCCTGGGAAAGAGGGCTTGACTTTGAACTCTGAGAAGTGTAGTTCTGTGAGAGGAATAGGGGTCTAACAAACCACGGGTGCCAGGATTCTTTGGGGAAAGTCATGACATTTTAAAGTGGTATGATGGTAAACAGTTTAAAAACATTTTAAACTGGTAGCAGTGGCGTAGCGTGGGTTGTCAGCACCCGGGGCAAGGCAAGTAATTTGCACCCCCTAACGCATGGATTTGCGCCCCCTAACCCTAACACCCAGATGTTGCAGGCGGCCCCCCCTGCACCCCCATGCTACGCCACTGACTGGTAGTGGTGGGGCCTGTTCTGGCAGGTCTTCCCACTTTTCCAAACCAGATAAAAGATAGATCTGTGCATGTAGTTGTCTGCTTTCAGTAGGACAAGCCTCAAAGAGCCCTGAGTACTTCAGTGAACCACTTACTAATCCATGAACAGTTTTCCTAACTTTTTTGGGGTATATTTCTGGACTTGTGAAGCCTCTTTCTATTTTTCCTGAACTAGAGTGCTTGCAAGAAATCTCATAAGATACGTTCACACTATGTTTTTGCAGTGCGTTGATGGAAAGTGCATTAATGGAACATTAAGATGGGGAAGAGAAGTTGGGGGATCATGCGGGATCAGAAGAGAGATCCCTAGGCCTGCCAGTCTCCCTAGTAGAAAAAGGTTGTTTAATTATGTTACTGTATGCAAATGTTTGCATGTTTAGAAAAGAAGTAGCACCTGACTTGAAGAGTAGGCATAGAAGAAAATATGTGATGCTTAAAAAATGTGAATTTTGAAGCACCCTTCATAAATGGATTTTCAGCAGCATCTACATTTACATGGACCTGCCAGAACTCTCAGCACCTCAGTTCCCAGGATTTTTTGGGGAAGCCACAACTGTTCAAAGTGCCATAATACTGCTTTAAATCCAGTGCTTTTTTCTGGGGGTACGCAGGGGTACACATACCCCTAAACATTTTGTGCATCTAACGGAAGAAGAAACTTTTTTTAAAAAAAATTAGTTTATTCTCTAGCATAGTAAATCGTCAGTTCCATTGAATAGCACAGTGACTCATCAGTTCCATTACTACCCCTGATGGCGACCTCATTTCCTGTCACGGTGCTTCCTGAGTCTCAGATGGAAGCGAGCGTTTAACATTTTTTAAGAAAGAAAAAAAACACTGTTTACATCTATAGTGAAGCTGCAGCCTTAGGTATGGATTTCCTCCTGCAACCCTGAAGGAAAGCAGTCATCCCTATCCAGCAGGAGAAGTCTACATACAAAAGTAGACTTCCATGTGTGTTCCTGATGCCTACCACCTCCTGCATAGAAATGCAGGGGAAGCCCTCTTTGAGTTGGCTGGGAATGTAGTTTATTTTTCATTATGCACTTGGGTCACTATTGGTTACATGTGTGGATAACTGCTTATGATTACAGCTGGTTCAGCGTCTATAACCAAAAGGCAACTTTGTTTACTTTGTCACGTTAAGCTATCTTCCAGACTAAGTTCTGAACTTCAGAAAAGTTAATGAGAGCGCGAGAGAGGAAAGAATGAACAAAGGAAACCTTTGGTGCATCTGACAGCACAATCTTTACCCCCCCCCTTCCAAATGCTGATGTTCCTCTGTGCTGGAGAACACTTATCAATATTAAGGAGTACATGGGAGAGAAGAAAAAGGCAGAAGCAAAACAGAACATTTAACAAGAGTGTAATTTAGCCTGTTGGCAAGTGCTTCAAGTCTGCTTCATGAAAAATTACTCGCACAATGGTGTGACTGGGTTTCTGGGCTTCCATGCATAAATCATAGTATTGATTCAATGTGAATATCAAGCATATTCAGGTGTATAACTGCATGTGGGCAGAGTTAAAGCAGGAGCGTGGAAATTGGAGAGGAAAAAACACCCTCCCCTGTTGCTTCTAGAAGCCTTGCTACAACAATCGAACAGCTAGACTGTGTGCAGATTGTTAATTAAAACATACTGGTAACCACCTTCTGCAGAATTCTCATGAAAGCTTCCAAGCAGGAGAGAACCTATAAGCAGAATATTTTCATCCTATTTTTAGGGCTGGATTTTATTCTTTTAAAAAGGGGGAGGAGAGAAGAGGAATTTATATTTGCGGAGAGATTAATGAAACTAAAGAGAGGGAGAGCTATACTTAATTTTGTTTGAAGGCAAACCTCAATAAGAGCAGACACTGGGGGCCAAACTGCATGTTATCAAGTGTGTAGCTACCTTTTTTTGGTTTTTTCTTTAGTTAATTATTGAGACCACAGTGTGTGGGAAGGAGAGGTTTATCCCTTCCCTTCCCAGCCAGGATATATAATAGCATGGGGGATGGAGATGAGTTTTTCATCCCAATTGTGGCTGCACAGTGTTGTCACAATAATAACCAGGGTCCCCTGCACCTTCAATTAATTAAAGGAAAATAGAAACTGACAGAGCAGCCTGTTTCATTCACAGTGGTCCATTTTGAGAAGATGTTTTCTTTGAACTCACAACAAGTTTGCATCTAAATTATATTCCGTTTGTATGCACTTTTTATGTAAAATACACACTTTTCAATGCTTCCAGTGTTCATATATAGAATACACATTTTGTACACTTCTTAAAATGAAAAATGCTATTTTGTGTGTGCACTATTTGAAGACACAAACGCTCGTGGTGTAGTGGTTAGAGGCTCCAGCTAGGACCTGGGGGACCAGGGTTCAAATACCTACTTGGCCATGAAGCTCACTTGGGGCAACATTACCTCTCAGCCTAACTCACCTCACAGGGTTGTTGTGGGGATCAGTTGAGGAAAGGAAGAGCCATGTATCCTAACTTGTGCTCTGTGGAAGAAAAGGCAGTGTACAAATATGAACAAACAAACAAACTATGGCTATGTAAACATTATCAGCTTGAAATGCAGTCAGTTCATTTCCTCCTGGGGCATTGCAAGTCTCTTTCTTTCATTGCTGTACAGACCGGGGTGGAGGGGATGTCTTCACCCAATGCCCATTCCTTGATTTGTTTCTCTCTGCTGAATTTCAATTCACTGAAATTGTCATCTGCACATGTTCAACAGATGTCTGAAAGGTACGCACCTGCAGCTTCCATTTTCAAATCAGCAGAACCCGGCTTTAGCAGAAGTGCATCAAACAGGAGTATTTCTTCAGAAGCTACAGAATAAGACCTGTGGATTGTGGCCTATGTAGTTTGTGCTCATCTTCGAGTAACAGGTGCAGAAGCAAGCTGGAGTAAGCATTAATGTGTACACAGCCTGTGTACACATCTGAACAAAATATGAAGTGATCTGATGAGGAATTGCTTTCCAACCTGCAAGCAACTTCCGAGTTTTGGATTGGGTCTATCTGCTGCAAAAACAACAGCAGCAGCAACAGCAACAGCACCACCACCACCAACACCAACAAATTAAATTCCTCTGCTGGAACATTACTATGGCCTTGACATGTATGTAGTAATATAAACTGGGGGGGGGGGGAAATGGGCATGAATGGAGCTGCCAAAGTTAAGCACCTTCAACAATGCAATCCTGGAAGTAAACCCCACTGAACACAGTGGTACCTACTTCTGAGGAACCATGCATAAGATTGCATTGTAAGGATATTTAAATAGTATTTAACAGAATAGCTTTTCTAAACATATCTTCTGCTGCAATCATTGAGACTTGAAAGCACTACATTTTACCTGGTTTCTGCTTGATAGCTTTTAAATTAAAAGCTTGAAAACTAAGGACCATTGTCTTCTGTGTGACATGTAAGTAGGCCTATTGTCTTACTTACTGTAATATCTATAACGGCTCAAAGTTGCTCCTCTGTCCTGAAAAATTTAAACACAGTTTTGTAAAGCTAAGTATCCAGCTGCCATAAGTTGTGCTTCAGTTCTGCTACTGAGAGATCTTACTTGTAATCAAGCTGGGATTTGTTCAGTGCTTTTTTTCACGGGGTACTCAAGGGTACGGAGTACCAGCACCTCTCTTTTTTGGTTGTTGTTAAAAAGTGTGGCACATACTGTAACAACTTCATGATGAGATCCGGCACTTATTCTTTCTAGAAAGAAGCACTGGGTTTGTTTTATGTCACATGCTTTGCTTGCTCTCAGATGTCCTCTACAATTTAGTGCCTGACACTAATACATTTGGGATAGAATATGCAGAATATGTGGATCAGAAGGTCGGCGGTTCAAATTCCCACAACGGGGTGAGCTCCTGTTGTTGGGTCCCAGCTCCTGCCAACCTAGCAGTTCGAAAACACACCAGAAGTGCAAGTAGATCAATAGGTACCACTGCGGCGGGAAGGAAAATGGTGTTTCCGTGTGCTGCTGGCCACATGACGCAGAAATACTGTCTGTGGACAAATGCCGGCTCCCTCGGCCTGTAAAGCGGGATGAGCGCCGCAACCTCAGAGTTGTTCGTGACTGGACTTAACTGTCAGAGGTCCTTTACCTTTACCTTTATGCAGTATCTTAATTCTGATATGCACAGTTATGGCATGTCTTAAAAGAGCTCAGGAGTTTTCACTTTGCTTCTGCTTTTGGAAACTTCTTGAATGGGCCTGGGTGTCATTACTTTACATTGGAAAAAAGTTGTGCAAGAGAGATATCAAGGATTGTATTGCTATTCTGAATAGCATTACAATAGAAAGCCAAGGACACTGAAATAAATACAGAGGACACCAGTCAATTGCATGGGCATGCCACGGTTTCCTCATTCTCTATCCCCATCCATCTCTCAATATTTTTTCAATGGGGAAATTATGCAGCAGGCGTAGAGTTGATGAACATGCCTTCGGATCACTCGCCATTAAGCAATAGACACTGAGGCTCTGACTAAAGTAAAATGAGGTATTTACAATAGCCAAGTTTCTCACAGGAAGATAAAGCCCACATTTATATGCACTGGGATGTTTCTCAAGCATCACTTTGCACTGAAAGGAATTCTAAACTCAGTCCAAACAGTTCTGCCTCTCCTACTTTGTTTTATTCTTCCCCAAATACCACCTACTTGCAGAGGGCTATTCTCGTGCAATCTTGCTCAGTTTCATACCTTGTGAATAATGGAAGGATAGAAAGGATTGGGTATGAAAACAAATATTACGTTAGAATGGCCCCTTATTCGTATTTATTTGTTTAAATGGATAGTGTGTTTGGAATAGGGAGGTTAAAAATACAAGGATATTCAAGGCAGACGTCACATGTTACACTGAACTGGGATCGAAGGGCAGATGGCTGTTGCATTCTTCTTATATTGCCCTCCCGGATCCCAGCCTTGCAAAGTGATGTAGGCAGAGATTAGGAACAGTCAGCACAGTTGCATTCCTGAAGCACAACTGTATGACTCTGACCATTTCAGAATTGGGAAAGAATTGACTGAGATATAACATGCAATGGATGGAAGATGGCTTTAAAAGAGGATTAGGCAAATTAATGGAGTATAAGGCTAGCCATAATGGCTGCATTCTCCCTCCACTGTCAAGAGGCCGCATGCCTCTGAACACCAGATGCTGGGAACTACAGGTAGGAAGGATGCTTTTGCACACAGTTTCCACTTGAGGGTTACCCATGGTATTCTGGTTTATCACTGTGAGACAGACTAGATGGGTCTTAGGCCTGATCCAGCAGGCTCTTATGTTACTAGGAGGAAATAGATGTCAAGAAAGTTTGGGGAGTACCAACTTCAAAGGAAAACTGGAGCTGCCGCCCACCTTTATAGTTCCATTTTCCTTCCCCTCATTTGATGGACATCTTGTTAGCTCATTCCATATTATAACAAGATCTGTTTTACTGAAACTGCTATTATATAAAAATTAATCTCTAATGAACATAACTGTCAAAATGCTATTTTCATAAAGTAATCCCCCCAAAGGCTGCATAATTGGTGAATTTCAGAAAGGGAACTATGGGCAGCAAGCATGTTGCAGATTGTGCTCCATGTCTGTAAATATAGCCTCTGCAGGGGACAGTGTTTGAGAGAAGCCGATGGGGGAAGTTGTGGGATCTCTCCCTGTCAAAATGGAAATTTCCAAGAACTTTAGGGAACAATTTGGATTCCCTTCCCTCTCAGCCAATTTCTTCAGCTGCCTGACATGGGAATTGCAGACTGGTATCTCCAGAAGTTCAGGTTTTATGTAGGGAGATTTTAACTAAAACAATATCCAGGCCCCTATTCAGATTAGGTCTGCTGCACTAAACCCTTAATAATAAATATTAATTAAATGCTAAGGCCATTCTAATTTCATTATATGAATGTAGTTCTTTCCCAAAAAGATGAAGGAACGGAAGGCTCAGTTAGGGAATTATATTTTATTATTACAAGTATTAGCCACTCCGCAGAAAGATTTTCAATCAATGTCATGCTATCCTTGTCATCTTGAGATTAGTATGCAATTTATTTTCCATCTGGCTACTAAGCACATTACTAAACTTTATGGGTGGATAGATCAAGAATGTGAAACAGCATCATATCTGGGTTATTTTCAGTAGAGATGTGGCCAGAGGCAGTGGAATTTTATGTATCAAAACTCTCAATTCTGCAGCTGGAATAAACAATGCTAATTATAAGAATCAGCTTTGTTCATTCCAGCTGTATTTATAGCGCTGGTGCAAGAGTTTTGAAGCATCTGAATCTTATCCAGTACCAATGTTATTAGCTCTTAATGATCAGGTTGCTTACAGTCAAACGAGACTCCTGAGACAAAGGCATCCTAAGGTAGAACCATGTGATCTGTTACCAATCAATTTGAATGGTGATGATTTCATCTGATTCACTAATAGGTAATTCTGGTAAAAGACTTTAAACGGCATCTCACCATACATTACCATATGATAACAGCTTCAAACAGGCAGACACCAATTGTGATAACCATATTATCCACATGACAATTGTACGTATCTGAATCAATCTGTGATCAGGATCCCTACCTTCTCTTTTACCTATAAGCAGACACCTTCTGTATAGTAATTGTCCAAGACATTTTGCTGTCTGAGGTTGGGCAGTATTCTCCTCTCAGTCATGGTGCATAGGGCCCCAAGAGTGTCCAAAGCATTTTAGCACCTGAGACAGCACCTCTTCCTGGTATTAAAAATGAAGTAAAAACTAAATAAAATAACTAACAATTCGTTGCCCTTTTGTGCCATCCAAAATAAGCTGCTGGAGATAGCCAGCTTGCTGTGCCTAGTGGTACTCCTGAACTTGACCCCCCTAGGTGGGAGTATATATTTTTCAGATCTCCTCTGTTCTTTATCTAGCCTCTATGCCTTTAGCTGATTTAAACAACTGATTTCTGCATAATTGGCTGCTATTAAAAACAAAGGGACAGGCCAGACATTTTGTATGGTAAATTGGCCTTCCTAGCTCAAAGCAAACTTTCTTAAAAAGGAAATGTAACCTGTAATGTTGAGTGTGCGATAGAAAGACAGACAGCGAGAACACATATTCATTTCTATAATTAAGGCTATGGAGAAAACCTATTGAATCATTGCTCATACAACACCTCCATCCCACCCCGCAAGTTAATTTCAAGTGCTTCAGCACACCAGCAATTTCCATAGCAGGTACCCCAAATGTATTTCCAAATATATTTTTTCTAGCATTAGAAAATGAACCTTAAAAGCATTCCCCCCCTCAAATTCAAATAGACCTTAAGAAATGTCTTTCCATTTTCATAATATCAACCAATATTCCTGAGTCTATATTTGCATGTTTCAAAAAATGGGGGGTGTCTCTGTGTGTGTGTGGGGGGGGTGATAGATACCTGCAGAATTCTCTCTCTCTCTCTCTCTCTCTCTCTCTCTTTCTCCCTCCCTCCCTCTCTCTCTTTCTTATGGCCCCAGCCTTCACCAGAAGCATTTAAATGATAACATCATTTTGAAAGAAGTAATTGCATGGTATGGATTTTTATCAGAATTGAGTTTGATTATCTAAATGCTCTGTGGTTCTTTTGGATGAAGTTAAGGATGAGTCCTGCCTTGAAAGCAATTCATGCAGAACTTTTACAGTGTACAAAGGAAGATCTGATGTATGAGTAATCCACTTGTTAAAGACAGCAAGAAGCAGCAGCCAAGTTTAGCTTGGAATTCACTTCTCCAAAATCTAATCAGCAAAGTATATTTTAGATAATGGGATTCAGAATAATTGGATGTAACATCCCTAGTGTCTGAAATCAACACAAGGCTTAGACTATTCTTCTGTGCAGTGGAAAAATAAGAAAGAAACAAAGAATGAGACAAAGAAAGAATTCCTGCCCCACTACACTCACTAAATGTATAGCATGGAGAACAATTACTGTTGTGCAAGCATGACCCATGGTTTTACGGTGGCACTATGTCTTGACCCATTAAGATATTCCAGAAGCAAAGAATTGTGGGTTGATGTTTTATAGTGGAGAAAATCTGCAGTTAACAGACAGGGCATAATACATTGACCAGAAGGACAGTGAGAGGGCATAGAGGTTTTTGTATGGTTTTATTAGATAGATATTAACAGCAACAACAATAGAGAGGGCTGAGGTAGTCAGGATAGGTTATAGTCTCCCATAGAACCATTTTTTGTTGATATACCCCTAATCACCCAGTGATTTGCAATATTAAAATATATTAGTAGTAATGTATTATAATAGGATAACTGAAAGATGTTGCAGTAGAAGGTATAGATTTATTGTTGGACTCATTGATCGGTGATATGCCACAGACTGCTTCAAGTGTTCAGTGAAGCCCCAAATGTTTTACTCACAAGCCCAGGATGTGCTGTCCTTCACAGGACATGTGCAATATTTGCTCCCCATCACATCTTTCTTTGTATATGTTCAGAGGTCACCTGTGTCTATAGTGAAACTAGAATCAACTGGGGTTGAGTTAGTACTTTGTCCTGATCCAGAACCACTTATTCCCCAGCAAAGGTACCAAAATTCAGTCCAGATTGTTTGAGAGGGAATTTGTTGACATCCTTTGTTCAGAAAGCAATTCAAAGATGGTCATTTGCTTTCAGCAAAGATGGCCATTGCTGTAAGCAATTCAAAGATGGCCATTGAACCACCTTTGTATTTGTGAGGGAAGATGCCAGAAATCACTATTCTATTTATGGGGTGAAAGTCTATGTCCCCAAGCATTACTCCCTCCCTTCATAAGAAAAATTCACTTGTGTTTGGCAATCTTTCCTCTTGGAGTAGAACCTGGAGTCAAAGCTGTAGTTTTGCTGCTACAAATATCTGAAGTAGAGATTCTTGGTCAGGGGTCAGCAAACTTTTTCAGCAGAAGGCCGGTTCACTGTCCCTCAGACCTTGTGGGGGACCGAACTATATTTTGAATTTTTTTAGAATTCCTATGCCCCCACAACCCAGAGATGCATTTTAAACAAAAGCACACATTCTACTCATGTAAAAACAACAGGCAGGCCCAACAAATAACCCAAAGATGCATTTTAAATAAAAGGACACATTCTACTCATATAAAAATGTGCTGATTCCTAGACTGTCTGCAGGCCAGATTTAGAAGGCAATTAGGCGGGATCTGGCCCCCGGGCCTTAGTTTGCCTACCCATGTTCTTGGTTGTTTCTTCTCTCTCTCTCTCTCTCTCTCTCTCTCTCTCTCTCTCCCCACTTAGAACCACAGAACACATGAGGAGAGTTTTTATCCAAGCCTAGTTCAGCAAAGTACAGAAACTGAAGTTCTATTGAAGCTGAGGTACCAGCTCATTAACTCTGCCCAAAAGCCTCTCCTTAGCTCACTCAATGCAGAAAATATCGGAAAAACACCACTTGTGCTCCTTATAACTTGAATAATTTGACCACAAAGCTCTATCAGTTTATTGTTGATCTACTATGCACTATCCGTAGCAACATTGTTGATGCTTATCTTCCTATGTTTTATCCACTTAGTCCTAAGATTACTTCCCTAGTTGAGTCATTGTGATTCACTAATAGGGCTGGTTTCACATGCTCAAAGGCTCTTTGTAAACAGCTCATCATTAGAATGCATGAAGTGGTATTGTTTTGAAACCATACCCGATAGTATTATTCTGCTGCAGCAAAAAATGGAAGTTTAATATAGATCATGTCCTGTGGCTAAAAGGGAAAAAATCATTCTTGATTGGCTCCACCTGAACAAATATCAGGCCTTGAGACATGCTGGTGATTCAATCAATCATTGTGTATTTAAAGCTATACAATCAATAGTCATACATAGTTAGCTTTGCCAGATAAAATCATTATGGCCTGAGCAACTGTGTGCTTAATGGATACTGTGCATTGGTGCAAATACAGATAGGTGATGCCTGACAGATTGTCCTGTCTTCTCCCAGATTGGGATCCCAGGGGAGGCTAGGCTAGGGAAACACAAGTGCTCACTATTAGTACAAAGTGGTCACATCTTGAAGAGCAAAGTCTGATACTCCAGTGAAGTCTAGTGTAAAGTGTCACCAGATCCAAGGCAAGGCCAGGGCTGGATTAACCATTAAGCAAAATAAACCCATAGATGATCTCAGCAATCTCCAATAACAGGCACATTTTTTGTGCTTTTCTTGAAGATGTTGCAGGTACAGTCACACCTTGGTTTTCGAACAGCTTAGTTCTCGAATATTTTGGCTCCTGAACGCCACAAACCCAGAAATTACTGTTCCAGTTTGCAAACTATTTTTGGAAGCTGAAAGTCTGATGGGCCTTCCTTTTTTTTTGTATAATATTTTAATTGATTTTCACAAACACAAAAAACATTACATTAAAAAGCATAAAATAAAACATTTAAAACAACTATATACACAATCAGTACTGAATCCACAGTTGCTTGAATCCCCTGACTTCCCTCCCCCGCCCCCGGTTCCTTTATAATATTTTCATTCATGCTTGTCAATAAAGTATTTATCTCTGATTACTTCCAATTTTTGTACACTGTCTATAATATTACAAGTGTTGTTGGGTTTTTTAAAAAATCCTCCTAATGTATTAACTTGTGTGCATTGCTTTTGTAAATATGCAGTAAACATTTTCCATTTTTTTATATTTGATATTGTCATCTTGATTTCTATGTTTCCCAGTTAATTTAAAAATTTCAGCTAACTCCATTAACTTAATTTGCCAATCTTCTTTCATGGGGACTTCTTCTTCTTCCCAATGTTCGGCTAGCAATATCTGGGTGGCCGTTGTTACATACATAAACAAATTCTTATATTCTTTAGGTAGATCCATTCCTGTAATACCTAATAGAAAGGCTTCAGGTTTTTTAACAAAGGTTATTCTTAACATATTTTTTTTCAATTCCTTTATATCTTTTCCCAGAATTTTTAAATAACCTTACATTGCCACCACATATGATAAAACGTACCTTCTATTTCTTTACATTTCCGACACTTATTTTCTCTTGTTTTATACATTTTTGCCAATTTAACCTGTGTTAAATACCACCTATACATCATTTTCATATAATTCTCTTTAAGTAAGGTACAGGCCGCAAATTTTAGATCATTCTTCCAAAGTCTTTCCCAATCTGTCATCTGAATATTATGTCCCACATAATGGTTTTGGAACATTTTGGAAGTTGAACGGACTACTATGATGGATTCTGTTCAACTTCCAAGGTATGACTATTCCAAATATTTATACAGGAGAGAACTGTGTACTGCAATCTCTTTGAACTCCAGAAACATTATTGGTATTCTAATCTGTGTAAAGCTTGTGTCCAATCACAGCATACACACACTTCTGATGATCCAAATGGGTCATCTTTCCAATACTGAAAATCCTAACTTTGATTTTTACTGACCGTGCCAGAGGCATGGTATCATTATTTGTCTTCCCAAGCTCCACAAAGTGCTACTGTGAGGATAAATATATTGCCGAATGTGAAGTGCTTATATTAATTAAATGCCACACACAATTACCAGACAGAGACTGATGTGCAGTTTCATCTCCCTCCCCACACTTTTGTTTTTTTCTGAAGTGAATTTGAACTTAATATGTGACTCCCCTCAGCACAATGGTATATGGAAAAACAATACCATCTCATCCCCTTAATGGATGATAGTGGGGTTTTTTGGCACAAACACAGCTCCTATAAGGCCTTTCTGACACCATTAACTTTGCAGCTCTGACATGCCATGCTGAAACAAAGCTTAACAGTTTTGCTTCTTAACTGGTGGATTGGATTGGATGGGTAAATGAGACTTTTTCCTCCTTCAGAAACAAATGGAGATTCTGGGAAGAGCATCTTGCTAATGAATGGTTGTTTAATCCTATCACTCCTTGCCATTACCCCATTGCTAACTGGCAGTTCTCCAAAAGTTGAGGAATATTGGATGCTCCATAGAATATTGACTGTGCTGATTTGCTTTCTTACCCAACCTTTCTTTTTTTACTTCCTTTCTTTTTTAACTCATGGTTTTTCATCCTCCAGCCTTGCTGCAGCTTTCATTCATAGTCAGGTTTGTTTGTGTCTATGTAGAAAGAAAGCAAATGTGGATTGCCTCAATGTTCATACCAGTCTGTAGTTATAGTAACTGGCAGAAAGCATGGAGGCAACATGAGTTGCTGTTTTGCAAAATCTCTTCTCACACCCAATTTTTCATGAGAAAGAAATGCTTAGCTTCTCACTGTTAAAGGCCAGCAGTCAGAAATATGATCCTTAGCCAGAGCACACATCAAAATTTGGCTTGGGACTTTGGCTTAAATGGTTGAGGGACACTCGGGTATGTTTAGCCTAGAAAAGAGGAGAAGGGGAGTGGAGATATGATATCAATCTTCAAATTTCTAAAGGGCAGTCACATGGAAGATGAAGCAAGCTTATTTTCTCCTGTGTCAGAGAGTAGGACCTGAATGGTAAGAGTTGTTTGAGAGTGGAACGGACTCCCCCAACAGATGGTGGACTCTCCTTCACTGGAGATTTCTAAGTAGAGGTTCGATGGCCATCTGTCATGGTTGCTTTAGTTGAGATTCCTGCATTGCAGGGGGTTGGACTCAATGACCCTTCGGTTCCTTTCCAGCTCTGCAATTCTATGGTTCTATGATAGAAATGTCCAGCCTTTATACTGAAACTCTGTCTCCAATCTGTCTTTCCCAGTTCTTATCCTCACTCCTTCCTAACGCTTTTTCATATTATCCTAAAATACCAAGTCTGAAAGAGGAAATCGGCAAGAGGTAAAGTGGTCTGTTTGTGAAGTGGATCCCTTAAACAGATTGTGTCCTGGGAATCTTGCAAGTCTCTCTTGTAGGCATAGCTAAGGGGGTCCAAGTTCCATAAATTCAAAATAAGCACTTGGAGCTATAAGAACACAACCATAAGGGGGCTGAAATTATGAATTCATGGAGCTAATTATAGTTCTTTTACCGACCCAGTGCAATGAATATTGGATTATTCCACTAGAACAGCTGGTACCCACTATTATTTGGAACAAAATTCCACGCTGGTTTAGGAAAGCAGTGCACTAGGCTCATGTGGGAGTACTAGAGTTGCTGTTAGTATAGAGAAGTCCTATGAATGAACTTTTTAAGGGATGCTTTTAATTCTAGTTTCAGGCTTCCACAATAGTCATTTACGTTGCCAAGCCCCAACCACATGGAAGGGTTCCGAGTCGCTTTTAATGAAGCTCAAATTAGCACCCCCATTTTTATCTCAAGACAGCAGCTGGAGGGAGAGAGGTGCATTGTGGATCCTCTTTAAATATTGATCATGGCATTGTTAAAACCAAAGCCCATATACTCTGCGGTGGCCTGCCACAACCTCTACAATTTGCTGACTGCTTTGCTGCAGACTAGGCAAAGCTCCTTGAGTTATGGTGTTAATAAGAGCAACACAGGAGGAATCTTTGATGTTCAGAAACCTCACGAACCATTTTCTACTGCCAGGGCTCTCTGGGTACCAGACTTTTTTTTTTAAAAAAAATGTGTTTCAGTCAGCTGTGCTGGTGAGCATCTAATATGGGGCCTTTCAAAAAGACTTGGCTGCAGTGTTTTTTCTTGAGAATGTTGCCACTCATGTTTTAAAAGTGCTGCAGAGATGGTACATCTATATATGTGCAGGTGGGATGCTAACTGCATAAGGGAACGTGCCAACTTAGAGATCCAATATTAAAAGGTGTTGTTGATTTTGAAATGCTGGTCCTTATTAGGAATCCTGGCTTCAAGCTTTTTAAGAACTCATATCTGAAAAGGTGTTATATACAGCCCTGTTTCTACATTTTATAAAAAATATGTCACACATTTGTGGCAGACAGTAAGTTAAGTTGGTCTCATTCAAGAATAAACATAGGAATGGGATCCAACCACTTTCAGATGCTGGTCTCTAAGGATGATATTAATTTTAAAGAGCCAAACTTTCTCCCAACCCCACCCTTTGCTTTCTCCATATCTTTGTTTTCGCTTTTTGCAAAGATTACTTAAGGCTATTTAATAAAGCCAAAAATCTCTAGTAATTTTTCAGGAATGGCTTCCAATCCACTGAGACTATCACGAGATGCTGTTTTGCTAGCTTCACTTTCTCCAGGCTAAACACAGTTTTGCCTTCATTTTTACTGGAACAGAGTGAATATTTTATTTTATTTATTTAAAACATTTCTATGCCACAAATCATTTGTAGCTCAGAGGACTTTGAAACAAGTTAGCTTGCCCATCTGTGTGCATATGACTGCAAGGATGTTCCTTTTTTAAATCACATGATCACAGATCACATCAGGTATTTAGGGGCTTGGTCCCCTATCCCATCCCCTCAGGCAGGATTTTCTGTTGGCTTCAAAGGGCATGGACATCCAATTAGCAATAAAGATGGATTTGGGAGGGGAAGGGGAAAAGATGTTGGCAAAGACTCCTTTCTCTTGTCCCACGTACCATTGAATTATCCTTGCCACAATCCTTTACTTGACTGTCTAGAAATTTATAAGTGAAGCAGAGGTAATCAAAGGGTAAAATATTTCCATTTGACCTCACAACAACTCTTCCCTATTAGACATTACATTGTAAACAAACACTGTCATCAAACCAAAAGTGCAATGTGATGAAAAGAAACGAGTTCATTTTTAGATGAAAGAAAGTAACTGTCTTAGACAGGCGAGATATAGCTACAATTTGATCTGGTGCTACGAACTTTATAAAATTATGGCATGGGAAACTGAAGTGTAGAACAATCAAGTTTTACTTAATTCTGTGCAACTCTCACAATGACAGTGCAAAATGGCTGCTCTCTTAGATTTCAGTTCTCTGCTGTTGTTTCCAGAATTGTGTGTCTCCATGCATTCCGTTCATTATATAACTCATATGTCCTGGGTTAAGAATTTGCTTCTTGGATTAATATGAAGGACAGAGGTGCCTAACCTGTCCCACCCCCCACCACCCACTGAAGTTGCTGAACTATGATGCCCATCAACCCTGACTATTGGCCATTCTGGCAAGCACTGATGGGAGCTGTACTTCAGTAACATCTGGGTGGCCACAGAGTAGCCATCCCTGATCCTGAAATTTTGCCAGAGGTTTTAGTGAAGAGATGTTGAAGGTTCACTTTGAGTGGAAAGATAATTGGCACAGAACTGAGAATTTAAAAAACACACAAGTTGTCCAATATGAGTTATCTGGTATGATACTGAGGAAATTTGGATTTGATTTGTCCTGCAGTGTGTGATTTGACTTCCTAGTTTGAGGCATCTGAAGCTATTACTTGTACAAGCATCTTTCTGCCATACACCTGCTTTTGGCACTCAGGGGTCTGCACAGCACAGATTGATCTGAGATGGCGGTGAATGGATGACCCTGCCTCACAGATGCCTGGGTAGCTGCACTTGTAAAGTCTAGTAGGCTTCTTTTATTCTGAACACAGGGCCTTTAGCTACAAGAAATTGCTAACAATACCATAGCAACAAAACAAGCATTATGATGAGAACTGTGGCGACAGCAGAAGCAGCCCCCTCCCCAGTTTAAAAATACCTGGGGATTCATAAGTGAAAATACTAACAGTGTTCAGATGTTTAACTGAATGTGATGGAAGTAAGGTGGATCATTATAGCTTACAGCCTCTACACTTAGTACTGCTTCTTATGCACATTCAGTATAGTCTGAATATACCGGTATACTGTATACACATAAACTCTGCCCTGGATGTTCCTTAGAGTGGCTGGGGAAACCCAGCCAGCTGGGCGGGGTATAAATAAATGATTATTATTATTATTAGTAGTAGTAGTAGTAGTAGTAGTAGTAGCAGCAGCAGCAGTAGTACTAGTTGTCTCACAGTCCACACATCCATGCACAAATCTTTAGCACGCTCGGTGCAGGAAGAACTGGGGTAGGCCAGAACAGTTGACCACGTGGTTCTTCTGCAAGAATGTATGAAAGAGGACTTACGGTACTATCTTACTTGAGATCTTCCTGCTCAATGGAAGAATGTCAGGTTGGATGGGGCAGGACCAATGTAACTGGTCTCAATGGATATAATTAATAAATGTCTGAAAAGGTTTTCCTCACCCCTGCTCAGTTGGATAACTTGCTGTTTCAATTATTTTCTAATTGAAATCAGATGGACATCTGTGGAAAAACAGTTACATGGGGGGCAGGTCCATCAGTCAAGCAATCCACAGTCTCAAATCAATCCTTGGACCCCATTGATGTGATCATGCTTAATGTGACACTTTTTGTGTTGTTTGGTTTTTTGAAGCTGTGTGTTTATGGTTTCAAGATTGTTTTTAAGCCAATAGCTGGTGTGTGTGTGTGTGTGACTTGAGGGGAGACAGGCTTTCATCGAATTGTGATGAGCAAGGGAGAGGTCCAGTTCCTATTGGGACCACAGCAGAGGCAAAGGGTTAGTGCCCACTTTCTCTCCTGCCATGTACCTGATCCAGCTCACTTTTCTTCACATCAGGTATTGGTAAAGAAGAAGTAGCTATGGGAGGTCAAACTATGGAGCAGGTGTCATATCTACGCTGCCCTCTAACTCCCCAGCCTGGCTCAGCTTCTATAATTCATGTTTTTGGCTGTAATTTTTGAGATTCCCAGTATATGGGGACAAAACACTTTTGTGTGTCCAGTTTTCTCCTTTTTAAGAAAAGAACTGGGGGTGGGGGAGGCAGTGGAATTCACTGCACTGTGGGGCTCTATTGATGTGACAAGCCAGCAAGTCAAAGAACTATCAGCCATATACACCTGCCCACCCCTACACAAATATCCTAGCAGGTTTGCCCGATGACTGTTTTTTTGTATCTCTCATTGCTCTCAATTTACATTTTCCCACTTTACATGAAAGGAAAGGAAACACAAAGCAGCCACAGTCCACACTTGGATGGCACAGGGGGCATCTATGTCCCTTAAACAAGAATTATTATTCAAGCCATGACAAATCTGCATCCTGTTTGTTTACTTGACATGGATGCTCAACAGGGAACAGATTGCTGATGTGAAGGTTTTATGAAACACATTTCCTGAGGGCTGTGCCTTGGAACATTATTCTTGTTGGAGGAAAGTGAGTTACTTATCTGCCTGAGAGATGGCTGAATCTATAAAGCCAGGGGCAGAATTGCACAGGGGTGATATTATGCATTCAGAACAGCAAAAACAGGCTGTAAAAAGTGTGTGTGCCCACACACACACACACACAAATTGTCTTCAAACAGGAAACCAGGTATGCCATTAGCCCCAAAACATGATCCACAACAGCTCCAGTTTATACTTTTAATTAGATATATTAGATAATCTGAAAAGAACTCGGTGCTTACAAACTGTATTCATGGGCACTCTCTTCAGATGCTCTAAT
Organism: Podarcis gaigeae; assembly: GCF_964106915.1. Taxonomy (NCBI): domain Eukaryota; kingdom Metazoa; phylum Chordata; class Lepidosauria; order Squamata; family Lacertidae; genus Podarcis; species Podarcis gaigeae. The sequence continues at coordinate 38,241,914 of NC_139682.1, read as the reverse complement.
GAATGCACAAAGATTGGGATGGGATCTGCTACTAAGATATTACACCTATATTCATTATTTCTTGACTGAATGACCAAAAATAGTTCACATATGTGTTTTAGTTCTGAGTTTGACACACTTTGTACCCACCCAAGAGGTACACAAGCACTTTTCCTCCTCTAGTGTGTCTATTCCCACCCCCAAACCTGAGTAAGCACATTTTACTTGCAGCATATGGTTGGTGTAGGGGTAGGTGGCCTGGGTAATGGGTAACCAGTAATCATTTTACTCCTGCAATGGCATTAGAAGCTGCACAGCTTTTTCCCTTTAAACCTTCTTTGTGACTAAATATTGTAATGGAAGGTAAAAGGTAAAGGTACCCCTGCCCGTACGGGCCAGTCTTGACAGACTCTGGGGTTGTGCACCCATCTCACTTAAGAGGCCAGGGGCCAGCGCTGTCCGGAGACACTTCCGGGTCACGTGGCCAGTGTGACATCGCTGCTCTGGCGAGCCAGAGCCGCACACGGAAACGCCGTTTACCTTCCCGCTGGTAAGCGGTCCCTATTTATCTACTTGCACCCGGAGGTGCTTTCGAACTGCTAGGTTGGCAGGCGCTGGGACCGAGCAGCGGGAGCGCACCCCGCCGCAGGGATTCGAACCACCGACCTTTCGATCGGCAAGTCCTAGGCGCTGAGGCTTTAACTCACAGCGCCACCTGCGTCCATTGTAATGGAAACAATATGGTTATTGATGAAACAATATGGTTATTGATGAAAGCACTGATTTGGTGGTGGCATGAACAATACTATGCTTGGGATATTTCCTGGAGACAATTGCATGGTTCAGACCTTATTGTAATAAATTAAAATTTATCTTGCATGGGGGGATTTGGCAACAATAACCACATTGTAATGGAAACAATATGGTTATTGTTGCCAAATCCCCCCATGCAAGATAAATTTTAATTTATTACAATAAGGTCTGAACCATGCAATTGTCTCCAGGAAATATCCCAAGCATAGTATTGTTCATTCCACCACCAAATCAGTGCTTTCATCAATACACACATAAGCTGGTGCCCATTGGAACTGGTCAGGTGAAAGCCAGGGAGACCAAAAATAGGTGAAGCCAAAGCTAATGGCAGGAAAAGCCAACTGTCCCCATCCTCCTCCCTGTTGTGTTCTCCAAGGGCAACACTGAAACTAAAGCGGAGGAGGCCAACAGGCAGTGCCATCTCCTGAACTGGTTGTAAGCAATGAGGCAGGACGATGAGGCCTGACTGAGGTTAGTGGGCGAGTGATCCATTTGTCCTAATAAGACCAGCTTCCATTGCCTGTAAGATACAGGCTCACAGGGATTGCAGAGCCCAGTCATGAATGTGGTTAGTAGGTGGTGTAGTATCATGGACCAACCCCAGAAGCAGTGAGGTCAGAGCTGTGCAGCAGGAGAGTCGTTTGTGCAGGCCTCACCTTGCTTCTGCCATGCCCCAATCCAGCACTTTCCAAGCGAGCTGTAGTGACGCTGGTGTCAGGAGGGTGGCTTCACAGTTCTGCCCCACTATACCGGTCATTACTGAGTGGTGCTGTCAGATAATTCCTAATATCTGGTAAAAATCCAGAGTTTGAATTGGTTACCACCATCTTTAGTGTATTGTCCTCAGCATTTTGCCAGTATATACAGTGAGCCTTCAGAAGCTCAACAACTAAGAGGGAGTCTTGGTAAGATATTTGAAACTGCCATTTTGCACAGTATGGATACCAAATATTGTAGTCTCCATGGGTGGGGGTCTTATTTTCTAAACTTCTTGGGTGATGGATGAAGATTTGTGGTCCTTACTGACCTGTATATATAGTAAGCAGAGGATGAGAAATTTGAATAACACGTAAGCCTTATTGTGTACATCACCACCTGCTTAAGCTTCAATCTTCTGAGGCTTATTTCACAAATATCACTGGGCTTCCACCAACCCATTGCCTGTCTTTCCATGCTGCGGTCTCTTAAAGGTATATACACACATCATCTACCATTAAAATATCTTATTAAGAGAACAAGCTGGTGCTGTCATCCTTAGCATATCATATATACTGATCAAATCTCAATTCTCTAGCAGCTTGTCCTTGCATAACCAAAGCAGTGCCATCCATGTGCAAGAGAGAGGTATCAGGTACCTATTTTCTCCAATGAAAATAGGGACGTCCTATTGGTGGACCTATGGGTGGACTCCACACCATACATTTCCCATTTAGAATAGCTCTTTTGTTCCAGTAAAATAACATTATTGAATTGTTGCAAATTTTGTTAAGTGATTTAAAAATAGATTTCCTATAAAGTGCTGAATTATATTTACCTCCGACATGCAAAGACCCATTAACAAAAAGGTATCACTATGCAGTGATTTAACAAAATTGGGGCAAATTTTACACAACCACGTCCAAAGTGGTAAAGAGTAGTTACATAATCATAGTCATTTTAGCTAACTCATAGTAAGTTATGGAGTTCACTTCAGCTTAATTCATAACGGTAGAACTCATTATTTTTGTGCAGAAGGGCTCAAGGATACTCTCTTATGTTTCTGGGCCTAGGGAAGACCAGGAATCGCAGATTTTTTTTTGTCTACTTCACACTGAATAGTGGGACAGAGTGTTAGATGGATTGCTGTGTTTTTTAAATAGGTTAACCTTCTGCATTTGGTCACTTTTTGCAATTTAGGTGTGGGAAAAGAAATAGTTTGGTTTAGCCAGGTGATGGGTTGGCCCAAAGGTCCAATTCTCAGACTCTGTGGTTCAAAGGGTGAGATAGGGGCCTCCTTTTATGCAAAAACTCCCTTATCCATTGGGGGTTCTGCGGTCCTGGGGGTGGTGTCAATATAAGGCCTCCCTTCTCACCTTCAGGGTGTGGCCTGGGAATCAGGGCATGCTAGGAAACCATGCCCTAATTCCTTAGGCAAGGGCTATAGTTATATAGTGAAGTTAGTTCCCACCACATGGTCATCCCCTTCTGCTGATTTTAATTTGAGGTTTAAATAAAAGTGGCCCAGGTCAACTCCAGCTTATGTGTCTGCCTCTTTATTTGCCTATCGGGACACAAATTGTATCATGTATGCAGGATATAATAGTTGCAGCAATGGACAGGAATAATATTGCAGAGAAACATGTGTATGTGTGATGATGATGATGATAATTATTATTATATTTATATACCGCCCTATACCGGGAGGTCTCAGGGTGTTTGAATGCACACACTTTAATCATTATGCTTAGAGCTCTGTGCAATGTTTTAGGAGCTTCACAGCTCTTTTACACATTATATAAATTAGTTGGTACCTGTCTGCATACAGAATACTCCCTCCCCCATTTTTTGTTTAAAGCAGATGGCTTAGGCTTTTATTGTAGGACAGGGATTATCAGTATGTAAGTATGTACCTGCAAAATTTCTGTAATTCAATTTTTGTTTCCTAACATGTTCTGATTTGCCTTCTGGTTAACTATGACACACCATCACTTCAATTAATCACTTTATATTAACCAATCATAATTTGCATTTTGTAATTTTAGCCATTTATTTTGAATAGTTGTTGATTTGCTCTGGTGAATTGCTCAACCATTTAACTTGATAAATATCCACAATAAGAAACCTGGCAGAATCAGGGATTTTATTTTCCTCTCTGATTTGGACCTGAATTGGAAAAGTTTGTGTATATTGCAAAACTTTAACTTTGGTCAAATACACCCTGCATTTTAATTCATTCCAGAAACCTTTTTCTCTACTTTGTTACATTTTGTTGTTGTTTGTTTGTTTGGGTTTTTTTGCCAGCCTGAATCCATTTTGGTTTATGATTGATAACATTGTTTAAATGAAAAATCACACCCTGGTTTCAGAGGAGTTAGACAAGTGACAGCTTTCCTAACACTCCCAAAATATTGCTAAGAAGCACCGTGTGTTTTGTCTTTATGTGCGAGAATCAACATAGCAGGCAGATCTCATATCTCCTTTTGCAATGCAAAAAAACACCATGAAGATGCAGTGATGCTTCTTGCTTTGACAGCTCACTAAATGAACAAGCCAGCTATAACAAACTGCTTCTTTGTACATGGAAATAGAACCTGTACTTCCATAGGCATTCACTGACCATTATAGTGCAGTTATTGCAGATAATGCTCTTCAAGTGTAATGTCTTATCACTGTTTTAACACCCTGACACACAATCACCCCATATTATCACTTCAGTCAAGCCATTAAGTAACTAAAGGTTTCCAGCAGCTGGATGCATGAGCAATAAATGAGGCAATCTTTCCTACAGTTGATCCAGGGAATGCCTCATTTTTAATAATAATAATAATAATAATAATAATAATAATAATAATAATAATAAATAAACTCTTTTAATACCCAGAGTATATTAGGTGGTTTATTGCTGGTCAATATGATATAGCTCAAGAAAGAAGACAAATGTTCTAGCCTAGCAACAACCTATTCACATTTATTATGGACATCTTCAAATGAGCATTTTAGCACATGGCAGCCATGGAAAAAAGACTTCCTTGCAAAAAAAAAAAAAAGTAGCAACAAGATTCTTCCAATGGTGATTACTCAAGAATGTGTTTGCTGATACAGATGTATGAAACTAGTGCCAGATGTAGGAGATCTCCTCCCAGCTCTTTTAAAATATCTTGATGTGCTCTTTGGACCAAACTAATGGACCAGAGTAATGCCGGAAAAATGGAAACATGTTGAGGTTGAAAATATGGTGAGGTAGCAAAATATCAGTTGACAGACTGGAGTGTCTCTGCTCATATGGGGAAAAAAACCCCAGGAAAATTGCAGTGATGTTACTGAAATAAGAGCTTTAGCCTGATTTAACTATGCAGGTAGAAAAATGACCCTCTATAAAATTCAGGGTTTACAAAATCTCCAGAAACATTTCCTGTCCATCACATGAATTTTGCATGAAATCTTCCCCAAGAGTTCAGATGTCCATTTGCACCAGTCACGCTCTATCTTTTTTAGCATTGCTTTTCTCCTCTGAGTTCTCCATGTCAGGGGGGAGGAAAACGTAATGCTAAATAGCAGACCTGTTTTCCAGGGGTATCCCTGATTTAGAGAAGCCGTCCCAGTTTCTGATTTAATTCTGGGATGTTCCACTTTTCCTTAGGATGTCCCTATTTTCATTTGAGAAATGTTGGAGGGTATGGAGTTATCTGACCCCTGAGCTGTCTGAAGGCAATCCTGTATAGGGAACCTTTTTAATGTTTAATGCTTTATTATGTTTTTATATACAGTCAAACCTGTACTCACCACCGCCTCTCTTATGGTCATTCCAAGACGCAACTGCGGCAAACCCGGAAGTTACCAGCGGGTTTGCTGCCATTTGCGCATCCACAGAAGCAGGCAATCGCTGCCCACACCTGCACACAATGGCGCCTCTCCCAGCCACCCGTTTCGACCTCTGGATGGACCTCTGGAATGGATAATGGTTGCAAATAGAGGTTCCACTGTATGTTGGAAGTTGCCCAACATGGCTGGGACAACCTAGTGAGTCGTGTAGGGTAAAAATAGTAAAATTATCATTATGGAATGGGACATTCTTATTTTCATCAGAGAAATGTTGGAGGGTATGAAATAGTAACCACAGTGTGTGTGAGTGACGATTATCAGGGTCATGGCAAATAAGAGACAGTTTCACCTTCTAATACCCTTTTGGTCCTAGCTAAAAACCCTCTTCTGAAGCTGCTATTTGCATTAAGTAGGGTTGCCATACGTCCGGAATTTCATGGACATACCCAGAATACTGCAGTCAGAAGCAGTGTTTGGGCAGGAAATCGCTTTTGCCAATTTCCCTTCAAAATAGCCAAAGGGAATTCCTTTCAGTGCAAATACCAGGAGAGGAGTGATTTCATCAGTGTAACATATGCATTATCAGGTAAATATCTAGCAAGTGGTCCATTTAAGATAAAATGCTATGACCCCAGAGACTTAGCTCATGCGTAGCTGAATCAGAGGTGTGGCCTAGCTGAATAAGTTTATTGCCACTCTGTGCAGGTTCCCAGGCCTCTTAATAAATAAAGTTTGTTAATCAGCTTGTAGTGAGTTTCTACATAAACAGCTGAAGACAACACACTCAAGACCCAGTAGGTGATGAAACTGTTAAATCTGCCCATCCCATCTGCTGTGATTGTGATAATTATCAGCTCCCCCCCAACAGCTTGTTGTTTGCATTGTTTAAAATGTGCATATTAAATGCAGAGAGATCCATTTCTCAAAGCATGGCAGGAATGTATAAGACCTGCAGGAGGAATTCCATTTTGAAATGAGTTTCTCTCAACCCAGTCAAAGGATTTCCAAGGAAAAGCCACCTGCTTTTTCAACTTTCCACCTTGTCCAACATGTTCTGCCATATTTCCAATATTATCAATTTCTCATTTCATTTACAGACCTTGGTTATTTTTATGAATGCTTATTTCACTCCCACCCACACTCTATTGTGAATCGCGAAGACTGGGAAAAAAAGGAAAAAAAGATTCCCCCCCCATGGGTTTACTACTAGATTTAAAATACTGTTAAGAGCACATAATTATTATTATTGCCATGACACTGCTAATAAAAAAGCAACCATCTCCCGGATAAATATATTTAATGGCTCTGAGAAAGGAATGCTGATTTTGTAACTGGCTGTATTTATAGAATCCTTTGTGCTTTTGAGTATACACAGTTAACAGCATCTTCTTGGTTTCCAGTCAGCCGGTTGGCAATCCTAAATTGCTTATGCAGGTGTGCATTCAATTGAAATCAATGGGACTTTGTTCCAAACAAGTTGCAGTGATACAGCGACTCTGGTAAGTACACTGTTGCTCATTAGTGGAACTAACATCCCCATTTTTCTCCATGAGTTGGGGAAGACATTATTCATTTATTTATTGTTTGCCTGTTCGGCAACTAATAAAAACATCCTGTGTACAATGGGAAATGAAAAGGATAGAGCAGACCCAATGCACAAAGAGTTCCAAATATGCATCACATCCTTGAGGGACTGGAAGCGTGACCAAGATCAGGGTGACCTCCAAATGGTGTCGACTCCAATTCCATAGCCACTATGGTCAGTGGTCCCAAATGATGAGAACTGTAGTCATCTGTAGGGTACTGTGATGACTATCCCTTGTTTAGGTGTTTATCTCACTGTGCCAAAATATTGCCTGCCCCACTAATGTTCAGTTTTTAAATGGAGAATCTGTTGCATTGAGGGCTGTCATGACACTTCAAAGAATGCCTTGAAATCCTTGGCTGCCAGGAGGTTGTGCACCCAATGGCTATACAGGAGACAAACGGCATTTCTGTTGCTCCTCAACCTACTGCCATCATATAAATTGAAACAGACAGAATTACCATTGATACAAATTAAAAACAAATAAAAAGGGTACACAGAACTGATTCCTTGAGTTCAAACTCCATTACCAACTGATTTACTGTGCAGTGACCTGTGATTGTTTGCACTGAGAAAGTGCTGCGTGCGGATCCTATCAGCCTCGTGGCTACGTCTCACACCAGTCAATAAGCTATTTAACTTAATGGGAAATGGTATTGACGGGACTTGGAATCAGCTTAAAAGGGGTGGGGGAGAGAAAGTAAGATGCAGCTGCAAAAAGCAGATAAAGTCCTCAACTTGGGGGGAGAGAGGATTTCTCATTGGATATTTCCCTTTTGTTATCTCATTAATTAAAGTCCAGAGAAGCTCTTGCTAGGTTTGGGAGAGTCAAAGCATTTAGGAGAGGTGCACAATGGATGATTATTCTAGAGCAGTTGTAAAGAATCATGGATTAAACAGTGAAGCAATAATGCAAAGTACAGTGTTTTCCCTTTTCGGTGACTTCGTCCATATCAGTGCTCACGCTTCATAAGAAGAACAATGTCACATCAATCAATCACTTCAATCATGCTTGAAAGAGCTAATTTTCTCCTTTCAAATTCCATACAGACTAAGGCCTGGTTTTACACACAGGGAATCTCATTTGTAACCCTTAGGTCAGAAACTCAATTATAAGAGCCAGGTATACAGTCTAAGGCAGGCACCCCCAACCTGCGGCCCTCCAGGTGTTTTGACCTACAGCTCCCATGATCCCCAGCTAACAGGACCAGTGGTCAGAGATTATGGGAATTGTAGTCCAAAACATCTGGAGGGCCGAAGGTTGGGGATGCCTGATCTAAGGCATGGGTAGGCAAACTAAGGCCTGGGGGCCGGATCCGGCCCAATTGCCTTCTAAATCTGGCATGCGGACAGTCTGGGAATCAGCGTGTTTCTACATGAGTAGAATGTGTCCTTTTATTTAAAATGCATCTCTGGGTTATTTGTGGGGTATAGGAATTCATTCATCCCCCCCAAAAAAAATATAGTCCAGCCCCCCACAAGGTCTGAGGGACATGGACCGGCCCCCTGCTGAAAAAAATTGCTAACCCCTGGTCTAAGGGCTGCCTTCTGTTCAGGATCTGTGATTAGCCAGGCAGGCCCTGTTCCTGCTGATACCACTGGGGGCTGCCCAGTTGGCAGTAACCCATGATAGAGCCTTCTGGGTGGTGGTTACCTTGTTTGTGGAATGTTTTTCCTTAGTGAGCAGTATCACTCTCCCTCACTATTAACTTTTATGGTTAATTTAAGAACATTCCTGTTCACTGATGGCTGAAATCCTGCCCCTGGCAACCTTGAAATTACTAGTTTGAGAGGAGGTGATTGTTTTTCAGAGTTTGAAATTTCTTTGAGATATTTTGATTCAGTGTTGGCACATTGGCACAACCTGGGCTTTTTTTTTTTTTTTTTTTTGGAAAGGCAGGATATAAATGTTAATAAATATTTAACATGTAATGGTGGCCCCTCATTGGACCAGATTTAAAAATCAAAGATAAGATAGACGGACATCCAGGTGCCCAATTGGTTCCCACAAAATTTTAAAATTAATGTCATGTGTTCTGTAATCTATTCAAAGAGAAACAGGAAATGGTAACCCAATATTAAGATTTGCCTGTTTGACAAACAGAATGCTATGCAATATGGGTTAATTAATATCTAGCAACATGCGTCCAAGCATGATTTTTTCAAAGCGTAAGGGCTTTCCAGTAACATACAAGGTTGTAATAATAGGGCCAGAACAATCAACTATCTCATCCTGGAATGGCCAAAGTAAGACTATAAAGATTATAGAAATAAATTCTAACCGTAACACATTAGTTAGTGAACATTCCTGCCATTTCCTGAATAATTGAGATAAACATGCAAATGAATAGCTCTGCTCATTAGGTGGCCTAGCATCCAATTCTGCATGCATTCTTGGTTTTATATCATAAGATGGCTATATTGACGTGAGGGACTCACAATGAATCACTTGGCCAGCAGTTATCCTATGATATAAGAGATGGGCCTGTTGATAAGGAATTCTACGTGGGAAAGAAAGCTATAGAGCTGCAATTAGGTCATGAAATTCTACAAAAGCCCAACTAATTCCTTTTTCTTTTAGTTTGGTTTTGCTAAAGTCTATAACCATTTGAACAGTTGAATTTGTGTAGGATGCATAATAAATTCTACAACCAAATCTTATGCCATTTCCATCTAGTTCGATGAAGTTTCAGTCTCTAACTTTTCAGTCTGACCACATGTGGTTTTCACTTTGCCTTATCTGATACCTGCCAGAATATTTCAGAAGCAGAATTAATACTTGCTTTCCTTGTGCTTGGTCATGCAGACATGTGTCATTAAGTGGGAAGGCAGTAAGGCAGGGATGGGCAATTTATGAAAGTAATGCCCCACCCAGAAGGGCTTGCTGGGTGGGGCAGAGCCACCACACAAGCATCCTGGCAGGTGATTTGCTGTTGCTTAGCGAGAGGAGGCGGGACAAGGCAGCAAGGCGGTTGGTGAGGTGCAAACTCACCATTGGAGCTAATATAGTACACCTGCCAATGTGTTTGCACTGCACTGACCTTCACACCTCCTTGCCCTCTCCCTTCCCGTAAGCAACAGTAACCTACCAGTTGGGAAACTAGCATAGTGGGTGGTCAAGGAGAAGAAGACATACAGAGTAAAATCAGCCACAAATTGCCAGGCAAATGAACTTTCTATGAAGCAACAACAACAACAAAAATGGACCCTGATATAGATATTTCTGATCTAATGAAATCATCACCATCCAATGTTCTTTTTATCTCTGCTATTTTAAAATTGGTCTATGGTGTTTGTGTCCCTGCCTTCATCTATTTCTGAGTTTTGTTTAGTGTCATACCTGCTGTGTTTAGATAACCCTCTTTCTGGATCTGCAAAGTTGCCTCTTGCTCAGTGTGTGGCTTGAACCTGGCAGGTTACTCCCCCAAAGTAAATGGCAGGGAGCTTGGCAAACATCAAGCAACAAGGTCTCAGAGCATTTTAAATCCCTGAGGGCATGAATGAACAACCCAGAGACGCTCTTGCTTCAATTTCTATGGCAACAGCATGAGTTTGAGATGAAAGTTGTATTCAGAATGTCACATGCATCTCAAAAATGTAAGGGGAGAGGGAAAAAAATCCTAGCGCTCTGTGGAGATTTTTTAATTAGGTGGCGCAGCAGTGTGGCTCTGTCAAGTTGTTAATACATGTTTTTTTAAAAAATGATGGAGAGCTACATGGCTAAAAGGTGACTAAATGAAAAATGAAAAGGTGTAGCAGCATCACTATTAGAATAACAGGTAGCAAACTGGATTAGCTGCCATGATGTGCTTGTTTGCTATTCTTTAGTCTTGCCCACATTGCTGCCTTGGACCACTATGATGCACAGGCCACCATTTGGTAGAAAATCACCATAACAGACAACGAAGGAACGTTGCTGTAAGACAGTTTGTTCATAATTCCCTTCCACCCACAACGTCTTCCATCAGACTACTCATGGGTGAGGGGAGGTCAGCAAGTTATTTTTGACAAGGCATACATATTTGTGGAATTCACATACAAATCCCTGAACTCAGGCTCAGCAAATTCTGAGGTCGTTTTTGCATGTTGGATTTACTTCAGACATAAAAAAATGGCACATGTTCAATAGCAAGAATATTAGAAAAGGTGTTTGACCAGGAAGAGACAGAGCTCTGATTTCACCATCAGTCTGCTCAGTGGGTAGCCACATATTGTGCGGAATGATTCCTTTCAGATAAGTACACCCTATTCTCTCTCATCAATCAGCAGGAGAGACTGTTCTGAATAACTGATAAGAGTAGAACACAGACTACTGTACCCAGTATGACTTATTTCTTTCCATTATATCTTTCTGACCCGCATACATTGTGATGCCTGTCCACCTGGCTTTGGTCTGTTTCTGTCCTGTTCTGCAAGGCCTTATATACTATCAACCACTCCTATAGTTTTTTTCAGTCACGTCATCTGCAAGCAAGAGCCCTGGTCAAAATATTAATCTAATCTACCTTCATTAGACAAATGGGACATGCAATAAAGTGTTGCACCTTAGAGTGCTTCTGTAGAGGGTCCTAGCCAGTGAGGCATGCTTTTGTCCAGGATATATGCTGCTTTTCCTTCCCTCCCCTAACCGATAATCAGCCAGTGATCTGTGGTTGGTCACTGAAGCCATGCTCAGGCATGCTGGTCTTGCCAACTCATTCCCCAAACCTGTTGAATGGGAACGGTCTGCTTCCTCATAGGAGGTGGCTGGCCTTCTATTCGAGTGAATGTCAGTAACTCTACCTGTACACTTTCCCCACACAAGGGCAACATACATAGGACCCCAGGAAATGAGGCTTATATACATATCCCTGCCATTTCCCCTGCTTTTAAATATTCTGTGTTGAGACTAACACTTGAACACGGACTGTGTATGCTCATTCCTTAGTGGGCTGTTTGGGGTTTTCTCCTCCTCACTTTAAGGTGGATTTGCTTTCTTTTGCATTTCTGTAAATCTTAGAATTCCCCCAAGCCTGTTAATACTGACCTCATGTGCATGGATGGTGCTGCTAGGGATCCACCCTCAGAGAAATGTGGTTGCTGTTAGGATAGAGGATAAAGGATTCATCATTCTTTCATTGTTTCATTACATTTTTCCATCCAAAGGGAAGCCTAAAGTTACTACCGTTATACAAAAACAAGCACAATAGCAAAAATCAAACAATATGAAATAGTATCTGACAATTCAATTAATAAACAATACAGAAAAGCCATAAAACGATCAACAAGCAAGGGGATAATCAGATCACAAACATGTTTTAATACACACAGTTCTACTCAAGCAGATAATAATATGAAACAATTCAGATGTAATGGCAAAGGCAACAAAGCCAGCAGACTCCAAGTCAGGATTTCTTTCTCCAAGAGAACACAGTTTTACCGCAGGAAGGTCAGACTTCTGTTTCTCCTAAAGCTTGGTGGATTTTATTTCTTGCCACTGTCACATGCTGAGTGCAAGGTAGGGACCAATGGTGGACGAACTTCCCAGAAGGAGCACAACATGTTCCTCACCAGAGATACTGTTCCTCCCCTAACACCTCATACACCCTACATATCATAAATTCCATTTGCTAGGGTTTAGCGGCAAACCTGAAACTGGAGGATGCAGTTCCTCCATCTTGCTTTGGATTGTAGTTGGTGGGAGCTTATTTGTGGGTGAGGTTGGAAAACAGGAAGTGATGACAGATGTGATGTGCAGACACATGTGGGGCTGATGCATGGTGTGGAAACCAGCCAAGACCTAAAAGTCACCTCCACCCTCCCTCTCAGCCTCTTCAGTTCTGGCTGGCATCCAGTCTGCTCTCTCTTGACTCATTAGACAGTTGCTGTGGCGAGTTTGAGTAGGACCTCCCCCCACCACACACAAACTGGCAAGCCATGTCTCATTTCCCCCCACTGGCAAGCTGCCTCGAGGTATCTTTAGTGTGGCTGCTGTGCATGAAACAGCAGCTCAGCAAAGGATTAGAGCAGAAGCCATATTGCAGTGTGGGTGGCACCAAAGCCAGGGGAGGAAACAGATTCCACACACACCCCTGCAATGGGACAAGACTTTCCAAACATACCAACTAAGTTAATAGATGTTGTGATCACTTCTATCCCATGGCAAACAACCATGGGTCACAAAACCATAAACCAGAGGCTAATGGATTTTCAACAACATGCTTCAGCCCTCTGCACACTTTTTAATTTGCTTTTAATTTGTATTGATCTTCTCTGTTCTGTTTCGGTCTCACCAGTGTCAGCAGGTTAGAAATTGCTTTGAAGAGAGTTGATGTCTACGAAATAGCAGAGAAATGAAAAGCAAACACGCTTCCATGTGTGCACACACTTTTTGAAAAATGATTAGGGGAGACTGGCAGGAGTTCTTCTAGCAGATCATACTAATTAAGGCTACCAATGTCAGGAGCCTTTGCTATGACTTGCATTTAAGAAATCATGTTGTACAGAATTCAGATTCACATTGGCGTGTGTAAATGATGTGTTTGCCTCTGTGTCTGATCCACAGAGGGTTCATCCTATAAATTTTCTTGGTCTGATTTCCAGAACTCTTTAAATAGAAATATTTATCTGGAGTGGGTTCAGACAGTTTGCTCATAGATATCTATCCATGAAACCCAGCTCATCTCCCAATACGGACTACCAGCAAAGTTTAAGTCCCTACAGTCCTATCGTTTAAAGAGAAATAAAGACAACACATCTGAAAGCAAGCAAGCAAACAAATAGATATAGTTACGAAACTGCAGTGAAGCTCTAGCATGAGAACACAAGGTCAAAGCAACTGTTGGGAATAACATGTACAACACCTGCAGAAGTCAGAGAATGAGGTAATGAGATTGGGCAAAAAAGAAGTTAAATTATAGCGTGGGAGAAAAGAAGATTCTGAATAGGCTCTGCCTGGAAGAGTAATCCTTGCCTCCTTTTGTTCATGATGGCTTTGCTGCTATATCATACTTTAAAGTAAATAATCTCTTAGTGCTGGCAGATGTGCCTCAAGGCTGGTGCCTTCTAACTGCAGCACAAAGGCAGGCCAAATTTTCCCCATACCTTCCTTCCTAGCTGTTTAATTCTCTTGTTCTCTGGTGTTTGGTTTGGCAGCACAATTCTCTACTCCTGTTCAATAAAGCATGGCCAGTTCCTTGTCATTCAGATTTTATGAGTCTTAAAATCTGCTAAAATCTATGTCAGGAACAAACCAACATCTACCACTTCTAAGCTTTCCATGTACAGTGGTACCTCTTGTTAAGAACTTAATTCGTTCCGGAGGTCCGTTCTTAACCTGAAACTGTTCTTAACCTGAAGCATCAATTTAGCTAATGGGGCCTCCCGCTGCCACAGCGCCGCTGGAGCACAATTTCTGTTCTCATCCTGAAGCAAAGTTCTTAACCCGAGGTAATATTTCTGAGTTAGCGGAGTCTGTAACCTGAAGCGTCTGTAACTTGAAGCGTCTGTAACCCGAGTGTCCACTGTACCTGAATATTTTCAGTGGAATTCTCCAAGAGGCTGAAATTCTCTAGAAGTTCATGAGATTTTAAAAAATGCTCAGAAAGTTCCACAGAAAATAATGTTGGCCCACTCTAGCTCCATTATGAGAGCCAGTGTGGTGTAGTGGTTAAGAGCGGTAGTCTCGTAATCTGGGGAACCGGGTTCGCGTCTCCGCTCCTCCACATGCAGCTGCTGGGTGACCTTGGGCCAGTCACACTTCAAAGAAGTCTCTCAGCCCCACTCACCTCACAGAGTGTTGTTTGTTGTGGGGGAGGAAGGGAAAGGAGAATGTTAGCCACTTTGAGACTCCTTAAAGGGAGTGAAAGGCAGGATATCAAATCCAAGCTCTTCATTATAGTGTGTGGATATGAAATGTTCTAAACCTGAATTGTCCTACCAACACTTCAGTAGTTGGCAATATCTCTAAGATCTAAAGCTGTTTTCACATATGGGCCTTAAATTTGTTTTTGCATTTCATACATTGGCATCTTAAATGTTAAAATCTACATTGGTTAGAAGGTACTTGGCATTTAAAAGATGTCTCTGTTTAGTGTTCTGCCCTGAATTAGCAAAGTTCAGACATGCACAGTAATAATGTGAGGGGAAGTTTGCTCTCAGTCTGCACACCTACTAGGGAGTAAGTCCCATTGAAATTAGTGGTATTTTGTTGTTGTTGTTTAGTCATTTAGTCGTGTCCGACTCTTCATGACCCCATGGAGCAGAGCACGCCAGGCACTCCTGTCTTCCACTGCCTCCCGCAGTTTGGTCAAACTCATGCTGGTAGCTTCGAGAACACTATCCAACCATCTCATCCTCTGTTGTCCCCTTCTCCTTGTGCCCTCCATCTTTCCCAACATCAGGGTCTTTTCCAGGGAGTCTTCTCTTCTCATTAGGTGGCCAAAGTATTGGAGTCTCAGCTTCAGGATCTATCCTTCCAGTGAGCACTCAGAGCTGATTTCCGTAAGAATGGATCGGTTTGATCTTCTTGCAGTCCATGGGACTCTCAAGAGTCTCCTCCAGCACCACAATTCAAAAGCATCAATTCTTCGGCGATCAGCCTTCTTTATGGTCCAGCTCTCCCTTCCATGCATCACTACTGGGAAAACCATAGCTTTAACTATACGGACCTTTGTTGGCAAGGTGATGTCTCTGCTTTTTAAGATGCTGTCTAGGTTTGTCATTGCTTTTCTCCCAAGAAGCAGGCGTCTTTTAATTTCATGGTTGCTGTCACCATCTGCAGTGATCATGCAGCCCAAGAAAGTAAAATCTCTCACTGCCTCCATTTCTTCCCCTTCTATTTGCCAGGAGGTGATGGGACCAGTGGCCATGATCTTCGTTTTTTTGATGTTGAGCTTCAAACCATATTTTGTGCTCTCCTCTTTCACCCTCATTAAAAGGTTCTTTAATTTCTCCTCGCTTTCTACCATCAAGGTTGTGTCATCTGCATATCTGAGGTTGTTGATATTTCTTCCAGCAATCTTAATACCGACTAGGGATTCATCCAGCCCAGCCTTTTGCATGATGAATTCTGCATATAAGTTAAATAAGCAGGGAGACAATATACAGCCTTGTCGTACTCCTTTCCCAATTTTGAACCAATCAGTTGTTCCAAATCCAGTTCTAACTGTAGCTTCTTGTCCCACATAGAGATTTCTCAGGAGACAGATGAGGTGATCAGGCGCTCCCATTTCTTTAAGAACTTGCCATAGTTTGCTGTGGTATTTACCTCAAAATAAATACAGACATGGTTGCAAAGTGCCATGTTTGAAAAAGCTTTTTATTTATAACCATACTTATATAGGATATAGAACAAGCTTATGTATAACATGAAAACCAGTAGTTCTGGCACATTAGCAAACCAGAGCAGTTCTTTTAGCAAAGGGATAACATGTTTCCAGTAGTCTGCATGTTTTAAAATACTGGACAGGGATTGTAATGCCAGAAACAACATTTCAAATTACGGCACACACACACACACACACACACACACACACACAGAATAAAATAATAATAAATAAAATAAAAACAGCAACCCTATTTAAATTCCAAACAAGAATTCAAAAGTGAATTATATTAGGCACCCCAAGACATTAGCATCACATGTGAGCAGCTTCCCATCACAACTAGAACAGACCAATTTTGATTCCATGTCTTGAAGGTAAAAAAGGACTTTTATCCTATTACCTGTTCTCTGAGCCTTTCAAAGATTCCCACCTCAATTTCCCCAAGCTTGCTTTTATCACATACTAATAGTACATTCATAAGCAATTTGCTACAGGCAATTAGATTTCTCAATGCAAACTACTATAGATTTGCTTTTTATATTTTTATTTTTACTTGAGCTGTTATTATTTATTAATGAGAATCCAAGTTAACACACACCTTCACCCAGTTTTTATTGCTCTTTAGGCAGAAGAGCTAAACTTTTCCCTGAACTCCACTGACATCAATCTGAAATACATCTATCAACTTTGCCAGATGCAATGCAAATACAAATACTGCTCTCTTTCTAAATTGTAACTTTTTTATGGCGTGTCTCATCCCCTTTAATCGCCTAAACACACATTTCCATACCAATAGATTTAGAGCTGAGTTGTCAGAAGATGCTGTTCTCCATTGTATTCTACCAGATGCTTTTTACAGATAGCTAGTCTTTCTGCACAAACCAGTTAAATTTTTAAAATGGCTCTTTTCTTTCCGCACCGCACATGCACATTTACCTCTACTCTATTAAAGTGCCAGGAAATGACATTCCATGCTGAGGAAGTTATTCTCCCTCAGTGGCTTTCCTTAGTGAATTTACTCAATAAGTCAAGACGAAGCTTTTCTCTCCATGTGAGTGTTTGTATCCCTTTAAAATGAATGTAATGTTGCAGACAGCCCTGGAGACCAAGATGCTTTATTAATCCAGAGAAGAAATACAGCAAGGGCACAGGAAAGGCCAGCCCTTCCCTCAATTTGCTCTGTTTCATTCAGCAAATTCACTTATTTTCTCATCTCCTGTTTCTGTTCCACAAAATAACCAATATTCTGCTCTGTATGCTTTCCTTCCATGTTGTGCAGTAAGCTTTACTGGAGGGACTGCATGGTTCAAGGAGATTTCTAATGCCAAACTAGATCTTTTCACACACAGGATAAAAGTTCAAATCTTCACCACATTCAACTGGGGGTGGAATGTTAGTGAAATATTCAGCACTTCATAATTAACCTGCAATATAATGAAAGTTAAAATGGACTTTGTGGAGAGGAGAGCCTTATAAGCCATCTTCACATATTTCACAGAAGAGTGGGAATTTTAACCCCACTCATTTAGAAGGAAGCTCAAAATGCTGATAGGAATTATTTCCAAGAAAATGAATTTATGATAGAGATGTGACTTGTAATACCCACTAAATTGGATGTTTGTGTGTTAAGTGTTGGGTTGTCTTTTGAGAATGTTCTTAAGCAATGATTTCAAAATATGCCTTGTTATCCATGAGGAATAATGCAAAGGAGCAGAATATTACACTTAGGTAAAAACTAAAAAGGGCTTTTCTTTTTTGCAAAGAAATGTATATAAAGAAGCAACAATTAATTTGCATCTCCTCGGTTAACAGAATGTACAAAGGCTTAAAGAGTAAATATTATTTCAGCGTATCTAAAGATCAGAGGCCAAAGAGAAATCACCTCCAGTGCCGCAACATAGTGTGCTGTGGCCCTCCTTTAGATACCATCTTTCTCTTTCAAAAATATGGAAAGTGGGGCAGAACATGGTCAGCTGGAAGGAGCACTACTTAGCTCAGAAATATATTTGTGTGCTGTTGCTCCTGTGGCTGGTGTTGGCAAATACAGTGGGCTTAGCCTGGGCTTAGGTTCTTGTGCTGGCTGAAGGAGCAATGATGGTAGGTACCAAAGCGATTCTCAAGCTGCATCTACTGCCAAGTCACCACATTCCTCTGGTTCCACTCATCCTTTATCGCCTCACCTTACTAGGCTCAACAGAGCCTACAGAAAGTGCCTAGAGAGGAAACATGAACTGCACAACAAGTATTTAGGTTTGTGCAATTAAAATGAATTGACGTTCTCCATCACCACCAATCCACTTCTTTATTTTTTTAAAAGGACATTTTGCAGTTAGGAAAGTAATGGGAGAAAGTGCGAGATAAATGACTGATTAATGGGAGTGCCATTTCCAGGGTGCACATTAAAAAGCACATGAAAGTAAACTGACCTCCACTGATTATGGGCAACTGCACTGCTATTTGTATTTGGAAGATAAAACTAAGTACACTTTAATTCAGGCTGCAGCATATCTAAACTTGGGCAAGTAAGATCTTGGGCAGAGTAGAGCCTGTTACATTTGTAACAGGTCCAGTGCCTGCTAGACAAATACATACACACTTGGAAAACTAATTTTTTTTGTGCCAATGGCTCAGAATTTTTATGAATCTAGTTTTTAATTTGTTACCCCTCAGTTTCATTTTATCCCTTCTATAATTTATTGCTGTCACATACCATGCTTTATCTGTGTAACACTCTCTTTTATATCTGTCTTGTGCTTCCTTAAGTGAAGGCTCTAGGAACTGAGGCCAAGAACTCACATTTATGACAGGACTGGGGTGGATAGGATCCAGCCGTATGACAGTTTCTGAATTTCAGTTCTGCCAGCTTTGCAGACCTGGAATACAACAGAGACACCATGAAAGCACTGCTGATTTTATTAACCAGTGCATTAGATTTTTACATTTCTACTCTTTGCATAGAGATTCAGGATTGATTTAATGCAGAAAGCCCTAATTTTCTTCTGCTGGGAAGCGTTTGTTTGCCTTCTGTCTACATAAGCTTACACATGAGCTGCATTTAAAGGTTATGCATGTGCTTCATTCAATCTGTCCAACTAAGATGAAAATGTGTACTGTCCTGATAACCTCTCTGAAATGGCTTTATTGGCTAGTACATCCTAGTTGAAAGACTTATTAATCACCAACATAGAGGATGAACTTTTATCAGCACAAGCATCTAGAATACTTTTCCTTATCGCTCCTGTCCTGAACAGGGGATAACAATCTTGGGTCCTGGTAAATTAATTAGAAACTCTGATATGTAATTAAAAAATAAATAAACAGGGAAACTGTGGGACAGTTTTATTGATGGCAAAGCTGAAAGATCACTGGAAACAACCCACCGCTTCCCCTTTGTTGACTACAGCTTGAGGGATAAAGAGTCACTGACATTTAGCTGCCCAGTGATAAACCTTCTGGATGTGACATGAACCACACATGCACAGCACCATACATTGGAGATAGGAGAAAGCAATCTAAATTGCACAAAGAAGAAAGGTGCAAATTCAGTTGAAATGATTCTGTAGGGCAGGGACAGGGAAGTTTTGGGCTACAAGTCCCATCACCCCTGACCATTGGCCATGCTGACTGGGACGGATGGGAGTTGGGATCCAGCAACATCGGGAGGGTCAAAGCTTCCTCAGAAGGCAGAAATTAATAGATGGTTAAGAGTCTGGAAACGTGTTCATTTTCTTTCTCCTAGACTTTGAGACTGTTGGGGTTCTTACACAGCCTGCAATAAAAAGGCAAGATGCAAATATGGGGTAACCAATGGCCATGACTCTTTAACTGTAAGAAGCATACAACTGCGATAAGAACCAGAATAACTATGTGTGCAGAGGTTAAAGCAGGGGTAGCCTTGCTGCATCCTCTTCACCTGTATGTTATGGAGACCCTAGCTTGCCCTGTATATTGGTTGTAGATGTCCCCACTTGGAACTGGACATCCACCACTTGGTTGAGGGAGGCCCTCCCATCTCCCCAGATCTCCATACCTCTTGTTTCTGGGTGTGTGGTTCGATGGATTCTCAAAGGGGGTCCTTTTCGAACCCCACAGACCATAGCACTTTATGCCAAGTCTTGGGTTTGCCCTTTCATCATAAAGGTTTCTCAGAGTGCTCACCAAATTCTTTGCTTTCTCATTCATAGTTCATAGAGTTTGCATACACCCAAGTAATCTTTCACTTAGGAGCTTTTACATATATCTACTTCGAGCATCTATTATTAATTCTTTTGGCAGTAGGTATACTGATTTAGGACAGAAGGGTTAACTCAATAGTCTTCTGGGTCCATTGTCAACTAAACCTTTGTCAAAGGGTGAAACTCCTAGTGGGTGAAAAGCCTTTTTATTTTGAATTTGAGAGGCCTACAACAAAGCAAAAGTTCCCCAGTTTTCCCCAATATGATAAAGGCCCTACCTAGTTAGGATGACTTTTACAGAGCACACTTGAAGAAAATCAGAACAGTGATAATTCTTCCTTATTTTCATTCTTTTTATTATAAAACATATATTCCTTTTCATTTAATAAAACAGGGTAAATTAGAAAGGTCAAAAGTAAGGAAGTATGAATAAAACTCTGCAGTTCATAAAAATATAATCAATTCATTTATTCAGGATAACAGTTTTGCTTTTCACAGAAGTGGATGAAATTTGCAGGCATACCAAGCCTTCCAGAGTGGATAAAGCTAGACAATCTACAGGCAAATGGATCTAGGGGCTTTGGGGACTGGGCACCTTTAAAAATTTATTTTTTAAAAGAAGAAAATTAAAAAGCAACACATTTATAACTTTTTACTTTGGGGCAGAAATGAATGGTAGAGCAACTCCAGGGACATGAATCTTGCCAAATTTCAGCAAGATAGCTGCAGTGATTTCCCCACAAAGGCTCTAGTATAGCTTTTTGTGGTTCTGTGAGCAATTGGTCTGAAAATTGTATGCATGAGATAGCTGTCCCTGGATAATAAATCTGACAAATTGCAAATAAATAGGTCCAGGAGCTTTTGCTCTAGGCATCTTTAAAGTTGATTTGGGGATGGAAAGAACAAAAAAGCTTTTCATTTTCTGAGTAAAATCATTCCCTTTTATTACAAGCTTGACCTCTCAATCACAATGAAGTTCTTCTGCTGTGTCACCATGTTGGTGCTAGATCGTGTCCTCCCTAAAAGAGGGCATGTGTTCCAGTGAGACCTGGAGACTGACACACTGAGTTGTGGGTGGGTTGGACTGGTTAGCCACAACACCCGATTGGTAGGTCCCTCGATGTTGGGTTCAATCTGGCCAATGAGGAGCAGTCTAAACTGATCGAGGGACCTATATATACCCATGCACGTGACCCAGAGCTTCCTCTTTCGGCTTGGGCATTCAGAACACCCGCTCACCTCTCCCTACTTTTAGGGCTTTGTGCAATTGACCTTGCTATGCCATCGTGTCGTTGAGACAGGGGCAGGGCAGGAATTTCCCCACTTGGCTGATTGGCTGTTGCCATTTGGGTTTCGCCTGCCGCGTAGCAAATCATCACAACTTGTAAGGTTGCGGATAGGCACTGGTTCAGGTGATAGGGATGGGAGAGCGGTCTTGCCATCCCTGTGTGAAGGGTATTCCATTAAAGGAATCCAGGGACTCAACTGGTTTGGTCAACCCCTGAGAGGGGGTTGTGCCCATGCCTGAGTCCAGGGGAGCATCTGGGTGGTGAATCTAGTCTGTTCCCAGCTTTTCGCCTACCCAGGTGTTCATCCTTGGCTGACCTATGCTGGTGCCAAGAACGGACCTCCAGAATGAATTAAGTTCTTAACCCGAGGTACCACTGTACTAATCTTCATACATGGTTTATAAAATGCAAAACAGCAATCTTAACTAAAATAATTAAGCAACCTATTTCAAAACATCTTAATTCTGATGGCCACAACCTCTCTGATCTGGATAGTCCTTTTTCTTCAACTATCCAGTGATACTAGAAGAAAAAGACATTAGAAGAAAGAGAACTTCTGAATTTATAGACTCTCAAGAACCTAGAACCAGGGCTTTTTTTCAGCTGGAACTCACTTTTTTGTTGCGTTCCGGCACCTCTTTTTCTAGAAAAAAAAAGCCCTGCCTAGCACTCATATAAAATGTTATTTTTCTTAGAAAGTGAAGCAAGTCTTTTGCACATACTACATTCCTTAAAATTATTCCATCCTGAGTGTTCTCAATATTGTCATCTTGGCTCTCAGTTTCCATCTGAAATCCCAGCTGTGTTGCTGAGTAAGGCAGAAGCTGACATATTTAACTAAGCAGTTGCAGATATAACTCTGTTTTGTTATTCACTTATTTTTCATCTAGAGTTACTTAGAGTGTAATCCTATGCATATCTGCTCAAAATGGAGTCCTATTAAGTTTAGTGAGAATTACTCTCAGATAGGCAAGTATAGGATTTGACAATATCTGTCTAGGATATAGAGCCTACTTGTTTGCAGTGCTGTTCATTGTGTGTCTCTTTGCATAATGAGTAAAGAAAGTATTTTGGGGGGGAAATGTTGAGGTGGAGAGACTTCAGAGATTTTCACCTCCGAACCTAGAGTGAAGAGATAGAGTTCTGTCACCATGGTAACTGGGTAACAGGTGTCTCCTGAGCTGAAACTGTCATTCACAGTAAATTGGGCTGAATCATCTGTCTTGGTTTAGTGACATGGATAAGACATAGCTAACATAGTCCATGGAGGAATATGTCATGCCTATTCATGATTACAATTCATAATAGCTAAAACTTTGGTTCATTTGTGAACAGGGCATGCTCAAGACTATTTGGTATAATCCAAATAACAAATGACAGCAACCTTCTTTTTAATGGACCCCAAAATCTGCCGCCTGAAGTATCCGCTTCACCATGGGAATAGTCAAGGGTGTGCAGGGGGGCAGCTTCCCACCCTAAATCAAGTAAATAAATAAAAATACTTAACTAACTGACCAATTGCATTACAGATAACTCAGCCCTGCTCCCCCCAATAAATCCCGGCTATGCTCCTAATGGGAGAGTGCCCTGCAAGCAACTTCAACAGGAATGCTTAGGTTAGTGCACCTTCCTTTCCTGCAAGTTCTCCCTGTTTTGCCCAAGCCAAAACAAAAACAAAAAACCTTAGCCTGGATAAAGAGAAAAGGGCAACTCACTGAAGAGAGGTTTGAAAAGTCCTAATCCCATGATCCCTGGCTGGAAATGGCACTCTAGCCATCATTTCCAAATATGGGTACACACTATACCATTAAAGAACATACTTCTCTTGAAGTATTCTGGGCACTGTAGACTGTTAAGGGTTGCTGGGAATTAGAACATTTTGAGGGGTAAACTGCACTGCCCACGGGAGGCTGAAGGTACATGGATCCACATGTGGTGGAGCTGTAAAAAGATCAGACAATTTTGGGAAACGATTTATAACGAGCTTAAGAAAATGTTCAAATGTTCCTTCCCTAAAAAGCCCTGAAGCCTTACTGCTAGGAATTATGGGAAATGAAATCCCAATAAAGTACAGGAGAGTCTTTATGTATGTTACAGTTGCTGCCAGAATTCTAATAGCAAAAGGTTGGAAGGGAGAGGATATCCCATCCAAATCAGACTGGAAAAATAAAATAAGAGAATACGCTGAACTGGCGAGGTTATCAGCAAGGTTAAGAGACATTACAGATGAAAAATTCTCCAGAGAGTGGGATATTTATAGAGTTTATGTAAAAGAACATTTTCAAAAGATTAATCCGTTGGCAGGTTTTGATTGAACTTCAGTGGGTAAATAGGATAATGGTACAAAACAAAATTTATAGTAAGTCAAATAATATGGAGAAAGTAAAGTTGAAGGAATTTAAATTGGGAATGCAAGGGGAAGATTGGAGGTCTTGACAAATTTAATCACAAATGGATGTACAAAGCAAGCATTAGTTAAATAATGAATAACTGTTTATATTTATTTCTCATTTTGCCTATAATATCTATTGTATACTTCTGTTATAAAGTTTTCAATCAATAAAGCACTCAAAAGCAAAAATAAAAAAATAAAAAATACACTGCCCAGAACCATTTGAAGGAAATAATGTTTTTCAAATGTGCCTTACAGATAATAGTGTGTACACAACATCAGAAGAGACCCCAAAGGCCTATTCAGTGTGGTGGCAAGCCCTCAGGACCATCTGTTCCTTCCTTCTCCCTACCAATGTTTTTGTTTGTTTGTTTGTTTGTTTGTTGTTTGTTTATTTGCAGAAGATAGAAAGGGGAAACTTTCAGGAAAAGCTTGCTACTGTTAGGGGTAAGGTATGAGCCTTATTTTTATTCAGCACAATTTGAAAGGCTCTAGGCCAAACTTCTCAATTTGCATCTGAAGCTCCCGTCATTCAAATACTATGAAACACCTAGCACAAATTAGATGCTTTATATATAACAAACAATTACAATGACATTTCACACTGGGCCTGGTTCTGTCCCATACCACTTTGGCACCATTTATGCTTGTGAAAATGAGTGTCAAACTGTGAAATGTAGCTAGCTTTATGTTTAAAGAAATGGAGGTGGCATTTAACCTTGGTTTTTCCAAATGGTAGCCCCGGAAGTTGTCTCCTTGAGACAAGAACTGCATTAAAAATCATTCTCCTGCAATATATATCGCTTGTGACTTGCTAACTTTTCTTTGTAATACTTACTTGCAACCTCTGTCCCATGCTCACATGTATGTCTTTCAAGTGTCGCCACCTCATTAAACTTGCAGCTTCCTATCTCCCAACAGTTGTTGGATCCTTCTATAGCTCTTCATGAATTATGCAACAGCTGCTTTGTGCCTATTCAGTCTGTTAGGAAAGAACTCCAGGAGAGAGAGAAATTGCTGGTTTTAAGAGTAGCTTTCCCAATGTCATTTGCTTTGGGCTCCTGGAAGTTTGTGAGCTAGCCAAGAAATTCAGCTTCATTCAGAGAAGGGGTGGGGGTAGAAGTTCTTACAGATCAAAAAGGAGTGCATTGCTTAGAGCTTTAGTTTTATTTATTTACTTACACCATTTAGTAACTACAATAACCTCTAAGCTATGTACAAGGAATAGAATACAAAGGAAATAAAAGTCAGTTAAAACTATTCAATCAAATTTCAGCTGAAGTGCTTATGAGAATAAGGTAGTCTTCTGCATAAGCTCTACAGGGCGGGGCTCTGTCTGATGTCACTTGGGAGCTGCATAAAAATGGGCTCACAATACTGAACCCACAGCTCTTGGTGGATACAAGTTATGCCTCCAAATCACGGGGGGAGACCACAAACAGTGACTTCCCGAAGACCTCAGTAAACAAGCAAGGGATATAACAGACCAAGCGGTCTTTCAGGTGGTATGTTTGCATATCTTCTAACCTTTTCTGACACAAAAACAGGACGCCATTTTGGGTGCCGCGATCTTGCAAGAAAAAAGGGGGTGTCCCATTCTTTTTCCAGAGGACTTGGAAGGCATGTCCTTGACCCTAGTTGTTAATGGCCTTGTAAATTAATTCAATGATGTTTCCCCAGAATGACTGGGGAAATCCAGCCAGAAGGGCGGGGTATAAATAATAAATTTGATGATGATGATGATGATACTGGCCCGGTAGTGTATGGGCAGCCAGTGCCATATTTTGAGCACTGAAGTTAAGTGCTGGTGACAATCTGTCCTCATCAGCAGTCTATCTGCAGCATTTTACGTCATCTGGAGTCTCTAGACCAGGTGGAAGGGTAACCCCATATAGAGCACATTGCCATAATGAAATATTTTATTTTATTCTATTTATTTTTAAGTGCCAAATTCAACAAAGAAGAAAACATACATAGATTTTTTAAAGGACACAATACCATGCTTGATAACAACACACACATTCAGTTCACACTAGAAATACAACAGCAATCAGTACGCTACCCTAAAATTAAACATATAAGGTGGTATAAAACCTCCAGATGTCCAAACAGGTATCAACATGAAATTGGCATGTGTGTGTGTGTGTGTGTGTGTGTGCATGTGTTCAAATGTACCATTGTATAATGGTGAGTATTTACCCTTCCAGGCTTGAAGTATAAATCTCTTGGCACACACAAGGGCTCACAACATCCATTTTTGTTGTCCTGTTGTTAATCCCCACACTATAGGAATATAGTTTCAAAGCATTTTAACACCTGTAAATATCAAAGAGAACTTCAAACCAAAAAGAATATATCACTGGAAATGCCTTTTCAATTAGGCCTTTTCAGCTTTAAACCTCCAGCATGTCTCTGTATTAGACAGTGCTTTCTTGGGCAAACATTATAGAGTCCAACACTCTTAAAACAATTTTTGCCTGATAAGTCTTATTTTCAAATCTAGAGAAATGTTCCAAACAGATTCTATAGCAATCCCTCATTGTTTAGGTTATATAGCACATTCTAATTCCCCACTCCACGACTATCTAAGTTCCTGACCATCCACTTCACAAAGCTCCAATAAGCATTTATAAACAGCAGTCATGGATTTATCTTTGTGTATTTATTTTGTAGTTTTTTTGTTCTTTTTTTTTTAAAAAAAATCCTGTCTTTTGAAGTTGGAAAAAATGTCTCTCAGTAGAAGTAGGTTTGTGGTGTCACAAGCTCCCAGCCAATCAGTGCAGTACACAGCAAGTTCTTCTGCAGACGGAAATAACTGGTTATGATTGAGGACAATCAGCCAAAAGTCCTTCCAAGAAGTAGTGATTTCTGTTGTTAAGCACATGTGTACTCTCTTATTGCTGTCCTATTCCTTTAGACCATCTTTTCATGTCGGACTCGTCACACCATCCCTGTGGTTTTGGATCTTATTTAAAGTCACTTGGGGTACTTGAAGCAGCATACCCTCCAACATTTCTCTGATGAAAATAGGGACGTCCCATTCCATAATTATTATTTTACTATTTATACCCCACATATCTTATTGCTTTGTCCCATCACTCTGGGAAGCTTCCAACATATATATATATATATATATATATATGCAGGTTTTGGTGTCCTCGGGTGTCTTCCCGTGTAAAAGTTGGGGTGTCTAGGCGACGTTTCGACGAGGTCTCACTCGTCATCTTCAGGCTGGTGCTTTCGGCTTCTTGTTACTGGAACAGAGCGGGATCTCAATGTTTGAGTTCCTATAAATACTGTAGAGGGGGTGTGGTGTCTAGCCTCCAATGTTCTGGGCAGAGAGGAAGTTCCCAGGCTAGTGTGCCTTTTCTTCTTTTGTTCCTTAATTACTTGAGAGATACCTTGAGTGATTTCTTGAGTGATATCCTGAGTACCACTTAGGTGGGTCATTAGGTGTGGATTAGTTGCTAAAGTCTTTGTGTCTTGACCTCTTGAACTTTGTGAAGAGTTTTCCTGAGAAGATGGCTGTATTGCACTTAGTTGTGCTTTGGCTTGGCTTCGTGTATAGGGGCGAGCTGTGGTTTTGTGGCTTGTGTCAGCCAGATCTGTGTAGGGATTGCAGGGGGGTGCAGCATCCGGAGGTGCCACCATGGATTGGCTACTGGATGGTGTCAGTAATTCATCTGTGGAGAGGGTCTGGGTTTGGGTCTGGTGTGGTTGATTGGTGTTGGCGTTCTGTGTGCCTCTGGATCTGGTGTCAGTTTTTGTGGGGAGGGCTAATTTCCAGATGTCTGGCAAGCGGGATGTGTCGTCACGCTTGTTCATGTTGTGAGGGTGTTTCTCTATCTCGATGGCTTCCATGATTATTCTCTTGTGGTGATGTTCCGAGGACACCAAAACCTGCATTCCTGTACCCGTGAAAATCTACGAAAGCAAATATATATATATATATATATATTTGCTTTCGTAGATTTTCACGGGTACAGGAATGCAGGTTTTGGTGTCCTCGGGTGTCTTCCCGTGTAAAAGTTGGGGTGTCTAGGCGACGTTTCGACGAGGTCTCACTCGTCATCTTCAGGCTGGTGCTTTCGGCTTCTTGTTACTGGAACAGAGCGGGATCTCAATGTTTGAGTTCCTATAAATACTGTAGAGGGGGTGTGGTGTCTAGCCTCCAATGTTCTGGGCAGAGAGGAAGTTCCCAGGCTAGTGTGCCTTTTCTTCTTTTGTTCCTTAATTACTTGAGAGATACCTTGAGTGATTTCTTGAGTGATATCCTGAGTACCACTTAGGTGGGTCATTAGGTGTGGATTAGTTGCTAAAGTCTTTGTGTCTTGACCTCTTGAACTTTGTGAAGAGTTTTCCTGAGAAGATGGCTGTATTGCACTTAGTTGTGCTTTGGCTTGGCTTCGTGTATAGGGGCGAGCTGTGGTTTTGTGGCTTGTGTCAGCCAGATCTGTGTAGGGATTGCAGGGGGGTGCAGCATCCGGAGGTGCCACCATGGATTGGCTACTGGATGGTGTCAGTAATTCATCTGTGGAGAGGGTCTGGGTTTGGGTCTGGTGTGGTTGATTGGTGTTGGCGTTCTGTGTGCCTCTCTCTTTTCCAACACATGAAAGAAACAGGACACGAAATTAATTTTGCAGATTCCAAATTGCTCTTTAACACGGAACATCACCACAAGAGAATAATCATGGAAGCCATCGAGATAGAGAAACACCCTCACAACATGAACAAGCGTGACGACACATCCCGCTTGCCAGACATCTGGAAATTAGCCCTCTCCACAAAAACTGACACCAGATCCAGAGGCACACAGAACGCCAACACCAATCAACCACACCAGACCCAAACCCAGACCCTCTCCACAGATGAATTACTGACACCATCCAGTAGCCAATCCATGGTGGCACCTCCGGATGCTGCACCCCCCTGCAATCCCTACACAGATCTGGCTGACACAAGCCACAAAACCACAGCTCGCCCCTATACACGAAGCCAAGCCAAAGCACAACTAAGTGCAATACAGCCATCTTCTCAGGAAAACTCTTCACAAAGTTCAAGAGGTCAAGACACAAAGACTTTAGCAACTAATCCACACCTAATGACCCACCTAAGTGGTACTCAGGATATCACTCAAGAAATCACTCAAGGTATCTCTCAAGTAATTAAGGAACAAAAGAAGAAAAGGCACACTAGCCTGGGAACTTCCTCTCTGCCCAGAACATTGGAGGCTAGACACCACACCCCCTCTACAGTATTTATAGGAACTCAAACATTGAGATCCCGCTCTGTTCCAGTAACAAGAAGCCGAAAGCACCAGCCTGAAGATGACGAGTGAGACCTCGTCGAAACGTCGCCTAGACACCCCAACTTTTACACGGGAAGACACCCGAGGACACCAAAACCTGCATATATATATATATATATATATAACATAATTAAACATCAAACATTTTAAAAAACACTTCCCTATACAGGATTGCCTTCAGATGGCTTGGAGGTCAGATAACTCCATAACCTTCAACATTTCTCCAATGGAAATAGGGACAACCTAAGGAAATGCGGGATATTCTGGGATCAAATCAGAAACTCGGACGGCGTCTGTAAATCAGGGACATCCCTGGAAAATAGGGACACTTGGAGGGTATGCAGCTGTTCCCAATTCAACCTGAATGTCCTGGTTTCAGATGACTGCCCTAAGTGTTTGCAGTCTCGTACATCCATGGAGTTGGGGTGGGTGACCCTGAGATGGGTTGTGTGGCTTATTCTACATACAGAAACGGTGCAGGAGTGTTGACGTATGTGAGTAGGTGGCCAGTTACAGATAATCAAAATAGGAGGAAATGCAGCAACAAAAAGGAGTATGGAAAAGGACACACAAAAGCTGAACATGCTAATTTGTATTATAGATGGGAATTTAGAAATATTTACTATAATTAAAAATGAAATACAGTGGTCCAGATTCAACTAACTGGTCCCACTAGTTGAAGCAGGCACCAAGATATCTGCCAGTGCTATGGGGCTTTTGCCCTCCTACTCCCATGTGTGCCCCATACCTGCTCTTTCATTAGCTCTGGCTTTTAATGGTTATTTATCTCTAAATCAGACATGGAAGAAATGTCATTGTCATCAGAGAACACCTTCTAATCGCATAATTCCTCTGTAAAGTTGGACACATGGCCATTGTATATGAAAGTGGACATATTCCATTTCTCACAATATCCCCAGACACATGACTCCAGCACATACTCTTCCAAAGAAAACTAAACCCTGCTGCACTAACCCCGACTTGTTTACCATGTAGGGAAGTAAGAAGTGTTTAACCACCTAGGGAACTCATGTGACAAGTGGCAGGAACCATCTCAAAAACATGTGTATGTGAGTGATTGTGAACAGAGATCAGAATGCAAAATTGGACCAATATCCTAATCTTATGAGCCATGTGCATAATTCATAGGCCATAGATTGTATCTATCTTATTCATGAAATTTTAAACAGGTCTGTTATTACTGTTGACCATTAAAAAGCTATCTTTCTTCTGTATATTGTGCATATTGACATTCCCACGTGCTTGAGAAAAAAAAGTCTTAGATCTCCTTAAGCCATCTGGTTTTTACACTTCCAACATATGTGCAGCCTGTGCATGCTTACTTCGTGACAAGTTTACTCCTAAGTGTGTGCATAGCACTGCAGACTTCAATTGCGAAAGAGACGAGCTAATGCACTGGCTTCTTAAAATAGTCTAGATGATTTTATGATTGTGGTTAATAACATTTGCGCCTATATTGGGACCAGGGATGAAATCTTCTGAAAACCTTGGTGTCACACTTAGGCACATGGATTTTTTCTAATTCCTACCTCATTCCTTAATCTCAATGAGTAGCAAGACCATCCACCCTGGTGCTGTATGAGCAGCACAGACATAGGCAGGTGTTGGGCACAGCTCAATCCTGTCATAACCACCAAGACTCATGTATACAGCCATTTAAAATGCATTCCTCCTTTATGCCTAATTGAGGCACAGAGAATTGTCTGAAGGTTCCTTGTGTAACTCCAGATCTGAAGTTAATCAGGCCTGGGCATCACCTGTATGGCATCAGGATGAGAAGCTGCTTGAACATTCCTCCTATCCTGAAGACCTTGGCTGAAGAGGAAAATGTAAATGTGAAAAGCACATGCCACATCTGATGCTCTCCATCACACAATGGTAAACAGGAAAAGAGAAGGAATTATACAGAGAGCGGAATATTCTAGTACAATCCCAGTAGTGTTCATATGCATCTTTCTATTGCTTTCTGCCTCCGAGGCAATGTCAATACACAAAGTACATCTCTCTGTAGGACTTTGCTATTTCTGATCTAAAGCAGGGAAGCAGTAAGACACTTCATGCAGAGAGTCTTGAAAGCAAGACTTAATAAAATAACTTTGGTACAAACATTGATAGTTAGGCAAAGTCTGGTCAGTGAAGAGAACTTGGTTAACCCCACTCAACCCAACAGCAAATATACAAAACATCATTCTTGACTAATAGGTCAATTTTTAAAAAAGAATTAGGAGTTGTGATCAAATAAATCCACTACATATTACCACACTGGTAAACTTATCAGTCTTAAACTAAATCAGTCACCATTAAAGACCAGCATACTGTTTTATATACATCATAGTCACATGAAACACATGACACACTGCCAAATCATAAGTTCTTTCCTCCATGTGGCTAGAGCAATGGGCAATTCTGTTTGGATTTTTAAGGAATGAAGAAGGCCTGACCCCTAATAAAATCCTGGACTGGGGCTACTTCAGAAGATGGCATCATAAACTGACTACTTTGTGCAGTCTTAGAAATCTGGGGACCAATTTCATGCAGGACTGGGCTCATAGCCTAGGTGGAATGTGCCATTTGAATATCTCAACTAGTGGTCCACCCTCAGCTGCACTTGCTAACAATGTGGATCCTTTTTGCTCCTCACTTGCATACTCATTCAGTTGTCTCCTCTTTTCCAGTTTGCTGCTAGAGGGTGTTGACCACTGGATAGCTGTTTGTTAGATGCAGGAGGTCTTCATGTTTTCAAGAGAAATGGTTGTACAGAGGCACACCCAGAAGGGAAAATGACATGCCTATCGTTTGAAGCATCACAATGAAGACTTTTAAACATTTGTCTTGCTCTCAGCCTATCTTTCATCATTTTTTAAAGCTATTACTGCCTAGACCTGTCCAGAAAAAGGAATAAATATGTATTTCTTCACAGGCATTTATTTATAAGCTTATCTTAAAAAATCGACCCCTCAGACAGTTTGCAAGAATTAAAATATATTTAATGTTGCTAAATTTTATGGTTTTCATTGTGCCATTACTCTGAAGTTGCAGTTCCATATCCTCTTGTCTGGGAATAAGGCCTGCTGAGGTGACTTGGACTTTAGCTGGAGTAAACATTCGATTGCACTGTGAGCCAATTAATAGTGTTCTTGGGGACTGATCCCCCTGCCCCTGTTTATGATTTTGAGTCATAATTTCTAATATAATAAACACTATAATGTGACATATTTAGGCAAGAAAGTCATGGGCTGCATGTTCAGATGAATGTCACCTTCTTATGAAAATATATATGAAATGATACGAAGTTTGGGTAGCTCTATCCATGTTTCTATAATGAATGAGGAAGCCTCTCATTCCTATTAACAACTAATGGAACAAATGCCACCAGAGGTTACAAGAGATGGGAAATATAACC
The DNA here is from genome assembly GCF_964106915.1 of Podarcis gaigeae. Lineage (NCBI taxonomy): Eukaryota > Metazoa > Chordata > Lepidosauria > Squamata > Lacertidae > Podarcis > Podarcis gaigeae. The sequence continues at coordinate 38,209,123 of NC_139682.1, read as the reverse complement.
AAGAACCTTGGGATTTCCCTCATGGACCTACATCTTTGATGCAAAGTAGTCTTAATGCTACCTCATATGAACTGACAAACAAACAAAGCGATAAAGAAAACATCCTTACTGCTTAACTCCATAGCTTCAGTTGTATTTAGAAATTAATTTCAAGGCCTTTTTCAGATTTGCTCTTATTTGTTTCTTGGTAAAGAGGCTGTAGAATTGGGTGATGCTTATTTTCATGTAGTGCAGACCATCGTGCTTTCCTCTTTTTCTCACTCATTAAAAGGTTAGAGGGAAAGAGGAGCAAAGTCATGTCTGGGAAATGTGGAGAAGGGAGTGCACTTGATAAATAATTGGGAGAATTTCGAAAGGAATAGGCATTGAGAAGTTATATTAAGTTCCTTCTTGTACAGATAGGCAGATCAAATCATTCTGCATTTGATGTTTACAGGGGAGAATCAAGAACAAGTGTGAACTGGACATTGCTGACTGTACTAGATAAAAAGACAATTACAAGCAGAAAATAGAGTTGCTGATAACATGCAACGTCTGCATGGGATGCTCAGCTAATGGGAGTGGGGTGGGAAGAAAGGGAGAGAAAGAAAGAAAGAGGAAGACAATATCTAAGAATGGAAAGGAAGCTAAACCCCTGCCAGCCTCAGTCTCTTACTACAGTCCTGCTGACTCAAACATAGTACAGCTCCTCAAAGACATATGTAGAAATGTTCAAGAAGCTTATTTTGAGTCATTTGCTCTTCACTTCCCAGCTCTCATTAAACTAATCTGTTCAGATTGTCTGTGGGAGTTATTTTTCGCTCTCTTAAGTGGTTCAGAAGAGAACATAGAGATGAACTGCTAAACCTGAAAGTTTACTTTTCTGCTGCGATCGGATTTGCAGTCCATAGCCACAGGAGGCTATACATCAAAAACACAAAAACAAAGAAACTAACGGGCGTGTGCTGAATAGACTGAATTTATGGTCTAGCTACACCAGAGCCTGACACCAAGGCTGATAATTCTGTAACATTAGTATCCTACACACCTCCAGCAGCACGTTCAAAACCACAAGAACAGCTTTAGAATCAACACCAAACGCCATTCTCATTGCATCTCTCTCACCATCTAACAACTGTGGCCACGTTCACCACTGTCCATGTATGGAAAGAACCAATCAACATGCAACAATTCCCCACTATGTTGATATATAGATACCAAGTTATATGTAGCAATAGTAACAATACCCAGAGGTAGCCGTTGAATCCTTTCCAATCGCAATGTGCAAGGATACGTCCAAGAAGAGTCCACACAGAGTCTACATGTAATGAGGAGAGTGAAGATCCCTGTCAAGTCGCTGAAAGAATTATTTTAATTGATCAATCTCACTTCAGAAAATATGCACAAAACTGAACAGGATAGATTTGTATTGGTTTCTTTGTGATGGAATCAACCACTGTGCAAGGGATGAGGGAGAACCAAAGGAACAAACTCTTAAACACACACACACACCTACACCTACAAATGAAATGTTTCAGAAGACAAAACTGATCTGGCTGGCACCCTAGTAGAAAAGATACTTCCACTAGGGAGTAAGAGCTGCTGGTTGTAGTTCTGCTACAAGAATATGTCGGTGCCAAAAGAAAAGAGTAATTTTGGATGGAAAGGGCAGTGTCAACAGGTTTAGAACTCAGGCTTCCACTACAGAACACCATTGGGTTTTCAGTCACTAATTACAGCTGCTGAGAAATCTTTGCCTTATATCTATAACTTACTTAACTAGAGATTTATTTTTATTTTGCTATTGGAAACCAAGTGAAAAAATGGGAAATGATTCTTTCCTTTTCCCTCTCCCCTCCAAAAGATAAAGTGCCCAACTGTGACATTTACAGTTATTCATTTCTGGTAAAGACTGAAGACACCACCATCTTCTGAGTAGCTAAGAAATATCACAGTAAATGGTGTTTATTAATCCAGATGCACAGCTCATCTTACGTTTCTCTTCCTACGTGCTAATCTGTTCCATTCTGGTAAACTGGATTTTCATGATAATCTTTTTGGTAATGCCCCAATTTATATGAAAATAATTTCTGGGAAGGCTAAATGTGTCATCTTAGTAGTCAAAAGTGAAATTTATGATGCTTTGTTCTGACCTTTATTAATAATTTAACAGGTTAGGCTCTCTTTTCTTCTTGGCCAATGAGAGGGAAAGGATGTTAACATGCTAATTCCTTCCCCAGTCACAGCTTCCTTTGCTCATCCTCTCTACCCCTCCCCTTGCAAAATTGCTGTATTTTAGTATTGTGTAGATGTACACGCTCCCGTTAGTCATACTTTTGAAGTTGTTGCAGAAAATTTTAATTGCTGAAATGCAGCTTGCCATAACAATTGGGCAATGGACCATCTGTTAGCATATGTAATATTTAGTTGGAGATTCAGAGAAGGACACCATTACCACCATATCCAGAGCTGATGACTTATTATTTTTCAAGAGTGCCCCCTGACATCTTATGTACTTTTGTAGGGATGGGCAGAAAGAGTAAAGTTCACAGATCAGCAACATGAAGGGACAGTTTTTGCCTTACTGCATAATTCAAACCACAGGCTTTTCAACTATCCTTAGGTCATAGGGCTTCCAGACCAAAAGTGTAAACTTTTGGAAGCAACTTTTCTCATTTTTTCACAAATGATCTTTCTGTATTTTTAAAAAACTATTATTCCAACAGTTTTTCCGTGCTTTACAACTCTTTTATTTTTGCTTTCAGCAATCCTTTGAGGTCCACCAGAGAACACTGGTGTAGATTAAATGTGTTCATATGCCATGTATTATTTTCTGATGCTGAAATTTAATTACATAGGTTTGGACCTGATTATTTGTGGATCATGTGTAAAAGATTATTGCCATCAGAAGAGGGGCCTACATTAGGGCCGCCAAGACTGCTTATGCTACTTATGAAAAGGCATATTTCATAAGGGTATTTCAGAGTAGAATAGAAAGGGAATCTACAGATGCACTAAATTTATTCTTCCATGAGCCAGCAGTGCAACCTAATGCATATGAAAAGGCAAAGGATCAGCAAAGACTTAAGAAAAGAAAAGTGGACGCTTTTACAATGCCAGCTAGGGCAGCCATGTTTTTTCTCCAGAATCACCCCTGGGAACAATGGTATATCATGAAGCTGTGTTGGTGGGTGACCAACAGGGGCACTTCGCCCAGTATATATACCTTAAGCTGACCCAGGCGGTGTGTGTGTTTTGCCTGGGCCGGCTTAAAGTATATATACTGGGCCAAGCGCCTCTGTTTGTCACTCTTCTTCTTCTTCTTCCTGATGTTCCAATAAATGCTTTTTGAGCTGAATTTCAATCTTGGATCATGCCTGAACCCACCTACACTTCAAACTAAGGAGAAAATTGTGAGCTGAGTGAAAGTTGAAAGGTGTGTGCTGTTGCATGGTGGGATGGCATCAGTGTTTATGAGGTCAAAGGAAACTTTTGGCAGACTGTGAGCAAGGTATTCTGAGAGAAAAGTTCTATGTGGAACAAAAAAGGGAGGGAGGGTTTATTGAGTTTAAATTCATATACACAGGCCACTCCTTTTAGGAATATCAGTCCTTAATAGCTGCTGTCCATCTGGGTGTTCAATAGCCTTTCTAGCACCACAAGACGGTTGCCAGTTCTTCCTTGTGATGAATAATAGTCATTTTGTGAAATATTTCCATTTTATATCGTTAAGGCGCCTCTTGTCTAAAGCTAACCCAGTTTATGTTCCCTCATCTGCTACCTTCTGTTGGAGTCAATAAAACCTAATAATCTCTTAAGAGCGTCCAGGGTATTTGCATACACCAATCATTGGCAATAGTCTCTTTCATGAAATGAAAGGGATGATACATGAGGTTTAATGAGGATAAGATATATTTTAGGGACTTTATTGGGAACGGGGCGGGAGGAGAGCAAAAACGGAATCGGCAGCAGTCTTCTCTGCAGAAGTCACATGCATATGCAAAAGCAGCCTAATTGCCCTCTTTAGAAACTAATCATTCTGGATTTTACAAGCTGCATTATATAACCTGACATGCTTGTTTCTTCTCTCCTATTATGTTTGTAAGCAGTGATCCTTCTGAAAAGAAAATCAACCCCTATTTTTATCTGGTGCAACCATCTCCTTTTTTGCCTAAGTCTCTATCTCTGCCCCCCCCCCCACCTCGTCTTCTATCAGCCAAATGGCACACCATTTCACTGTGTATTAATTGCTCTGTAAAATGCACTCGATGTCATTATCATTCCCCATTCAAATCTATTATCTCGGGCCATTATGCTATTGCATTATATTTATTTAAATGTGCATCTTCTGAATTAGCTCATTTTTAACAGCTAGCCATGTTTGAAGTATTTTTACAGCCCAGGTTACTCACAAATCTACTTTTAAAAAAAACCTTCATAAAAGTTATTGGTGTTATTCTGTTCAGAATCAAAAGTTTGGGCTTCAGCTGCCAGACTTTCTTTTTCTTTTCTTTTCTGGAATGAAAATATTTGGGAACCCCTGAACATGCACCAGATCCACTCTAAAATGAAAATCCCTACTTTTAAGAGATTCCTTAGATAGATATGAGAGGTGTGCATCATCTCTGTCTGTAACCTGAAATGTTAGGCCAATTGGGGTGATTCCTGGAAGATTGTTACATTTCTGAGAAATGACATAGCTACTAGGAAAGGTGGAGACTCCCTGATCTGCTTTGATACATCTTGTTAATGGTGCGATCTGACTCAGCTGCATGATCTTGCCTGAAGTCACAGCAATATGCCTTGTTATTTGGGGTACACAAAGAGATGGTGCACACCTCTACTGACTATGCATCACAGTACTGTATAATTTAGTTTTGGAGAGGGGTGAGGACTTTTCAGCTGCTGTATATTTTGACAGGGACTTCTAAGAATTACCTTGTTTTTGCATCTCGAGGTGAAACAGATCTGCTCTTGAATTTCTGTCAATGGTACGTCTCTCTTCAAGATATTCCATGGCATCACTCATGTGATCTAGAAGCCATTGTCTGCATGTGCTCCAGTGAACCTTGATTATGCATAAGTTATAGCTGTGCACTGGTAATTATTCTCTGGAGCCTTCCATCAAATTGCATTTCTCCTTTATGTTCCTAAGTGAAATTCTTTTTCCTATCACCCGTTCCAACTCCCAACCACTGTAATAACTGAATGAATACAGCAACTCCTTGAGGTGTTGTACCTTCCTTTGTTAAATGAAATGTGTAATTGACAGTCTCACTACAGAATTCCCTGGCTGCAAATATCTGATCCACTTCTGGTGTCTTTCATTTTGGCACTCATTATATTTATTCCCTCACAATAGGAATATTAATGCCTCTGGTTCATCAAGGAACCACCCCTTCGGTATAACAGAAGGCCCCTCACACGAGCCAAAATGCACCACTGTGACTCCTGTTATTCCATCCTTAAAAGGATGCCATATATCAAGGAAGCTGGCTGGCAGTTCCTCCCACTGAATCACTGATGTAGGTTGCATTAACTCAGGATTCTTAATATAGTAGTTTCACTCCTTACCTTTCTTAGTGACTATGATTCGAGGTCAGATTTATAAAGAGCCTCTCAGTAAGTATCCCTGCCATTTAGCACTGACTTTGAAAGGAAACAGGAGGAGGGTTTGAAGCTGCTCTCTCCTTCTGGGGAATAAGTAATGTCTGCCAATGTGAGCATAGGTAAGAGAGAACAGATACTGCAGATTTGTAATACTCATATTACAGATGAAAAAGGAGCTGAGCCTTCTAAATCCTGATGTGGATTCAGAACATTACATTCAAAGCCAATGACCAGCTCTTCTGCAAAATAACAAGAATAGTACAGTCATACCTTGGGTTACAAACGCTTCAGGTTGCATGTTTTCGGGTTGTGCACTGTGCCGAACCTGGAAGTACCGGAAAGGGTTACTTCTGGGTTTCGGCGCTTGCGCATGCGTAGATACACTAAATCATACTTTGCGCATGTGCAGAAGCGCCAAGTCGCAACCCGCGCATGCTCAGACGAGATGCTGCGGGTTGCAAACTCTGCGGGTTGCGAATGTGCCTCCCGCATGGATCACGTTTGCAACCCAATCGTCCACTGTAATAGTAATGATGTTTATAAGATTTTGTTAATTTAGGAGGATTGTCAACTTGTAATACAGTCGTACTTTGGTTCTCGAAGGGAATCTGTTCTGGAAGTCCATTTAACTTCCGAAATGTTCAAAAGCCAAGGTGTGTCTTCCGATTGGCTGCAGGAGCTTCCTGCACTCAGTTGGAAGTGGTGTTGGATGTTTGGCTTCCAAAAAACATTCGCAAACCAGAACACTCACGGCGTTCGGAATTGCAGTGTTCAGGAGCAAAAACATTCAACTCACAAGACATTTAAGAACCAAGGTACGACTGTAGGTGTTAGAACCTAAGAAGAGCCTTGCTTTGTAAGGTCTAGTCCAGCATCCTGTTCTCACAGTGGTCAATCAGCTACCTATGAGAAGCCCCCAAGTAGTAGCTGAGTGCAACAGCTCCCTCCCCAGTCGTGATTGCCATAAATTGCCATTTAGAGGAACATTGCCTCTAATACTGGAGGTGGTACATAACGATAATGGCTAGTAGGCATTGATAGCCTCATCTTTCAAAGTCTAAGCATATTTTAAAGCCATTTAAGATGGTGGCCTTCAATATATCTTATGCTACTCTGATAGCAAATTCCATAATTTGTCCTAAATCTTCTATAGTTTTGTCTGTACTGATTTTTCAAGTGCTCATCTTCAGTAGATGGCTGTCGGTTCTAGTAATGACAGGACTATCCACACCATGTCTCCACACCATGTAACCTTTCCTGGTCATTATGGTTGCCCTTTTCTAAACCTTTCCCAACACTACAAACAGTTTTGGAGGTGTGGCACCTGACCTGTACACAATGTTCCAGGTGCAGTCACACCATAGATTTGCACAATGTCATTACAGGCATGGGATTACATTCCAGACCCCTGCATGCATTGCTGGTGCCCACATAAAGCATTTTGCCCCGCCCCCATTCCACCCTTTTAGTTACCGGTATGTTTTGTAGGGTTGCCGTATTGGAAAAAGTACAATTCCTGACATCTGCAAAGTTTTAGGAAGATCCCAAAATTGTTGAGCTGTTTTTTTAAAGAAGCCCACCAAAATCGTTGAGCTTGTTTTGGGAAACCTCCCCCCATAATAGCAGTTCTAAGCTTTTGGAACTGTTTCCACTGCTTTTCCCATTACCATACACCCCGGTTTCCCTGGCAATTTGCCAATTCAGCAAAAATCCCACCAGACACCCAAAAACCAGGACATGTCAGGAATTTTCCATACGGATAGCAAGCCTATGTTTTAGGTTCAGCACCATGTGCATGTGCATCAGTCATTGCCTGTATTACGTTGGCAGTTTTCTTTTCAGAATCTTTGGATCCAAATCCTGAATATGTCCTTTAGAAAATTCGTTATTGTTAAAACACATTGCTAGATGTTAAAACTTGCTATATCATTATATTAATTTGCAAATGGCAAAAATGTTACAGTCTTTGCAAGTGGAATGCTGATGGAGAGTTTGCTTTGCAGGGCAAATATCCATGTTTTCCTACCACCCATATGGCAATGTTTATAATATACTGAAATCCATAATAAGATAATACATTTATTAGACTGACCAACATGTTACAAAACAGTGAGTGAGTTCTCCTGAACTCTTAATCATACCTAATGTTCAGGAAATCAGGAAATGGGGAGGGAAGAGAAGAGAAGAGAAAAACTGGGAGTGTTTAAGCTGTAAAGTCTGCATTGGTCTCAGTCTTGCGATGGAAAGATAAATTTACATCACTTAAAGACGGCATTTATTCCCTGAGGGCTCATTCTAATGTAACTAGTACATATTACCACTTACAATTAATATTGGCTTTGGTAAGATTCCCTCCCCCCCTCAATGTTTCCCTTCACTCCTGTCCTCTACTACAAAGAACCTGTGCGTTTTGCTTAAGTCTGGGGAACCACTGGACTTTATATTTTTTTAAAATGGAGGAATTGGCCATTGTGTGGTTCTTCTTCCCAGCATCCCCGGGGGAAACCTGAAACTTGCTGGCCACCCAGGAGCTTAATGTGTTGCTATCTCTTCCATCTCTCCATCTTAAGACTGAGACCAAGGTAGATTCCATGGCTTTAAACTAAGGCTGCTCACAGGATCAGCACAAGCTTGTTCGCCTCAGATCCTCTTTTCAATAAACCAGGGACACCCATGTTAGCAAACACCCTAGCCAAAGTGCTTGAGGCAGCTGTATGTACTGAACTATTTTCAAGGGAGGTAAGTCTGGATGAGCATTTGAAATTGCATCACTTTGTGGATTACATCATGTTTGACCTTAATGTGATACTCCTATGTCCTTTTATTTTCTGAAACCTGGCAGCTTGTGCTAGGTAGATGATTTTATGGGTTTGTTTAACCTTAACATGATACTGACTTGCCTCTTGTTTTCTGAAACTCTGCATGTAGCATAATGGCTAAGAGACTGAACCATGAATCAGAAAGTCACCAGTTCTAACCTCCCTGTTGCCATGATGTCTCTAGGTGGGCTGTGACAAGTCACCTTCTCTCAACTATCAGCAACACAGGGATAATAAAACTTTCTTACTTAAAGAGCTGTTGCAAGGATTGCAACAAGATAATTGATGTGAAGAGCTTTAAACACATGAAAGTACTATATATTGTAGATCCTGTTTTCAGTTTCTTTTTGTCACTAGATGGCAGCCTTTTAGGTCCTGTTATGATTTGATAACGTACACCAGGATACCAAGTGTTAATTAACAAGGTCGGCTTATATATCTGATGCTTATATATAAACACACCCACCCATACAGCCCCCAGCATTTTCAAGATGACAATTTTCGCTACCAGGTGATGCTTGTCATTGAAGGCTATTTAATCTCTCTTAGTCATGCAAGATACAATAATATTTAAATGCATGAGATTTCAGTGCCACTAGCCATTTTTAATGCCTAAGCCAGAGGTGTCCAAAATATCAGGAAGGACCATGCTGGCAATTTTCCATGAGCCCCACGGGTGCACTGAAATTGCACATACATCACAGCTCAAATGTAAAGACCTAGAATTAAGTTTTCTTGTGCTCCAGGTTTCTTGACTGAATCGAAATGACTTGTGGATTCTGTTCAGTAGCAGGAGAAGCAAAGTACTGCTACCTAATAAAAGGCATAGGGGGATTGCGAGAATCTGGAGGGCATGGCCACATTTTATTGCATGAACAGAACTGCATCTGCAATAGAAGTTGTCTTTAAAGGTACTGGGTGAAGTGTTTGTTTTACCTAGAGACACAGAACATCCTTTTAATACAAGATGCATTGATGTTGTTACAAGCTCATTTTCATGGTAAAAGAGGAAGGCATTAGTCATGTCGCTAATGGCAAATGACAAGCATATTTTTTGCCATCAGTGTAAGTAGCTAATTGTCGTATGAATAGAGACAACGAATTTCAGACTATGGGTACCATTCAGCTCCATTTTGGAGTGTTTAAAGGAAAGTTTTAAGTAGATCAAAGTTCCACAGATGAAAAGCAGCATAGCTCAAAAATGTAGTGCAGCCCGTTGGATAGTTTTTAATTACAAATATTTACTGTTGTACTTTGATACTTCCCCATTCATGTCTCCTATTTGTTGTTTCGTACAAACAACATAATTGAAGTAAACTGCATTGATGCTTAGATGCATTCTTAATGATGCTGTCAAGGGCTATGATTCCAAGTTTGAATTTGGGTTGTTTACTTGTTCCTCACATTTTTATGGCATCTTGCCTCCGTGGAAGTCTGAAATACATGCATGATGTTCCCAGACACTGTCCCAGGTACTGGGCCGCTTAGCTTTGGAGGCTGCTCCTGCATGGACCATCTGTGCTGTGCATATTAGGAGCTGAAGCACAGAATCTACCCTCAAGTGTCAACATATCCAGAGAGGCTACAATGCCGGAGTGGGTCATGCTGAACTGAAAACAGATGTGCACAGGGCCCCTAGGGTTAAATACAGTCAAATGAACATTCCAATAGCAAATGGGTTTAAAAAAGGTAAAAAAAGCATTCATGCAGAGATGAGTTCAGATGTGCTTCAGCCTGCCATTTTGCACAGGAATTAGCTCAAGAAACAAGACATTTAGCCTGAAATTTACACAAAATCATAAATATAATCCAAGTTGGAAAAAGATATCGATCTACAGATTTCACTGACATTTACAAATAAATGATGCATTGCTCTTTTCATTTTGCTGGCTGAGCTGACCCAAATGGCCTTTACATAATTTACTTTTGATTAAAGAAGTGCTTCAACAGTGAGAACTCAAAAATAAAATCAATACATTTATGACACCATTTCTGAGGGGGCGAAAAGATATGCAAGATAAGGTGAAAAATTCCTATGAAGCTACCAAAATAAAGAAACAAGGATTTTGCCTTTGTGGACAGTTCTCACACATGAGCACCGAGTTTAATGCACAAGATTTACCATGAATTTCATGTTTGTGCACATCAGACAGTACAGGATTTGAAGAAATGTTGTTTCTAAAGTAGGGGTGTCTGAGAAATTAGATTTGTTAATTTTGATACAACCTGGCCTGGTTTCCACATACCAGAGAATATGTGCACAAAGCTGGGCAGTTGTGGAGTGTGACAGAGCAGTGTTGCCACCTTCTTCTTCTTCTTCTTCTTCTTCTTCTTCTTCTTCTTCTTCTTCTTCTTCTTCTTTGGCAATCACTCGTAGCCGAGTAAGATTGTCTTCCATAAACACGGTTTTAACAATGAGCCCGTAAGTGACTGTGGAGGCCAATTCTGAATCCACACGTCCTTCCACAGTGGGGACATTGGGTTCTGGGTGGGAGTTGATCACCACAACCACAGCCCTCCTGCTCAAGTCAGCTGGGCCAGAAGGTGAGCAGCAAGTAAAACATTGCTCCGTACTACCTTAGCCTAGAGCTGGAAAAGCTATTGTGATTGAGTGATTGGAGGGATGCCATTTCAGAATCCAGTGGATGCCAGACAAGCTCAGTCCCTTCCTTTCCCTGCCCCCAGAATGCCTCATTTTGGGAGTTTTCATGGGTTACCACTAGGGATGCACAAACATATCTCAATCTGTTCCTATATTAATTCAGGGTTTCGTCTGGTATTTTTCATTCCACTGATTTTAGTTTTTGCACAGGTTTGTATTCTATTTTATCATTTGCTGATGTGGAAACATAACTATTTTAAAATGTATGTTTAATGCTCTTTTTACATAGCTGAAATATTTTTGTCTATTGTGTGCTATCAGCAAACATGTGCATATATTTTACCTTCCTTGTGTATTCCCTGCATGTTGGCCATTTGCAGCAAGACCTGGGAAATATCTCTTCTCTTCTGTCCCAACTCTGTTACGACTCATCTTCAATAAAATGGGAATAACAGGAGCCTACATTAAAAGTGGAGTTAGGAAACAAAGCACTTTTCTGAATACATGTTCTCTGTAAATGATCAATTGTTCATGTGAATGTCCTTTAGAAATGAAAAGATGAAAACGGAACCGAGAACACTGGAAAGCTACCTATGCTCATGAACTACAGTGCAGGGAAACTTATCCTGTTACACAAAATTGGTTTTCCCATTAGCTGGCTTATTGCAATATGCTGGGAACTGAAAATGCAACAGTGAGAAAAGTGATGGTGACACTAAGATAAAGCAATGCAACTTGGTTAATGATATCCCAAAACATTCATTTCAGCTTCCCAACTGTGCGCTACACTCCGAACATGCATTATTAATGTAGATTCTGGCAATCTGGTAGAAAAAAATAAAATAAAGGCAAACTTTTTGCTCTTTCTGAAGCAATGGTATACAGTGGTACCTTGGGTTACAGACGCTTCAGGTTACAAACGCTCCTGGTTACAGACTCTGCTAACCCAGAAATAGTACCTCAGGTTCAGGATGAGAACAGAAATTGTGCGGTGGCAGCAGGAGGCCCCATTAGCTAAAGTAGTACCTCAGGTAAAGGTTTCAGGTTAAGAACAGACCTCCAGAACGAATTAACCTGAGGTACCACTGTATTATTTGTGAGGTACTTTTGTAGATACCCTGGTCTTTGTGTCCATATCCTACTGTTCTAGAAAACTGAGAGGCTGTGTTTAGCCAAATGCACTTGCAGTCCTCCCCTTTCACTGTGTGGAAAGTTGATAATAGAATCATAGACTTATGGAATTGGATAGAACTATGAGAATCATCTAGTCTAATTCTCTACAATGCAGGAATCTTTCACCCAACCTGGGGCTTGAACCCACGACCCTAAGACTCAGAATCTCATACTACTGCATGAGCTATCCCTGATGATGGGAGGCAGCCTAGCATGCAGAACCATGAACCCTCGACATGCATGGATAATCGACATTTGGAAGGGCTTATATGGAATGGCAACAGCTATCTTGCAACTTTCCTGCTTTCTTCCATGAAAATTTATGCAAAAACAGTAAATGGCAGTCATAGCATTTCCTACCCTGCAGGCAAAACCTATTTCTTATCCAAAACAGAAGGTTGCTAATCTAATAGCTGGGGGCGGCGGCATGCTGATACTGGTTGTGGGAGGCTGGGAGCCTTATCTCGGGTAACATCTTTAGGAGAAATGCAGATGTGAAACATCACAGGGTTACAGTGCTCAGTTTTCAAGTCATCATAGCCTTGCAAACTGAAAAGGAACCATGTTATCAAGATGATTGTGGGAAACAATCATAGCTCCACAAGTACATTGGAAAATAAATATAGGTTATGTTGCATACCGTTTGCATCCAGCCATACCACTCACTACTGCTGAATCTCTGTAAAAATAAAAATATAAAGAGCCATGTTGCCTGGAAATACCTATATGAGACTCTCTACCTGTATGTGCCTGGAAAGAAATTGTTCTAATTCCTAGGTAGCTATCTATCAGTCAAACAAACAAACAAACAAACAAACAAACAAACAAACAGCTAACTAAATGTACAAATAAGAAGAAGAGAGAGGAGGGGAAGCAAGTAAAGACAGCATCAGGGCCTACCCCAGTTGGACAGTCTCCTTCCTGACCCCCACAGAACCAACTTACAGCAGGAGGCCTGTGCAAAGAAACATACGGTGCTGACTCCTGTTCCAGTGGAGTTGCTTATTTTGCATTGTGTGGATAGGTGGAGCCCCCCAAACCCTGGCGGCCCCCATATGGAATAACGACTCAAGACAACGTGCTATGGATTAAAATTGACCACACCTTTATTATGTTTCAGATGTGGGTAGACCTTTGCTCAGGCATTGGGCGTTTATCCCTCCCAGTCCCCTGCCGGGGATCTGGGGAACATCAGGATTATTCAGTGGGGGGGGGGTGGGCTGGCTCTGGAGAACATATGTTCAAGCAGAGAGAGCCCACCCCCGTTACGCTGCCATCAGAGGGGAGAGCAATGACAACCTCTAGGCGTATGGCCAAAGCCTCCCCTCAGAACAACGCCTTTAACAGGGAACCCTGGAATCCCCACTGCAAAGAGAAGGGGGGCGTGGGTCACCGCTACATGCCCACCCCCATTTAGGGAAGATAGACTAAAGGATTCTGCCCAAGGCCTGATACCGCCAAAGTTGTGACATTTTGTTACAGGAAAGACAAACCTGCCAATGCAGGAGAATTCCTTTCCGGCCCTTCAACAGTGACCTTGATGTAGCAGCGCCCGCATACCTGTGGAGAAAAGGTTAACCTGCAAAAGAAGTCTTAACTGAGGGTGGGTAGGGCGGGAGAAGCTCTGGAGCCAACTGACAATTCCCAGGTAAGATCCTCCGCCTATTGTGTGGACAGGTGTTCCCTCCCCCTACCTGGCCTGATCACCTTGGCAACGCCTCCACAGGTGGGATTGGGCAACTGGCTGAGGGAGGCTGAGATCTCCAGGTATCCCACCTGGAGAAGGCAAAGCCAAGTCTGTGCTAATGGTGCTGCATAGGGTCCAGGGGTTGCGTGCAACCACACAAAGGGCGCCCCCCATTTAATGAGGGGAGCAGTCATTGTGGCATGTGGTTCTTGGCGTATCTGTTGTGTTTCATCAATGTATTAGTCACTAGTTGAAAAGTGGGATATAACTCTACTCAAATAAAATATATTAAATCAACTGAGTTCTCTTACCTATCAAATAGGAAGTAGGTATAATCTGTTTTTTACAATAAGATCAAATGGAAATAAGCATTTCTCCTGTCATTTACATCAGGCAGACAGCTGATAAGTCATGTTATCAAATTACCTAAATATCTCTATCCCAAGATCAGATTCATACAGTAGCTGAAGCCTTGGGCCACTGCCCTTGTTTTGCCACCATGCACAATTCCAGCTCACGAGGACTGGATGCCACTGACCACACCCAACATTGTAGGCCATTTTCTCATTCATACGTACCATTCTGCTCTAGTTGCTTTTACTGTCTCAGAGATAGCAGCCAGTGGAGAAGCAGTTCAGGGTCAAGGTAGAGAGGGGTGATTTAAACATGTGCACACAACTGTTCTTCTAGCCAGACACTAGCTATTTATGTGTTCAGGATTTGAGGAACTCAATAAAATTTTAATTAAAAAACAATTTACCAGACAGGATCTATAAATTCCACCTTGCTGAAGGGAAAACTTGGGCATTGTTAAAACAGTAAAGAACAAGAAGCCTCAGACCCTTTCTAAACAGAGTGGATGATTCTAACTACTCTTCTAACCACTGTATGTGGTAAGGAGTTGGAGTGACCACAATAGGTTATCCTGTTCCATAGATGTTTCCAGCAATGCAACTTGCAGTAAAACCACTAATAAAGAAAACAGCAAAGCCAGGAAGGAGGGAAGGATGCCCATGAAGTGAAGTGGAATGAGTGCAGAGTAGAGCCAGCTTAAATAGCCAGATCTCCACCTCTTCCCTCATGGGTGAATTGCCCCACGTGTGGCCAAAACACTGTAACGAACCCACTTTCCTCTTCTTGTAGGGTTGGAGGGTGCGGCAAATTCACCCCTACTCAAGAGGGGGAATGGCATTCCAGCTAAGAATGTGCACAGGAACAGGTTTTGGCTTTGTATTCATAGCTTTGGGAAGCAAGCTACTCTGTTTGGGAGCTGCTCTTTGTATTTCCAATCAATTCATGTTAATTAGATCAGTTAAAAACAGTAGCATGGATCCTCAAATAAGACTGGCAGGGAGAAAATGTCACTCTGCCAGCAAGGAATCTTCAATCCCAAGGGTTACTGAGGGTGGTGCCCTTCTACCCCCACCATAGGTTTTTGGATATAGTGTCTTTTCTTTGAGATTCCCTGGAAAGACTAGAGTGGGGAATATATCACCTTCCCAGCAGGGACTCCATTGCCCCTAGGGTTGTTGCTGTGTGAATGTGTGGCGGGGGTAGGGTCATAGCTAGGGGGTGGTGAGGTGGGCCCCCGCCAGGGGTGCAGGTGGGGGGGGGAATCAGCTAAAAGTATGCTCATAAATATAAATATTGATTATTGCCTCATAAGAAATGCTTTTAAATAGAGGGTGAATTGAATGGGTGGGGTTAGAGGAGAGGCGGAAAGAAGAGCCAATTTGTCCATTGCTAGGGGGCACAATCTGGACCGTTCTGCCAGGGGTGCAAGATCACCTACCCACGACTCTGGGCGGGGGCTTTTGCCTTCTATGGATTTTTCAGATACAATGGAGATATATTCATTGAATAGAAGGAATACAAAGATCCACATGAAAAGCAAACACTGTTTTTAATCCTTCCTCCAAATCACTGTGATTGGAATGTCTTGGGGAAAGTATCCAGTGTCATTAATACTTACACCTGTCTGTCAAGATGAAACAAGTCCCCAGCTCTTCACCACTTCCCTTCTCAAGCTCTGAGAGTTTTTCCAGTCAGCCTGTTTCTCAGTAAAGAAAAAAAACCTGACAGTACGTGTTTTTTTTTTTTTAACAGACAAGGCCTCCTAGTCCCACAGAAGATTAGGGAGTCCCTGATCTGACTGGTTGCACATTTCTAAAGGCGTGATCTGATTCAGAAAATGAGAACCTTTCCTGAATCACATTCATTCACCTTGTAATTTGGTGTACACACGAGGCTGGTGCGCATGCCTAATTCCAGTCACTTTGTTTATTTGTGATTAGGATTTAAACTAGAGTTATACAACCATCATGCCTACCTTGATATTCACTCACCTGCCTCATCCTTCAGAGTCTCTGACTCTCCTCTGTGCTGGAGTTTTTGACAGCTCATCTACAGATTTTAGAGGCTGTCATCTCAGGAGTGTTACTGCTGCCTACATGAGCAATGAGTCCCAGCATGTTATACCCATACACATCTTGCTTTTATTTTGGATCATTTGCAGGTCACAGTGTCTCTCTCTGTGGAACTGTGAAATCCACCAGTCAAGACTAAATGTTTCGTATTGTTTATATCACAGGGTTGGGGAAACTTTGGCCTTCCAGATGTTGTTGGATTACAACTCTTACTATCCCTGGACATTGTTCTGGGACTGACTGAGAGTCCCAACAACATCTGGAAGGCCACAGCTTCCACTCCTTGGTTTATATGGCTGCTTATTACAGGTTAAATAGAGAGTGTCAGGAGCTCCCAGTCTTGCCAGGGATTGTCAACTCTTTTTAATTCTCTTCATTCCTTGAACATAAATACAAACTAAAGGCGAAGGTTTGGGGAAATTATTCTAGGGTAACTAATTGTTATTCTAGTTAGCTGAGCATATCCCCAACTATACCTGTTACTCGTATTAAATCAAATTTTATTTCTTGTAAATAGACAATATAAATGCTGATTTCACAATATTCTAATAGGGATAGAGGCCATTCAGAGATTGGATGAGCCCTAAAAGATGTTTGATGACAACTTCTTTTTTACAGAGAATAAGATAAAAAGCAAAAATTTAAAAAAGTAAATAAATTGAGTTCTGCCTTCCTCTTTATGGCATCTGGGAGCATCTGACCTAAAAGAGGATCATAAATGTTTTCTACCCATAATTCCACGCTATTGTCAATGTGATATCACAAGATCATTATTTATAGCTGGAATAAAATTAATGCAAGAAGCCTATAAAATGAAGATGTTATTTTGCACAATGGGCCTGTCTGGAATTAGTTTTATCCACAGTGGTCAGACCATTTAAATTTACTATCATATTTCCCAGGGAAGGAGAGGGAAGGTAAATGCTGAAAATATCTGCTGGTTGATATTATTTATTTATTTATTATGCTAGCTGTTTCGATTGACCATCTAGCATATTGGAAACACATAAAATGATTTAAATGCTGCCATCCTTGGCTGTCCATATATCACTACACATTTCCCAAAGGACCTTTGTGGGTGACATTTTCAAGGCATGTCGCAAACCTAGGGGTCAGTGCTGGGTCAGCATCAGTACATGGCATCTTCAGGTTGCTCTCAGGGACCACTGCTGTCTAAGAATGGAGGAAAATTTTGGTCTGGTTCACATTTTAAAGTGAACACCAAGTCTACATTTCCTGGTTTGCGTTTCCCATCTTTCAAAAATTACATTTCTCTGAATTTAGTAAAGCCATTATCCAACCTTCCCCAAAAAGTGTGTAAGTGAGACGTAATTATGTGAAAAAATGCATACTGTACATTCATTAAAAAGGCACACAAACTTGCATTCTATTTGGAGAACATGCTTGCAAAGATTTGAAAACTAGGCAAAAAGATGTATTGGGAGAAAGGCTTACTAAAAATGCTAGCAAATTTTCATGTTTGGTTTTTTTAAAAACAAAGAATCACAGCCTGATGCAAAAATGTTGAAGACTGATTTAAGATTGGAAAAATGATAAATGGAGAAAACTGGCAGTTTTATTCATCCCTACTACCATCACCTGAGCTGTTCCCCTTATTCCCTACTCCCCAAACAGCACTGGACAACTGGATCTAGATGTCGTTTTCTTTTAATTTCTACATGTGACCTCTGATGTAGTGTAGTTTCCTGGTGATGCTTAGATCTTGCCCACCAGGAAACTACACTACTATTGATACCCACCACCAATGCCACATAAGACCAGCAGGCTCCTTCACAGTGAATGGGATCCACAGGAGGACACTTTGCCCAAGGTCCTTGAAGGTCAAAGCCAGCCCTGCTTCACTGAAACCTTTTGGTACTTGTAAATCATTTTTAGGGATATTGGTGGCGCTGTGGGTTAAACCACAGAGCCTAGGACTTGCCGATCAGAAGGTCAGCGGTTTGAACCCCCGTGACAGGGTGAGGTCCCGTTTCTCGGTCCCTGCTCCTGCCAACCTAGCAGTTCAAAAGCACATCAAAGTGCAAGTAGATAAATAGGTATGGCTCTGGTGGGAAGGTAAAAAGCGTTTCCATGTGCTGCTCTGGTTTGCTAGAAGCAGCTTAGTTATGCTGGCCACATGACCCAGAAGCTGTACGCTGGCTCCCTCAGCCAATAAAGGAGATGAGCGCCGCAACCCCAGAGTCAGTCACGACTGGACCTAATGGTCAGGGGTCCCTTTACCTTTACCTTAAATCATTTTTTAAATCTCTAGATTAGGGATGCATGCAGATATCTCTTTCCCATTTTCTCAGCTCCAATAAATTTCTCCTTGCAACTTCAGGATGTGACATGAAGGCTGGCAACATTAACCTCGCTGTATGGGAATCCCTTGCAGATGATCACAGTGCCTGGTGACAGACAGTCAGGTCGTGTATCCACAGCAGTGACCAGAGGGTGAATGACTGCTGGGAGGAGTGCAGAAAAAAGAAACGCCATGGTACTTATGCAGCAGCACAACCAGGTGCCTTCATCTGCCCCACCTGAAATAAAGCATGTCCCTCCAGTATCGGTCTCTACAGCCACAGCGGGTTTGACTTGACCCCCTGAAGGTGCACTTTTCCATTTTCTCCAGAGACAGATGGATGACAGCAGCATTCGTGGTATACTGTTACTGCCTATCTATTGGCAGAGATGAAGAATAATTACTGCACTGGGCTTCCCCATTCTGAGGGACAGAATATTGGCCACATTCAATATGGTGGCTTGTTTTTTTTAAGGCACATGTCTGGTCCCCTTGCAATACACTAGAGTGCATAGGGTAATTCAGAGCCAGTGTGGTGTAGTGGTTAAGAGCGGTAGTCTCGTAATCTGGGGAACCGGGTTCGCGTCTCCGCTCCTCCACATGCAGCTGCTGGGTGACCTTGGGCCAGTCACACTTCTTTGAAGTCTCTCAGCCCCACTCACCTCACAGAGTGTTTGTTGTGGGGGAGGAAGGGAAAGGAGAATGTTAGCCGCTTTGAGACTCCTTAAAGGGAGTGAAAGGCGGGATATCAAATCCAAACTCCTCTTCTTCTTCTTCTTTGTTGCTAGTGAATGCTTGTAGTTATTTGTACATTTTAAACAGATTTTATATATGTATATAGTTTTAATTCTATTAATGTTTAATTGTTTTTAATTAAAGTGTTTAGCAATTCCTGTTTTTATATTTAAATCACCTTAAGTCCTATCAAGGAAAAGGGTGGTGTATACATAAGTATATAATAAGAATAAAAACAATGCCTTTCTGCAGCTTTCCCCCCTGGATTTCAGAGCCCCCCCCCCCCATCTTCAGCTCATACCATCTTGTACTGGTGACACTTCATCTCTGACAAGCTCAAAATCCCTCTGAGCAGGCTGCTTTGACTGAGGGTTAGCAATTGTTCAAATCAAATGTTCAAATATAAATAACACCAAGAACAATAACTAGATATTATATTTCTTATGTGTCCTTCACCATGAGGTCCCAAGCCTCGATACAGCAACTGAAAAATGCAATATTAAAATCAGTTACAAGACGAGACTACAGTCAAGAGCATAGGGCGGATCCTAAAATATATAACTGCTGGTCTCATGGAGCAATCTCTGTTCAGGCATTCAATACCCAAGGATAATCATGTGCAGAATATCAACATTTCTCAGCTGAATGTGTGAACCAAATTGTAAACGGGACTATTATTCTGGATTTTGCTTTCAATGCCAGTAAATTATTCCACTTACTTTCAACAATGGGCATGCCCTTTAACTCCAAGGGCCTTTCTAAATGCCAGAGTTGAAAGATACCATCTTGTCCAGAAATTGTTCCAAGAGAGAATATTTGCTAAATAAAACATACCTGAAAGGAGTTAGTCTAGCTTAATGTTGAAAGTGTCTAAGAAAAAATATTCCACAACCTCCCTAGGCAGCTTATGCCTTTACGGAACTGTTCTTATAATAATTCATGAATTAAAGATTGCATCAACCAAGGTGAGCAAACTCACAGTCCGTAGTTTTAGGGGCTAATGCCTTATATACTGTAGATATAATAACAAATATAATATCAAAAGGGATGTGGGTGGTGCTGTGGTCTAAACCACTGAGCCTCTTGGAGTTACTGATCAGAAGGTTGGTGGTTCAAATCCACACAATGGGTCCTGTGGTTCTGTCCCAGCTTCTGCCTACGTAGCAGTTCAAAAGCATGCCAGTGCAAGTAGATAAATAGGTACCGCTGCGGTGGGAAGGTAAATGTTGTTTCTGTGCGCTCCGGTTTCCGTCACGGTGTTCCATTGTGCCAGAAGTGGTTTAGTCATGCTGGCCACATGACCTGGAAAGCTGTCTGTGGACAAACACCGGTTCCCTTGGCCTGAAGCGAGATGAGTGCCGCACCCCATAGTTGACTTTGACTGGGCATGACCAACTAGGGATCCTTTACCTATACTTTTACCTATATTGTAGACTAAGAGGTGAATATGTGCTATGGCACAGTCTAAAGCAACAATACTTTAATACCTTCTGTCCAACTTCTAGATGCAATATAATTTGATACCATGATGTTTACTTTAGATCAGTGTTCTTCAGCCTTGGGTCACCATATATGGTTGGAGTACAACTCCCACCATCCCTCACCATTGGTTAAAATGGCTGGGGTTGATGGGAATTGTAATCCAACAACATCTGAGGACTCAAGGTTGAAGAACACTGCTTTAGATTATCCAACAAAATGGGCTTATATCAAAGAGTCAGTGTCCATCATTCCAAAAAGAAAAAAAGGGGGGGAGTGCATCAAAGTATTCTTCAGATTTCCAAGGATACATTTACAGTACTATGAAAGCACAACGGTATAATTAAACAACTAATTTGCTTGGGTATTCTTGCTTTAAGTCGCAGACTGATATGAAATATGGTCACTTGGGTTGGAGAAAACAATAAAGGGAGAACAAGTATTCCCAAAGTGCTTCTTGAAACAAGACAATATACAACCTGAACACTGGTCCAATTATAAGACTGTTAGCACTTGACAGAACAGATGGAATTCTCTTCATTCTCATTGTTGAAAAAGCTTTGGAGAAAGAGCTGTTGATTTGGCAAACTCTGTGCCAAACATCTGGCTGCCAATAGAATTGTGAGCGTAGAGGCAGCATAGATTAGAAAAGAAGCAGAATGACACGCAATTATATCTACTATATATTTTGGAAAGCCATTTGTTCTGTATGCCTTTGGATACCTCTTAAGATACCAAAACCAAAATTTGCATGTTGGTTCCTGAGACCACAAACCAGATTTCTGTCCATATTTGGATATAATTGGGTGCCATTTTGAATTAAGTTGGTGGAGTAAAACCTTCAAAAACAGCACTTATATTTTAATTCTTAGAATTCCTGGACAATGCTGGGATCAAGGCTGCCAGTGGGAAATAATTGGGACAGGTCATAAAGCATTTAAATTTTATTTGGCAGTAAGTTCATTGCAAGAGTGGGAGGAAGAGGGGGGCGCTTGACAAGTTGACTGAACAGGATATGCAAAATGCTTAACAGCCCACATTCCTAACACTTGACTTTGTGAGTCCTGCTGGAGAGTGAGTTTAGCCCCATGTTTTGAATCCATGTTATTTACCCCAAACATGTCAGTCATAGAAGAAGTGTGCATGCGAACAAAAGCTTATACCCAGAACAAACGTAGTTGGTCTCTAAGGTGCTACTGGACAGTTCTTTAATTTATGTCAGTCACAGGTATTCATATATTTTTCTCCCACATTTCTCTGATTTTATAGCTGTAAATAAAAGAAAAGGACACCATAAATCTTCAGTAGCCTCTCTCATTCAAAGGGGAAAAAAGAAGCCTGTATCACTGCCTTTCAATTCAGCACATGGGAAAATAGGGGAAATTGCCATTATTTTCAGGCAAGGCCATTTAAAGATCTAGGAGGCAATATTTATGATATTTTCATGGAAATCTTGAATTATGGGATTAAACTAATGATTCTTGTAGCCTAGACCATACGAGTGGCAGATCTAACATAGGGGACGTGTATAACAGTCACCCACTTTCATTGTCTAGCAGTTTAAAGATTAGGAATGGGCAATATAAACTTCATAGTGTTGAACAGTTATATTCCCAATACTCTGTCTTTTGATATTCCTTTCTTTGATAGATTCACCTTGTCCTTTTAGATCTCCTGCCATTTGCCCTCTGATTTGTCATTCATTGAAATCACCTTTGCCCAAAGTTCTGCCAAGGAAGCAGCCACTCACAGCAAAGGTACAAACTGAAAGGACAAGGTCACTTATGAGCTGCTATGTGTGCAACAAAACTGAAGTGCAGCCACACAGCGCAGTGTAAGTTAACACAGGGACTTGCAGCTTATAGCTGCACTCCTACCAGCCAGAAGAAAAGGAGATCAATTCTCTTCACTTTGAAAGCAACAGTGGAGTTGCATTTCAGTGGCTTTGGTGCGAAAGAAATAAAAACATGAATGCTTAAAGTAGGAACACATACTCTTGAAAAACTCCTCCATGCCACAGACAATAAGATGGGAAAACATCACTGGTGAGATTACAGACTGATCCTCTGTCCTTCTTGCCCTTCCCTGAACACTCCTTTATTTACCAACAAAGGCATTTGGAGTACAGAGCGCACTACCAATGATCAATCAAGTGAAACTTACAGCAGAGACAGTCTTTTTCTCTCGACTCATCTGCAACTGCCTCAATCATATCCCTGTACATTCAAGTCTTTCCCCTGAGGGTGTGTTGTATTGTATGTTTCTTCAAATGTCAGAAACACACACACACACTCTTTCTGAGCCAACATTGTCCTCTATTGAAATGTCCTTGCTATCAAGAGGTTTACAATACTACCACAACAGATGGCAAAGTCCATCTGTGTTACACATGAGATGAACCTTGGCCATAAAGTGTGACAGAGGCAGTCTCCAGCTCTTGCCTTTTCCCCCCTGAGCCTGCCATCATTACTAATAAATGAGGCTATATTGCCCAATACCTGTAATGAAGACTTGACAATAGGAATTGGTAGAAAGCTTGCAGTTATTAAAAGGAAACGTACACCAATTTCAGATCACAAGCTCAGGTAGGTGAAACTTAAACAGGCATTTCTGGTAGTTTGGCCCTGCAGCTAAGGGCCAACCCACCCTATATAAAACTCCTTCATTCCAGCTGCCATGATGGAAGGCAAACAGCCATCTTCCTGTAAAACAAAGTTACAGGCATGCTACCTGACAAGTGTCAGCACTTAGCAGGGCCTGAGAGCACTGAATCAAGCAGCCCCCACAAAAAAGCCATCTAACAATAGGAGGCAGTTAGTGAAGTGCCCTCTGCCCAACATGTTTCAGGGTGCTGACCATCTCCTACACCACTGTCCTGACCACACTAAAAGTGAAACAAACCAAACAGCCAAATAATGAGCCACACCAATTGAATTAAGAAAGGTACAGTGATACTTTGTGTTACAGACGCTTCAGGTTACAGACTCTGCTAACCCAGAAATAGTACCTCGGGTTAAGAACTTTGCTTCAGGATGAGAACAGAAATCATGCTCCGGCGGTGCGGTGGCAGCAGGAGGCCCCGTTAGCTAAAGTGGTGCTTCAGGTTAACAACAGTTTCAGGTTAAGAACGGACCTCCGAAATGAATTAAGTACTTAACCCGAGGTACCACTGTATATCCCAAAAAATCCCATTCAGTCCCAGATAGTGATTGCAAAGATTACACTGCACAAAGGGTGGGGTGTTGATCTGGAAGCTGCAGGAGGAAGGGGCTACCTTTTTTGTCAGCCTGCTCCCCCAATTCTGTTGTCCATTCAAGAGCCATGTGATGGAGTTCCTCACATTTCCCACCAGGGGTTAGTCTCAGCTTCCTAATTCTTCGGGGTGGAACAAACCCACCTCAAAATGATAGCTGGGAGTGTAAAGCATCTGAAACAGACTGTTGGGCTTCCAGAATATGTTCTTAATAAAGAGTCTTCATTCTGGTTTGTGGGGGGGCAGTGAATGCTACTAAGGAGCAGGAAAACCAGTGACAGAAAAGAGAAGAGAGATATCAAATCTGAGAAGATTTTGGTTGTGTCTGACTATAAGATGTGATGTTGATGAAGCTGTATGTACATATGAAGATATGTAATTTTTGTGCAGGAGGCACTGCATATAGATCTGAAGAGATGGGATCAATAGCTTTCGGGATTAGACTGCTGGCCATCTGGCTAAAATAAACTTTTAATAATGTTTAATAAACTTTAAGCTCTGGATTGCCTGGGTGCTTCACCAAATCTTTACCTCACGACACTTCCAAATAATGTAGGCTCCTTGAAGGAGTACAACAAAAGGGAGCTGTTTCCAGAAGCCATTTAAAGAACTTTCTGCTCTTTCCTTGCTGGAAGCTAAATTTGCAATCAGAAATTACTATTATTCTAATATGCTTCGTGACCTGGATAGCTGTGATGAAAATGGAGAGGGTTACGGTTTTAGGAGCTGCTATTGAGCAAACTCCATCCATTTTTATTGGGCTTTTGAAAATATCATGAAACAAACAAAACAAATATCAAGTGGAAAAGATGTGGAACATAATTTTGAAATGATCCATTTTTACAACAGCTTGGCTCATTAAAATGGCCTGTTTTCTCAATTCTCTCTCTCTCTCTAGCTTAAAGTACCACTAGCTTCAGTCCTAGCTAGTTCAATAGGGATAGCACATACTCCATCTTGAGAACTGCATTCCCTTTGTGGGAAGACTCACTCTCTTTGCTTATCTTTACCATGAAATTGTGTGTGGTCTTTAATATCAGAGGGCTTTGCCCTCTATTCCTTTTTTTAATCATAACTCAACAAAACCATCTGGATTTCTCAAATGTCAGAAAACATTTTGACTATCTGTAAACCCAACACAGACAATGTAATTATCCCTTGCATCACCCTTTCTTACACTGTCATAAAAAGGAAATACAGGTATTTCTTTACAATGTCTGTTAACCAGTGTCTTAAGGAATACTTTTGTTGAGTAGTTCTTGAAGCCATATAAAGAAAGAAAGGGGGGGGGGGGAATTGTCTAACAGTAAAAAAACAGCATTGGGGACCTGGTTGTGGTCCACCTTATATCAATATTCTTCTAATTCTTTTAGATGGTATGCTAAATTTGGCCATCAGCACAACTGTTACACAGCAGACTTTTGACGAAAAATCTGAAATTCAAAGGAGACTGGCAGATACCTCAGATAATAAAATGTTGCTAATCATGTTCATGCCATGGAGTAAGAAAGAGGAACCATTTTGGCCAACCTGACAGTCTCCTGGGTCCTTTCCCCCTCTTTACCTGCTCCACATCTGATGTCATGTATGAAATCAGGTGTAGGGCAGGTGGGTGTGGCTTGCTGGACCAACAAGGAGGCCTGGTGAACTGGATCACCACTCCCACAAATCATGTTAAGTACATGAATACCTTTTTTATCTATGTTGCTTCAATGATATGAGCTTATGAAGAATACATTTTCCAATTCTAATTTGTGTACTGGAATAATCCAATAATTGATCAAGAGTCAAGCCTGTAACCCCTGTGAGATCAATTTGGTGGTCAATTTTTTGTGAGATCTGTTGGTGGTCAATTTTTTGTTTGTCAGCACAATGTGTAAGTAAACATCAGCAGGGCGCACCACAACTATGACACAGAATGGAAGGTGAGAGGTGGGAAGCAAATTTTGGCATCACACAGGGTGACACTGAAATTTGAGATCCCAAGGTCAGCCACTGTGGAGTGCCTTTTATGTACTGGTAGTGGACTAATAATAATGGCTTCAGTTCAAGACTCAAGTTCCTTCTTTGAAATGATGATACTTAGGAATTCTTCTCCAGCACAGAGAGACATTTACATATCTACAGAAATGTAAATATACGTGCTTGTGAATGTGTGTGTGCATACACACACAAACACACACATACACATGGAGAGAGTGAGAGATCTTCCTTAAATCAAGAAAACAGACTGTTTTTTGTGTGTAGATCTGGCTGAGTTCTTTCTGGCTTTGATGCAGAATGAGCTCCTGATGTTTATTTTAGACGTAAATCTAAGTACATAATAACAGTTGACCTTTCTGACAAACAATAATTTCTACTTTGCTGCCTGCAAGGTGTTAATGGGACACAAGTAGCAAAGAAGTCAAGTTCACCCAAGGGTATCTCCATGAATACCATCAGATGACCATGCCTGCTGATCTTTTTTGTTTATTATTTCTTAGCCATAAACAAAAAGCAAGCTTTACCCTCCCCACTCTTTTTATTTTGCTACAAAAGCACTTTTTAAAGCAACAAAATCTTATCTTTCATTTTGTATAGATCAGCTTTGCTGCATCTTGAAGTATTTATAGTTTTAATACATAACCATAAATGCCCCCTAAACAAGGAATATTGCACCTTTAGATTACTATTATTGCTTTATTGCTCATCACAGCTATAAATTAACATCTTCCCCCGGCAATATTGAGAGAGTACAGAATTAGGTTACAACATGCGTAAACAAGAAGCTATTAAAGCTTTGCCGTTCCTTAAAAGTCTTTATAGTTTACTAGTGTACACCTGTAAGTGTTTCAATTAAAGAGCTACATGCTTGCCCAGTAATTGCCCTCCTATATGAGATAGGGTTTTGGCAGTCAGGAAAAGAAAAGCAAGACTAAAAGGTGGAAAATTGGAATATAAAACACAGAAAGTGAATCCGCTATAAAATAAAATCATGGATTTAAATTATGCTAATTAGATCCTTTTACATCATGTTAGCTCTACACGCTGGCTGCTGGTGAGAAGCTGCTGTTCTGCACCTCGGGGCAAAACGTCTTTGAGTCAATGTCATGCCTCAGCTTATGGCTAATCATTAACTACAACAAAAAAGTGAATATATTTTCTGAAAGCCTCCTATTGCTTCACTTCATTCCTCCTGGTTTATAGACAATCAGATTTTTGAAGAGAGAAGACAAGGTCAAAATGCAAAACCTATTGATAATTGTTGTAGCCATGGAAATAAAGAGGGTCTCCACAGGTCATGTTATATCATTATATATTGTGAGGATACGTATAAGGAAAATAGTACCCAAGTGTGTAATGAGTGGGTGCATGGAGGGACACGGTTTGGGGGATACACCAACGGAGAATTATCACTGCGGGTGGCAATGCTTTTAGTTGCTGTTGCAGGAGTTGCCGCAATAAGTGTATTAATTCTGCACTATAATTTCCTGTGGCATCATTTTACAAAGTTTGCAACAACAAAAATATTCAACAGTGTTAGAAGAGAGCTGAAAGTAAAATGGTCAGTGTGAAAAATAAAATATGGACCAACTAAAGCCTGTGGGAATACTGATGTTTGAAGGAAATTCCACAGAGACCTGGAGAAGGTAGAAACAAGTGAGCTACACTGCTTTACCTTTACCTTTTACACTGCATTGAAAGTGGATCACATTAGGAAAGATGCAGTAGTGGTGCATCTGGTGAGATGGAACCATGACAGCAGCATCAGAGATGTTTACTTGGACAGGTTGGTTAGGAGGTCAGGGTCCTGCAGTTACACTCCAAGGACTGCTGGATTGGCTGCTGGTGGTCCTACTGGTACAACCACCAATCTTGACTCTGCTCCATCCAGGTAAGTTGTAGTGAATGGTGCTGGTAGAGCAGCTCCACTCCGATAAACATGCCACTAATGGAAAGATGAGATGATATGACGATAAGAGAGGTACTGTTGTGTTCTCTTTGTTTGTCCACAGGTGAGAAGTACCCGCATGGTGGTTCTGATTTCCGTTTGGAGAACTGATTTTATTTATTGACTTTATTTAGATTTGCTTCCAGAGCAGTTGACTAAATTTTAATATTTAAAGGTTGTGGGAACCATGTACTCAAAGTAACCAGGAAATAAAAACAGAACAATTAGCAATATGTTAATGTCTAGAATATTTTAAAGATCTGATAGAAAAGGGGTGGAAATGCCAGGTGATTTTTGCTGATCTCTCCTCCTCCTATAAATCTCATCATACCCCAAATCTGTCCAGAAAGGTCCCTCAGTTCTATGCAGCAGAAGCTATGGGGAAGGAGGAATCATACAAAAAGCATCCCAGTCTGCTAATCAATGGCTTCCCAAGTGTTGAGGAATACATATTGTCCATTCAGCTGAAATTGTTGCATATCAAGGGTGCATTTTTTTCATTAGAACTTGGAGTAAAAGATAACTCGTCAACTCAAAGCACAAATGTGTGAATTCAGGGAGACTTGTGAACTGTTCGCTAGCTTCCAACAATATGTTTCTCACTCAAATTGAAGTGACTGCTTGTTTATATAGCCGGCTCTGGAATAGCCCCCCCCCCCCCTAGCTTCCCCACCTACAGACATTCCTCAAGACTAAAATGTGAATGTTCATTTACATGCCATATTTATTCAGACAACCTGAGAATGCTTTTTCTCAGCCATGAAACTTAAATGATGCTAACATTGTCAAGTGTTGAACCCAACGGGGCCCAAATGCATTCTGTTGTGCTTTTTGCCTCCATACACACTTAATTAGTTAATTCCTCATCCCCCTCACTGCTAAAGTCTGTTCCCTTGCTTTATGCAGGTTAATTAGTTGCTTGAATTTAATGGTTCTCCTTTCCCAAAAGTCCTGCAAACACCCAGCTTGGGTACAGTGTTCACAGATTCATACAGAAATAAGGACTAGCTGAAAGACACTTTGTTCCATATCCAAAATGACCTTTTGAACATACCTTTTCTAGAGATGAACGGCCCCATTTTCCCCACTCCATCTAAATTTTGCATGTCCTCATTCATAAGTCCATTGCATCCTAAATCCTCATGGATTAGTGAATATTTTATTTAAAAATTACAAGAAGTATGTAAATTAATATTTAGATTTGTATATAAAATTATATTTTATGTCAAAAAGTAATTTAAAAATATATCTTTGCTAAATGCACATATTTTAAAATTATTTTATTCTAAAACACTTTTTCAGATTTCAGTACTTTTTCCAGCTGAGAGCTGAAAATTTCAACAGACAGACCAGTGAAGGATATTTACATTTGGATTGATGTATTTGTTCAGGAGGTACAGGGGCAATGGTGGGAGGCAGTGTTGGGAAATGCTGTGGGCCTGGCTTTTTGTCAGCGGTTTCACTGCTCTTACCTAGAGGAGGAAGGACAAGGCAACAGAAAGATTAGTGAGCTTCAGGCACAGTGGTGGAGCCAATCTGGCACACCTACCTCTGTGCCTGCACTGTGGCAATGTTCCTGCCACTGCGTCCCTCTCATACATTCCTGGTAAGCACAGTGACATGGCTGGTGGGAGGTCAGGTGTGTGGCAATGCCTCCCCGAGACAATCACCTCATGGGGAGGTGTGAATTAGGTCAGCTCACATAAACATTCAGACTGAACAAAATTATCCCACAGCCCTTTCCTTTTTCCATTATAGTCATACCTCGGAAGTCGAATAGAATCTGTTCTAGAAGTCCGTTCGACTTCCAAAATGCCCAGAAACCAAGGTGCAGCTTCCGATAGGCTGCAGGAAGCCACAGAACCTGCATCGAACATTTGGGTTCCAAAGAGATCGCAAACTGGAACACTCACTTCCAGGTTCGCTGCATTCGGGAGCCAAAACATTCGACTCGCAAGGCATTTGTCAACCAAGATATGATTGTATAAACAAAAGGAAAGTAGAGACACCTAGGAGAACACCTGTAGTCCCTCATGAGGGTGAGGCAGGGAGAAAGAGAGATGTCCATTCCCAATATTCCACTAGGCTTTCATTTATTAATTGTAGACATTACTTCTCTTATAGAAAATAAAAAAAAATGGCTACCCTGGAAACAGCAAAGGATCAGACTCCAGCTTGACCAAGGCATTATAAGAATGCATAACATAGGGATGGGTTCAGATCTTAGGAATTTTTTACTCATTTCTGTGGGATGAAGTAAATTCAGCATGAATTTACTTATGATTGTGTAAGTTATCACACTGATGTCACACTCTTCTTCTGAAGAGCTGAGAGTTAATAGTATGGAATCAAAAGGAAAAAAAAAAACACAGAGTAGCCATTCTGATATATCTGAAAATTTCCCAGTTTCCCCATGTTGTAGTAGAATCTAGCATAAAAGATGTAGTCAGGGAACCTTGTGGTACAAAACACTACCTCATCATATTTTCTCTGGGAAAGCTGACATCTCCTTTAGAAGAGGGAGTGCTGCTCATTGAGCCTGCTTCAAATGTGCATTACATGACAACATCATTTAAGATTTCCTGTGTAAGGTTTTTGTTTTTGTTTTAACATTAGACATCACATGAAAGCATTGCATCTTGCCAAAGAATTGCTCATTTGGATCAATCTTAAGTGTACATTTGGCTTTCAACTGCTGTTTGGCAATAAGGGCATTTTTACAAGTGACACTAAGGACACCTTGGGATGGTGTTCTATTCAATTTAAAGTGTGTTCTTTAAAAAAATACATTAATTTAAATCAAATGCACTGTCTGATCAATGCACCCATTTAATATATAAATGCAGGACATTTAAATATTTTCTTGGTGTCACTTGTGAAAATACCTTGTTGGCACATGTTCTTTAATGGTAGTTGAAAACCAGCCACAGATAGCTTCCTTACATTTTTGTTAATTTCTAAGAGCTTTGTTTTTATCTGTTTCTCTTTGTCCTCAGCCCTAGCATAAACATCCAATATCAAATACTCCCATTTGAAAAGTTGTCTTTGGAAACTTTGGGGCCTCCTGTCTGCTGATTCCACCAGAATTAAGAACACCACATGAATTGTCTCTCCCTTTGTGGTATTTCAACTTCACAGTTTGAATCAGGAGACACAGAGGGGAGCATGCAATGGAATATATTGGATCCTGGAAGGTCATAGAAAGAGAATTAATGTTGGAGCTCATCATGTCATCTGCACAGAATCTGCAACTGCTGCTCATAACAGACTTGGCTCCCATGGCAAACATTATTTCATTACTAGCTTAGCAGCAGACTAGCTTAGGAAGAAGGAACTATTTGTGTGATAAAGAGCCACAGGAGGCCACTGACTCTGTGAATGCAATTTGACTTTTCACATTCCCCAGGAAGTGTTTCTGATCTGCAAGGCTGCAAGTGCCACACAGTTCTGGCAAAGAGCCGTATGCATAGAAAAACTGAGTAACACTTGATAAGCCATGTACATTAATTAATTCTGCATGACAATGGAATGTGGCTGAAATAATGTATGGCAGCCACTTGTAGGAAAAAGGGGAAATTCATCATGGTATTATACTGAGTGTCAAAGACGGCAATGATTATTTGCCACTTTCTGTATAATGTAATGTAATCTAAAAGTTATTTGGGTTGAATAGGCTTGAACACCCATATTATATACAGAGGTGGTACTGAAGATGCTGTACTGTACTAACTAAGGAAATCAGCCCTGAGTGCTCACTGGAAGGACAGATCCTGAAGCTGAGGCTCCAATACTTTGGGAAGAGAAGACTCCCTGGAAAAGACCCTGATGTTGGGAAAGATTGAGGACACAAGGAGAAGGGGACGACAGAAGACGAGATGGTTGGACAGTGTTCTCGAAGCTACAAACATGAGTTTGACCAAACTGCAGGAGGCAGTGGAAGACAGGAGTGCCTGGCATGCTCTGGTCCATGGGGCCACGAAGAATCGGACACGACTAAATGACTAAACAACTAAACAACAACAACAAAGTTTATAAACAGACATATGGGGTGATTCTACCCAGATGCAAGTCACACAGCATCCAATGTGGCTTACTCTGTAGGTTTCAAAAATATATGTATAAAATCTGCTTGTAGAGTTAGTTGCTGGATAAATCCAACTTGATCTGTTTAATGTTAGATACCATTGATACTGTATTTGTACAGATCCAACTTGGGTGTATTTTAGCCCATTTCATTCTTTATGTCCCAAGTCTCTTTCCCATTTCCTCATGAAAATATTGGGTCCCCCCAATTCTTTTAGGACTTTTTTTTTTTTAGCACAGGGCCTTCTCATTTGCTGCTCCCTGACTTCAGAACTCCCTCCCTAGGGAAGTTAGCCTGGTTCCCTTCTTGTGCTTCTGCCAGAAGGTGAAGACTGTTTAATTCCAGCAGGCCTTTGGGAACTGGGTTTTTTTGTGTGTGTGTGGAAAAGGCTTTAATAGTGCTGTTCTGTTTCTTATTATCTCTATTTAAATGGATTTGTTTTTAATATTGTTTTAAATCTATTAGAATTAAATTACCTTTTTGTATTTTATCTGTACTGTTTTGATTTTATGTAAGCCGCCTTGAGTCCTGGTCTGGGGAAAAGGCAGGATATAAATAAATATAACAACCACAACAACCAATTTAGAAGCAGGATTGAATGGATTTATGAATGAATTTGCTTCAAAAAGTGATTTAGATCAGAGACAGATCACAAATAGACAGATCTGCCCATCCATATTTTAGATAGGGAGATAAATTCTTCCTGCTGTTCTTAAACACCCATAAGTTGATCATAGATGTATTTTAATGGTTTTATTGTTAAATCAACATACACATATGTCCAGAGAGCATAGCAACTCTACAGAATATTCTAACAAGCAGTCCTCCTGTGCCATAAAACTATCCTTTTGTACGATACTACAAATGATAGATATGATCTCCCCTCCCCCTCCTCAATTAAGTGTTTGGTTGCAATAAAAAGTCTTCAGCCATAACTGTCTCCTCAAAAGGATTTCATGGCACCTTATTAATTTATTTTGCTGCTTGATGCCACAGCTCTGGGGGCAGGGAGGGGGGAATCTAGTGGAAACTGCTCTGCACAATATTATTCTAACACATTGGAAGGCATCATTGCAAGTTCTCTTTTGAAATAAAAGTTATAAAGGGAGATTTTAAAAGCCTATAAATCTGTATTCACAGCAGCACTATAGATGCTAATTTTGGGGAAAAAATGAAATAATGTGGAACATTTGCAATATTTTCCACCGGAGCCCCATAGAGTTGTTTTAATGCTGTATTGTCAGTGTGATAAGTGTTGATTTCTCCCCCATTAATTTCACCTTACGTTTATAAAGGAAAGGTGATATATGTCTCTGTTCAAATATCCTTAGTAATGATTATTATTTATTTATGCAGTGTTTAAAGTATGCAAGACATTTTGCATCCAGGCTGCAAGTCAGGAGAGTGCTAAAGCATCTTGCCATGAAGAAAATTAAGAAAAAGGGGCAAAATAGCCTCTATTTTGTTTATGTTTTATGTGTGCCCTCTAGACATTTCTGTGACTCAAACATTATTTTTAGTTTTAAAACCATACCATGTTAGATATGCATCTACACCACACACAAATACCACATGGGACGTACAACTGTGGGATTGTATTGCAAACCTCTCATCTAGCTCTCATCATGTGCAACAAGTGCTGACTCCAAAATGGGATGTGTAGGCACATCTGCATCAGAAGACATTGCTAGTCTGTTCAAAGTTGTCTAGATGAGCATCTGTAATGGCTGAAAACATACAAAAGCTTGCTTCAGCATGCTGGTGTTCATTGATAGGTAGGATTAGGGAACTTATGTGTCATATAGTTCACTCCTTTCCATAGCTGTAAACTTCCCTTTTCTTGCAAGGAATCCTATTCGGAATAAGGGAATTTCCCTTAAAAAAAGGGAAACGTTGACAGCTATGCTCCTGTCCTAAGGACCATAAACTCCTTATTAGCAGGCCATGTTGGGACTATACACTAGTGGCCAAAAAAGTGGAAACCTTTTGGGGAAAGTGTATTTCTGAGATTTGATGGCTTATAACACCACTTTTTTGGGGGTGTTGTAAGGCTGTAATTAAAGCTAAAGGTTACCCAACTAAGTATTAACTGACATGGTGAGAACTTTTGTATATCTCATTTTTTCTGTGTTTCACGTTTCTTCTTTATGACTGCTGTTGTAATAAATAATCAATCATAAAAGTTATTGCATTATATTCTACATCAAATTATCTTTCCGTTGATATATAATTTTATGGTAATACTTCAAAAAAAAAATGGTGTTATGAGCCAGCATACCTCGGAAATACACTTTCCCCAAAAGGTTTCCACAATTTTGGCCAGTAGTGTAGTATATTGCAAACAGCTTAGAGAAGGTACTGAAGAGATATGTAAGAATGACATATTAAATGTAAGAACAATTTAGAATTGTTAAAACAAGTGAGCAACAGCATGTAACAGGCTAAAGGGCAACACTCTAAGGGCATTATCTTCTCTGACCAGAGGGGCTATACAAATATATACAAATATGATGATTTGCTTGGCCAGAAGTGATCAATATGCACTCCACTAAAATTCAAAGCATAAACGCCAAACATGCCCTTCTGAACTCAGAAACAAAGTTTCATCACTTTGCCAATAGTGCAAATAAGTGAT
Organism: Podarcis gaigeae; assembly: GCF_964106915.1. Taxonomy (NCBI): domain Eukaryota; kingdom Metazoa; phylum Chordata; class Lepidosauria; order Squamata; family Lacertidae; genus Podarcis; species Podarcis gaigeae. The sequence continues at coordinate 38,174,408 of NC_139682.1, read as the reverse complement.
GTCCAAAATAATGGTCAGGTTTCAAAGGAACAAGATAAAATGAAATTTGCAAAGACTTAATTTTTGTGTGTGCAAGACTGTTACTTTTACAACAGAACTTCCCCCCTCTCACTTCCTGCACCCACCTAAATCTGCACTAGACAATGTGGAGAATCCCAGTGATGAGATTCCTTTAATAGTGGTAGAGTGGAAGGTGGGAGAGAAAAAAGATGTGGAATCAGAGCCAATGACAGGCAGAACCAACTAATTCCAGTTTTGTCCTTTTTCAGGCTGAGTTGTACAAGGGTAAAGCTGAGACTTCAGAGGAGGAAGCTGGCATCAGGACCACCCTATGGAGTGGATGTAAGAAGGCAGGTAGAGGCTGAGGTTGGTGGAGCGCTGCCCCATTTATTTTAATGGACCATTGGAGAAACTTCAGGGCAGGTTTGGGTAGGTGAAACTTGGTGTTTAAAAGTAATGGGTAAGATCCAATGCGGGAGGCAGTGGAGGACAGAGGTGCCTGGCGTTCTCTGGTCCATGGGGTTAGGGTTAGAGTCGGACACGACTAAACGACTAAACAACAACAACAACAAGATCCAGTGTCCCAATCTGCTCTGCCAACCATCTGGAGAAGATTTTGGGTGTGTTCCAGGTGCTGCAGGAAGGAGAAGAGAAAGGGTTGACCCCTTTGTACAAGTAGAAGTTCATAGTGCAAGCAGGGCACCACAACTGGATATAGAATCATAGAACTGTAGAGGTGGGAGAGATCCTGAGGATAATCATTCAGTGTATTGGAATTTAGTATTTTATTGTTTCATTTCTCCTGAGGTGTTTTAATAGCAATATCCCAGAAAAGCAAAAGGTTTTCAGATGTCTTTGTCTGGGAAAAGGTAAAGGTAAAGAACCCCTGGATGGTTAAGTCCAGTCAGGCAACTATGGGGTTGCAGCAATCATTTCACTTTTCAGGCTGAGGGAGCCGGCATTTGTCCACAGACAGCTTTCCAGATCATGTGGCTAGCATGACTAAACTGCTACTGGTGCATGGAAGACCGTGATGAGTGCCAGAGGACATGGAAATGCCGTTTACCTTGCCTTTGCCTGGTACACCAGCTAAAATAACTCATTCATCTCTCATTTTGCCTACTGGAAAACACTGATCAACACTGATCATTTGCATGTCATCTAGACTTACAGCCAACACTGGAAAGCGAAAGCACAGTACAGTTTGGGGCTAGATGTTGAAGGTTCATTCATTTTGAATTCTGTCTTGAAAAATTATCTTGTCATTTCAAAATTAACTAGAGATGATGCTTGCAAAAACAAGCATCATTTCTTTTGTGATTGCACATGTGTATTCTGTCAGCTAGAAGAAAACATCTAAATATGCTTTATAACCGTGGTAGAAAACCTCAGCCCCATGGACTTACAGGGCCTCCATAATTAGCCCATGGTGTCAGATTTGCAGCAGGTAAAGACCTGATTCAGCCTACAGGACCCCGACAATCACCTGATTGGTGGCACTTGCAATTCCCTATGCCAAAAACTGTGAATAGGGCTTTGCAAGACCGAACCTTCAACTGATCCTTAGATCTTGCAAAGCCCTCTGGAAAGTGCTCCACAAGAACTGTGTGGGCAAAAGAGAGTCACTTGGCATTATTTTCACATCAAGTGATTGACAAGTGGGAAGTCTGTGTGCACATCTTGCTGCTTAGAGGTCCATGACATTTAGAAGCTTGTACAGAAGCCTGTTCCTCAGAACTGGGAATTTGACAGCACTAATACAGAAGAATGTTATATTTGAGCATCACTCAAGAGGAATCATGAACTCCTCCTAAAATAAAATATTAACTGATGATTTAAAGTTGGACCTTGTGATGTGAATTTTTAAAAATGCAGTATTTATTGTTCTATAGCTTTTCAAGTAACCTGATATTTAGTTGAATCAATAGTTACTTGTCACAGAAAAGGTAAACACCCATTATTTTAACTACATCAATATATATTAAATTTTCAATTTAATGAATTTGCATATCTTGACATTTTCAAGGAATTTCTTCAGTTCCAACCTTTACTGCCCCCTCCCCCCCAAAAATTTTATGTATTCTTTGAGATGCCTGCCAGGGAATTTATTTTTAAATCGTAGGGTTTTTATCTTCATTTTGACAGGACTTCTATAATAAAAGGATGCTGAATGCTGGTGGATCTCTGCTTATTTGTATCTAGCAATTTCCCACATTTCTTGCTTTCAAAGGTAGTACCATGTTTGTACCTTTAGCGGATTTCAGCCTTCTCATCCATATGCTAAGGTGAAAATAAACCTTTCAATTGAAGGCTTGTGGCTTGTTTCTAAATGTATGATGACCATATCTTGTTTTAGTGGGTGAATACAGCTGTTATCATGTCTATTATTCATGACGTTATTTCCTTCTGGGCATCCTTCCCTGGTTCCACAGGAATGCAAAGATATGTAAAAATTTATTGCTTGCTTTCTTCTCCAATGTAAAGTTATGGCACTACATTGCTCGCTAGCATTATCATTTGGTTTCTTTTAACCAGCGGTTGCTCTTGCTGTTACAGCTTTATTCGTGCTGTTTTGTTCTCTCTCTTTTAACAAAACATCCTGTTGCTGAGAAGGTGAGCAATGCCATGCTGTTTCTAGAAAAAGAGCTGGACATGGGACCTGCCAGAATGAATTGAGTCCTGGATTAATGTACCCCAAGTGGATTGGTGTGGATCAAAGTAGGGGCAGAATCCACTTCTAATACCATTACATTCTAATACCAAGATTACAAACACGGTGCACTGTCCACCTGATTGAAGGTTAGTTGTTTTGACATTGCTTTCTTGAGGATAAAACCTAGTTTCACTGCCTCCTGAATCACTACAGCATCTGCTCAGTTTCCTCTCCTACAGCACCTACTCTTACCCATTAAAAAAGCATTTATGGAAATCCACTAATCACACTCCTCCATCCCAGTCCAGGCAGAAGCACATTTTTGATGGTTCCAGGAGGAAAAGAAGCCACTTCCATTCCAACAGCACCTTCACCAGCACTGTGGAGGAGTGGGGTGGGGTTGAGTGGGAACATTGAAGGTTAAACCACATGTTCATTGAACCTTCAGGTTTCTGAGCAGCACCCATCCCTCCCTCCCTCCCTGTATATAGTGATGGGGCCAATTTGGATTTTTGTATGTGTGCCCTCTTCTGCAATTCACAGACTGTAGGCTTCTTTCCCACCTGCTCCATACCATAGAGAAGGGTTGAGGAAGCTAGAGATGGGAGATAAATAAATAGGTTGATTGGTTTCATCACTTGGCAGGTGTGTACAGGAAAGGGAAGTGGTTGGCACAACACTTGTGGCCAGGTGGGCACTATGCAAAGGGAGAGGCATAACCCTCTAGTGCAGGCTTAATCTTCTGTCACCCTGAGGAGGAGAGGAAGGCAAAGTCCTGTGTTAGCAGAAGTGTCCTGATCCGGTTTACGGGCGGTTGAGGTCCCAGCTGAGGACCTCGGGACCAGGGCAAGATGGTGGGGTGGGAGGAGGAACGAGAGCCCAGAAGCCAGGGACCTGAGGGTCAGGAAGCAGGGAGTCACAAAGTCAAGGGTCCGAGGGTCGAGAGGCAAGGAGTCAAGAAGCCGAGGTCCAAGGATCAAGAAGCAAGAAGCCAAACGCAGCAAGGCGGGAAACGAGTTGCTGTGACAAAGAGCCGAAGGGAAATGCTGACCTTATATCTCTTCCTGGCTCATGCCACCAGGTGCAGTGAGTTACCAAGTGGACTCACCTGTGCGGCTGCGCCTTGCCTCTCCAGAACAAACTTTAGGAAGTCCCCAGTCCTGCGAAGCCCTACTGGTCACAGGGCCTGGCTCCTGCACGCACTCCTGACAAGAAGTTCATTCCTCTCCCACATGGATAGCTTTGTCTACAATATCCACAATCCACAGTGTAACTAAGTAACATGAGTAACTAATATAAGGCAAAGATATAGATTCTTTGTACATGATTTTGGAGAATGAGGCAGGAATCTTGCCTCTACAGCAATCTCTCAGCACAAATCTAGATTCCTCTGGATTTTCTGCTAGTGGAACAGACCCTGTAGTATTGAGATAAAAGTTATGGCAATCCACCTTCATCTGTTGAAGAGGAAAATATATTATGTGCAACCTGCTTTGCCTCTATCTACTACTCCTATTCCTAGTTGCTGTGGGTGAGTTGAAGCAATATTACAGAGAAACCCCAATAATTGTGTGAAATAGCTCAGATATAATATTGGATGTGTTGGCGGTGTTCACGCATTCCCCTTGAGTGCATCTCCTCCTCTAACATGGAAGTGTGCCTCTACAGCACCTATGCTTCAGCATGCAATACAATTCAGGATGCACAAATCACTGCAGTTCCATATGGCTTTAAGCTTGTGTGGCGTATTTGCTGGTTCAGCTCATTTTCTGTTCCTCCTGGCTTATGCTAGCAAAAGAAATTCCTTACATAAATTGCAGAATTATGCAAAACCATTCTCACGCAAATGATCTGATGGTGTGTGGTGAGGGAGCAACAATTACATTTAGGATCCCTTGGAGGAGCTAACCCCAGCAAAAGAAGAAATGTAAGTAACTGTGTTATCAATAAAAACTCTGATAGTGATGTAAGCCTTACAATAACTATTGATTTTACCATATAAATGGACTGAAGCAAGCCAGCAAGAGGCCATTTTAATAAATCTTATTTAAATGAATGAAGGTGGGCTATCTTGGAGGTATTATCAGTGCATAAAGTATGATGGATGGCTTACCAATTAAGGTAACTAGGTTTCCAAAACGTTAATGGGCTCCAAACTGAGTTCTAATGAGTTTGCTCCAGGCCTAAGACTATATTTGTGGCATAATTATACTCTGTTTACAATATGCATCTTTTACACCCCGAAGCAACAAATAGACTAACTAGTGAAACCCTCATCTGGCTGAACTTTATTTTTTAAATAGATGTTAAGGCCAAAGGGGATCGTTCTTGTCAGCTGCTAATCTGACCTTCAGCAAAACACAGAGATACTTTTAAGTAGCAACCAGCAAGGGTTTGGGTTTGTTGTTTTGTATCTTAGCCAACAGCTTGTTGTTTTAAGTAAAGCACACCACTGGTATATATTGCTCATTGGATACAAAACTGAATACATCTTGGTTAGAGAGAAACATATACTGAAGCCATAGCAAAAAGCAGAAGCCCAATGAAAAACTTTTGTAGAGATATTGTGATCATAAGAGGAGAGTAGTACACCTATAGTATTGTGCATGTGTATTTCAATGAGCTGAGTAAAGTGAAAGATTATGTCATGGGGTGTGGGAAATGTGTATATGAACTTAATACTGCTTAGTTTATCTTTTGGTTGCTATTTTGTTAATGTCAGTATTGTTTTATAGATTATAAATGCTGTATTGATTTGTTAATCGTATGATATGACTTTTGCTTTAATTTTTTAGCTTATTTTTAGCTTATTTTTTAGTTGTTGCTTTGTTAACAGTGTTTCATAGATTGTAATTGTTTTACTGGTGATTAGTTAGTTATTCTGTATTATTTATGCTGTATTTGTAATGCTCTATTATGTTCTAGCATGTTATTCTGATCCTGATCTGATTTTAGGATGTATTTTAAGTGATTGCCTGATTTTATGTTAATGTGTTATACATTTGATGTTAGCGGACCTGAGCCCGGTTTTGGCCAGGGAGGGCGGAGAATAATAATAATAATAATAATAATAATAATAATAATAATAATAATTTATTGTTTGTAAGCTGCTTTGGGATTCCTTTAATGAAAAGTAGAATATAGATATATAATAAAATAAAATTTAAAAATCAAAGGAAGTTCTAGTTCATCTTCATGTTTATTTCCCATCCCCAGCAGGAGGTAGGGAATTATTTTTTTAATAATCATAAGTCAATTGGACATCTATAAAGAAAGTTAGAAAGCAAACCCTGAAGGCCACAAACTAAGGCTTTTTCAGCAGAGGTATTGCTGTTCCTAAGGATGTTTAGTCAATTAATTACTGTTGCTTCACATTGCTTCCAGCTGTTTGCTTAGCATTTCCTGTATCTCCCCTGTTAAAGATATTCACTTTCTTCCCAAAGTTGCAGGAGCAAAGCAAAAAATCAGCCAAATGGTTAGCACAAATTGAACAGGGTAAGTCTTTTTAATTATGGAAATACGTTTATGGGAAAAGCTTCACCTGCTGACATTCTGGGTGTCGCGGGGATTCAAACCACCAAGCTTCTGATCGGCAAGTCCTAGGCTCTGTGGTTTAACCCACAGCGCCACCCGCATCCCTTTCTGGGTGGCTAGCTGGCATCTAAAATCTGAAATGGGAAAAGCTTCACCTGCTGACATTCTTGGTGTCACAGGGATTCGAACCACCAAGCTTCTGATCGGCAAGTCCTAGGCTCTGTGGTTTAACCCACAGCGCCACCCGCATCCCTTTCTGGGTGGCTAGCTGGCATCTAAAATCTGAAATCTGGATGATTCCCTAAAACATGATTCATCCCTAGTAAAAAAGCACCATCTTGTTCTATCAGCTCCATGTTTACCATGTTTGGATAGTAACCTTATGGATATGATGTGGTTAGCTCACCTCATCAATATAGATCAGCCAAGTGGATAACTTTTGAGTGTTACAAATTCCTTGTCATAACATATTTGGTCTCTAGTTATTGTTTGTTATATAAGTTCGACATATAGACATCATTTTGGATAGATGAGATCAATGTCATTATAATTTTGCAATTTTTATTTATGATCAGTTTTTATTGTATGATCATTTTGGAGGGATTAAAATTGTATTTTTAAAAATACCTTTTAACAAAATTCTTATACATTTTTTTGCTCTCATGTGTCTTAAGTGCAAAATTTTGTCTCTTAACATTTCTTGCAGGGTTGTTTGGGATAAAATGAGGAAGAAGAGAACCATGTGCACTAGCTTGAGCTTCTTAGAAGAAAGGTGGGAAATAAATTCAATAAATAAATAACTTGTATGTTGTCCCTGGTATACATTTGGACCCTATACTTCAGCACAACAGCTTGTATTAACATTTTGAAGGCTATGGTGAGCTTTTCATGAACTAAAAGTTCATTTGGATGAACTTGAACTGAACTAGTTCATTTTGTAAAATGACAAACCTGAAGGGCAACTAGTTCCTTTTGGGCAGGATGAACTTGAACTAGAATGAGTTCTTTTTAAAAGTGAATTCTTTAAGCACTTGATTTTTTGGGGGGGAGGTCAGGATTGCGGCTGGGAAGGGAAAATATAAAATTCTCATCCCCAAGTGCTCACACAATATTTTTTTTGGAGTGATTAACAACTATCCACATACCAATTTTCAAGAGACTTGCTTCTGAAGTAACTTCTGCTGCAGTCTGCAGAATACTTTCTCTGGAATAATCTCATAGAAGTCTTGTGGAAGGCTATTTGATAAACAGAAAACAAAAGTAATTTGAGTGCTGCAGCCTGTGTTAGTAATATTCCTGTTTATCATTGCTGCAAAACAGTGACCCTAAGGATTCAGTCTTTGGGGCTCAATAACATCCTGGCTCAGGTTTTGTTGTAGCTCTCCTGCCATGGTCAATAGCATCTTTAATTTGCCATCTGAGCAGGTCTAATTCCATTTTAGTGCTTAGTGATATTTACTGGCATCTGGCTACACAGTTCCGTCTGTTTCCACCATGTGCCCTCTATGCAAATGAAGAGTCACTGAGCCCAGTCCCCACTGGGAAGTGGTCTTCTACAGCTTCCACTCATTTCAATGGGGCCCTTTCCATTTCGTGTCCCCACCCAATCCCACTGTCTCCAATGCACAGCCTATAAAGGAAACAGAGGACTTTGTGTTCATAAAGGGAAATGGAAAAACCATTTACTTGTCTTTGAAAGCACTAACAAGGGCTGAAATGGCAGGTACAGCATAATTAAAGGTTATGTTGATGAGATCAGCAATAGTTGTGTGTTTCCCCCCCTTTTCATTCCAATAACCCTTTTAAATCCCTGTCATCTTTGGTCACTAGTTTTACAGCTGTGACAAGTAATTTTAACAGAAACACTATTAAGGGTTGTAAACTTTAACGATTTTTTTCTCCCTTTCTTTCTTTCTTTCTGTATCCTTGTTGTTGGTTGTTGTAATTAACCAGGTCTATGCACCTTCAAAAAGGGGGGGGGGACAAATTTAATATTACTATAAAAATCAGCATGGCACTTGGCGATACAAACCTTAACAGTCCTCCAACCAAAGAGCCAGCCTGGGCTGACAACGCAAGAGGAGTCATTATTGTAACTAAATTAGACCGTTTGTTTTCTCTCCCTCAAATCGAAATGTGTAGAAGCCTGCTTTATTGCAAAACAGACATTAAAATTCCAGCAAGACCTCAGAGAGAAAGTAATTTCTATTTTATCAGTGCTGTAAAGCTGTCTTTATGTTCTGAAGCAGGAAATATTGCAAGGATATTTATAGCTTCAGCACCAAAGCCAGTTTGAATAGAAATGTTACTGCGGTCGGCAGAGCTGTCATGCTGCTCAGTGGAGCAGGGAATTTTAGTGAATTTGTGAATTACTGTTGCAGTCTTGACAAGTCTTTCAGTGAGGCTGGTGTGTGACTGGATGTTCTGTGGGACTGGGGTAATGATGAAAGCCTTGGGTTGTCTTCAAGAGGCGATTGAAGTGATATCGTGGAACTAATCAATTTCATTAGTCAAACACCTCCTACCAAAGTCCAAGATTCTCAACATTTGTTGTTCGTCCGTCCCCCCAATTCTAAATGCCTCATTCAGTGTGCATTACTATCCAACACACACACACACAGAACTATAGGAGTAGTTCAGTCCTGAATAGCTGGCTGTTCTCTATATCCAGTGGCTGAATTTTTCCTGTGGGAATATTTTTTATTTACTGATTACCATACGTTGTTATCACAATCTTCCTATACAGGTCAGCATACATGTCCTGTCCCCAATTTTGTCCTCACAACAATCTTTGAAGGCAGAATGGGTGAAATATTGTCTTGCTAGTCATCTGCTGAGTGTCCTGGTTGAATAGAGATTTTCACTCAGGTCAGCCCAGGTCCAGCACTCTATCTACAACCTCAGACTGGCACCCTTTATACAGAGGTGGCCAATGTGATGTGTTTCAGCTCTTGTCAGACTCTGTAAGCCATCAGCCCCTATCAGCATGGCCAGTGGTTGAACTGATGAAAGTTGTAGCCCACAACCTCTGAAGGACACCAAGTTGCCTACCCTAGTCATAATGCATAGGAGCAGGACTACAGGAAAACTATTATCTATGCTATGTTTAATACTTATATTGGATGTTTTACCATTCTTCTCCTTGTTTACTTAAATTATTCACATTTTTTTTTACCTCAGTTCCTTAGTAGTCTGTGTGTTCTGGCAAAACTGCCACTCATGGCTTAGACCACACACAAACACAATCTTTAGACAGGCAGATTCAAAAAAAAAAAAAAGGGAAAAAAAGAGGCACAAACAATAGGATGACGATGACCAGACTAAACCCTGGCATATTAGAAATAGTAAAAATCTACATAAAGCTCAAACATGCAGATCACTAAAACAACTGGACTGTCAAATTAACACTAAAAATAATTTATTTTTCTGTTGAGTCCAAAAGAGAATACTATTTTTGTTAAGTCACTGTTTTGTGTTAATAACATCATAGCAAGGATAGTTATAAACAATTATTTGTCAGCTCGGATGTACTGTGTATTCTACTCAATAAAGTCTGTACCTCTTTTGCTGATGGAAATGAAAGACTACAGCAGAGCTCTGAGCTCTCTATAGGTTAAAATCCTCCCCCACCATTTCCTTTAGAGATTGAACTGGAAGCTTTGCAACTTTTTAATGTTCTCAGCATACAATTCAGAAATACACAAAAGGCAATACTATTAAATTTACAATAAATTGTTACCTAAAATAGCAAACATTTTTATACCATTGTCAGCAATCACAAATTACAACTTCTATTAAAACTAACTAGCAATTTTCTTTTGGACCAATCATATATCTCAGAACAGGCACTATAAGCAACAGGATCAACCATAGGGCTTCACCTGTGTTCAGTGGAACAATCTTCCTGCTGAGCCCAGCTGAAGTGATTGGGGATTTTGTCCTCACAACTGCAAGACCTACTGGGAAGAGTTGTTGTGATCACTAGGCCTGTGCAGTTTTTGTTTCTTTGAATAAAGTGTTAACTTCATTGACATGTTTTATTACTGATCCACCCCTGACTGTCTCCTGACACCATCCCACAAACACAGACAGCTGTGGCATTCGCTTTCCACTGAGGTGCATCTGGTATCTTCATTATGCAGTTTCTGTTGTATGCTGAAGATGTACCTTTGACACCTGAGATGGACATTTTTAGGACCCACCCTATTCTAGTGACTGTAGTTTGTTTTAAATTATTTTTAATATTGTATTTTCTATAGTTGCAACCCATCCAGGGACCTCATGGGGAACGATGGGTAATAAATTAAATTAGTAAAAGTCTTAGTAATAATAACAATTATTATTTGGAAGTATGTGTGATAATGCGTTCAAGCTACAATCCTATACACACTTATCTGGGTATAAGTCCCATTGAATTTCTGTAGACCTGTTATAGAACTGCACTGCAAGCATTGCTTGTATGGGACACAAATTGTTTAAGCAAAGAGAAATCCATGTTTTCTCCTTTCCATTAGTGGAAAAGGAACCAAATATCTCATTTGAGTAGAAAAAGTGGCAGTGACTGAAAAGATGGGTTGCAAAGATGGGCCGTGGGGGTGGCAGTGTTAAGAGCAGGAAGGGGGCACCTATTCAAGCTTCACACACTTCATTACAGAAATGAAGAATTGGAAGAAGAGGAAGAGACCAGCTGGGAGTAGAATTAGACTTGTCAAGTGTCTGATAAATCCCAAACCTGACAGTAGTTTCTGGTCCATAGGCATTTATGGCTGGCAGGGAAAGCCTCCTATTGAACTGTGAATGTCAATTCATGACATCTTCCTAGTCTTCTGGGGTTGAAGTGGATGACCCTGCAGAATTTGTGCTCTGTAGGGTTGGGATACAGGCTTCTGATAGATAGCACTCCTCAAGACTAGAATCGTTGCACTGTCCCATCTTGATAGGATTGAGCTAGTCTCTAAACTAGGTAAGGGACACAATATGAGGAAAAATTAGTCCAGATCTATTTATATGCTTACATTTATGTAGAAAATGCTCTTCCAAATTTCTCTGCCCTGCTTGAAGATTTGACCTTCCTGGTTTGTGCTGGAAGACAGCGGCCTAGCGTGGGTTGTCAGCACCCGGGGCAAGGCAAGTAATTTGCGCCCCCTAACCCGGGGCAAGGCAAGTAACTTGCGCCCCCTACCCCCTAACCATGGTCATTAATACTGACGGCTCTACTCTGGGGCAAACTCCGTGGTGACTGCTGCCCTCCGTGGTGTTGTTTTTGCAATTAAAGGACCCCTGCCTCAAATAAAGCATCTTGGGGATTGGGGACTGGGATTTGCCAAGGGAGCTGGGAATTGCAGTTCAGTGGCGGGTCAGGGGGAGAGGGTCCCTTCAGCGTCTGGGTGCCGCGGGCCCCTTTGCGCCAAGACGCGCGTCTTTGGGCGTCGCGGCGCAGCCTTCTCGGTCTCCCTCCCCGGCCCGGCTAGCCCCGACGCGGCTTCTTTCTGGCGCGGGGAGGGGGCGCCTCTGGGGCCAGTGCGTCGGCCGGCCTCCGGGGCGGGTGGGCGGTCTTGGTGCGCAGGCACTAGAGCGCAGGTGGCTCCGGCTGGGCGCTTCATTCGCCGCCGGTGGCGCGTTTGGCGGGCTGCGCGCGTCCAGACAGCGACCTGAGCCTGGGCGGCGTGGCACTTGGTGCCGGAGCCTCCGCCCGCAGCGCCCCGTCGGGAGACAAGGCCGGAAGGAGCCTCGAGCCGGCTGTCGGACGCGGCTGAAGCAGCCAGGGCGGCATGGCAGGCAGCGGCTCCTCGGCGACTCCGGAGGCAGCGAGCGCGCCCCCCCCAGAAGTTGCGCCCGGTGCGGCCGGCCCCCCTTGCACCCCCCACGCTACGCCACTGCTGGAAGAGCAAAGTTTGTCTGAAGAAATCAGCTCTGGTGCTTGTCATTTGTCTTTCATTCTGCTTTGACACATATGTCTCAATCCTGTGAAAAGACAGGAGCTGTGACTTCTAATTTACTTACCTGACATTTCCTTAGCAACCATCCTCATTGATTGATTCATATGAGGTAGTTTTATCAGAAGTCACAGCACTTTGATTCACAGACTTTCCGGACAAATACAGCATGGACAGCTTGTGGACTGTGCTTACAATATTGGTCTATTCCAGAGCCTTTTTTCAGCTGGAACTCACTGGAACTCAGTTCCAGCACCTCTCAGGTGGGCACCATTGCCATTATAAGAGAACAAGGGATGTATTCATGGTGAGTCCTTGCAACTCTTTTTCTAGAAAAATAGCACTGGTGTATTCCCTTTGTGTGCGACAAAGGGTCGTGAGCCAAAAAAAGGGCCTGGATGAGCTCCCTTACTCCTTTGCCCGCTGTGTTGATAATAAAATAAATTATCCCAATCAGAACACCTGGGACAGCAGATGAAAAACCTATAAATGATTATGCAAGAATTATTCCAGAGACAAAGGCCAATAGCTGAATTGAATAAATGCTTTCTAACCATGCGAAGTCCCTGTTATTGATTCTATTCCAGAGATTTAAGCATGAATCAAGTGGAATTACTCTTCTACCACCACAGTTCATGATAAAGCTCCCTCTACTAGCAATCTCTCAAGTTTCCCCACAGCCTGCACATAAGTAAGACTTCAAAATTTCAAGATAATTCTCTGTCAGGCTATGTTTTTCAAACCCTTCTCTGAAAGGTCTCACTTATCAGGAAGATTGGCATATACCAAGGATGTGCACTGGCTCTGTGTGGGTAGTGAATAATGAGGCAAATCACAGTGGTCCAGGAATCTTCTCCCCTTAACCAAGCTGAAACACCATGTCAATAAACTTTGACTCAGGTCAGGATCTTCACAAACTTATTGTAAAACCTTGCTGTGTTGCCACAGTGTGCAGCTGTAAACATGCCCAGAAGGCGGCAGGGATGGAATCCCCTCATATATTACACTTCACCATATTTTTGATTTGGTTAATTTGGCTTTATTAGACTGGCTTGCAGATTCTCTAATTTGTTATATTTTATAAATGTAAGCTGTTACATTCCCATAATGCTGAGTCTTCTTTCCAGTATGTTGGCAAGACCTATTTGTCTGCAATTTGAAAGGCTTCATCCACTCTAGGGGGCCTCCTGGACTACTACATTTCATCTGCATGGCCAAAGGGGGAGAAAGTTATGGATTCCCTGTTGCAGATAATGAGGAAACATGGAGCTTCATTATAAACAGAGTGACTTGGTGCCTGAATTACAAATCAAAGTGAGGGGAGCACAGAAGAACTCAAAAGCAAATCAGAATTTTTAATTTTTCAAAGTTAACATCAGGAATTTAGAATTTAAATTCAGGATTTTTTTAGTCAAAGAAGTGTGTGTGCATGCATGCATGCATGAACAGTATATTGTGTAACAATATGATTGTTGTTGTTTGGTCGTTTAGTCGTGTCCAACTCTTTGTGACCCATGGACCAGAGCACGCCAGGCACTCCTGTCTTTCACTGCCTCCCACAGTTTGATCAAACTCATGTTAGTATTAGTAGCTTCGAGAACACTGTCCAACCATCTCATCCTCTGTCGTATATTGGGATCCACTAGTATTTATCAAAGCAGCCATACTGCTGTAAGCCATGTTCTGGGCACATCACACACAGGGTGATTTTGTCCAGTGGCATGTTACTTGGAGAGTGGCAAGGGAGAGCAGAGTTCTTTCTCCATGTCTAGGCTTTTGCCTCCCACAGAGAAGTCCTTTCCATGAGATCTCAGAAGAGAGGGAAGGTGGGCAGAAGTTCAAGGCTATTTATTTCCACCCACTTGGGTTAGATTTTCCCCCTTTCAATCTTAATTGGCCCTTGGTTGGGTTTTTTCAGCTTTCCCTCAGTGAAGCGTATGTCTTTAGATTGTTAGGCATCAATAATGTTTGTTATGGATAAGGTGGAAATGACATTGGGCAAGATCAACAGAGTGAAGGGCCAACCCTTCAGGGGTCTCAGGGGATGATTGTCTATGGCATGCCCTAAGCTCATGTTGAGGTCTCTGCCTGGCTGGGATCTTCACCCTAGTCACCCAGTGTGACCCAGGGAGCTTGGCTTGCACCATGACAAGGTTCAACACTGGGCAATTCCCTTGGAAGGAGTTTGTCGCTTCCCATCCCCAGCAAATTTCAATTCAGCAGTAGGGGGCTGAGGGGAATGATGAACTGATCCTTGCCCTACTGCCATGCCAACCCAGGTTAGAGAATGCATCTGCCAGGGCAATCACGTCATTGCCCATAGCCAATTCTTAATTTTATTAGGCCACAACAGAGACATTGAAAGAATGCATGACTAATAATTAAAACTTAAGAGTCCTACTTCCAGTCTTTAAATCTTTACTCATTGTTGATTCTAAGGATTGGTTTCATTTTCATAAGTCTAGTAGCTGAAACTATTTTTAAAAACTTCCATAGATTTTCTTCAGGGCAGTTTTAAAGTTCTGATTGTAGACACTAGATACCCTTTATGAGCTAATATGCATCCAGTACCTTTCATCTGTGATTTCCACTGCTATAAACTGATAAGAGTTTTGTGCACCATATAATTTTGATAGTGATGTAGTCTCAATTCTAATGATAACAACCAGTTATAAAATAGCCAGACCTGAATAATATGTTCTTTTTATAAGTGCTGCCTCATAGTCTTTTGCATTTTAATGCAGCTTGGTCATTTTAATGCTTAATGTACTAGCAGCTAAATAATGATTTAATTCATTAGCTGCTTCAAACTCATTTGTGCTTTTCCCCACCAAGTAGACCTATCTAGTTATAACTTCTTTAGGCCTAACAATGTGATGTTGACCTAAGATTTGTGTCTCTTTGAACTCAAAAACACAGAAAGTGCTGGCTTTATCCATGTTATAGCCTGGGTCCCTTCCTGTGTTTTTGAGTTCAAAGAGACACATATTGATTGTTATTTGAAGTCTAAAATATATTAATACTTCCCAAAACCAGCATCATTAAGATGCCATCTGGATTTATGGAAAATATTCTGTGAATAGTATTAATCCGTAAGAATCTATTTGTGGACAGGACATGGAGCAGCTTTACCCATAAAACTCTTCCATTCTGAAGCAACAATGATAGCCACAATGTCAAAAAGAAACTATATAACACAGGCTCCGTGACTTTCATGGTCAGGTTCTAATTGATCAACATATTTGAAGATGAGACAACAATATTGCTTGTTATATTAATATCTCACCTTCCCTCACTGCGTTATTTTTAAGTATCTCGAGCAAGTCAGAAAGAATATTCAAAGGACCATATTTCTGCCAGCTGTAAATGAGATGCAGTAGCTCTGTAAGCTGGGATGGTTTATCCTTAATTGGAATTTGTATGTACTGTATTTATCTCTCCCCCCAATCTATAAATAAGTCTTGTGCTTTGGCAATTACTGATGTCTGCTGTCATTTCTCAAGGCTGGGCTTTTGATGAAGCACTCAGTGTTATAGGCTAATATTTCTCATTCCTATCAGCTCCTAATTCTATTTCTGTATGGAAATATAGCCAAAGCTTTTTGCATGATGATTTTCTTTTTCTTTTTTTGCCTCCTAGAGAAATAAAAAAGATGGAGATGGGAAATGATTGAGGGCTTCGGGTTCTACTCTACTCTACTCTACTCTACTCTACTCTACTCTACTCTACTCAGTTTTCTTGAGGGGAAAGGTTCCATGAGGCAAATCTTTTCTTGAGGAATCACTAAATAAAGAGATGAGTCCCCCTAGCTTCGTCTGTTGTGCCGTGAAATTTTATTGCAGAAGAAGTTGGGGGAGATCTAAGCCAGCATCGTTTGAGCCTTACTCAAAGTGACTTCACTAACCCTACAACAGGCTACAATTCCATTTATAAACATGTATTCTAGCAGGTTTCATATTTATTTTTATATTTGATATGCTCTCTAAATTGAAACAGCTTTTAATGCACCTCCTTGTTTACCTTTGCTCTATACATCTCTCTCTGTGTTGCTCTTCCTCATATCTTTCTTTAGCTTCTTAGTCCTAGTTTTAAGATTGGAATATTCAACATTCAACAAATATTATTCACATGTCTTTATACCTCATAGAGGAGATGGGCTCCATGCATTGTCAAACTAGGGATGGATGAATCTGTTACGTAATTTCAGTTTCTCTCAGTTTCTCATTTTTTCACTCTTAAATTCAGTTCACTTCATTTCCACATCAGCTCGTGTGTTTTTTAAAGCCTGCATGAAAATGTGTACGCATATTTCCATGCTTTTCACCTAAAATACATTTTTCTAGCAATCCTTTCCTAATGATCCATTATTTTCACTAATATAATCATTTCGGTGCATGCTTTTTCCTAATACATGTTTTTCTGCACTCATTTTTGCTTGCAAAAATTGCGCTGTAAAATTCAAATAATAGCTGTCTTTTGGTTGGTTTGGTATATGTGAATTAGGTACATTTGTATTAAATGCAAAGTGAATTAATTCCCCCTTCATCTCTAGTCCAAACACACCATTTTAGTTTGATGAAGTTTCAACAAGTCTGATATACTGACCAAAGCACATCACCCTCAGATCTGTAATTTCATTCATAGCTTAAAGCCATGTCTTTCACACATGCAAAATAATTATTCAGCATGATATGGGAATTATTACATGTTAGGATTGATATAAAACCTGACATTCTTACTCTTTTTCACTATAACACTTCTTTCTGTCTCTAAATTCTGCTATGTTGATTTTCAACAAAGGCCCAGTATTCCTAACTGTAAAATGTAGTAGATGCTAGAGGGCACCTGGGCTGGATCTAGACACATCAAAGAAGCGTTTCAGTTAAACGTGTTGCAAATTTTGTATGAGAAATTGGGTTGACAAAAATGAAACTCCACAGCGCCATCTGATGTCACAGTGTTAGAATAAATAAACAACACATATAAAGCCCTTTTTCTTTGTCAATGTAGCTGCGTCCTTGGTAGCTGTCCTCCCCAAGCATATTTTCAGTTATAATTTGATCCATCTGCTTATCCTAAGATAAATTTATAGGGTACCCCAGATTTCCCTTTTCAAGAGTAGATGGCAGGATAACAAGAATGAGTCTTGTGTGTCATAATGGTCACAAAGAGACGTAAAGCATAAGTCTGGTTGGTTGGATAAATCTATGCTGTCTATCATGCAATAGTCCCAAAACATTAATGCCCTTGCTACATATGAACATACTTTCTATGAATACTGACTTCACTTCGATACACATATGGACATTTAAATGGCACGTACTGATCTAGATGTGTAAGCTGAGATTGATGCACTGGTGTTGAAAGCATTGCTAATGTGAGCTGGTGGGCAGGTATTTTACCCTTCTTTTTTCTTCTTCTTGTGTTTTTCTTCTTACTTACTTCCTCCCCCCCTCTTCATGATTTTGCAATAAAAATAATGAAAAAATGAAAAAAACTGGTCTGCATTTTTCAGGACTGGTGGTGTGGTGTCATAGAGCCATCCTCCCCACACTAGCCTTGCTTCCACACAACAGGACATTGTGGGGGCAAAGCAGGGTGGCAGCCAGGTTGGACTGTGCAGGCACACTGGCAAGAGTGCCAGATAGCTCAACTGGTGTGCCCATGCAGCCCCGACATTGCTGCCACCCTGGTAATTGGCAGCTATGCCAGTGTCAATAGAATGCCTCTGCAGCACCACCCTAACATGCCAGTCTGGCATGTATTCCTTTCTGTAGGTTGACCGTTCTTCTCCATTCAAATGAATGAGAATGCCTTTTGAATGAAGGGACTTCGTATCTGCAGTGGGAGACAGGATTCTTTAAAAAGTTGAATACTCTAATAGTTCAAACATTTGGGTGGGGGGATATTTCCTACTCACTTGAAAGAAATAACTATTTTTGGTCCCAGGATCAAATGGGAAAATATTCAGCACTGCCCTATTCATAAGATCCCACTGCAGAACTGGGTGAATTATTTGTCTTTAATTATGATGAGCAAATTTCTTTGCCTCCAGCGAGCTCAATAAGAAAGCATTCCTCAGAAAGAGCTTTGAAGAATGATATATGAAAGATGCCACAAAACATCTTGAGACCAACAGCTATAATTATCCTTTGAATAATTTCCCACCATTATTCAGCCCTTGCATATCGAGCATATAAAGGGCCCTTCCAGGCCACCAAGAAGCTCTTGGGTCTCAGGATTTACGGCTCATTGTGAAGGAGTCCAATTTTGTTTGGTGCCCCCAGGAAATGTATATTTAAATTGTCAATGGGATAAAGAAAAATGTGGTACTTTATTCTTTATGTTCTTTGTCTTCTGATAATTTTGGTACATTGCATTTCTTACTAAGCCTGTGAGAGCAATAAACATGAAGGCCTACAACTTAAATACGCCCCTTCATTCACACAAACACCCTGGAATGAAGATCAAAGCATATATGGAGCGACTAAAGGGCCACAACTTTATTGTTTATTCCAATATTTATTATCTAAATCACCTTTCAAGCAAGGCATTCAAGGCGGATTGCAATTTTAAAACACTAAAACAGCAAATGGAACAAAAATATAGAACAAAAGATTTCTTTCAGGCTGATGGCAGGTGATGATGGCACGAAAACTATGGTCTAGGCTTCTTGGCTTTTGGCTTCCCTCAGAGCACATAGATCTTAACTATCTCTGAGAAAGGTAGTTCTGGACACAAGAACTAGGAGGGCACTGACTTCTTCGAAATGGTCGAGATCACCCTTGCTTCAAGCATCATATTCATGCTTTTCTTTGCTGCTCATCCAAAGGTTTGCCAATGATGTTTTCTCTCACTGCAGCTGGTGATCTAGATAGGACAAAGCTCTCCAAATCTCACATATTATGCTGCAGGAGCTGGGACAAAGTTGTGCAGACCCACAAACATTGGACTGGAAAATGAGCTTCTAGGAATGATATAGAGAAACTCCCCCAACCTTTACTGCTTTGAGTTACAAAAGAAAACTAGTGGTGGGAGGAGAGGGGGGGAAACGTGGGATGAGAAGATCGGTGGTGATAAGCGAAACCGAAGAAGTGGTGGTCAGTGAAGTGGTGGTTCTGTTGTTTCAACAATCTCATCCATTGATCTGTTTTCCACACCCCTTTGTGAAAGGGTCTGAAGCTGTGAGCAAAAAAGCTCTATCAGAGGAAAGATGAAACAAATTCCCACTGCAGATGCTACCTTTCCCTAATACTAAGGCAGACTCTTTATGAGCCAAAGTAAACATGGATACCATTGATGCAATTAATTTTTTTGTGATTGGGTTTTTGAAAAGTAAATAGAAGGCACATGGGGGGGGGGATTTTGGATAGGAAGGCTGGAGAGGACAACCCTTGTCCTATGTGAAATGGAAGGAAAGATCTCTTTTGCAGAAATGGATGCTTTCCTTCTGATGCAAATAGCAAGCGCAGGGCATCAGATCTGGATCAGGACCATATTGCATGTTCTCAAGCAAAAGCCATTTATTGATTGAAACGTTACCTGTAGAATGACTTATTTAGAGTTAATACATAACTATTTAGTATAATTTGTGTAGTGCTGAACTGAGATCTTATCTGCAATATAATTTGTCTGTATTTTGTAGGAGATACATTTGTTATCAAAAAGATGGAAAATATGTTTAAGCATTCAAGGACTTGTTACTGTTTCTCCTCTCAGCTGAATAAAAGGGATTGTGGAGTGGCAATTATCAGTTCAAGTTTCTTCTTTTCAATAAGGGATGAATTTTGAGAAGCAAAAGGGAACTGGTATTAACTTCTACTCATACTTCTAATCTTGTGATCATAATAATCATACTTAGATCCACTGATGCCTCAGATTTTGGTCTGCATGCTTTTTATAAAATATTATTTAAGGAGCTTCAGAAATTCTTTGATGAAACAATCATATTAGTGGAGGGCTCCAGTGCTGTTTAGAATGAAGAACAAAGTAAATTTTATGGAACTGGGTCTATTTAGCACTTTTATCACCTAATTCTTTTTGAAATCAAGTTAGATAACTGAATATAACAGAAAAGATATGCACAGCTATATCCATAACTCAATGATTATACTTTTTACTCATCAGGATCATTCTTCTTTTTCAAGAATAAACTTTTTTATGGATGTTTAAGACAACAGAAAGGGTAGATCTGGAAAATGAGAAACTTGAAAAATAACCAAGGTCTTTTTTTGTGTTTTCTGTTGTCATTGGTGCCAGTATGAAAATAATAGGTTGAGAAGATCCTATGGTGATTGAACAATATCATTTTAAATGACCATCTTTCAGAAGAAGAATTATCAAAGCGGTTAAGATTTTCATAATAACAACACACAAGGTCCAAAGTTTGGGAGGGAGGCAGAAAAGACCTCAACCAAATAGGAATTTTGTTAAAGAAATAGAAGCAATTGCCTAAAAGAAACCAAGAAACTGGAAGAAAAATATAAACTAAAGTGGAAGCATGAAGCATTTTAGGGCACAGAAAGAGGCTGTGCAACACACCCACACCCACCCTTTTTTGAGAATTTCAATGAAATATTTTTTAATTTTTTTAATCTGCTAGTAAAGTTAAAATTTGAACATTCTATATCTCCAATTTTTTTAAAAGAAAGAATAGGAAACCATTAGCTACCATGTAACTGAAAATTGCTTCAAAGTTTAAGATTTATCATCAACAATTCTATTTACCAGACAGAGCCAGCACCTGATTCAGGGGTCTTTGGGCAAGATGTTCTCAGTGCAGAAGTGGCTCATTGGGTTGCTGTGCCAGTTTCTCATCAGGTGGGTCACTGGTGCTTACTGGAAGTGAGTGTGGGAGGTAGTAGGGAAGATAGGCACAATGCAAATGCACCGGTGGAGCCAATCTGGCATTCCTGCTGGTGTGTTTGAGCCAACCTCCTCGCCACTTTGCCTCTACCCCTCTCCCTCCTAGTAAGCAGCAGCAACCCACCTGCTGAGAACCTAGTGTGGTGGCTCAGCCCCACCTGCTGAGATGTGTCTGCCTCAGTGGGTTCTCTCATCAGTATCTGCCCAGGTCCTCTGGTCCCATTCCACACCAGTGTGTATAGGGAAGGAGCCAGGAAAGTGGGGGCTGCTGCTGCTTCTCCTTGATCCTGTTCTGATCTCCTTGATTGCTCACTCAGAGCTATAAGTGACAGCAAGGGGAAGGAGCAGGCCTGTGCAGCAGCGGTGGGGGGAGGGGGAGGGGAGGCAGACAGGCCAGGAACTCAGATGGTTAAGCTGGCTACTTTTTTGTTTGAGTATATAACTTTATTCTAACAAGACTCCCACTGCAGTGGCCTGAAAAGGAGCAATGGGCCCGGTTGCATCAGTAAGGGCCTTGGCAGACACCTGGTTATGCAAACTCCTAAAGCCAACTTTGCTAAGTATTCGTAAATCATGTGTTTCTATATCTTTTGTCAAATAGCATGAAGGTGCTTTAATTCACTCCTGAACATAAACTTTCTGTTGAATAGCCTGGTAAGCACTATCCTATCAGATGAGAATCATCCTATTGGATTCTTTTATTATTGAAACAGCATTTCGAAGTTAATTATTTTTCCTAATCATCTAAACTCTTTCATAGCTAATTATAATTATGTCAATCAGATGGATTTATTTTGGTGAAGGGAATGACTGATTAATGTTAGGTGAGTTACTGAAACCATTTTATAGTCAAATTCAAAGCTATTCCATTTCCAGATCTTAGTCTTTTCTGTTAAGTTAAAAAAAAAAGGCTATTGATAGATTCAATTGGAAATATATTGATTATACTGTAAATGTTTTTGAGACTGGTCTCATTAGGAGATTGATTGGAATGAATTTTATCTCACCAGAAGCTAATGCAGCCATTAATGGTTCATCGTCTAGTACGTTTTATTTGAGGAGTTGAATTTGACAGGATGTCTCTACTGCCTCTCTGGTATGCTTTATGTATAGATCTGGATGAACTAAATTGAATTTTGAGATATAAAAAAGTAATGATGGGCAGATCAGTCCTGTGCTGTCCCATCAGTCAACTGAAATTCTCTATACTTTGCTGTGTCTTGGAAGTGGGAAATCATTTTTTTTGTGAACTGACTGATAAATTTACTGGTTGGTGAATTATACCTTGCTATACATTGCACATAATGTGCCAAAATGAAGTTGTATGTACATTTTTAGAGCATGTCCGATTAAATTAATGTTTGGACGAGGTCCTTTGTGTGTTCTTTGTGATGACAAAACAATGTTCATGAAGAAATTACACTATGTTGTTCATAACATGCAGGAAAAAAATGACATATAAATGATTTAGTGTCATGCAAGAATCAATTCCTGCATGTGCACATTTACAAGTTTAATGCTGTGAACAAGTTGTAGCATCATAATGTACTGCAAGATGTTATGCATCATTCACGTTCCCATCCATTCTCTCACTGGCTGTTTCCACTGTGTGATCCCTCCCTATGTTGTAGGCTCTGTCCTATCCAAAAATATTGTAAAGATTGCTTTCCAGAGTTAGCTCTGCCCAGCAGTGGTTAGGGTGGTGCAGGCAGGTCGGCACTGCACACTTGGTTTCCCAATGCTGAGTGTCACTGCTAGTTACTGAGGGGTGGAGGGGCAAGGCATGGGGAACTCAGCATGATGCAAGCACAGTGGCAGGAGCATCTGGTTGTATGTGTCATTGCACCAGGGCTGAGCTCCCTGTGCCTTGCCCCTTCCATTGTCCCTCTCAGTAATCAACAATCATGCTCTGCATTGGGAAACCAGATGTGCAACACCACCACTGCACAACTCATGGCTGTTGGCTCTGCCTAGCCCTCCTGCTGCTACAGTCATTGTGTCTGTTTCTCACCCCTTTTGATTCTTTGTTCTGCAACCTAAACTCCTTTTTATTGCCTTTATTTCACCTTTGTCTTCCCTGAAGCGTCTTACTGCAGTATGAAAAGTACACCTTTTCTTTCGCGCTGGGAAACATATTATTGTAAATAGCCAGGAATTCTTTTTCACAGTACGTATGGCCAGATTCAAGTAATGAGTCCTGCTAGTGGAAGCTCGCACCAGGACTCCCACTAACACAACAGGCCTTTTCACATCAGGCAAGCAGAATGATGGAGTGATCTCCTTAGCACTACATTGAATTCTACCCATAATATTTTATTTGGACATGTTTCCTTTAATCAATGGTACATGATTGCCTTTCAATATGTTTTTCATGCACACCCCTTGACCAGTTTACATGGTGACTGTTCTTGTGTGTGAGGGATGCTCACATTGGCCCTTTGTGGCCCTTTGTCGAGCTTACATGATTTTAAACTTAATATTAAGTTAATAAGACTGTGTGGTCATGTTCTCTGCAAGCGTTCTCTATCACCATGAGAAAATATTGTAACAAAATGTGGTGTGGCTGGGTGAGCATGATCTTTTATTTAATAAGGCTAAAGAAGAGATTAAAGGTTGTGCTACCAGTGAAAAAACCAACAGGCACCGAAGAAGCTAACAGGATGTCATAAAACCAGCCAAACGAAAAGGCCCAGAGGAGGAATAGTGAAGACACTGGATACTTTGACCACAGAGGAACAGTTAATGGAATGTAGAAAGATGAAACCATCAGTGACAACCTGCCAGAGGTGCTTCCTAATTCAGAGACCTGGGTCATGGGAAATTCCAGTATAACTAATGACAAGAAGTCTAGGTCCAGTGAAGATAAATGCAACTGGATTCTGGTTAAGCTGCATAGTAAATTGCCAATGATTGCCCCTTCACCAAATCAACTACAGCAGGGCTGACTCCCTGATCATGTTCTAGTGTGGATAAGATTGAAACAATCAGAGATGTTATCAATGAATAAGAACACAAAAGCAGCAACCGTCAGATCAGCAATCATATATATATTTGAAGCAGAAAAAAATAGATAAGCCACACAGCCTGGAAGCCGCAAAACTGAACAGAATGCATTGCTAGTTCAATGTTGCCCTTCAACATTGTGGAAAGCAAAGGCTTTAAGAAGTTTGTAAGCACACTTTGGCTCCAATTTCGTATAACTACTAAGCAGTCAGTATATTGCTGGCCCTGTCACAGAGCACAGAACAAAAGAGGAATAGAAAATGCATTAAGAAAATCAGTTCAGAAAACAGTCTACTTCACAAGTGACTTTTGGATTGGTAACCAGATGAAATCATACCTCTGCATTGGAGTGCAACTTCATTGATTCCTGTCATTATTAACAAAAAAACAAAAACAAAATTGCAACGGTGACACCTAGATTGTTTTCTGGAACACACAATGGTGACAATATATCCAGACAGTTGCAGGAAGTGATAGCTGACTGGGTGACTTCATTGATTTTAGTGAAGGGCTGTATTGCTACCGATAATGGTTGCAATTTCTTTAAACCTGTGAGACTAAGCAGCACGAATCATGTGCAATGCATTGAACACTGCCCACTTCTGGTTGTTCATTCTGCTTTGCCTCTGTAAGTGTGAGAAAAGTACTAGTTAGCTAGCAAGAACAAAGCTAGCAAGAATAATCTGTGTGCACTTTAGATAGCTGCAGGCTGCAATGGAGACCATAAGAGCAATTCAGGTATGACATGGCCTACCAGAATATTAATTCATACTTGATGTACACACGGATTCCAGACAAACTTCAACTAATATCTGAGGAGGAGGAGGAGGAGGAGGAAGAAGGGAAGGAGGCGGCGGCATGGAACTTTACCAGACATGCTTCCAGTAATGACAATGATACTGGGGTGGAGGTGGGTGGCAACACTGGTGATGATGAAGGCACATTGCATGATGAATTCTACTAGGAGGACACCACAGCAACAAATGAAGGTATTCAAGTTGACAATACATTTAACATGAAAAAAATTGGTGGTTATTTGCGTACCTGCCGTTAAGCTTCTCTGTGGTAGTTTGTTATTTTTGAATAAAGTGTGCTAATGGTAACATTTACTTCACTGCTAATGAGTTATTCTGTGTACAAGTACTAAAATAAGCTACAGGCACAATGAATTGCAACCCAACACGCAGTGCTGAACAAAAGAGTTGAATATGTGGATAGATAATATTTTGAGCCTATTCATGACCTGCACACGTCTGCAAATGGAATGATTAGTTTGAAACACTGTCCGCTATATCTTCATTGTAACATTTTATTGCTGTAAATGCATAGTATTATGTCAGATTCATACTTAGTATAAGTCTTGCATTTAAGAGTGCCCCTCTTAGGTCTTTGTAAATAAAAGTACTATAATGAGGCCATTTTTATTTTATTTTTAAACATCAGTCTCATGCTACCATAGATTCTATCACAGCATAGATGTATATAATGGCATTATCACATTATGCTATCAGCAGTTTCATTTTCAATTACTTTTCTAATGATCCCAACATGGAATTTCTCTTCTTCACCACTGCAGCACACTGGATCAACATCTTCCATGAGCTATTATGACCTCAAGGTCTCATTCTTGGTCTGTCACTGTCAGTTCAAACCTCATGAGTGTATATGTGAAATTCAGACTTATTGGGTCAACATGTATTACTTTACATTTGTTTACTCTGAATTGCATTTGCAATTTTACCATCCATTCACACAGTTTGCTTGTTTTAACAACCCTGAACAATTAAGTATCATCAGCAATGAGGCATGATGGCTGTTGCAGTCCAAGAGCAGATGGAGGGCCACAGATTCTTCATTTGGTTCCAGAAATTTCTGCACTGAACAGACCATAACCGATGCTCTAGATACACCACAAGACAAGCTAAATTCATGAAGATTCACCAGCTAGCATAAAATAATCTTTCTGAAGATGGCTGTGAACAGGGCTATTTTTCTAGAAAAAGAGGTGCTGGAACTCACCATGAATACCTTCTTTGTTCTCTTAAAATGGCAATGGTACCCACCTGAGAGGTGCTGGTGCTGAGTTCCAGGGAGGGCCATCTGAAAAATGCCCTGGTTGTAGAACTTATGTTGTACACTGTAACATGGTGTTCTTCTCCACTGATGAGCGCTGCACCCCATAGTTGCCTTTGACTGGACTTAACTGCCCAGGGATCCTTTACCTTTACCTTTACCTTTACCTTACATTGACCTAATCACTTACTTGATCAAATCCATGGTGCCCTGCTTTCTTGAGGTAAAAGTATAAAAGGCACTGTCTCTCAAAGCTTCTGCGACACATATATTTATTTAATCAAATTTATATACTGCTTGATTGTAAAACAACAACAACCCTTGCAACAATTTACAAAAATATAAAACAAAGCATTTAAATGATTGATAGAAACAGTTTAAAACAGGTATTTGAAAACTCTCAAAAGATAATTAAAATCAACCAAAGCTAAAAAGCGATAAAGGGAGATATAACTTCTACATGTCTGGATAGGCTAGCCTAAACAAAAATGTTTCAAGCTGGTTCCAAAAAGCACACAGTAAAGGTGCTTGTCTGATAACTGATGCCTGCAAGTTATGACTCCTTTCTGTGCAATGTCCCTTCAGGCTAAAACCTGCAAGAGAAAATCACGCTAGGAAATGAATTTAATTGGATTCTGTTTTTTTTAAAAAAAATATTTTATTTAGTTTTGTTTGAAAAGTTCACAAGAACTTTTTGGAGCTTCATAGGCAATTTTGTGTGGCTGCAACAGCAAAAAAAGTGTGAAAAAAGAGTCATACAAGCTCCTTAATTGGTCTTAATTCATAGGACTGAACCTAGTGAGCTAGAAAATAGAATAGAAAAGAAAACTAAATGTGATGAGATAGATGTGCCTGCAGTATTTCAGCTAGAGTTCATTTCTGACTGATAATGGGTCACTTCCAGTGGTCAAAAAGTTCTGTTTTGTATCAAAACCACTTCAATCTGAAATCAGCTACAAATACTTCAAAGTTTTGAAATAATCTAATGAGAGGTCTGTTTCTCAAAATGAACTGCACCATAAAACACTCACAGCTTTGTAAAACGACAGTCTACATGCACCCAGGCAGACGTTTTAAAGGAAGAAAGGCAATTTGGAAGCTACTCTTGCCTCTAGTTTGAAGACAAGAACAATGGAATTCTTGATAAAACTGAAAAGCCAGCCACTTCAAGGGAAAATTCCCCTCCATATGTGTAATTAGATTGTTGAATTCACTGTCACAGGAAGTGGCAGAGGCAGTAAATTTGACAAAAAACAATTGGGGAATTTTAGATGACAATAATAGCTGAGTACTCATTAATAGTACCAATCTGGGGTAGAGAATGAAAAAGTCTGATTCATTATGCTTTAGCAATATTAGGCATGAAGATTAGACCTATTCAGGGTCTGCTTTCCACATCTGCATGACATTGAGGGACTTACAGCTAGAGATGAGGGCATTTCACCCATTTCAGCCTGTTCCTTGGTTGTTGTGTAAGTTTTGCTTTTGTCCCACTCCTCAGAGATTCCTGTTCTAGAGCTGCGTCAACATTTTGAAAAAAGACCAATTCCTGGTGCAATGATTTTGGAGATTTTTCTTTCTCACACCCCTTGTCCCAGAAAAATGAGACAAATTCATTCCAAATATTCTCCACCATTTTCCCAACCCCAATGAAAAGAAAAATTATCCTCACAAATAGGATGGACAATTTCAAAAGTTCATTTGTTCATAGCTCTATGGACGAATTCTAAAATAAACTTCAGCAGTGGTGAAAGCAATTTGCATACCAATCCAAAATTTCTCCAATGAAAATAGGGGCGTCCTATTCTTATAATAATAATTTTATTATTTATACCCCACCCATCTGATTGGGTTGCCCCAACCACTCTGGGCAGCTTCCAACATATATAAGAAAATAATAAAACATTAAACATTTAAAAAAAACACTTCCCTATGAAGGGCTGCATTTGAATAGTGCGGGGGTTGGATAACTCCATACCCGCTAACATTTCTCCAATGAAAATAGGGACATCCTAAGGAAAAGTGGGGCATTCCGGGATTAAATCAGAAACCAGGACAGCTTCTGTAAATCCAGGACTGTCCCTGGAAATTAGGGACACTTGGAGGGTCTGAATTTGCCACATCTTTCCATTCTCTTTCCTCCTTCTAGTGTACATAAGGCAGCAGCAGATGGAAGGAAGTGGAAGAAAAAACAGCTAGCTGAAAGAGTGGGGAAAGGTACAGGTTAACATCAGGCCCCTGCAGAAGCAGCTATGTGTAAGAGGCTGTTTTGAAAGGAATTTAATATCAGATCTAGGCCTTGTCAAGGCTGTACACTATCTGGCTAAGTGGCATCTGCTGCTCAGGACACATTCCAAACCAGCACACTTTGCATTGGTGCTGGGAAGGCAGGATGTAAGACAAGCCTGCCTGGGGCAGGGGGTGCTGGTGGTCCTGAAGGAGCAATGCCAAAGAAGGGCAAAGGCAAGGACCCACCCCCTATTCATAGCTGCATTGGGCATGGTTTTATATTTGGCATTGTATCTTTCCCTGTGGGGTTGTGTTTTTCTCAAGGCCACTTCTAGTGTGAGAGGCTGGACATGGTCTGAAGTGGTGTCAGCACCAGATTTAGGGTGGCAATGGGTCCCCCACCCCACAGGGTGTCACGCCAATGGGGCACAAAACTGAGAACATCCATAACTGAGAAGTTTCATTTTGGGGCACTACATTTTAGCCTTACTCAAGGTGCTGTATGTCCACAGATGTCCACCTCTGATTATGTGTGTTAATAGAAAGTGGTTTCATGCCACTGAAGTGAGAGTCTAATATTGCATGGAACAGTGCCCTTGCTAGGTGGGAGGAAGGTGACAGAGTGGTGAGTTTTTATCCTAGGTGAAAGCTGGATTACAAGTCCTGACTGATTATTTATTTATTTTTTAGTAAGTGTTGCCTGATGCTATCTTCTTCTACATGCCTGCTGTCAGTGCCAGAATGTCCTTCCACTTCCAAAATAGTGGGAATTTTTGTCCCAATAAGGAGGAGTGGGGTGCTAATGAAAGCCATTTTCAACAACTCTCCAATATAAAGCTAAATGAACTTCAAAGCCTCATTTATCATGGTGATGTCTGTATTTGTAAAGGTTCAATTATGTTATGTTTTAAGAATATGTTAGCTTCACCTTTTTGTAATAAAACTTGTAGATTTTTACTTGTTATAGGGACTGAAAAGTTTTCCTGGCTCTACCATGAATGAAAGAAAATCCCAGCTGTGATGAAGAAGCAGATTGGCAGGGGGTTGGACTCGATGGCCCTTGTGGTCTCTTCCAACTCTATGATTCTATGATTCAGATGCTGTGGAAATAGACAACTTTTTGCACAACCTTGTGTGGACCAGTGATGATTAATGAAACTGAGGGTAAAGACTGTGAATATTTTCATTACCTATTCAGGTTCTTGATATCAGTCAAGTGGCTTTTTGGACTTTGCAAACATTATTAGATTACTAAGAAGGCTAAAACATATCATGGTAGACACAGAGGCTACCATAAAAATGAAATCTAATGATAATTATGCACACCAGGCTAGTCAACCAGAAACTCTATTAGCTAATGAGATTAGACAGCAATCCTGTCCAGTGCCAATTAATCACACACCGATGCCAATATACCTGAGTTTAAAAGGGCACCTGATTATCTGGGAGGAGGGAGAAATAACACTGCAGTATCAGAATCTTGTGGTTTATTTAAAACCCAGTGAATTAAATTTAGGGAAGAATTTCAGTTTAGAAAACAGGAAAATAGAGGAAGGGAAACTTAGGATGTACAAAATTAGGCATGTTATGGAAAAAGCTGAAAGGGAAAAGTCGTCCCCCCCATAATATTTTAGAGCAAGGGGTCACCAAATGAAGCTGAATACTGGGAGACTCAGTTCAGACTAGAGGAAGTACTCCTTTATGCAATGCATACATGCAAAACAAAAGGACCACACAATGGAATATGTTACCATAAAATGTAGTGATGATCACCAACTTTGATGGCTTTAAAAGGGGGATTAGATGAATTAATAGACGTTAAGACTATTAATAAGGGACACGGGTGGCGCTGTGGGTTAAACCACAGAGCCTAGGACTTGCCGATCAGAAGGTTGGCGGTTTGAATCCCCGCAACGGGGTGAGCTCCCGTTGCTCAGTCCCTGCTCCTGCCAACCTAGCAGTTTGAAAGCACGTCAAAGTGCAAGTAGATAAATAGGTACCGCTTCAGTGGGAAGGTAAACAGTGTTTCCGTGCGCTGCTCTGGTTCGCCAGAAGCGGCTTAGTCATGCTGGCCACATGACCCGGAAGCTGTACGCCGGCTCCCTCGGCCAATAAAGCGAGATGAGCGCCGCAACCCCAGAGTTGGTCGCGACTGGACCTAATGGTCAGGGGTCCCTTTACCTTTACCTAAGGCTATTAATTGTGATAAGGCTACTAGTTGTAATGCCTTTGTTTTAGTAATTGTGAAGCAACATGGCTGAATTAAATAATGTTGAAATGAGTACTAAAATGCACTATATTCCATTAGCTTTGCATGGTGTGGAAGCTCAGCTATAAGGTAGATATTAATAGTGAGGGAAACACTGTGGAGATGGAATAAACTGCTATGTGAATGCAACCTAAGTCTGTTGAAGCAAAAAACAACAAAGAGCATTGCGTAACCTTAAATAAGGGGTGGGAAACTTGAGATCCTCCACATGTTGTTGAACTCCAACTCCAGGCAGCCCAGCTAACAGGATCAATGGTCATAGGAGATTAGACTTGTAGTTTAGGAGCATCTAGAGGGCCAGAGGTTCCCCACCCCTGACTTAAAGACTAACAAATTTATTATAATAGAAGGTTTCATGAACTGCCACAATCCCCTTTGTTGTCCTTTATGCATGTAGTTATCTGTACGCTTCTCTTTGTAACTCTCTCCCATTAAAATGTGAGCCGCACAGATACACAGTGGGAAACCATCCAGTGTGTATCTTACCAGTATATTGAGTGAGAAAACAAATTAACCAAGGCCCTTTGATCTCAAGATTAGCTACTGGTCGTTTACCTACGGGGTTTTATCTGAAATGAAGCTCTAATCACACTAGCCACATACATGGTTTAAGAAGAGATTAAAATTAAGTTTCTCAAATATGCCCTGCATTTAAATTTCATATTTCAACACAACAGGGCTCAATCCTGAATTCCTTATGCAAGCAATATTCTCAATGGAATTAAAGATTTCTCCGAATACGCATAATGGAACAGAAGATCCATGCTTGATAAGGATTAACAAGGCTTTCAGTTCCCTCTGTATGTTGGATGGATACCCATCCAAATATTTATTATACATTTAATGGCCTGGGTGATGTTATTTACATAGTCATTACATTTATCTAGGAGGGAAGAATAGTATCACAACTCAAAATGATGGCTGGTTGATTATGTAGATCTGCTCAATGACAGATTGGTCGTCCCTAAGAATGGCAAGAGCATATGAATGCAGGAGTCAATGCTATGACATTTGTGGAAGGGGTACAAAAGATTCTACTGCAGGGCTGAAATGAATCATTTCATATGAGGTATTAGGATCAGGCCTCTGGGGAGCAGATTATCTTGTCTCATTCTATTACAACGGTTTTGCATATTGTTTTTCAGAATTCGAATATAGATTCAGCCCCTGCAAATTAATAGTTGGTCAGAAAAAAGGGGATCTTTGTGGTAGTGCAAAGTCAGCTCTCTAGTTAAGGACTGATTTCTATTTTGTGAGATACAGTACAAGACTCTGCTAAAAGAAAAATAGGAGCTTTGTCCACAATGTGTATGAACAGATGCTCACACATTCCTGCAACCATCAAAGAAGTGAGGAGAAGCAGCTGTGGCAGCTTCCAGGTTCCAACGAGATTATGTGGAGACTTCTGGAGGCTTCACATGACCTTACCTTGCTGGTAAGCAAGGAGCTCTACTCACTTACTGCGGTCTTGGGAAGTTCACGTGAACCTGGAAGCCACATATATGTGACTCCAGTAAGCAAGGCTTCGGTGGAGGGTAGCAAGGACAGGTGTGTGGTGTATTCACAGGGTGGCACCTTCCTTTTTTGCCTCCCTGGGGAGGAGAGGGGAGGGGAAATCCATTTGTTCTAATGCTAATTCTTGTGCCTCTAGAACTATTTCATTAAATACCTCCCTGAATTTTTTTGAATCTGTTTTATAGCTGAAGGGGAGATAAAGTGGGGAAGAAGCAAATATTACTTTAAATATATATTCTTAAAAAAAACTGTCAGTTGCATGATAGTTTCACAGTCCATCTTCTACGCATAAAACACATATGTCAAAGATTCAGACTTCATTCTAGAATTCAAACCTGGCAGGGTCGATATTTTTAAGCTTTAGCAATGACTTAGAAGCATACATGTGTACAGATCTGTAGGTGCAGAACATCCCCCGACCCAAACTAGTTCGCTAAGAAACTCAGTCCCATGGGTGAATCTGTGTCATCTCTCTGCGGTAGCTTTTATTAAAGTTTTAAGTATATATATTGTTGTACATTGTTTTAAATGTTTGTTTTCCTTCTGGGATTGTACCCCCAAGTGTGTTTTATAAGCTGGTCTCTCACCGTAATAAATTATCTATCTATCTATCTATCTATCTATCTATCTATCTATCTATCTATCTATCATCTATCTATCTATCTATCTATCTATCTATCTGGAAGCATAACTTCCTACGAGAGCTGATGACATCTCCAAAGCAATGGTGCATCAGCCACAGCACTGATTGCAATGGAGACATCATGAGTATCTGGTGCTGCCAGAGGAGGACATGCAGAAGCCAAATCACATAGCAGCCTCCCATGTTCCCCTTTTCATCATTATTCCATGTTCCAAATGTGGCTCCTTTAGAAGTTCTTTATGGTTTGTAGCTATGAAGATTGCACACGATTATCTGCATCATCTGACATATTTGCTCTTTTCATTCCCTTGGTAATCCTGCTACAAGATATTTGTAGGGATTTCTCTTTTATCTTTTTTGTTCATCCTCTCTGTTCAGCTGGATGGCTGCAAGTGGTATATAGGGAGATATGCCCATGTTTTTTAGATCAGTACTTACCTTCTGCATCACACAGGAAGCCTATATGAGTAGAAGCAATTCCTCACTTCAGAATGTTGCCCTTCAACTCATGAGGGGTGGGCAAGGACAAAGGGCAGAGTATTCCTGCATCGCTCCCTGCACCTGCTACTTTAACCAAGTTTTCTGAACACCTGAAGAGGACTAAAATGCAAGTCAGAAGTCACCTCATTCCGATTTTTACCAGCTCAAAGATGATTTTGTGAATCAGTTCCTGTTCTAGAGATGTTGGCACATATCTTCTTTATTCTTCCCTGACAGCTCTCTGTCCAACCTGCAGATGGATGGAAAGAAGGGTGTGTAAATGTTTTAGAACAGGTTTTAAAGTGTGGTGGCGGAAGCATCTGGAATTAGTAGTAAGCGGAAACGATCTTGAAAAGCGAATGCTTTCCTTGTTCACAGTGAGATCCATTGCCTGCATGAAAATCAGCAAACCCATTTCTTCTCATTTGCACTCTTTATGCAGAAATAGAGAATTAAAGGTCTGTACTGGTTACTAAACTATTTCATCTCCCTGGGACAATCCTCCCGGTTGGTATTAAAAAATATCTTTGCATAAAAGCTATCATGTTATGTATATTTGGCTGATGCTCAAAGTAAGCATATAAAGGGTGTTTGGCAAATAACGAGATGTAGGTAACAGCACACAAATACAAAAGGTAAGAAATGAATGAGGAAGCAAAAACATAACACCTAAATCCTCATAAAGAATAATCTGTTGTCACTGATAAAAGCAGAAACATATAAAGGAGTGGGATATGCAATACTTCCCATCACCTGCAAACTAAAATTAGTGAGCTGAATCCAGAGTAAGCGAT
The DNA here is from genome assembly GCF_964106915.1 of Podarcis gaigeae. Lineage (NCBI taxonomy): Eukaryota > Metazoa > Chordata > Lepidosauria > Squamata > Lacertidae > Podarcis > Podarcis gaigeae. The sequence goes on along the minus strand of NC_139682.1, from coordinate 38,140,414 downwards.
TTACACTTAGTTGCGACTGAAATCAGTGGGGCTTCACTTACTCATGACTAACAGTTCTCATTGATTTCTGTGGGACCTAAGAGCTACTACTTGCTCTGGATCCACATAATAATATATGCCTTAGTTACAACCAAGTTGGACTGAAGCATACTCTGTATGGGGCAACCTTTGAAGGTCTTTGGAAACTTCATTTGGTTACTAATATACAATTCAAACTGTTGGTGATTATCTTTGAAACACCAAAAGCTCCCTAAGATCAAATGGGTGGAAACATGGCTGGGTGGGACAAGAGAGAGGACCTTCTCAGTGACCGCACCTATATTTTTACCTCAGAAGTGTGGGATATAAATGTTTTAATAAAACAAATAGGCATTTAAAAAAGAGATAAATGCACTGCCCAAATGTATGTGCCATATACAAATAAACTTGTAACTTGACAAGTAAAAATACATGCTTCCATGCAGGGTACCTGTCGTGCACTGTGTAAATAATTACTGGAATATTCCATCTCATTTTTTATTATGATGAATAATCAGGTCAGGACAATCTCCTCATTTTACAGCTATTTTCTGTTTTTGTAATCTAAGATGAAAGACTCTAGGATGTATGTCAGAGATGGGCCATCTCTTTCTGTGTAGGTTGTAACTATTGCTTCTTATCCTGTCCACACTGGAAAGATAGGTTTTACAAATATTTCCTGATTTATCTAACATCTTTGAGGCATTTGAATTAGCTGTCAGTAAACCTATGATTAGCCTTCCGGCTATGCAAAATATGAGCACTTTCTTCAGCTTGTACTCATACCATTCCCACCCCCACCCCCCATACATTGCTATCAATTTTTTATTATTCATTGGTAACTTTCTAGCTAATGCCTCCCAGTTTGTCAGCATTTTCTTTTCAACTGCATACCCTCCAAAATTCCTCAGATGGAAATAGGGACATTTCTCACCCCCCCCAACTGATACTCCTTGACCCCCCCCCCCATTTTTTGTCTCCTCCCCACTGAGCATTTCCACCACCACTACACCAATAGGAAACAGGACACACACACTCCACAGTCCTGAGAAAAGCCCTTAATCCAGATTTTATTTAATTCTTTGGTATGTTTACAAGAAGAAAGACACATGCCAATAAATGCATTTTTAGAAAGAGGCAAGATTAGACTGAATGTGCATGTGTGTGTGTGTGTGTGTGTGTGTGTGTGTGTGTACACACACACACACACACACACACACACACACACACACACCAAGACTCCATTCTGTTCCTCCTTTCTTCCTGCCCAGGGTGTCCCTGCACCTCAGGGCTGTTGCATCATGCAAGGCTGGTCCTCAATGGCAGCAGCCTCTCCTCCTCATCTGTTTTCCAGCAGCCACTACAAGCTGCCCAAGGGAGGAGTCCAGTGGCGACAGTCATGGAGAGGCCTGTTGGAAAATGCCCTGGGGTCACCTGCAAACCTCCGGAACTCTGACTGTCCTCCAATGTGTGCAGCACTGGAAAAGGCATCTCCCTTCTTCTCTCAGTGACATATATCAGCTTGATATAGGCACACTAATCTTCTGGCATAACACAGCAAGAAGAGTGAGACATCATAGATTTAAGCTATTATTTATTTACATACTATATACAGACTACAGCAGAGGTCAGCAACCTTTTTCAGCTGTGGGCCAGTCCACCGTCCCTCAGACCATGTGGTGGGCCGGACTATATTTTGAAAAATATATATGAAAGAATTCCTATGCCCCACAAATAACCCAGAAATGCATTTTAAATAAAAGCACACATTCTGCTCGTGTAAAAAATGCTGATTCCCGGACCGTCCACGGGCCAGATTGAGAAGGCGAATGGGCCGCATCTGGGCTCTGGGCCTCAGGTTGCCTACCCCTGGACTACAGCATAATTGCACCCGTTCTCTTCAGCTCCGAGAGAACAATCAAAGTGAAAGTACGTTACAAAATATATACAGAGGAAGAGAGATAAGGTTGTCTTCTGTTCCCACAGTCTTCTCAGACAGGCGTGTGATTCACACCAGTCACTTTTGCAGCATCGGCTGCATGAGATACTAACAAGGCCACAGAGAGGCAACAGGATGCTCTCTCACAGCTGCTGCCACTGCTGCTGCTTCTCAGGACTAGTGCCAGCTCATCCTCCTCCATGAGCTCGGCGGCGGCACTGGTGGGCAAAATCAGGACATTCCAGGATCAAATTGGAAGCTGGGATGGATTTTGTAATTCCAGGACTGTCCCTGGAAAATAAGTACACTTGGAGGGTATGTGACTGTAATGCTCACAACTGAACATAATATAAATGAAGAATGATATGGTACTATAGCTTATGAACCCTTGGAGAAAGTGACCTGGTTGATACAAATGGCATTGGATATTTGACTTTCATAATATAATTGAAAAGGTTTGCAAATCTGAAGAGTAGATTTCCCCCCTAAGTTGCTAAACTTCCAAACTCAGGATGCTGACTGCAATTAGTCTAATTCTCAAAGAAGCTTTTTGTTGTGTTGAGGATAGTTTGGGTGCCCATTCATCTCCACCTTGCCTAATTTCTACTCACCTCAGCTCAAACTGCATTTAATTCCAGTTTCTTTAAAATCTCTAGGAGAATACGGACTTTTTTGGTTTTCAAATATGTTAGATTTTAATAACCTGCTGGAGGATTTAAAAGAGATTTATTCTACAAAAAAGTTAATTACTAATTAGAAAATTAATTTACACAATATAAATTAATTTTATCAAGCACCAGAGCAATAAAATACTTTAAATGCTTTTGGCTCATCTGTGTTTTAAACAAAAGATGATTTGATTCACATCCCCCTTTGAAACCCTGGTTCTATACCTTGTATTCTTCCCAAGAGGGCCTCTTTATAAAGTAATTTTGTAATTAGGAATAAATTGCTTTGAAGAGTGACACTTTTTCCATTTCACAAGTATAAAAATGGCCTACCTATTTCTCTCTCTCTCTCTCTCTCTCTCTCTCTCTCTTTTGGGTAAGTTCCATTTGTTTTCAAAGACAGATTGGAAAGAGACTGCAGATATAATTTTGGAATAATTGCTTTTAATACGTTTGGTTACAAAAGACTGAATTATACACACTTTACCTTCCCTTTGAAGCCATTACCAATCTTTGAAACTCCCAATAGTTCAGATGACACTTCGCTGCACTGTGGAATTCAACAGAGGTTGATGCCAATGTAATAATCCAAAACTATTGCCTACTCATTTTATACTGGTTCAGACAAGTACCCATCAAGAGTATTATACTGTCTCCTATAAAGGTTAGAATTTAATTTGTTACAATTGCAAGAGGCTCGCCTTATCTCATGATAGAAATCCACACCACTCCTTCATGTTCCTTGGTAGGCCAAAATGATTACTTTGCTAGGATAGGTTCAGGAACAGGTTCCAGTAGTGGCTGGTAGGGTGGCAGAGGCAGGGCAATGCAGCTCTCCCAGCTTCCAAATACAACATGCCCTGAAACTTGCTGGGAGCAGGCATGGGGAACTTGATGTTGTACAGGCACATAATAGCCAGAATTAGCTCTGCCATTGGGCACTGCACAGCAGCAAACCTCCCATGTCTCACCTCTCCCACCAGTAAGTGCCAGTAACACACAATGCTTGGAAGCTGGGAGAGCAGTAATGCCCCACCAAATCTTTCCAATTTGCAATTTCCAAATTAATATGAGAACCAACATTCAGCCATTCATCAAAATAGCACATATCAGAATTTTGCAATGCACCTCTCCAGTCAGATAATATTTACAAAAAGATGCACATTGTAGCCAAAAGTGTGCATAAAAATCAATATTCTTCTGAAAATAGCAGGAAAATACATCATATTATGTGAAAATGCTTATATTGGTTACAATTGCATGAAAAATTGTGCCTGTGTGAAATGCCAAAGATTTTCCATTATATATATTTTTTAAAAATAAATTCACGAATTGCAGAAGAAATCTGGGGAAATGAGTTTAGGACTGGAAATGTGAGAAACGGAGATTCTATCACTCCTGGTGGCGCTTCACTTATGGAACCCCTTCCCAGGGGAGCCCCTGAAAATCTCACTGAGGCCTCAGAAAACCGGCCATGATACCACATCTCTGTCTGACAATCCCAGCCATCAAAATCATTCCCTTGTAACCTTTTTTGTTGCTGATGGAACCAATCCTCCTGTGTCCCACTTCAGGTTACCATTGTTTGATAGTTAGCAGTGGGATAAAGACCCAAAATAACAGTATTAAAAAAGATATTCAGTCATCAAAGGGATTTTAAGATGGGGTAAAACCCCCAAATTTTTACAGTAAGGTGCTCAGTGGAGAGGACAGCTGCAGTGATAAGGGTTTACTGGCTCTGGTGTAAAACAAACAGTTTGTCTTGGCAGGGATTTGGCAGGCAGAGACTGTGCCTGCTGAATTATGGGCTTATTACACACAATTATGTGTGTTTATAAAGAGCGAGTGGCAGGCACAGACAAAGCTGACTCCAACATCCATTCACTGAGCAGGTGACAGGTAGGGGAGGAGGGCAGTGCAAGTGAAGCCAGCCAGCAGTCATTAGGCTTTAAATGGGTTCATTAAAAGAGGATTCTGTAATAAGATTCGTTCACTAAAGGCCAGAAGTTGCCTGTTAAGGCACAGCCTAGCTGTAGAGGTGACAGGTAGGGCAACCACAGATGGAGAGGTCCTGCTTTAACCATGTGTCATAATGTTTATTATGTTGCTGAATTTTCATGGTGTTTTCGTGTGATGGTGTGCCCTTTCACAAGGGAATAATTCTTCACCAAATTAGTTCCCTATTATTATTGTTTTAAGAAAATGGATTTGTTTGTTTCCATACTGAATGCTCTTCAGCCACTCACCATGAACTATCTCCCTGAGTCCAGGGCCACTGCATTTCTAGGAAAAGAGTCAGACCACAGATAAAGATAGACAGCCTCCAGCAGAGGAACTGAAACCACTTACGCTGTGCTGTTCATAAAGAAGTCCCATAATAAGGACACAAGTTCTATGTGCAACCAATCTGATACATTTAAAAAGTCCTGTTTGCTACCTTGTAAGAGTCACGTCACGTCATTCTTCAGCAACTAAAACACATGAGTTAATATAGTCAAGTGCAAAGGGCTGCTTCAGATATAAGAAACCACAGTTTCCTGCAGGCTCCTTCTCTCTTCTTCTGCCTGCCAGATGAAACTGGAAGCATCTACTTCTGGTTTTAAACAAGCCACAATTCTTTGTAATATCCAGACTTGGAAAATTGTGGTTTGCTTAAACCAGGATCAAATGAGTTGAACTTCAGGTGACTCTCAGCCTACTTTAAAGGTAGTGGCAAAGAGGGGGAAACAGAGGGAAAAGGAATGGCGGAAAAAGAATGGGGTGGCACACACAGAGAAGAGTGGGTGGCAAAAACAGAGAGGGGAAAGATGTCATGCTCGATTTTGGTTGCCACTCACTTTTTGCTCTTGCCCTGCCCACCACTGGCTTTGCCCCCACCCACTGCTGAGGTGTGGATTCTGACAGGGTAACCCTGGCAGTACTCAAGAGAGGTAGGTGTCTATCACTCTTAGCTTAATATATGGTGAGTAAAAATGACCAAGATGAAACCTGTTTATTTAAAGACCTTTTATCAAGCGCTTCAATTTATCTACCAGTAGCCATAGCACTACTCATGTGAAAAAGTTTTCATTTCTCACCATTAGGCAAGCAGTAAAGAAGGTCAGAGAGATATCCCTGGGGAGTGCATTCCATAAACCCTGTTTTTCATTTTACTTCTTATTTCACTTATTCCACTCAGGACTGCACTCCATGCATCTGATGAAGTGGTCCACAAAAGCTTATGCCATTATAAATTTGTTAGTCTTTAAGATGCCACAATAGTTTAGGTGTACACTTTTATAGTCCTTGGCATCACACTTCTCTCTCTAATACTGCACACACCAAGAGGGTTGCAGCATCACCAGCTTTCACACATACAGCCCCACATTATGTGTGACTCTGCTTTTATAACTGCTATTGGCTCTGCTTGCTAGTTTGTCTTTTTTAAGGCTATATTTTTATTTTGTACTGTGTCAATTTTGTCTAAGTTTGCCTTGTGTGCTTTTGAAGAAAAGTGGGGTGATGATGATGGTGATTCCAGAGAACTTCAAATAGAAGGTTCCACAGAGCTAGGTGTCTCTGCCCCCACTTTTCTAGACTTTTGTGCCTTACAGCAGCTACAAATTTCACTTAGAAGCACCTGGGTTCCATCCATTTGAAAGATGCTCAGCTGGGCTGGAACAAAGACCTTCACCTGAGATATCAGGAAACCAGTGTTCATCAGATAAGATGGCTCTTCGCTAAATGTGGTAATACAAAACCAAAACCAAACCCTGTTCTACCTGAACCATAGCAATTGAAACACTACTACAGGATGTAGCTGTTCACCAAGAGGCAAGTTTTACCTCCATTATGCCTTCCTCTTTTTGTGAATCTCAATGCTACTTCATTATTTCTTTCTTTCTTTCTCTTTCTTTCTTTCTTTCTTTCTTTCTTTCTCACCCATCTGGCTGGGTTACCCACTCTGGGCGGCTTCCAACAGAAGATGAAAAATACATTAAAGTAAAGAATTGTCTCTTATAACTATGGAACTCTTGAGGCCTAACTAGACTTATTGTCCATTGACTTTAGAGGTTTGGACTGGACACATACCCTGGGCTGTACAGTCTTGACAAGAATGGTACAACATGCCTCACAATACCTTGCGAATTCACTTTAACCTGATATTGCCACAACTGTAAATAAAGGAGACAAAATGTTTTCTGAAACCTGCATCTACCATCCATAGGTTTGTTGCATTTATTTCAAAAATTCAATACTTTTTTCTAACATTTTTTTGGTGGGGGTGTTCTTTCACAGAGTCATTGGCATTGTAACTCTGTCGCATACAAGGGGTTAGCTATTTTCCTGGTCACTACAGCAAGATCTAGCCAAAGCCAATCATTTCAAAGTCTCCCTATAACACAAAGGGTTAATGGTTAGGGTTAGGGTTGATCTATTTTTTTCACCAGCTTGGCTAATACACAGTCCTTTTTTTTTTAAGAAAAGCTGTGGTCTTTCATCCTCCAGAATACCTCCAGACTACTGCAATCTGTAGCCAAAGCATCTGCAAATTTTGGTTGGGCCAAACTGTTGATTTCTTATCTGAGATAGGTCCAAAGGGAAGAATTCAAGGTGCTGATGGTCACTTTTAAGGCCACAAATGGCTTGGTGCCTGGGGAATCCTGGTTCCCGAGCTGGAGAGGGGATTGGGCTTATCTCATTAAGTCCCTCTCCTTCTTGCCACCATGACCACTGTCCATCTCCCTGTGGGCCCAATCCACATGTTAGTGTTTATTAGATGAAGTTCCACCCACCTTACTACAACTGATATGTTCAGAGCTATGCCTTCCCATTTTATAACAGATGCTCATTTTAAGCCAGCTATTAGTCTGAAAGGATTTCAGTTTATCTCCATATGAAAACCACATCCCCCCATCAATTCTTTGCTGCTGCAAAGGAGGACTTCATCATGGCAAAAAATTGATTACAAATGCATTAGAAGAAATATGTACTCCTCCGTTAGTAAGCACCTGCTTCTAATGCCAAACCTTTAACTCTGATTGTCTATCTCTTATCCACTCTCTGAGGAACATTCATTGGCTAATAGCCAATTTTCCTCTGTGTGTCTCAGAGATATTTTTCCTTGTCTGTAACAAGGATGATTAAAATGTGTAGCTTCAGAAAGGGAATACACTTTAAAAGTTTGCATGTGGGCTTACTATATCGATTCAAATGTAATTAAATGTCTACGCTGAAAACGTGAATTTTGCAGAAAACACACGTGTTCTAGTGACTAACAAAACAAAGTTTTTAATTTCTTGTAGCAAACTGTTTTGGCTTCTGGCTTTTTCAGCTTTTCTGCTGTTAATTAAAGGCTGGTATATGGAAGATGGCACTTTCAGAGCACTGAGAATGGAATATTCAGGCGTGTTGCATTTACTATAGCTTTTTTTTAATAATATTTTTATTAATTTTAAGAAATACAGAAAAAAGAATAAAGGATGGTTATAAAAAAATAGAATAGAAGAATAACAAATTTCCATGTTCTTTTTCCATCCAATCCAAAGGACTTCCCCACATCCTCCAAACCCTGCATTCTCTGTCATATAAAACATCAGCAATTTGTTAACTTATTTCAAAACTTATTGTATCTTCCATTTTATCATGTTCCCTGATTTCAATTTTACTATAACCCAATTCTTGTATGCTTTGTATTAAACACAATAAAGTTATTTCATTATTTTACCTCTAAATTCTTGTGTCTTAATTTTCATTTCATAAACTTACATTTGCTGAAGCTAGAGTTTCCTAAAAGGTGCATTTTTTTTAACATTCATACAGCTTATAGTGTTTTTTCAAATAGTCCTTAAACTTTTTCCAGTCCTCCTCGATTGTTTCTTCTCCCAAGTCTCGGATTCTGCCAGTCATTTCAGCCAATTCCATATAGTCCATCAACTGTGATTGCCATTCCTCCAGCGTGGGTAAATCTTGTGTCTTCCAATATTTTGCAATCAGGATCCTTGCTGCTGTGGTAGCATACATGAAAAAGGTTCTGTCTTTCTTAAGCACTCTCTGGTCTACCATGCCCAGAAGGAAGGCCTCTGGTTTCTTAGGTAAGGTAAATCTCAGTACTTTTTTTAGTTCATTATGGATCATTTCCCAGAAGGCCTTCACTTTCGGGCAGGTCCACCAGAGATGAAAGAATGTCCCTTCCGCCTCTCTACATTTCCAACATTTATTGTCAGACAAATGGTATATCTTAGCTAGCTTAACTGGGGTCATGTACCACCGGTATACCATTTTCATAATATTTTCCTTCAAGGCAGTGCATGCCGTAAATTTCAAACCGGTGTTCCATAACCTTTCCCAGTCTACAAACATAATGTTGTGCCCCACGTCCTGCGCCCATTTTATCATGGCGGATTTGACTATCTCATCCTGTGTATTCCACTTAAGCAGCAAGTTATACATTCTCGAAAGTAGTTTACTTTTTGGCTCTAACAATTCAGTCTCTAGTTTCGATTTTTCCACCTGGAATCCAACCTTTTTATCTATTTTAAAGACCTCCTGAATTTGCGCATAGTGCAGCCAGTCTCGCACCTTAGTTTTCAGTTTTTCCAAACTCAGCAACCTCCAATTGTCTCCAATTTTTTCAATTATTTCCCAGTATTTAGGCCAATGGGCCTCCATGTTAAGTCTCTTACGTGCCTTGGCCTCCACCGGTGAGAGCCACCTCGGAGTCTTACTCTCCAATAAGTCTTTATATTTTGTCCAGACCATCAAAATTGCTCTTCTGACAATATGATTTTTAAACAATTTGTGCACTTTAACCTTGTCATACCACAAATATGCATGCCACCCAAACGCATTGTCAAACCCTTCCAGATCTAGGACGTCAGTGTTCTCCAATAAAATCCAATCTTTCAACCAGCAGAAGGCTGCAGATTCATAATATAACCTCAAGTCTGGCAGGGCAAATCCCCCTCTTTCTTTCGCATCAGTTAATATTTTAAACTTTATTCGGGGCTTTTTGCCCTGCCAAACAAACTTAGAAATATCCTTCTGCCACTTTCCAAAACATTCCACCTTGTCCACGATCTGTAGGGCCTGAAACAAAAATAACATTTTCGGCAATACATTCATCTTTACAGCAGCTATTCGGCCTAACAAGGAAAGTTTCAATCTTGACCATGTTTCCAAATCTCTTTTGATTTCTGACCAACATTTCTCATAGTTATCTTTAAACAAATTCAAATTTTTGGAGGTCAGATACACCCCTAGGTATTTTACTTTTTTAACCACATTCAACTCCGTTTCTTTAGAGAACTCATCCGTTTCTGTGACTGTCAATTTTTTTGCTAAAACCTTGGTTTTTTGCTTATTTAACTTAAACCCCGCCACCCGACCAAAGTCAGAAATTAATTCTAACACTCTTTTAGTACTAGAGACTGGTTCCTGTAATGTTAATACCAAGTCGTCTGCAAATGCTTTCAATTTATATTGTTTCACTCCGACCTCGATTCCTTGGACCAACCGGTCCTTTCTAATCATGTTTAGCAACACCTCCAGAACTGAGATGAACAATAGGGGGGATAGGGGGCACCCCTGACGTGTCCCTTTTTCAATTTTAAACTCCTCTGTCACCACATTGTTTACTATCAATTTAGCTTTTTGTTCTGTATAGATTGCTTCTATACCATTTTCAAACCCCCGCCCCACTCCCATCCCTTCCAAATTTTTCTTCATGAACATCCAAGAAATATTATCAAAGGCCTTCTCTGCATCAATAAAAATTAAGGCCGCTCTAGTGTTAAGATTTGTTTGTAGAAGTTCCAAAATGTCAATAATATTTCTTGTGTTGTCAAACAAATGCCTACCAGGGAGAAAGCCAGCCTGGCCCTTATGGATCACTTCATTTAATACTTTTTTAAATCTACTTGCCAGAATGTCTGCAAAAATTTTGTAATCCACATTTAGGAGTGAGATGGGGCGGTAATTCTTAAGTTGAGTCTTTTCAGTTTCTAGTTTAGGTATCAATGTGATGAAAGCTTCTTTCCACTTGCATTTACTATAGCTGAATGGTGTCAAGTATCCTCCTAGTTGAAGTTATGTGGTAAAATGTCAAGTCTATAGATGAAGAAGTTTTCTATTGTTTCCAGTTTACTTAGATCAGATGGTAGATGTGAGCCACTGTTTCTGATTGATGGTTTAAGTACAGCTGTCTTGAACGGCCTGCATAGATTTGAAGGCTGGCATAATGCTATGACAGGAGGTTTGCTGATTACATTAGCAAGATGTTCAGTGCTCACCATCAGTGAGTAGCTTTCTGTTTGTCTTGTCTATTGTTTGTTGTTGTTTCAACCCTCATGGTCTTATCAACCACCGAAAAAAGAAAATACATCCTATGCAATATATACATTGATATAACATTAAAACACAATATCGACCTAGATTGATTGATTGATAGATCGATAGATGATAGATAGATGGACATTAACGAATACAAATAGGTTTTTATATTTTGTTCTCAATTAAATCTTTACAGTGCACCAATGAACATTCTCCTCAATTTTTGGACGGCAACTGCAAATCTTGCTACGTTATCTGCCACAAATTTGTCAAAACCAGACAAAAACGTGATTTTCAGTTGGTCATCTGCAGAATGCTATAACAGGAGATTTGCTGATTACATTAGCAAGATTTTCAGTGAGTAGCTTTCTGTTATTACTAGGTGACAGGAGGTGCTGAATGAAAATATCTCATGCATGGGATATGGTGTTCCTTGTTGATTGATGCCTCACTTTCATGAAGAAGAACCTCTTTAGAAAAAGATGTATGCCCAGGGGTGTTTCAATCATTGATATGTGGAGGATACCCACTGTGCTGAAGTTATTCTTTAAGTTTTCTGGTTCCTCTTTTGCAATTTTCTTTGTTCTTCCATATGCATTTCATTTGCTTCTCTTGAGATGTTTGGGAAGCAGGATTTCCATTTAGTTAGGTATATTAGTAGGTTTGGTGTAAAAATCCATGACTATTTTGTTGTTCCTGGTGGTGAGGACAACATCAAGGAAATGGCAGTGTGAATTTCCAATGGTGCTTTTGGATGCAAACTTGGATTGTGCAATAAATAGAACTGATGTGATATCTAATTGCTATTATTACTGCTATCATGGTTATATGGAAGGAAATCTGCTGCAATGATAAATAAGATATAGGCATTTATAGCCTATTCCTAACCTGTTGTTTGCTTGTATGTTTTGACTAGCTGCCTTGCTTTTTATTGTTTGGAAGTAATGTGAAAAGTAGGCTTCGGACATATAAAATGTGCCACTTGTTTTCACATGGCATCATGTAGAAGATGTTCTAAAAGAACTGTAAAACAGGGTGATGTGGAGTGGTTGTCACCAGCAGTGTAACATAAATCAGGTGGTTACTACATTTTAAATTGTGTCAGTGAGACCCCAGCATCCAGATATATGAGCTATCTAGTGTTTATATTATAAGAATCACTTCCTTCTACAGCTACAGACTGGCCGGCACCTTTCTGAGGTATGACCGAATGCCCTGGGGTCTAAGACAATTTCTGTTTGTCTTAATTAATAGCATTTCATAAGAGTCCCATGCAGTATAGCTAGCAGGTGTGAAAAATAGGAAAGACTTTATCTCTTAGACACGTCCTTAAAACATGCAAAACCCATCTGAAATGTTAGCTCTTACTCTCTGCAGAAATAAAGGAGAACACTTGCTTTTGCCTGAGGCTCTGAGAGAGAGATCACATGGAAGGACCATGAGAAGCAAGCACTTACACACAAAAAAAGGGGGGTGCTCCAGTGGTCCCAAGCACAGTGCTGGAGGGCTCATAGCCAGCTAAGAAAGCAATATCACTTGTTCCAATAAGACTATCACAGCGGGCTTGAGTTCATCTTTGGAACTGTCTGCATTTCCAGAGAAACTAAAGAGAAACTGTTTAGAGATCAAAGCCTGTGTGGACAGTCCCTTTATGTACTTTATTCAGTAGCTTGCACTGAACTTAGTTGTTTCTGTTTTCCATCAGGTGTTTCCTGTGTCTGTTCTCTTCTTATTGGGAAGAGAGGGTAAAGTTCTCCTGTTTCATGATTGGTGTGCTCTCTAACTCTGACATGACAAGCTATAATTCAATGGTTTTCAGACTTTTTATTTTCAGAGAACTGTTTCCATGATGTTTAGTCAATCGAATAAACCTTCCACATTTGCCACAGAACCACAATGTACTATGTTGTTGTTGTTGTTGTTTTTTTGGGGGGGGAGGCACGAAAGATCATCATTGTTGAAGAACACCAGCCTGGTCTATCAAACTTCCCTGTTGGTTGCCCTGCTGCAGTTGGAGGTTGCACCAAATTTTGGTAGTGGCAGACAAGCTGCCTCACCAAGAAGCTTGTCTTCCATTACTGATCACTTAGAGACCCCTGCAAAGCTTCCCAGGAATCTCTAGAGCACAGCTGGAAAACTCTTAACTATTAATGAAGGTAAAGTAAAATACTAGATACTGTTGCAGTAAGACAGCATAATCACATAGAAGCCTTCAGCACAAGATCCAAAATTAAGGATTACCTTTCCTCCACTCTTTCCAAGCTCTGCGTCCAAGGATTTATTTTTATTTTTTGCTCTGGAGCTTTCCCTATGAAAACCCGCTCTTTAAAGGTCAACTGGGGCAAATGGCAATCTGTGGAAAACCTGAACTGATGTTTGCTCTCATTGAGCACTAAAGCCAGTGCTATTTTTCGGGGGGGGGGGGGGAGTGCCGGAACTCAGGTGGGTCTCTCTCAGGCCCACCAGAGAGGTGCCAAAACTCACCTGAGAGGTTCTGGAACTCTGAAAAAATGTCCTAGCAAAAGGTAATTGTAAATAAGCTCTAATGCACATTCCCCAAGGTCTGTTGGAGATTATGCACATTGACCATGAAATGTGCACAATACCCTCTTCTTTGACAGATTATGTGCATATTCTCCATGATCCTGAGGTGAATATGCACACTGGCCAACTGTTATGCATATTAACAGCTCAACTTACATTGCATATGTGTATCTGCTTTTGGGAATTTAATAAGTTCACAACAGCATGGTTCTCAATAAAATAGAATTGGTTCAACACAATTTGCAAAACAATGATAAAACCATTGTGTCTGCTATTTGTGTTGGAATAGAGATGGCTTGAAGAGAATGTTTAAAAGGCTTAGAGGATAACAAAGAACAACTTACAAAGCATTATTGGCAAATATTCATGCTTTTTTGACAGTTTATGTGAGTGTTTTTGGGAGGCGGGAAGAAAATACTAGTATGGAACAATGATTCCAGAAGCCATCTTGTGGGAAGGGAGAGACAATGGATTAAAAAATGTTAATTTTAGTGGTGTTACCAGATAATTGCAGCCACTTTTTGAAGGGGGGAAAGTGTGTGTGTGGTGGGGGAAATAATAAAATATCCTAATGTTATAAAAATGTGTGATTATTAGCAATTGACAAATAGAATATTTATATAAATTTCTATATTTATTTTGAAAATATACGCTTCCTACAAACCAAAGTTCTTGAAGTGATAAACCTGCTGTGAGAAACCTTGTATTTCTAGACGGGGTGATTGTGTGGGGAGAAGCTGGTGCAGGGAAACTCTGGTTGAAATTTAAGTAGATGTCTAACTGCCTTTGTCTGAAAATCCCAGTCATTTTTCTCTGTGACATTCACTCTGCAATTTCACCCACAATGAAAATGTATTCAGGGTTTTTTTTGTTTTTGTTTTAAGAAGTCAGTGGTGTCTGTACTTCCCTGCTTCCTGCAGTGGGAAATTTATCATTGCCCTGAGCACTGTGTAGCTGTCATTCCCCATCACCCCTTCTCACCAATCTTGCACGAAACAACTAAGCAATTTACTGATCGACAAAGCCTTGGGATGCCTGTGTGGCCTGCCACCAATAGCGTTTCTAATTCTGTGCTGGCTTACAGTTTTACAGTTAGCTTACCTCTGTAGCTTTCATGTGGCTTTGATAGCTTTTAGTATTTCTGTCAAAGCAGTCAGGTTTTGGTGGGAGGTGTCAGTATGTATGCAAGGATAATTCTGCCTTGTGGAATGGGTTTGATAGCATATTGCTTTCCCCCAAGATTATATTTCCCCAAGATTATATATATTATATTTACGGTATATCCCACCTTCCCTCCAAGAAGCTCAGGGTTCTTCTTCCTCTCCTTCCTCTCCATTTTATCCTCAAAACAACCCTGTGAGGTAGATTAAGCTGAGAGACTGTGACTGGCCCCAGATAATCCAGCAAGCCTCATGACTGAGTGGCAAATTGAACCCTTGTTCCCCAGGTCCTAGTCTAACATCCTAATCACTACACCTCACTGGCACCACACCATATGTATTTAGAAGTAGTTACTAGAAGTAGACTTTTCTCCATAACGTTTGCTTCTCAACCCTTCTTTTGAACATATGGGGAGGGGGGGAATAGCATCAGAAGGACTTGTGTGAAGTTGAAGTCAGGGTCTGCTATGTCTGCAGAATTATGAAAACTTTCAAAACTCTTTCCTCCTTTCAATCCCTTCCTCAATGTAATGCCTTCTAGATGTTTTGTACTACATCTCCTGTCAGCCCCAGCCAACATAGCTGTGCCGACTGGCGCTGATAGGAGTTGTAGTATAAATAAATAAATCTTGAAGGCACCAGGTTGGGTAAGGCTGCCCTAAGGAATAGATGACTATGGAGATTGTCCTATTCCTGTATCCAACTCTTTCCCTACTTATGGCACCACTGAAATAGAAGTGGGGACTTCCTGCATCCTGCAATTCAGATCACAAATGATTATTCATCAGGACCAGGATTACTATGAAGTATCAAAAGTGAGCTCAACTAAAACACACTTGTAATTGAAACTTTTGAAGCTGAGGATCTCTGCCTTTCTCCATCTCACAATGGAATCTTGTATTTCCTGCCGCTAGTGAAACTCCAAATGGAGCTTAGTATCTCCTACCCATCTCCATTACAATACTCTTCTTATGTATTTTACCTCACAGAACACCTGCCTCCAGAGTCAGAAATGAGGCACCAAAGTGCTAATGATAAATCAATCACATTTCTTCTTCAGTCAAATCTATGAGAGATGAATAGAGATTCAGGATGGACAGGAAGTAGGTTTCTTGAAAATGCATACAGGTGTGTTTTACTGATTATCCCATATATTCAGCCTTGGATTACCTAGTTATACCAGGAGCTACTACTGTCTTAAAGTGCACAGTAGGTATGTGTGGCACGCAGAATAATGAAACCACCACCCACACTGGTGCAACATATAGTGGACAACCACTGTTAATAGTGTATACCTAGATGTACAAGTATTCCATGGTGAACCTATCCATCTCTGTTAGTGTTCTTTTAGCCTATTTTCGGTGGAATATGCCTTGAATTCCACTCCCTTTGATATCTCAGTTGTTGTTACTAATTCACAGGTTGAAAAAGGAAGATTAAATAGGAACACACAGGGCGATGCTATATGTCAGTGGTGAACTCAAGTGACAACTGATTGTCATAATCTGTGCTGACTTCATGGCTGCATAATTTATGATGCAAATGGACATTAATCAAATTCACACCAGTTCCCTGGTGGTGGTAATTATTATTAGTAATTATCTTTGTATAGCATGTGTGGCAAACAATTGATGTCAGCCTCGATTGTGTTTATTCTTAGCCGTTTATGATACAAATCAGGAAGTGTCTTGAAGAGAAAGTCAAACACGGTGGGTTCAATGAAGGAGCAGAGCTGAAATGATAGTTATCACCACACTATTCTATTTACTTCCACTTGACCTTGGCTACATGAAGAATGCCCCCTTCTCCTGCCACCCTTTCACCCCTAAATTGATGGCTATCTCTTTGCAGACAAAGCGGGTATCCTGAAGTCCAATTTTGAAGTCTGCTAAGAATTGCCTGCCCTTCATTTAAATTCCTTCTCCTGTCAAACTGACGGTGACATTAACAAGCATGCACAGAAGGGGGCTTTGTGCCAATTAACAATTTCTCGTTAGCTTAATTAGGGGACACATGTTTTTAATCACAGCTAAGAATGTGGAGTGATTGAAGAATTGATTCTGAGCTTTTGAAAGCGTCACTGTCGGTGCATGGAATTTAATTCGGCAGATGTGGTTAAAAAGAGCGAGGGAGCTCTTTAAGTGACTTTGCCTAAATGGCCTTAATAGTAGACTAAAGCAAAAGAAATGGCAATTATATGGAAAATGCTTCCCTGGCGTCATCATCACAGACAGAATCTCACTAGTTATAATAACTGGGATACCAACAAATGAATATGTATGGATACTTCTAAAAACACACAAAGCTTTGAATCTTTCATTCCATTCCCTCCCCCCTTTATAATATATTTGCTAATGTGTCAGCTATGTATAGGGGTTGCACAGGAGCAGTGCTGAATAGGGTTACTGCCTCTTGTGCATCAGATTTCAAGCTGACATGCTGAGAGTGGGGAAAGGATCTGAACTCTTGGGAAAGCAATTTGATGACATCTGCATGTTTTATCAATCTAGCAATGGCCAAGTAATAATCTCTCTTTGTACAGCCTATCTCCTAAATCAGTGGTGGCAAACCTCCAGCCTGTGGGCCTAATTAGGCCTGCCGGGCCATGAAGGGCAAACCACCCCCACCTTTCCTGGGCTTGATGATGTCACACCCTGGCAAATTCAAGCCATTGCTAAGAGGCAGAAGAATTGGAAGCACTCTCCAAGTGTTCCTTGGACTTGAGCTGTGCCTGCAAAGGAGGAAAGGAAGAATCTAGGGTGTGTTCCCAATCTTTTCTTTTCAAACTGAGTAACCCAATGTCATGATAATATCAGATAATTGACAAGGGCAGCCCTGCCCCCCTGTCAAAGTGATTAGAGAG
The DNA here is from genome assembly GCF_964106915.1 of Podarcis gaigeae. Lineage (NCBI taxonomy): Eukaryota > Metazoa > Chordata > Lepidosauria > Squamata > Lacertidae > Podarcis > Podarcis gaigeae. The sequence continues at coordinate 38,122,912 of NC_139682.1, read as the reverse complement.
TTCAGGATCGGGGTCAGGTCCTGTTCCCCTCCCCTTGTTAAAAAATACATTTGCATAACATTTGCATGTGCTGATTTATGTATATAGATGCACATCTAGAAATAATTAATATTACTTGAATAGAAATAAGGTAAAAGGTAAAGAACCCCTGGATGGCTAAGCCCAGTCAAAGGTGACCATGGGGTTATGACGCTCGTCTTGCTTTCAGGCCGAGGGAGCCAGTGTTTGTCCACAGACAGCTTTCTGAGTCATGTGGCCAACATAACTAAACCGCTACTAGTGCACCATGATGGAAGCCAGAGCACACGGAAATGCTGTTTACCTTCCCACCGCAGTGGTATCTATTTATCTACTTGCACTGGCGTGCTTTGAAACTGCTAGGTTGGCATGAGCTGGGACAGAGCAACGGGAGCTCACCTCGTCGTGGGGATTCAAGCCACTGACCTTCCGATCGGCATGCCCAAGAGGCTCAGTGGTTTAGACCACAGCGCCACCCACTTGAATTCACCTTAGCAGAGAAGACTGTGACCAGGTGGTGTGTGCCTGCTCATTCTGCTGTGCAGGTGCTAACAGTTGATGGGTGACTTTGCATTGCCTGCATGTCCATCTTATGGTCCTTTATCTTTAAACCAGACTTGGACTAGGCAGCTCTTCAAACAGGGAACTGTCCTCTGTAAAGTAGCACACATGGCCAGAAAATCTACCTTTGCAAGTTACAGATCTTTAACAGACTACAGCCCTTGAAACTATAGCCCTGTTTCTTTTGCAATATAGTTACCCGCTATTGAATAGGGCTTAAAATATAACTGTTTCATTGTCATTCACTAGTAACCACATTCATGCTGACACCCCAGCTTTGGAACCGGCTATTCCTTGAAAACTGGTTACTGCCTACACTGCTGGCTTTTAGATACCAGGTGAAAACTTGCCTGTTTATGCAGATCTTTGGACACATATATTGGGCAGGCCACGGGTCCTTCTCACTCGGTATTGTCTACACTGACTGGCAGAAGCTCTCTGGGTTCAAATAAGGGTTTCTCCCAACTCAACCTGAAGATGCCAGGGATCAAACCTGGAACCATTTGCAGGTAAGGCTCTCTCACTGCTTTAACCCTTCAAATGTAGCAGTGCCACTGGCATTTGAGATTGTTTTAATTGCTGTTTCTATTTTGTTTGGCTTATTGGCCATTTTGTATTGTTGTGTTTTATGAGTTATGTGATTTTATGGAATGTAATTTTTAGGTGCCCAGAAATCACTGGATTTGGGGTGGGATAGACAAATAATCCCTGTGTCAATACCCTACTCATCAATTGTGAGGAATAAACTACTGCTTTGGTTTTAAAGGAATTAATTTCCCAGCATAGCAAAGCTCTTTTTTATTTTTGTTTCCAAAAGTTCACTTTGCACTTGTCTCTTGATGATGCTCAAGAAAGACATACAATACTCTAGAATGCTATCTATGGCTTTTAGGAAATCAGAGAGCCAATAACTAGTAACATCACTAAAATGACATGTTCGCCTTGGTAATGTTAGGCTAGGTAATCTGGAAAGGTACTGTGGGATATTGTCTGGATTAAAGGACTCTCCCCTCTTATGCCCTGGAGAAGATTGTGATGGAACTTCACTACTGCAGCTTAAGATAAAATTAGATCCTAAAGTGTCATGAAATACTGTGTTTCCTTGAAGGCATAGAATCTGTATACTATCGGCTTCTAGGCTTAGTGGCTTATAGGCTGGAGATCTCTCCTCTCCCTCCCTCTCATACTACCCTGCCTAGTTCTTCTCCTGGCTCTGAGATTGCAGTTTGAAAAATGATTGTCTCTGCTCAGCTGATTTTTATCAACTTCCACTCAAAAGCCCAGAAAGACTGACAAAACTTTTAGTCCTATATTATTCTGCTCAGTCATTGCTTTAAAGGAGATTTATGAGATTATGGCCAACACTGCCAGTGTAGGAGGTCTTATGGGAACTATATCAGTAGGGCTGCCAACTCTTTGTACTGTCCCTGCTCCTGTGTCTTTAACAACATTTGGATCTGCAGGCTCTTACTTCCATACCATGAAATGTTTTGCCGGCTGATTCATTATTCAGACTCCCCCATCTCCAGTTACACTTAGTAAGCCTAATTATCTATTTCCCTTGGTGTGTTTGTGTGTGTGTGTGTGTGTGTGTGTGTAACATTCAATAAATCTGAATTGTTTTTAGAAAGATCTGCAGAAGTTAGTGACCATCATCACTACCCTAACGTTTGATATTATTTGACAAGGGTTACATGGTGGTTCATCAACAAAAACCTCTAAGCAGTTTTATATAAGATCACTAGGCAATGCATACAAATACTAAATGATAAAAGGCACTGTCTGTAAGGTTACAAATCTAACATGTATTTTAAAAATGAGACAGGAGAGGAAAGGAAGGAGGCAGAAAGGAACAGTAGAGAAAGGAAAGGATGGATAAATAGGTCCATTCCTCAATGGGATAATCTATATCTTGGATAACATAAATCATAAAAGGAATTAACTTTTAAGTAGAAAAGATGTCTTCAACTTCAAACTACCAGCTGTTTGCTGTAGTTCTTTCTGTCTTCAGCTTCAAACTACCCTGTTTGCCGTAGTTCTCACTTTCATTTAGTAACATTTCTTAGCTTATTCCTTTTGTCATCTCTTTCTAACCTTGCAGTTGAAAAATGGGAATACAGCATATAGTAGTATGTGCCAGATGTGAGAAATGATGACATTTACTGGCAATAGTATATATAGCAATAAAGGCCTCAAGGTCTCCGATGGTGGTAAGAGTGTTTATGCATGTGCTACAATGTCTGTGAAGTTGCAACTAAAGCATATAAATGGAAAACCTGCCACTGTGGCTTAAAAACATGACTTCACTGGAACCTTTTGATACATTAATGTATAACGTATTACTGCTTTTACTCACAAGCATTTAGATACAGAGGTAGAGCTTTGAATGAGTGTTAGGGGTGAGCCAAAAAGGTGAGTGCTTTTTCAAAAGCTTTCAGAAGTTATGAAAACTTACCCCCTGTCTACAACAGTGGTGGGGAACTGTGGTTCTCCAGATGCAGGACTACAACTCCCATGAACCCTGACCAGTGGTTATGCGTGATAGAGGTGATGAGTTGGGTCAGACAACATCTGGAGGGCCACAGGTCCCCCATCCTATTCTCCCTATTCTAAGGGAGAGAAAATTCATAAAACTAAATGCATTTCTCAGAGTCAAGTGTTCTCACAAATACTTTCCTGCTACCATTTTTGAAATCAAACCAATAAGAGGTTATTTTTCCTCTCAGTTTTCACATGATAGCAGACTTGTGAAACATCTCCCAAATGTAAAATGGCAAGTTACTATGTAATGAAAATCATTAACTTCCCTAAGATTTAGGATGTAAAGTCTGTACTGTAAACGTGTTGCAGAAGATATGGCTGGCAGTGTTTCAAACAAACTGTCCTTGAATGCAGAATAAACTCACATTTCCTTGGACAGTTGCTAGGATCCCTCTACGATTGAGGTACATTCCAGTCAGTTTTGAATTCTCTCTCTGCTCTTTGCTGTGAATGTGCAGTGACCTTGTTATGGCCTTGTTGTTTGAACAGATTTGGCACGTATCACATAGAGTGAGGAATAGTTTCTTTTTTCTAACACATGCACAAGCACCTCATCTTTCTGGGAATATCTATCTTTCCAATCTAATAAGTATTGTGGATGAGTAATGAGCTAGATGAGTTGCCTTAACTAGCCAACTGCAATCATTCAAAGTACAAAGCAAGCAAACCTCAAAACTAGTCCTAATTTCAAACAGGCCCCATTTGTTATATGTGTTTGCTAACTCAATAGTATTCACACAGATATGTATCACAGAAGCAGTGTTGGACATATTAAGATATTCCTTGACAAACAAAAAAATATCCAGCTATGAATTTTAAAACATAATTAGGAAAACAAAACACCAGCATGGGAGACAATGTTTGATCACATCCCACATAGCAATAATAAGCATCCAAGAGATGCTGAATTTCTAATAGGAACCTTTGCCAACAAAGCAGCAATTGCTTACTCTCACTGTACTAGTGGTGGCTGTCGCCCCTTGGAACTGATTGAGCAGAAGAAAAGGAGACCAACAGTAGACGGCGACAGAACAAACTGGAACAGATTGGCCCTGATTTTAATCAGATGCAATGGTCACCATTTTGTGGCTCCAGGAGGATGGTCAAGGAAGATGGGAACAACTTCTGAAGGGCACAATGTTGACTATCCCTGCTCAAATACAAGGTCAACAAAAAGTTGCATATTTTGCACATCCATGAGTATGTAGTCAGTAGCACCACTCATATTTCTGTGGTATGAAAAGTACAGCTAAAATGTTTTTTTCTCAAGGAAGTAAACAGTAGAGGAAAATACATACTCATAATAGCGGGGTCTGGAGATTCAACTTTCTCTAGTTGATGTTACCTATTGTGTTTGTTCTCTAGAGATATTTATTATTGGCATATTGTAAAGGTTACCTGACTCAACTTCAAGAGCCTTCTCATGAGGATATAGCAAAATACCAAAATGGAGTTTGGTCAATTATACTTGTGCCCTTTCCTCCTCTCTCGGGCATTTGAAGTGAAGCAACAAAATGACTTCATAGCTAGTAACAAATAAGCACCTGGTCTTTGAGGCAAAAGTCACTGTGCATCTGTTTGGACTTTTATTTTATTTTATTGCAAGCACATCCTGCCAAGCTCAAAGCCAGCTGAGAAAATTACCTGAGACTGGGATCATCTACTTCTTCCTAGTCTCAGAAGACTTTGCCAAAAAACATTCTGCTGCAATTTGCTTTTTTGTTCACAATTTAAAGTACCCACAAAAAGGCAAGATCCCAGTGAAACTTCTCATCTAGCGCAATGAAAAGTGTAACCTTCAGACTGATGACTGCCTCTCCAAAGCTGCTGACTTTAATTGCAAATGAAAATGATGGACCTGGTGGGAATGGCTGTTTTAGATTTCTCCTGCCGACTCTTCCTAAATTCCATTTCATTTAAGAAGAATTTATCATTTATTTATTTGTTGCATTTATATCTCCCCCTCTTTTCCAAGCAGTCCAAGGTGGCATACATGGTTCCCCTTCTCATTTAATTGGCACAAACCCCTGTGAGGTAGGTTAGGCTGAGAGGCGCTGACTGTCCAAGGGCACCCAGTGAGCTTCATAGCCTAGTGGGGATTTCAAAACTTAATGTACAACTTGAAAGCCATGGCTCTCAGTTCCCTCAGTTTATTCATCTCTCTCCCACCTTCCTGTGTTAAGAATGCACACATCTGCAGTGATAAAATGCTGCTAAAATGTAGGCTTAGTGCAACTGTTTGTATAATTAAATCAATATTTTTGCACGTTTTAAAGCTGATGTGCTCAGGCGTTCCTTCACGATGGAACAAAAAATACTGTTACAACTGCATGAGTGATAGCCAAAGTTAGTCATACACGAGTCCATTGATTTTGATGGGTCTACTTTGAGTATGACTGTGTCACCTATCACCTAATGTATATACAATCAAATGAATTGCTGGTTTGGAGCAGGATTTTATCAATACACTCATGTGTACATGCATTATTGCATGCAAAACTCATCAAACTGTTTTTGCCCAGTTTTATCAATGCCCACTGGTAAGTCAGAGGACACAAGAGAGAAGGCACAGAAAGAGATGGCATGAACAGGATTCTGTACAAAATATAATAATAATAATAATAATAATAATAATAATAATAATAGACAAATAACGAAGAATTTCGTGTGCATTGGTTCCACTTAAAAAAACAACAACCCACTGCATTCTGGAGAGAAATCCAGATAAGGAGAACTGCAGATGCATTTCTAATATAACTGGGTCCTTGGTTTTACTGAAGCCACTACTGTATAGTTGTGTCATTTTGCCTTAGAGACAGAAATACTACTAGCCCCTGCATGATGCAGAATGACACTGCTGCTTATTTTGAAACAGAAAGGGGTTAGCAAAAGTGGCAAAGTTCTGACTTTATTTTTATATGACCTCTACAACCACAGATGATGTTTAAACAGTTTATTTACTCAGAAAACACTGAAAGCTTTTTTGTTCAGTGGGAACTTTTCCTCCTTGACATGTTTCTGTCATGGCAATGAAGCCCTTAGTACATCTATGACATTAACTGGAGTTGATCTTCAAACCCAACTGCATATGATGCTGTCACTTCTGGTGTCCAATCAAGTGTGTTGGTCAGTGAAGTAATGGTCAAACGAATATATAAAATTAGGTCACAGGAAAGTATATTTGGGTAAGCCAGAAAAAGCAAAATTAATGGTGAGCTGAGCTGTTCACCATCTCCTTTCTGCAGAATCCAGGTTGTGAACAATGAGAAAAATCAGAATGATGGATCTTCGTAATAGGCCTGCTGGAATTATCCCATGTCTTTAAAGAACTTTTCCATTAGTGAACTATGCTCTGCTCACTTCTAAATTGTTTTGCAATTTGTGAGCTTTCTCAGTGAGGTTTTTTTGGGGGGGGTTCCCAAGAGTTCTCTTCCAACTCGTATGTAGTTGTAGCTCACAAAGTAGTACTTCTGGTGCAACCCACATGCACCTGTATTGACCCCTGGAAAGGGGAGATCCCTTTAACCACTAAACACAGACCATGCATGCCACAGCTCATACATACATGCCAAAAGAAACATACTTGGCACTTCCGGGTTGGCGCCATTGCCGAATGGCGGACTCCCTCCGAGCTCCAGAGGGAGTCTGCTCGGCAGGGGTTGGGTCCCGCCGCGCCGGCAACGCGGGGACCCTCAAAAACCATGGACGCAGAAGCCCATGGACCTGGTGACTCGGCGGGCACCGTTTGCGCCCCCGACCCGCGAAGGAGCCTTTTTAAAGGCTATGGAGCGGGGGACGGGGGGTGGTGTGGTGCTATGAGTCCTCTGCTTCCCCTGCCGAGCGAAGCCGCATGCCATTCGACGGAGAGCGCTGACTTCTTCTATTGAAAATTTGGACTAAAAATAATAACCCATGAGTAATTTGGAAATCGGACCTAAAAGGGAATTTTTTAATTATTTTTTTATTCGGAACGAGCGGGGGAGGTGCAAAAAGGAAGTCCGTCTCCCCCCTGTTGTAGATGATTTAAAGCAAGGATCTGACAACTAAGGTTGAGAGAAGAGTCTGTTTTTTTCTATTGATAAAAGTTATTAATTTCACGATGGGAAATTACAAGTAATTGTGCTGGAGGAGAAGAGTGGATTGTGAGAGCTAAAGTGCAACCCCCCGGGAACCGGGAGTGATCCGTGAGAGAGCCTGGTGAAGAGATATAGAGATTTTGACAGCTGTCAAAGTAGCTGTCAAAGTTGGAGAATAAAAAGAGAACTATGTTATGATGACTTTGCTGGTTAGATTCGTTACAATTTGGATATAAACTGTTGAAAACAAGGGATAACAAGTTAGCTTGACTTTTGGGTGTGATCTGGAAGGAAACTAAGTTACCATAATCCCTCTAGAGGGGGTTTTGGGACAGTGCAAGAATGGTGGCAAGTGGAAAAATACTCATGGAATTGAACAGGACTTTTTATCTCCTGGGAAAGCTGCAAAAACGAAACATTATTTTGTCTACAGAGGTCTCTACACTAAAGGAGACAATAGATATATCTATTGAAGAATGGAAGGGAGGAAAGAGAACAACAAGAATTGGACTAAGCTGGAAGTTGGAGCATTTGGGACATCCAGACTTAAAAGGATTAAGAAACAGAATTTGAATTTTACTTTTAAATATAGAGGTCTGGATGGAAGAAAAATGGACTTTTTTGAGATAGAGCTTCTCCAAGATTGGGTGTTTGAAACTAAAGACTACCAAAAAGACGGCAAAGTCGAGCTGAGAGAGATTTGGACATGGACGTGGGGTCTCCAGACTGACAGCAGATAGATTGATGGACATTGGGGATCGAAACCGGGAAAGGGGGGAGGGAGATCTGGAATCCAAAGGATGTTCTGAAGTTTTTTTCCCCTTTTCTTTATTTCGTTCTGCTGTGTGTATTAAAAAGGGGAATTCGTGGAAGGGAATTGCGGTCGACCTTAGGGGAATATATATATATATATATATATATATATATATATATATATATATATATAAAGGGAAAGTGGTTATATAAGATGAATTAAATTGAATAATGGGCTAATTATAATAAGTTTAAAATTTGGGGTAAGAACTTGTGGAACTAATCCAATGGAAATGGAATACAAGAGGGGGAGGGGTGGGGAAGTCCTGGAAAGATGTTAATGAAAGTAAGGCCTTAAATGCAAATGCTTCTTTTTTTTCTTTTTTCTTTCATGTTTTGGACTTTTTGGAAATTTCAATAAATATGATTTTTTTAAAAAAAGAAACATACTTGGGTGCAACAGAAGACTTTAGTTTTTGGTGGGAGACATAAATACATCAAATGTTTGCTGAAGAGGGAGAGGACAAACTCAGCAAACAAAAGGCTGCTAGACCAGGCATATTATTCACTGCGATCAAAAGGACATTAATTGATGTTAAATAACTTTTATGCATGTGCTACAAAGCAGTTAGTTTATTTCTTTCATAAAATTTATACACTGCTTGATTGTAAAACACACAAACACCCTCAAAGCAGTTTACAAAGAAAGATGAAAACAATGCAATTATTTTTGAAGATGCCTGAACTCAGCCATAATAATTTCTTGCCAGGGCCTAAACTTTGTTCTTGAAAGCATTCTTCAAAAGCTAACTTCCCAGACGTCAGCAAGCAGAAGTTAAAACCGCAATTTGGAACCAGCACAACCAAGGAATAGTGCCAGCAGGTGAAACCTTACATCAGCCACAAACTGACTAGATGGCTTAAGGAAAGCCACTGATACTTCTCAGCATCAGTATCTCATTTGAGTAGTGCGGATAATTATATTGAATGACCGTATGAAATTATGGAACCACCCTGAGATCTATGGATGAAAGGCAGTGCACAAATTTAAGAAATAATACTGAATAAAAATGGTAATGATTGTTGTTGTTGTTGCTGTTTAGTCGTTTAGTCGTGTCCGACTCTTTGTGACCCCATGGACCAGAGAACGCCAGGTACCTCTGTCCTCCACTGCCTCCCGCAGTTTGGTCAAACTCATGCTGGTAACCTCGAAAACACTATCCAACCATCTCGTCCTCTGTCGCCCCCTTCTCCTTGTGCCCTCCATCTTTCCCAACATCAGGGTCTTCTCCAGGGAGTCTTCTCTTCTCATGAGGTGGCCAAAGTACTGGAGCCTCAGCTTCACAATCTGTCCTTCCAGTGAGCACTCAGGGTTGATTTCCTTCAGTATGGAGAGGTTTGATCTTCTTGCAGTCCATGGGACTCTCAAGAGTCTCCTCCAGCACCATAATTCAAAAGGTAATGATTACTCAGATAATATATGAAGTGTTTTGTGAAAATGATGCATCATGTATTGGCATTGCCAAACAGTATCTGTATCAGGATGGGTTTCATATCTTTGCTAACTAAGAGATGGAAAGGGAGATTCCAGACCAGCTGTTTATTGAGTCTTTGTACTGATATGTTTGTGCAGAGGTTATATGATGTTGCCAGCTGGTGGTTGTCATCCAGCACTTTCCAACCAATTTTCCATCACTTTTCTTATCAGACCTTTTGCAGTTTAAAAAAAGTATCAGGATAACTGCAGCAAAAATGTCATGTATAACAACCACATTTTGTGCAAATAAGCAGCCTGCCTGGAAACTCCAAAAACTCCATTCTATTTATGGATATTACTGAAAATGAATAAATTGAACTTTATTCGCTTTTCAGAAAAACACAATGACTAGAAACATACAATTTACAAGACATGGAAAACATTTAAAGTAAAATGAATTCTAAGCAAACATATTTCAAGGAAATAAAAAGATTTTTGTGTGTCGGAGGGGGGGGATCCTTGTCTGTGAAAATTGATAAAATGCCTAATTCTTAATTTCCACCACATCTATTAAGAGCCAGCCATGTGGAGAAACTATTAGTACTGGTAATATTTCAACCTGTGTTCTTTTCCTAATTGATGTATTCTTTAATTAATGTTGTGCAGACAAAGTAGACCATGTTCTCACAAATTATACAAACCCATTAATTAAAGAGGCTTACAGTTTCAAAGAAAAAATCCAACTTTAGGGCTAAGCAATGGAAGGCCTAACTGCAGAAGTTAACCCTTCTTAATCATCTCCTCTGGTTTCCATAGGAACATGTTGTGCCTATGAGGCTGCATTGTACACAGCCATTCATAGAAGTTGATGAACTGATGAGCAGATCCATATGGTCAAACTACACATTACAAATATTTGGCTGCCAGGCCCCTACATCTCCCTATGTCTCCCTTCGTGCAACTCTTGGTATCATTCCATTTGATGCATGGTGTGATGCCACTGCTCTCAAGTTTACATACACCTTGCAAATGACATTCATCAAAGTAGAGTGGAGAGAAAGAAATGTTAGGTGCCATGATATAATATCTCACATCTATTTTAAGCATTACTGGGATTCACAGAGAAGAAACCTGTGGAAGTGGGTGGCTGCAGATTCAAAGTAACATTAGAATATAAGAAAAGTCTGATGGATCATTTTTGTCTAGCAGCCAGTTCCACATTGGCCAACTAGATGCCTATGGGAGGTCCACAAGCAGGATTTCAGTCTCTCCATTCATGGTTCACTGCAACTGGCACTTGCCTCCAAAAGTGGAGGCAAAGCATAGTCATCATGCTTGTAGCTATTGATGGTCTCACCCATAAATTTGTCCTCTTTTAAAGTCATCCAGGTGCAATGTAATATTGAGCTGAATTTCCACCTGTGAAAGTTGTGTGGCGTGAAAAGGGAAACTTGGGGACAAGTCATGTTTATTAGCTTCAATGGGTCTACTCTGAGTAGGACTAGTGCTAGGTACCACCTACTGCTCCTTCTTCCACCAAGGATATGTTTCCTCTCTTCCTGTTAGGTGCTGACACTGCAGCCTAGTGCCAGAAGAGAGAGGATGTTCCTAGTTACCTCAATAATGTGGGGATATAATCCCTTTCCACAGTGCCTGAGCTCATCACTGCTTAATACTTAATACTGCTTAATACAGACACCCCTTTTGAAAGCCATAAGGCTGCAAAGGTAGAGGGCACCTCAGCTCATTCCAGTTTGGCCACTTGAGAAGCATTTCAGCCCCTGCTTTTGAATTAGTGGGAATTTTGCCACATGCTTACAATTTCTTTTCAAGTCTTCAGGATGGTGAAATCTGGTGGTTGTTTTTTGATCAAAATGTTATGACTTTCCTTAAACAATAGCTTTCTTCCAGAGGTTCCATGTATGCTAGAAGCCTGATTTCTCCATGATTTTCTATATCCTTCCATGTATTTCAGGGCAATTGGGATGGCAACAAGGGCACAGCTAGCCTACTTTTCTTCACACTTCCATCTCCTGCATCTTAATGTATGTGAAGAACACATGAAGTGGACTTATGTCAGCAAAACAAATCACTCAATCTGTTACCAATGATGAGTCCCATGAAGCAATTATTGAATATACTGCAGGAAATAATATTTTGAACCGACTTTAATATGAATACTGCTCACCTGCTGGTTTCAACAGTACAAGCTTTATACATATAGAAAGGCAATTTTTCATACTATATAAGACTTCTAAAGCTTTTAGAGCCTTCTGTGGAATCAGAAGAATTTACAAAACAATTTTGTATCAAACTTTACTAGGAATATGTCCAGTCTTAAAAATGTATTTTAAGAATTTGCTGTAGGGATTGAGAAATCCATCATTTTCAGATTCTGACAGTTTCTTGTTTTCCCAATCTTCAGTTTATCCCGTTTGCACATTGGAGTTTTTTAAAATGGCAAACTAAAGTAAATTGCCCTCAATCCATAGTATGAAGTGATACTACAAAAGGAGGAATTGGATTTAAACAGTGACTTGTAAGCACATACCTTTGTCTCTAGAAAGACAAATGGGCCTAGACAGTCCATCTTCCTTCCCACTGCCTCAATCCCCCATCCCACTAAGGACTCCATTTGCTGCATTTTCAGTCATGGAGCTTATGTTTCCATAAAGAAATAAAAGAAGATTTATGTAAGCATTTATTGACAGGTGCAGGTCAATTAACCACATGTGCACCTGTCTATCCAGTTACATCCTGCATAATGCAATTTCCCCATTTGTAATGGATGCTCCTAGGAAAAGTAGCTCTTTCAGTCAAAATGTCTTCATTGTGTCATTTTCTTCCACAGAAAACTAGAGAAGAGTAAAACAAGGCTTCATGCTGAAACTGTATTTTTAAAAGCCTGAAAGTTAAAAAATATACATATTGAAAGCATTAGATTGATTCTGTGTTCATATAATCAATTTTGTGACTATACAGCATCTGGTCAAGTGAATGACAATTTCAATTATTGTCTGGTTTCTTTATAACATGTGAGTTCATAAAATGACGATCCAAACAGCAGAATACACTTAATCATTTGAGCCACTGCAGGGAAGGCCTATTCTCATGTTGCCACCCTCCACTATCCAATGAGGTCCCAATAAATAGAGGAGTGTGCCAAGGCTGCATTTTGGCCCCACTCCTCTTCAACTTGTTTATTAGCGACATGAAGCTCTTTCTGAGTGAGTCTCAAGCCAACATTCATGCCCCCCGCCTAGCTGATTTTCGCTGCCCTCTGCTCTTATATGCTGACGATGCAGCGATCCTTTCCTACTCTAGAGTCGGTTTATGCAGAGCTCTAAAGATTTTTGCGGCTTATTGCAAACTCAACCACCTGACAATTAATTATGGAAAATCTAAAGTACTGGTCTTTACCAGGTCTCGGAAAACTTACAGCTGGAAGTTAGATGGAGTCCAATTAGAACAGGTTTTCAAATTTAAATACCTGGGAGTCTTTTTTCACTACAACCTAAGCTGGAAGCCACAGATACAGCATTTACTGAACAAAGGGAAAACAATACTTTACACTCTACTCCAATTTTTTGCGGTCGACGGAGCCTCCCACATCCCTTCTGCATTGAAGGTGTACCACACAAAAGTGGTTTCCACCCTCTGTTATGCTGCCCTGCTCTGGGCCCCAGGGTCCAATTTAACATCGCTGGGGACATTGCAGAATCAGTTTCTCCATCGCCTCCTGAAACTCCCCATGTGTGTGAGCAATGCAGCCATACATCTGGAGTTAAGGATTGCATCATTAGAGACGGTCATCTGGAAGCGAGTCTTTGGCTATTGGCTGTCCAGCTGGCATAGGATTCCCGACCATTACCTCTTTCAGTGCCTCTGGCGGGATGACTTTGTTAACCCGTGGGTAGGAAAAATCCATGCTAAACTTCTGAGCATCGGAATTTCCCCAGCGGACTCCTTAAAGATGAACCTACGCTCAGCCAAAAGCCTTATCGAGCAAAGATTAGCAGACATTGAAAATCAACACAACCTCTCCAGGGGTGGGGGTGTCTGCTCCCCCAGGTATCACGGAATAACCCCACCACTTGGCCTTCCATCATACATGTCATCTCTTTCATCTGTACCACACCGACTTGCATTTATTCGTGCAAGGTTCAATGTTTTTCCATCGAACCTGCTGAGCCACAGATTTTCCAAGGGTTTGGTGTCTCCGCTATGCGAGTGTGACGGGAAAACAGTTGAATCTCTTCCACATATAATGTTCAACTGTCCCTTACATAGCATAGCTAGGACTAAATTCCTGGGTCCTGCTTTACTGCACTTGGTTGGCAGGCCTGTTGAGTCACATGCCGCACTGCTTTTGCAGGATACAGATCCTTCTGTAACTCTGCAGGTGGCGAGATTCCTGAATGCGGTTATCTCACACACAAAAACCACCAAAAAACAACAACAACAACAAAAACTAATCGTTATGATGAGAGTGCATGATGGATCTCATCTCCAGTTCTCCTTTTTCTGTGAACCGTCCCGTGGATCTTTCCGGGCCCCAAGCTGTTATTTGTCACTGCTCAATGACCCACCCTTGCATCGTGGTGTTCCCCTTCTGTTGTTAGATGTATTGGTTTTTTATGCTTCTGTGCTTTTATGTTTGTACATATTTTATGGGCTAATAGCCGTAAATAAATTTGAATTTGAATTGCCACCCTCCAGACCTGTCGTGGAGAGGGCACAGAAAAAAGGGCTTCAAATGATGATTGCAGGGTCCAGGTTGGTTCATAAGGGGAAAGGCAGTCTTTGAGGTATTGCATTCCTGAGCCAATTTAAGGCTTTATGTGTCAAAACCAGCACTTTGAATAGGGCCCAGAAGCTAACTGGCAGCCAGTGAAGTTAGGCCAGGATTGCCAAAACCATCTTGCCTCAATGAGCAACATCGCCACTGAATTCTGCACCAGCTGAAGTTTCTTAACTGTCTTCAGAGGCACTCCCATGTATAATGTGTTGCAGTAATCTAAAGACTCTCCTCCCTCCAAGAGAGGGGAGTGGTTGTGAGCGGGAGCCCGAGCACCGCCCCTAGCAGGGGGAGTTAGCCCCCTGCCTCCACCTCACCTGGCTGGCGCCCACGCCCCTCGGCAGGCATCCAACCAGGTGCCTGAGAGGGGGCGTGTTCAGCAGCCTTTTGCTGCGGCGCCAGCCTCTCCCCGGCCTCATTCTTCGTTGTCTCGCCGCGAGTTTACCAGAGCATAGACAACAGAAGTTAGGCTATCCCTGTCCAACAAGTCCATAAGTCAGAGATAACAGGAGTTGTTGTTCTCAAAATCTGGAGGGCACCATGTTGGCCACTCCTACTTTAAGTCTACATATTGTGGGAGAACCAACTAGTAGCAAGAATATTATGACTAACAAATATCTTAGAGCTCTGCATAAGATGATTCCTAAATAGAATTTCCTGCTATCAAACTGGACCTTGCATTTGAATTTTTCAATATGTTTACTAAATAAGAGAAGATGTTTCAGTTCACCCATCAATGATTTTTTTTTCTATTGAAATGCTAAGAGGCAACACTACATGACTCCAACAAAACTGCTGACTAATTTTTTATAGGTCATGTGCTTTTCACTTTTCACTTACCAGCTGCTACCAGCCACATTTATTATGGAGTACAGTGAAGCAGCACTAACAAGAAGTAAAAGTTTTATGAATAAACAAAACCCCTTCACATCAGCTGCTGTACAACATGCCAGCAAAGTGAAACAGGAAGAAACTTTTCAGCTTAGAGTTTTTGCTTGCAACAAAAACAGCTATCAACAACTCAGCATATAACATTCACAAATATATTGACTAATGAACAATCTGTACCTAATGCCTTGAAGAAGATTTGGTTAAGGTAAGCTATTTTGACTATTCTCATAGTTATACGGCAACTGAAGCAAGGCTGTTCCTTCTTGGGAGAGTCAAATTGTAATGAGGATTGAAAATTCTGGTTGTCTGTCCTAGTGTGGCAGGCTATAATATATTTTGTAATGTGGAAGAGTGGGAATGTATTGAATGGTTGCATTGATATTGGGAAATGGGAAATGAATAAAGAAATAAAAAAGTCAACACTAGAAGATCACTAATAGGAATGGAGAAGCTCAGTGATTTGATTACAATCTCTTTTTGAACTTTGTTGCTAGCTGAAGACATATTTATGTTCTGAACTGCCCTGAGATCTACAAGTACAGTATAAGGTGGTATATAAATTTAATAAATAAAAATAAATATTCATTTATTCAAGCATTTATTAGGTATTAGAGCTTGGGCTGGTTTGTGATCTATATTATCATTGTATTAGCTGCTGTTTGTTTATTTTTATCTGCTTTTGTTTTATTACACTGTCATGTTGTTGGATGATACTGTTGGTTCTTTAATTGGTTTACCATAACCCACCTTGGGACCGCTTGCATTGAAGGGTAAGTTAGTAATATTATAAGTAAATAAATATCCTATAATAATAAAATAGCCTAATAAGAAGCTTACTAAATATATCATATGTAAGTTAGATATGACATACATAAAGATAAAGGGACCCCTGACCATTAGGTTCAGTCGTGGACGACTCTGGGGTTGCGGCGCTCATCTCATTTTATTGGCTGAGGGAGCCGGTGTACAGCTTCCGGGTCATGTGGCCAGCATGACTAAGCTGCTTCTGGCGAACCAGAGCAGCACATGGAAACACTGTTTACCTTCCCGCCGGAGCGGTACCTATTTATCTACTTACACTTTGATGTGCTGGCATGGGGATTCAAACCACCAACCTTCTGATTGGCAAGCCCTAGGCTTTGTACCATGGTTAAAAAAAGAGAAAGCACTGTATTTGACTGGAATTTTACTAGATGCTTGAAATGTAGAACCCCTTCAAGCATCTGATCATAATATACTTTTTAAGATATTAAAAAGACACCCATTGTGATGTCATTGTGGCAGACGCAGTGACCTTTTGGTTGCCTAGACTTTTCAACACCTAGTGTAAGGTTGCTGTATATTGCATTCATTCTGTTGAATTTAATGGGATGTTTTTAACGGCTGATTTTTTATTTTATTTTTTACTGTTTTATCTATTCAGCTGTTCTTTCCTTCTTTATCCTTTTCTTGTTTTATTACTCCACTGTCAGAGGCTTGGAGGTTTTACAGAAGAACTGCGTTAAAAATACATTAAATTAATAAATAAAAATTGATGGTTGTTTTGACAGCAAAATAAAGTCCTGTGTGCTTCAATCACACTACTTTATTCGTAATTATTAATTGGAGGCTTCAGCACGATGCACAATTACCTGGGAGTAAGGATACTGGAAAATTCTGATGAAAATGGAAACATGAGCATCAATTGCTTATTCCAGGAGAATGGAAATTCAACCAGTAAATACAACTGGCATTCACTGTTGTTGTTTTCAGCCCACAAATAATATGTAGTTGATTATATTACCTCCCCCCCCCCCCCGCAATTTGCACTGTGTTTCAGTTGCACTGAAATGAATGCGATGGAATAATGTAATTTATGTAGATTACATAAATGACATAATTTCACCACAGGAAACAGCAAGATGAATAATGTGGTTTTTGGTGGAATACAAATTGCAGCAGAATGGAAACAGCATGTGATGAATACAAGGCAGGATGGAAAACAATGCCTTCTTGCATCCCTATTTATGCATTCCTATTGAACTCAATGAGAATATTTGAGTAGTCTTGCCAAAGATGGCACTCTATGTGTGCTGTTAACCTCATTTCTTCTATATGGTGGATACTGTATTTTGGGTTCAAGCAGAAATTTCTCAGTACAAATCAAGATGGAGTTTGCTGTCTAAAGTATGTTTTTTCTAGTTTGTTTAATAAAGAAAGGGGGGGTTTCACTGAGGTTTTTGGTATAGAACTCTACAGGGAATTGGATTTCTATATACATAATCATGTTCCTCCCTCAATCAAGTTTTCTTTGGAAACACTAAGCCGTGCAAGTCTAAAACTCCTGGGGAAGTATATATGATATTGAAGGTGTAACCTCTAGGTCAAAAATCTGTTTCCTTCACTGCTATGAGCCTTACACTTGACCTGAATTTTTTTTTCCCCTCTGGCAAAATCAAATCTTCCTGCCATGTGGCAGCAGAGCAGGGAATCAGGCAATGCTAGAGTGAATTTCACAAAGTGCAAACTATAATTTTTTTAGACATCAGCAAAAATGGCTCAGTTGGGTTACATTACAACAGGTCCAAAAGGTAAAAATCAATGAAACCTATATATTATCACTATTGTTACTAAAATAATAGTAGCAATAATAATAAATTTGGGAATTGACAAATATTAGAACCAAGCGTAATAAAAAACTGGTCCCCATGTTATTCTGACACAGCACACAGTCATAATACACACTGGTAGTATAAATAAACTTGGGAATAGACAATTATATCAGTGAACCTAGACTAATAAAAATTGGGTTCCTATATATAATTCTGTCACTGCACACTTCTTACATAATACACATTGGTGGATATACTAAACAAGGTTTAAAAGTAAGTTGAAGGTCTGTGGGTGGGGAATAAGAACGAGGTCTGAACAATGTTGCCTGACAACGATGCGGCAAAAAGCAATTTACTCTGAGGTGACAATCTGAAGGGGGAAGAAAAATAAACTAACAAGAGGGAGTTTAGGCTCATTAGCATCCTGGTCTCCATATTTCATCATTAATAATAATAAAGATGGATGGGTGAGTCATAATAAAGCACTGCTCCATTCTTTACTGAGTACACTATAAAAAGAGGCTGGGACAACTAGAAGTTAACATGAAGAATGGGTCAGACGTGACATCAGGCTGCTGTCTCCAAAATTATAGCCCCTCTGTAGGGAGGCAGCTGATTTATGCCAGCCATTGGAAAAGGCAATTAGGATCCATCCTGCCATCTTTAATGTATCCTAAGGTCCACAGAGCACCAACTTCCAACAGCCGTGACTAGGATGTCTGAGGGTTCATCATTCAAATGATGGCAGGCAGTTCACTTTTGTGAATATCCGGCCTAATGTGAAATGTATTGTCAGTCTGAAGGGGGTTGCATGCAAGATTCAGAAATGGAAACAAAGGGTAAATTTCTTTCATGGGATAGCAAGAGATAAGAAACTTGGGACAGCAAAATGCAGAACATTTTCAGCAGGACTTGGGGAAATCTTAATCCAAAGCAGTCTTCCCAAAGACCACAACCCCCTTATTGTTTTGTTTTGTTTTTTAACATCCTGTCATATTTCAGTCATATATTCTGCTATTTTTATATTTCAGTAGTTGCTGAGTTTGAAATCAAATTAGGCTTTGATTTAAATAAATTGTTCCAATTTATTTGATATTTATCTGACTCTGGTTCCTTTTCTGATTACCACCACTTGTTCACTGGAACAACATTGAAGACGCTCTCTTCAAATGCATAAGCTGCTTAGGCCACAGTGGTTCTGGAAAACCATAGACTGTGAGAGATAGAATGAAGGTGCATTCCCAAAGTTGGTGGACTTGTTGACTTTGTAAACTTGTAAGATCTTGGCTAAACACCAACTCATTGCTTAGCTGTGGATTATAACCACAATACTGCTGAGCCAATAAATTTCTCTGAGCCTTTTTGGCTCTAGGGGTGAGAATGAATCCCCCTTGCAAATTGAGAAGAGAAAAAATAATTCTGCTGAATTTTGAGGAAGGGTGATGGTGGAGGGTTTGGCACCAAGTGCTTACGTTAATGTTATGTGGTTGAGAGATACTCTTCCATTTGAACTTTTTAAAAATCTCCAAATTGTTCCCTGGCATTCTGACTTCTGCCTGGCTGCCACAATTACAGAAATGTTCATGGGAGTATGTTATGTCAGGACATGTGATACCAAGAGAAGCTGCTTGTGGAAATGCCAAACAGCAATTTATTTATTTTTAAGGTTAAAAGAAAAAACACCAGCCATCCTGTAATGTTATTAACATAATTGCCCAGCACCAAGCACCACATACAGACTAGTATTTTCACTGAAATTCTCTTGTTACCCCCCAAAATGGCAGAAAAAATGTCCGCTGCTTTTGCAGGTTGGGGAAGGGGAGAGTTTGGGAAATTAGTCAATGGAATTTGGCAACTTCTGTTTTGTAGTGCTTTGATTCAAGTTCTTAATTGACTAATGCCTGTGATGCACCAGGATGCAGTTTGAGCACGCTTGAATCCTATTCGTGTCCCTCGGGTGAGAGGTGCTTGATAAGTGCAAAGCATTATTATGTTAGCACTTGGGAGTGAAAAAGATTATCATCATTGTGTCACCGAAAACATAATTAGAGCTCTGTTATGAAAACATGCATATGGTGGGAGTCAGCCTGCATTGCACCTCTCTCTTAATTATGCCTCAAAAAAAGAGACGTAAGCTCTGCTTAATTACAGAAAGCATAAATTCAGAATTACCTTTTATCAACACATTTAGCTTTTTTAAATCTGAAGGGAAAATTTTAATAGGAGACAGAAAAAGACAACTGAAAATGAAATAGACCCAAATGCTGCAAGTCCTAAAGCAGATCCTGGCTTGTGATGACAGTCATTGTTTTTTTTCCCCAGTGTGGTCCTACGCCTTCAAATAGTCTTATATTTCAACCGTTTGAAAGCAGCGCAAAGCAAAGTTGCGGCTGAAAAGGAAAGGAGGAGTAGAACTTCCCTTAAGAAATCTGAAGTGAGGGGCAAGAGTTGTGTTTACCATAGAAACTGAACAAGGTGGATGACCGCTCTTTTCGTTTGTCCAAACATTGTAACAAAGACCTGTGCTTCTTCACAGCACTGCAGGACTCTTTACTGATATGATTCCAGTCTGGCAGGGCTTCCTGGAGTGACCATATTACCATGAAATGCCATGTGGTCACTTCAGGAAAGCTCTGTTGGGGGACAGTCTTGTGCGCAAAGAGCTTTGCATTGCTGTGAGTGAGTGCGGGGCATTTCAAAATAGCATTTTTGGCTCTTTGCACATTAGGAAAGCCCCATGCTCACTTGCAGATACATGACGGTAAGTGCTGCTGTCCATACACCAATAGTTAGCACTCCCCAGAACTCTTTAAAAAGTCCCACTCACCCTAAAATATCTCTTATACACATCAGGGGTGTCGTTAAGAATATATATATATTCATTTATGGAGTGTCCTCCCTGAACCTCTCTTCGAAAACAGATTCTCCCCCAACCTTCTTCCCATCTCTCATATATCCTGGGAGTGTCAGTATGAATGCACATATTTTTGTTTATGGCATTTATCTTTTCTAACCTCATTTCCAAAGTATATATGAGATTCTAAAAACCTAGGGCAAAACTCAGAAATATTCTTTAAAAACTGAAAAGGTTTCTTTTAGAAATCAAAATATACATATCTTAAGACAAGTGTTTAGAAAATAGGGGGAACCATGAATATTAACTGTAGCTTAATTAGGCTGAACTTTAGCTTGAGAGATTAAAAATGTCACAATCAATGCTGCACTTAGTGCTTACAAGTCATAATATTACCCACACATGTTTGAGTCAGAGTTCTTTTGTCTTTCACAATCAGCAAGGAAGCAAGGCCGCCTTACAGACATAGCCATTCAGCTCTGCAAACTAGAAGAGCCACGCAGAAGTGGCCAGTGATGTGCCCTGTAGAGGTGAGTGAATGCAAGGGAGCTGAGATAAATTTAAAGGCAAATCTACTAAATTTGCACTTTCTGAAAATATGTGAACTGAAACACAGCAACGCTTCAGAATTCACACAGAATTCACACGAATTTTGCAGTGTAGTTCTCTATACAGAAATGCACATATTGGAGTATACTGCACATAAAAATGCATATGTTGGTGAAAATAGCATACAAATTGCATTAAATTACACAAATTTGCAGAATAAAAACATGTATATTAGGAGAAATTCACACTATAATGCCAATGAATTTTCAGGAGGACTTAAAAAAACACCCACAAATTTATGTGGAAACTAAATTTAAGATTAGAAGAATGAGAAGGTGAGAGAAGCTGATATTGACAAATTCACTCACCCCTACTGGATGCTCTATCAATGTCTCACTTGCCTTTTCCCTAAACAGTTCATTTTCCTTGTGGCACCTGCCACCCACTTTGTATTCAATGCAAGGACATCTGGTTGCAAATGGACCAATTCCCTCCCCCCCTATCCTTTCCCCTTCTCCTTTATCTCCAATAGGTGCCAGACTGCCATAATAAAATAGTGCAGCCACACTGGGAATACTGTGTAGAATTCTGGCTGCCTCATCTCAAAGGAAACTGTAGACCCAGAAAAGGGTCAAAAAACTGCAGCCACTGTCATCAGGGGTCAAGAGTGATACCCATATAAGAAAAGGTTACCGTGTTTGGGGCTTTTCATTTTAGGAAAAAAAAGAGAGTAAGGAGGGAGATGTTAGAGGTGCTTGCATTTATGCACGATGTGCAGAGAATGGATAGGGAGACGTTTCCTCTCTCATAATACTTGAATGTAGCCCTACCCTTTCCTCCTGGTGGGTGGCTCTTGTGGGATCTTGTGCTTGGTTGCCATCCCTGGCAGTGAGAAGAGAGTGCATATGGCCAGGCAGCCGTTGGGGGAATTCCCCTGGCTGCCTGGAAAGCTGGTTTGAGTTTCTGCTGGCTTTCGCATTCCAAATTGGCCAATGAATGGCCTCTTCTGGGAGGTGTGCTTCGCAGGGTGAGAGGGCATTGGTTGCACACGTACCCTTGCAGCTGGCGAGGCATAAAAGCTGGCAGCGCTGTCCTGCCCATATGGGCGGGACTCACCTAATGAGTCCTGTCAATGGAAATCTGCACAAGGACTTCCACTTCACAGTGGGTCTTTCTTCCCTCCCCTCATTCCCTGTTTCCCCTGAAATTGTCCCTGTAGTGGCTAGGAGTACATGGGCAGAGGAAAGGGGGTGAATGTTCCATCTTTCTAGCTGAAATGCTGTTGCATAAGGAATGTTAATATTAGTGTGATAATGAATTCCACACAAGGTATTGATGAGTCCACACACACACACACACACACCCCCAAAAAACTTTCATGGAAAGAACTGAATAACTAATGAATTAATTCAGTTTCTTGATACATGAGCTTGTGGTGTTACAATTTTCGCTTACTAGTTCAACAGATAATTAACTCAGGTATAGACTACGCTTGTTGTAGAAGCTAAACTGTAGCAGCAATAGTGAACTTAAAGTGACAGTTTACGCAGAGCAAAGGCAAGAATGACGAGTTTTGGTTAGGCCTCATGAACCATTTACCATAGAGTCAAAGAAAGTTCCATAATGCAAGTGAGAATTCAAATTCCCACTTTGTGAACTCATGAAATTCTTTGCTTTGAGTATCAGCTCAGCTGCATCTCAAACAGAAAATAATCCCCATTATCTGAACCTTGCACATTTGCAACTTCTCTGCATCAGAGCTCACTGGGTCCGCCTATGTATCCCCATGTCAGTGTAATCCTTCAGAAATTGCCTCCCATCTCTTTGAAGCTATGATCGAATATTGTAGTTATCTCCCAGGCTATTTGGATAAATGAAGCTGACCTGCACAGGCATCCAACAAATCCCAAACACGGTAGACTTCAGAACCAGGAAAACTGTTTTTGAAAAGAAGAGTTTGGTTGTTTTCCTCTCTGCATTTTCTGTTACAAGTCTAAACTTCATCTTGTTAGGACCTTACTGCACTCTCCCATGTATGCCTACCCAGAAGCAAGACTCACAGGGCTTAGTTGAAATTACTCACAGGTAAATGTATATAGCAAGATTAGCCACTGTGGTGCCCTCTAGATCAGGCATCCCCAACCTTTGGCCCTCCAGATGTTTTGGACTACAATTCCCATCAATCCTGACCACTGGTCCTGTTAGCTAGGGATCATGGAAGTTGTAGGCCAAAACATCTGGAGGGCTGCAGGCTGGGGATGTTATGGGACTACAATTCTCATAATTTCTGACCATTGGTCATGCTGGCTGGGGCTGATTGGAGCAGGAGTCCAACATCTGGAGGACCCTGTGTTGGCTATCCCTGATGTATATTACAGCCTCAATATCAGCCCACATCATAACATGCTAATCGTGGCTTCTGCAGCAGCTTCTTCCCCTAGGTTTAACCAAAGCTTTTTGAATGAGTTATAGATTACATTTACATACATCTAAAAATTGTTAGTATTTCCTGGGTATCTTTGCTTCATTGCACTGTTAGACAAGGTTCTGTGCTTTTGTTTGGGATTGAATGCAAGTGAATCAGAATTCACGACTCTCATCAGTTTGGAACATGGCAAAATAATTTATTCTCCTTCTGTATAGCCTGGGTGTCATGAATCTGTCCTGGAAAAAATGCTATCTAAAATCAACAGAATTTTATCATGCAAATTATAGGAAGTGTTATTATTATGAGCAGCGGGTGGTTCCTGATTCATTGCCATTTGCACTTTCAATGAGCTCAGATTTGCTCCAGGAAATGCACGGTGTAAGGAACGTAGTTTATTCTCAAATACACAAATACAACTCCGACTGCTTGTAGGACATGGCAGGAGAAATCCTAGTTGCAAAGGTGATTTTTTCATATTGAAAGTCTCTGGATCATTGGGAAAAGCTAGCATTTTGACAGACTATTATTACTCCTGTATTGCATTGTGGCACTAAAACCAACTAATGCCAGATTTTCCCTGTATAGGGAAACATTTATATATGTAGCCCTGCTAGGTTGTTAAGGAGTGACTCATCTTCTGTACTGAACCCTAGATCTCTTGGTCTTCTCCATCCTTTTCAAAAGCTCTCATTAATTTTGCTTACATGGTTGCTCTGCATATAGTGAAGCACATTGCTGATGAGACCTCAGCTACCCATCATCATCATTTGTCCAGAGACCTAAATTTGCACAGCTGCATGTGCACACAAACATATATGCACATGCAAATTTTATGCGTATCTGTGTCATGGGCTTTTACCCTTCATTTTTAAAGGAATGTCTCTAAAGACTAAAGCTAAAAGGATCCCTGTTCCCTTGCTAGAGGTAGTAATACAGTAAAACTGAAGGCAGGTGCAGTTAGATCTTCACTGTACAAGCATGCCTTCTGAATGGCCAGTACTTCCCAGTTTGGACTACTGATGTCTTGGTGTTGACCTCCCAGCACCTTTATTCCAGTACTTGTGTGAAATATACATCCTCATTTGACCTTTGCTCATCAGCAGGGCACTTTATGATCTTAGCATTACTGCATCTACTGCCTGTTGGTTAAGCAGAGTTCCTTCATCACACAATAGCACTCCATGACTTGTGCTAAGCTAGATTCCCCCCATGCTTCTTCCAGTTTACTGAACTCCTCAAACTGGGATGTGCATGCTTCTTCTAATGCTTGAAGATAGAGACAATTATTTCTTTTTTAAACTTTTATCTGGCATTTTCCACAAATAGCCCAAGGTGGCTCAAAAATCTAATTTTAAAGAACAGTACACTTTACAAATAGCAAACACCAAGAGTGAATTTCTACAATAAAGGCACATTCCATAAAACAGCAGAAACAGCAGCCAAAAAACCAAAACAAAATGCAGCCGCTTCCATGCAATTACCAGTTGGATTAAAACCAGGTTCAGTATGTGCCTTATTCAAAATACTTTCAAAATACTTTCTCTGCCATATGTTAGAAGACCATTAAAGAAAGGGCAAGATCAGTCTTCTATGGGAGAGGTCTTTCAGAGCCTAGGTGCAACCTCCAAAAAGGAAAGTGGCAAATTAAGCATCTCTGTTGCAAAAAGAAAATAATGCAGGCTACAGTTTTGTGGTGTTTCAAACAAGAAGCCTAAAGACCAATTAAATGTAGAATGGGTTGTTAATGTCAAATTGCCAGCAGGAGCAGGGATAAATCAAAGTTCATTCACCATGTTTCCTCTCTTGTATCTTTTGGCAGTTTTCTCTCTGTAAATTCATAAGTGTGAGACTGGAAAGACTTGCAGCATTGAGATCCACTGAACTTTCAGGTTGAAGTCATGGCAAATGCTTTTCATTTAATTTAGTTCTCTATGCCACTCACGAGCAGGTGAGATTTTGCCACTTATATGCTCGTTTTTATTAACAGAGGCCAGAATGAGGGGGTCTTGCAAGTATTTTACTTTAGCTGAGTGGGTAATGAGAGGCCACAAGTAACAACTTCATAAATGTCTCTGACACCTTTTCCAGATGCCTCCTGCCTCTAAGGGGTTGCCTACTTGTACTAATTGGCTGCTTCCACAGGCAGAATTAAGAATCAACTCACATATTAACATTCTGGCTCATTTTTTATGTGATGAATCAACTATCAAGGCAGGTTGGAATATTTTTACAAAGTCAGTAGACTAACAACATATATTCACAGACCCGGAGTGCTTCCCTCTAAAGGAGCGGGTATACAGCTTGAGGGTACTTCTGGATCCATTGCTGTCACTTAAGGCTCAGGTGGCCTCAGTGGCATAGAGTGCTTTCCATCAGCTTCAGCTGGTAGCCCAGCTGTACTCCTAACTGGACAGGGATAGCATATCCTCCAACATTTCTCCAATGAAAATGGGGAAGTCCCATTCAATAATGATAACTTTACTATTTATAACCCCCCCCCCACACACACACACATCTTATTCGGTTGTCCAAGCACTCTGGGCAGCTTTCAACATATATAAAACATAATGAAACATTAAACATTTTTTAAAAAACCTTCCCTATAAGGGATTACCTTCAGGTGGCTTGTGGGCTGGATAACTTCATACCCTCCAACATTTCTCCAATGAAAATAGGGTCATCCTAAGGAGAAGCGGGACATTCCAAATCAGAAACCAGGACAGCTTCTCTAAACCAGGGACATCCCTGGAAAATAGGGACATTGGAAGGTCTGGGATAGCATCACATATGTCATCTATGGGACGTGAGTGGCGCTGTGGCCTAAACCACTGAGCGTCTTGGGCTTGCTGATCAGAAGGTCGGTGGTTTGAATCCCCACAATAGGGTGAGCTCCCATTGTTCTGTCCCAGCTCCTGCCAACCTAGCAGTTCGAAAGCACGCCAGTGCAAGTAGATAAATAGGTACCACTGCAGTGGGGAAGTAAATGACATTTCCGTGAGCTCTGGTTTCTGTCACAGTGTTCCATTGTGCCAGAAGCAGGTTAGTCATGCTGGCCACATGACTCAGAAAGCTGTCTGTGGACAAATGCCGGCTCCCTTGGCCTGAAAGCGAAATGAGCATCGCAACCCCACAGTCGACTTTGACTGCACTTAACCGTCCAGGGGTCCTTTACCTTTACCTGTCATCTATGCACTTTTAACTTCTACGTTATAACTGCAACATGTTATACATGGAGCTGCCTCTGAAGAAGTTCAGAAACTTCAGCTGGTACAAAATTCAGTGGTTAGGTTGCTCAGCCAGGCACTTTGAGCATTTAGCACCAATCCTGGCTAGACTGCACTTGCTGCCAATTAGTTTCCAGGCTCAATTCAAAGTGCTGGGGGGGCAAGGGAGAGATAACCATTTGCTTTTTAAAAAAACAAAAAAAACCAATGTGTTTATAACGAAGCCTAGAGTGAATTTTGTTGGCAGTGCACACCCCCTACTGGAAACCCTTAAGCAGGGAAGCCAACATGCTGCCCTCCAAACGTTTTCAGACTACAAGTCCTATCAGCCCCAGCCAGCATTATCAATGGTTTTAGGGTGATGGGAATTGTAATCCAGCAACATTTGAAGACACCACATTGTCCACCCACTGATAAACAATTGTTTGGTGCTAAACAAAATGACCAGCCTCTCCCCAAAATGCTAATGTATATAACAGTATAACTACAGTATAACTTGCCTGTTCATAGACACATATTCAATATTAGAAATTTGTGACCTTCAAGGGGATTCAATGGGAATCCATTTTTAACAAAGGTTCATCATACCACAACATATTATAAAACAGTGATTACTTTCTAATCTTCACAATTGCATTGTTATATGACATCTCTCTGGACATCAAGGTCAGAAAGCACATTGTTAACAAACCCACTTATGACAACTGAACAAAAGGCAATTTCTCTTACAAGGTCCATCACTTTGTTAATGAACCTGTGCACTAAAGTACACCTGTTTCCTAGATTTATAGACATCTTATATATCCATTAAGCGTTTACAGGCTTATTGGTAGAGTAGCTCTTTGGCACTTGGGATCCAGACAGGAGTTGATCTGACAGCATTGCTACTGTAAAGAGGATCATGCAATGATGGCTGATCATTACAATTGGGGGAAGGGCATTTATTTTTCAGGAATAGGCAGTGGGAGAAGCGAAGGTGCTGTCAACTTGATCAAATGTTACCAGATCAAGGGGAAGGAGAGTGGGGGTTGAAAGAGATGAATTGTTTTTCTCTGTGTGTGTTTCGCACCAAAGGTCGGC
Organism: Podarcis gaigeae; assembly: GCF_964106915.1. Lineage (NCBI taxonomy): Eukaryota > Metazoa > Chordata > Lepidosauria > Squamata > Lacertidae > Podarcis > Podarcis gaigeae. The sequence continues at coordinate 38,095,071 of NC_139682.1, read as the reverse complement.
AGGTTGGTTCAACTCCTTCATCCATGCAGTCACTTAACACCAGACATGTGAGTTTCCCATTGATTTTTATCGATAGGTAGCCTCTAAAAGCTGTGATAGTGAGGCCCACATGGTGGGCTTTCAAGCTATAAATATGGGTTAAGGTTGAAAATAACTCTAGGGTGAACTTGGGGATTAAAGTGAAGTGGTCGAATATTGTCCACTTAGTTCTCTTTATTTGCAAGATCACTTCCCTCTTTGCAGAAGAAAGACAGAGAATAAAATAGAATAGAAGTTTCTTTAATTCCAGCATTTTGAAAGACTGTCTATAAGTTTTGATATAGCCTGTGTGTGTGTGCTTCATTTTTTTGCTATAGAACTTTGACAAATATAAGACATTTACCTTTCTTGTGAAATATTATGGCCAAACTACATATTATATTTAATGAATAGTGTGTAGTTACTAGAGATGAAAGGAACTTTCCATTCAAGTTCTCTGTGTTTCTCATTTTTCCAATCTTAAACTCACACTTTTGTAACAAATTGTGATTTTTAAAAAATGCTCATGAAAATACCACAGCAGTTTAGTGCACTTTTCTCCAGATAAATACATTTTGTATGCAGTTTTGACTAATGTATATATTTTTGCAAACATTTTCCCTAATATGAATTTTGGTATGTTTTTATTTTCATTCATCTATTCTTTTTTATTCACACCTTTCTCTAATATATGCATTTTTAAAGCATTGGCTGGAGAACTGCACCACAGAATTCTCATAAGTGCATGTTTTGAAGGATGGTTGTATTTTGCTTCTCATATTGTTCTGGAAAGGGCGTATTTGCCTTTACATGCAAACAGAGTTGAATTTTGCCCCCTAGAAGTAACATCTGGTTGCTATTTTTTTAAAAGGCATGAAGTGGGGGTCATAGCATGCAGGCAGCAAAAATTTATCCCTAACTTTCCTGCCACAATCCATTAAAATGTTGCCCTCTGCACGGCTAGCTATGAGGACCACTAAAAGGTAAAGGTAAAGGACCCCTGGATGGTTAAGTCCAGTCAAAAGCGATTATGGGGTTGCGGCGCTCATCTCACTTTCAGGCTGAAGGAGCCAGCGTTTGTCCAGACAGCTTTCCAGGTCATTTTGCAAGCATGACTAAACAGGACACTGTGATGGAAACCAGAGCGCACGGAAACACCGTTTACCTTCCTGCCACAGTGGTACCTATTTATCATCACCATCATCATAAACTTTATTGCACTAGCCAAAGGCCATGGCATCATTCACAATGGGAACAAAAAGAAAAGCAACAATAAGCATAAAAACATCAGGCACCGCAGATACAATAAACCACGATCACGTCTCCTAAAAATTATTTGTTGCATACAATAGAATAGCAAGGGGTCCTCAGGTAGAATGTGCCAGCTTAAATGTCCAAATCACCTTTGCAATTGACTGCTATTTTATCTAGTTCTTTTCTCCTGATCTTCTTAGCCACCAACACATATAGTGCTACTTTATACATTATGAAGTCATCAGTATCACTCAGCAGCCATTTCACCCTTTCCACCCTGTTTGAATGTGTTCCATTCGGCCTCTTGGTTCTATACATAGCAGGCATTACAATAAATATTGGTACAGGTCCTCTACACAAGGTTGCCCACACAAAGTCTCTCCTTGTACTGTACTTTGCTGTACTGACCATCCACCATACCTATTGATCTACTTGCAGTGGTGTGCTTTTGAACTGCTAGGTAGGCAGGAACTGGGAAAGAGCAACAGGAGCTCACACTGTTGTGTGAATTTGAACCGCCAGGCTTCTGATTGGCAAGCCCAAGAGGCTCAGTGGTTAAGACCACAGCACCACCCGCATCTAGCTACTAGCCATACAGGGGGCACAATTTTTTCCTAATCACAGCTCACCAGAGATAAATCTCCTTTTCCTATATGTTGTGGTCTTAATAATGCACCCTACACCCAAAATTAATTTAACAAACAACAGAGATGTAGCTGCATGCCATGCATTAGGCATAATGTGTCATTTGCCCTTAGGGACCTACACTAAATGTCAGAATTTTACTGTGTCTTTTATTGTCTATTTTTTATTATGAATGGTAAGGAAAAGTGTTTTACAAAGGGCCTATGTCTCAGTCAGAGCAACTACATAAACGCAGAATGGTTCTACATTAGTCATTGTCTCTTGGCCTAAGCACCACACTTATATTATCGGGAAAACAAGGCTGGACATACAATGACAATCAGTTTTAGCTTGCAATTCAGTTTTACATTCTTAATATGTTTGTGCAAGTGTTTATATTTATTTTTCTTGTTGATTGGCTGCATTCTTTTAAAATTGTTTGCATTTTGCATATTTAATGCTTTATATATATCATCGCAGGAGGTGAATGATAATATAATATATTTAAAAGATAAGAAGAAGCTGCTGGATCAAACTGATGCCCCATCTAGTCCATCAGCCTGTTCTCACAGTAGCCAAGCCTGTGGGTAACATACAAGTAGGACTTGAACACAACAGTACTTTTGTCCTCGCCCACCAACACATGCCTATAGCCACTAATCAACTGTCCCCCAAAGATCTGCACCCTATGGAGAAGTTGCCGTGACAGTGGGACCCCACCCCTCTGTCAGCTTATATACGCTGCCCTGATGCGTTGTGTGCCTGCAACCTGAGACTTCTCCTGCCTGGAAGTCATCGCTGCTCTTCCCGCTTCAAGCCCTTCATGGTTCTAGGAGACAGTGGTGCAAGGGAAACTGGGGAGTCTACAGACCCATCTGTCAACTGAACAGCCTCTTTTTATTCCATCATATCCTGCATGCTTTCTTCCTTCTCAGACTGCTCTGCCTCTCCTTCTGCCCCTCTGCCCTGCCTCTTGCCTTATGGGCAGTGTCAAACCCCATAAATCTCTAGTACCATCTACTGGGTCACTCTGCCTCTGCCACACACCCTTTGGAGCCCTGCCAGTCCTTGACAACTTCCACTATCTGTGGTTTCCAGCAACTGGTATTCAGAAGCATATTGCCTCCAACAGTGGCGGTAGCATTTAGCTATCACTGATAGCCTTATCCTTCATTAATAAGTAAGTTGGCTAAAATATAAGAAGCATTTAGAAAATTAGAAACATCTACATTCTGTGTGCTAACCTAAGAACTTCCATTCATAATTAAATGAAAAATAATGCATATACCATTCTATTCTTTATTTTTTATCCATGTTCCATTATATCTACCGTATGTTACATCTTGAATGTATAACATGCTGTGTACATGCTATGTAAGTGAAGAGGGGGAAAATTTAAGGCCTGCTCTCTACATGATTTTTTCTTCATTGGTGTTGACTCTTGTGAAACTTTATTATGTGAACTTTATCCTAGGGGCACATAAGGTTATGGAATAGTAAGCAGCTCATAAGCAATGATGTTCTGATTTTACTAGTTAATAATGATGACAGTCACATTTTTTATCTCTCCGTCATTAAACCATAATTTTAAATGCTCCATTTGAGAAACAGGCCTCCCACTCAGTAGAGCATTGCAGAATTACGGCGTGTGCCATGAACCACTGTGACCCTCTGGCAAAAGCAGCCATAACCTCATCAGAGCTTCTTAGAAGAGACTATTAAAGGTGCTAATGGGAACAAGGTATTTAAATTCATGACTCAGAGAGGATTATCTAGAGTGAGTTGTTTTACACTGATGCCTGAGTTCCTCTGAGTGTCTCAGAAGGATGGGAATAAACAGTGGAAGGGGTGGGGGAGAGAAGCAATCATTTTGGATGACTTTGCTTCTTCACCTTTAGAGAATATTTACATTAATCAACCTCCAGGCCAGTGAAACATTTAACACCTGAGAATCTCTGTGCTGTTTTGCCTCCTGTGATGGTAATTTAAGATAATGTGGATGCTGCTGATCTAGCTAAACTTAGAATTCTTGACTAGCTCCATTTGAAAGCAAGATGGACACTGCCTTTTATCTTCTTCTAGCTTTCTATCACCTTGGTTGATATGGAGATTGTTGGAGGTTGGCATCTATCTGGCTTGAGAGTCAATGGAGTGTGCCTCTGGGGGGGTGTGTGAAGTCAAACTGCTGTGTTTGCGATATCAAAGTGACCTCCCTGGGGCGCAAGCATGGGCAGTGTGTATGGAGGTCTTGGGCTGCCCAAATGACAAGACCTCTTGGCCTCATTGATGTGGTCCAAGGGAAAGCAGAGCAATATGTTTGGAACCAGTTAGGCTGCAGGAGTTGCCGGAAGGAGGCATACAAGGCACCATCCAACTATGTCAGGGACTCCACTCAGGATTTGTGTAGGCTTTATTCCTTAGCCTTTTCTTCTCCCAAAGATATCCCACAGTGCAGCAGAGGTTTAGGACCAGAGTTTACCTTCTTCTGGTTGGGCTGCCTTCCCAGGTTGATGAGCCCCATCTATTCCTCACTTCCCTCTACAGCATGTGCAGAAACTACCTTCTTTATCACTGGACCCACTATTGGTTTCATCCACTCAATCTGCCAGAGCCTCTCTTCGCATACAAGGGAAGTCCCTAACAGGGCCGTCTTAAGCATATCGAGCACCGTGGTGCAAAGCTCCCTCTGGTGCTCCTCCCCTAGCACTGCGGGCGGGGATGGAGGAGGTGGGCAGCGGCTGGAGGGCAGCTCCTCCAATGGGGAAGAGGCAGAGGCTGGACGCAGCACCTCCTGGCACAGCTGGCTGCTTTGTGCCACAGTGCCCATGGCAGATGGAGGCTCCGGGCATGGCGCTGCTTCAGCGCAGCATGGTGGAGGTGGACGAGGGTGGTGAGCTGATGCCAGGAGGTGCCCCATCCAGCCTCCGCCTCTTCCATGATGCCCTCCAGAACTTGGCGCCCTGGCACCCCACACCACTAGCCTCTATGGGTAAGATGCCCCTGGTCCCTAACTCACTAGGGTTTAAGACACACGGGCTATCCTCACCTGATTTAGCCAGCCACTGAAAACCATTCCCGGGGTGTGGCTGCTGTCACACACCAACAGCATCTGGGAGCCACAGGTGAGAACTGAATGCAAGGTTGGAACCAAAGGTGGACAAATTACCCCAGAAGGAACTTGAAGCAGACTGTCTCATGTTTTCCCCAGCTTGTGGTCTAAAGGAGGGAAGAGACTGGGCTCTGAACCTGAGTGCATGCCCTGAGAGTGCAATTTGCTCTTCCAAAGATCTTGCAGTCTGCAAGGGGGGAAATGCCACTTTATAACTGTAAGGTTCCTGCCAGAGCATGATTAGCAACAGTGGATATGATGCTTCCTGGCCCAATCTACCCCATAAGAGCCCTTTAACCAGAGGGGACAGGACTGCAGATCATGACTGAGCTGCCTAATCACTTTGTGACTCCACTACACCACTAACATTAGTATAGTATTAGGGACAATCCATCCTAAAGACATCTGTGCACTTTTATAGCCACTGAGGATCTAACCCATTAAACCTTGCAGTTTATGTTTCTCAATGACCAGTTCTACAATAGTTATAAGAAGGAGATTCATATTTCTCAGCCTGCCAGAAAGCCAAGCGCACACTACTTCTGGTAGTAGCTAAGGGTGGTTATTTTTCCACTGTTAGGTTTTTAATCACTGTCAGCCTAGCACCGTGGTCCAATCAGACATATAAATAAAAACATGGGAAGAAACTGTGTTTCCGTTTATCACTTGTGATAAGACAGTCTTGTGTGTCTTTGACACTAGGCTTCCTCTTCTGCCATCCTAATAAGTAAAATAATATGGCACAGAAAGCAATTTGCAAACAAACCTTCACTGCATTTAACTAAATCGTCATTGACAGCGCAGGGTTAGGGGGAGTTCTTTTACTCAATAAGTGGCTGTATACACACATACACAAATGCATACAAATGATTGCAGCTGTTGTTATCACAACTTTGGAATAAATGCAGATGGCATGAAATAATATTTGAAAGCAGCTAATAGAATTTTAATGGCCTTTGAAAGAAAATAAAAGGAAAAAGAATTGCTTTTGCAAGGGATGTGAAAGGTATATACGTATACCATTGCAATGTGAACAAAGAAGATGTTCTGGTTCTTACATTTGCACATTTCTGCAGACAGATCCCATGCACTCATTATTTATGTGTAGGCTAAATAGCAACTGCAATCTACAAAATATTCAATGTGTCTGCCTAAAGTGGGAAGTTTGCATTATGCAAATGCCATGTATGATGAATGAAATGCACCAAACATCTTGAGAAGTCACAGATGTTAAGCATGCCGGAAACATGGAAAGAAGCAAAGACTGCAAGTTAATTGATTTCCATGTTACAACAGTTGAAATACAAGCAATCAGGCAGCAATGCACATTGTTAATGTTAACTTTCTTACTAATTTTAAAAGGCTATGCATCACCTCCGACCAGATTTGCTGGGGAGCAAATCAACAGAAGAAGTTGTTATTACATATTTCTAATGAGGAATTAGCTTTATATGTGGTATTCATTCGGGTGTGTGAATAGGAATAGAAAATAAACCCAGATGCAACGGCAGCATTCAGAATCTTAATTTACAGGAGTAGCACCGTGTAGATAGTGCAAAAATCTGCCCATTCCCACAGACATTTGCATTGCCCGTGTGGAACCAAGAATCAGGTCAAGAGGGACAAACCTCTCCAGAACTCTTGAGAACTTACTCAGAACACAATGATGGAAGCTCAGGTTGAACACACAAACATCACAAATGAGAAAAGATTTAACTGAGTCCAAGAGTAGTGTAGTTAATAAGCAGAGTCATGAAGCTATTAATTAGAGGATGAATGCTTCCTTCAGAAAACAGAAGGCTTGCCCAAACAAGGTGTATACGAAAGAAGCACAAACTTTAGCAAAAAAATGCAAATGGACACTGAATTAATTAATTAATGATGCTAAAAACATTAAGACCCACGATGATGATGATGATGATGATGATACTACCTTTAACTACCCCAATAGTTAAAAAACACAGCTTTCAGTACGCAGGGGACTTGGTTGGCTCATTGGACAGCAAGGGGATTAAAGGTGTTCTGAAGAAAGACAAGGCAGAGAAGCTGGGAAAAAAATATGCATCTGTTTTCACTGTTCAAGTGACTGAACTGTCATTTTCAGGAAGGGAACAAATGCGGAGAGGGGATAAGAGGTGGCACTCTAGGCCTTGTCAACAAATTAAAGAGTAACAAATCACCGTGTCCAGAGAATGGTGTTCCAAGTATCCAAAAGTTCTGAAAGAACTGAAATCTGCAATTGCTGATCATCTAACAAAAATATATATTCTGTCCCTAACATCACACCTAAGATCAAGAATTAGGAATGGTTGTGGATCTGGTTTGAGAAACGACACATCAAACACAAGTATGCTGTAATAAAGTCCAGGTTGCACGGGCATTTTGGATAACGTTGTGTGATTAAAATCCCAGTGCTGAAATGCAGTGACTGCAGTGCATATGGAAGTGTTATCCCAACCTGAGAACAAGGAGGAGGAAGCTGAAGTAGTTGTAAGTAAGAAGGCAGGCAGGCAGGAACTAGTTGGGGCAGAATGGGCGGGGGGCACTGCCCCATTTGCCCTTAAAGAGCAGCCTGTGCTGAATTGTTGCTTTAGTTTGAAATGCTTTACCCCTGTGGTTTAGCTGTGATTTCTGCATTGCAGGAGGTTGAACTAGATATCCTTTTGTTTTCCTTTCAATCCTACAATTATATGATTCTATCTTTGTAGTAATCTGTGTATTCAAATATTCTAGACCCTGATCTGATACCTCTTTATTCTTTTCCTGTCAATGCCTCATCTTCTCAGAACACTCATTCTGCTGTAGCACACTAGGGACTCTGCTACATTAGTAAAGAAAAAACATTTTAAAATGTGTTATAACACTGTGACACCAAATAGCGCTGTAGAGTTCTGTCTTTCACCAACATGATTTCCCATTATGAGGTTTACAATGCATTTTTCAGAAACATTTTTTTTTAATGTGTCTAGATCCAACCTAGAACTCCGGATTAAATATCTCAACACCTCTCTCCCTGGGTGTATTATATTTATTATTTATTATTATTTATATCCCACCCCATCTGGCTGGGGTTCCCCAGCCACTCTGGGCGGCTCCCAACAGAATATTAAAAACACAACAAAATATCAAACATTAAAAACTTCCCTTCATGCTAGTGTAGACAAGGAGATAGGCTGGTGACATTATATTCATAATGCTTTAATCCATAATGCATTAAAGATTCCCAGCACTCCTTTAGTCCCAGGATAATCTTTATTTTCACTTTGGCATAATTTAAGAAACAATGAGAAATAAAGAAACCTTCTGTTGTAAGCTTTTTGTAAATAAGGTGATTGATATTTGTATTTTTAAAGGACTGGAAATAATAATAGATAAGCTTGAATTCCGGCAGGTACCTGATACCAAAACAGAAGAAACCAAATCTTTTTGATTGGTATAAGATTTTGTATAGCCTGAGACTCAAAGGTTAAGCATAAATATTTTAGCAAAGTTAATAAAAGAGAGCAAAAAAGAAAGACAACAATGAAAGACTTCCAGTGATGAAGTCAGCTAGAGAAGCTCTGCTGGTCCTGAATTATCACAGAGGGAAGGCCTCATTCTTCAGTCTCATGATTGCATCAAAATGATTTCAATTCATTTTTTATATTTGGCTATTGTTTCCTCATAAAAAGTCTTCCAACTTTCAGACTCTCTGGGCAAAATGGAAAGTACATCCCTTTGGTGTATCATTAAAGAAATGAGCAAAAATTTAAAAGTCCTATCATGTGGGTCTAACTATTTCGGTATTGCTACAGAAACCTCCCTCTTAATCCATTCTTCATCATTCATGCCTTTTGTGCCTTTTCTTCTGGTAGCCAGTCTTTTCCTGATCTAAAGTACTGGGGCCCTTATTTAGTGGATCCATGGGATCTCCTAGAAGTTGAACTTTGCATTCCCCTGTCAATGAGGAACTAAAGGAAGGTGTCTGATTTCGAGGTTATTTCACCTGCTGAAGTCACACTGGGATATCATCTGAGTTGTCTATAAAAATTTAAATGAAGCAAATTTTGAAATGAACTCAGAATGGTGTTCCTCAAAGTAACCACATGAAAAATTCTGAGAAAAGCCAGAATAATTAGATACAATTAACAACCAACCATACAAAAACTATCTGGGAAGTGTATTACTGGGCTAGATTCCACCTATTAAGAAAAGCAAAATTTGGAAGTTCATTCTCGGACGAAGAATCTGAAGTGTTTTAGGTAAGCCAAAAGATCTTTGATATGCAACATTACTGTGGTGGAAAGGTTTTACACGGCATTTACTACATAGTTCATTTATCTACAAACATACAGTTCCCTGTGTATGTTACTCATGTGATTTTTATTTCTTTAATTATCTGAGCTCCTTTGTACCTTGGTTTCACCCCCAGGCACACTGAAGACGCTCTCCATTGCTTATGGAACCTTTCTGGGAATTGTGGATATTACCTAATTAACGCAAAGAAAGTGTTGCAGAGGAGAAAAGTGCTGAGTATAGATATTAATTCCTCCCTCCCTCCCATCTAATGCTGAATGGCTCCCCATAGTCCATTCCTCTAATACTCCATTTCTGCTCTCCATGTCCTAATTGATGGAGACTATTGCTGTTTCTGTAAGTTGCACTCCCATCGACTTTGCTGACCCCTCTCTGATATTTAGCTTCCATTTCTTTCCTGCTCATTGTCAGACCATTTACATAACCATTCCTCCTTTATGTGCAACATTCACTGTTTTTTTTTGCTAGGGATTAATAATAGATAATAAAATATATAACAGCAATCATTTTGCAAACCCCGATACATTTCACCCCCTTTGCACTTGCTTCTGTTGATTTGTTTCATGCCCTTGCCTTAATGCATTTGTGTGCATATGTGAAAGTGAATTTATATTTCTTCCGTACCAAAACAGAGGCTTTAATGCATCACTTTCCCTTGCCTCGTGAGAGCAAATGAATCTTCTCTTTCTCTTGCGCTGCATAGATATTAAACACATTATTCTGTTTGGGTTGAATTCTAGTAAAATTAAATTTCCATGCTGAATCCCCTCTTCCCATCTGTGAAGCAAAGCTGGAAGGTATATATGCAGCTTCCAGAAATTCTACAGAGGTGGTGGTTGTGTAGGGGAGGTGGGTGGGAGGGAAGCATCGTAGGGGATAGCTACCATTTCCTCTTTATTAGTGGTTTTATGCCAAACATGATAAATGCGAGCGTCAGCGGTGCAAATTCCAACATCTGCTCCATCTCTACCACACAGACGTGTTGACAGGTGTACTCTCTTCCTCTGCATTGCTTAGAAGCTGACAGATGGACTGTCAGCAGTAAATAAAGGATGGAACCTCACAGAGGAGTAGCAGGGGGCTCCTGAACTTTTCATGCATTTCTGTTAATTTGGTTTTAATATTCCCCACTTTTGCAGAGCTCATTCCTACCCCCAGCCTGGAGCTCAACAGCTTTTGGCAACACCACACACACACACACACACACACACACACACTTTCTCTCTCTCTTGGGAAAAGGAAACTAAATGATGTTAATCTGCCAAATATTTCTCATTATTAGGAATGCAGTAAAAATTAACATAACCCTCATCAGAACTTAACTGCCAAAACAGATGAGGTTAAAGGTGAATTAGAGAAGCCAGTTTCATTTTTTTTCTGTTTTCAAAAGAACAAATGGAGGCAAGGCACGTAGGATCACTCTTACAACAAGACCCTCATGGTTGAAATGTCAGTTATTTGAAGCTGCTAGTTTGTTAGAGTTCACACTGTGTCAAAGCTCATTTTACTGTGAACATTTCCATCATTTGCAAAACAAAACAAAAAACAAAACAAAACAAAGAACACCTCAGGTTATTTTATTGTTTGGGCAATGCCCTGGGCTGTCTGCAGAGATACATATGATCCTGCCATGCCCAGAGGCATTACCTTACTTCATATAGTTAGCACTAGACATACATTTCAGAATGTAAATAGAGTGAGCCTTTGTTACAAGCTCTTTATATTACACTATAAAGGTTCAAAACATTAGTTTCTGCTCGAAGATTTAATGGAACTGTGTGCAGTTTTCTTGGAATTATCTCAGATTGCCACAGAACTAGGGATGAGGGAGAAATCTGAATTAGTTTGCATTTTAATGCAAGCCTTCCTAATTCACTCTTTTTTGAAACGATGCATGAACCAAAGTGCATGCAAATTCACACTTCTCTGAATTATCCAATACAGATTTGCAACAAAAAAATGTGTATACAAAACTGCTCATATTAGGGGGAAATGTGAATAAATATGAATAAAATAGTGACAATAATACAAATATGCATTATGTTAGGTAAATTGCTTGCTAGGATGTGTTTATTAGGTAAAATTGCATTTAAAATGTGCTTAATAGGAGAAATGTGCACTGAAATGCTGATGATTATGTGGACACTTTTAAGTGCAAAGTGATGCAGAAATGTGGAGGCCTCAGCCTAAATATGGGGAAATACAAAACTGAGAGAAAGAAGAATTGACAGATTTTTCCTGTCACTATGGGGTAGAGTGGAAATGGACCATGAGGCTCATCTAGTTTAATCCCCTGCAATGCAGGAATCTTTTCCCCCAACATGGGGCTCAAACCCACAACCTTGAGATTAAGAGTCTCAGGCTCTACCACCTGCCCTGCAGGTTGCCATGCATGTATCCCTTTGGATTTAGGTTCTCCCTGAGCTTAAACTAACTATTGAACCATCCCTCCCCTTTACATCTTTACTGGAACTAACTAGCCAAACCCAAACCAACATGTCAAGTACCTTCCTTCAATTGTACAGATTAGTCTAAATTTAGCATTTTGCTTAACAGAGTGCTGTATGGTAAGCACAACAGGAGATATGCTCAAGACACTATCATGTTTGCGCAACTGCAGAATAACTTAATATCTAACTTGGCCTAGGGGGGAAAAAAGGAAACCCTGTCCTTATTGCACAGGTGAAGATGGGTTGACTTGTTGACTATTACTTAGGAATTCTACAATATATGGACTTTCATTAACTCAAAGCACATAATAGCATGGGGGGACTTAAAAAGTTTACTTTACCTAATTGTTTCCCAGCCTTGCATTGATAAGTTCAATAGTGACACTGAAATGGTAGTCAGTCCATGTTCATATGCGAAAGAGAGCATTTTTTATTTTCATATTTGTTAATTTTTAATACCAAAATAACAACCGAATACACGGGAGATTAATTAAAAGCATCATCTCAAAAACACCAATAGATTTACTGCTCTTTGCTTTCTTGTTAAGTAACACTGTCTATTCTGTGGGGATTTCTAGATAAGAAGTGCTAAATCAAAAGTGAGCCGTAAGTTTCTCTAGAAAAGTAAACCTATATTCATGAGATGATGACTGTTTGCATTTCAGACATATGGCTTAATTGTGGAGTCTCATTAGATGGATACTAATTTTACTTATTTTATTTGTTTAGATTCATAACCCAGTCACAAAAACACCTAAAGGCATTCAAATTCCATTAATAAAATCTGATTACAATACCATTTTAAACCCCAGCCTTCTGGTAGTTTAATCCTCCTAGTAACAGAAAGCAAACCTTCTCCTCCACACAGAAGAAGAAGAAGAAGAAGAAGAAGAAGAAGAGTTTGGATTTGATATCCCGCCTTTCACTCCCTTTAAGGAGTTTCAAAGCGGCTAACATTCTCCTTTCCCTTCCTCCCCCACAACAAACACTCTGTGAGGTGAGTGGGGCTGAGAGACTTCAAAAAAGTGTGACTGGCCCAAGGTCACTCAGCAGCTGCATGTGGAGGAGTGGAGACGCGAACCCGGTTCCCCAGATTACAAGACTACCGCTCTTAACCACTACACCACACTGGCTCTCAGTCCATTTACTCCACAGCCTCATGGAAGAGAGAACAGGTTTGCACCACTTACCCTGTCCTCAGTGCTTGCTAGCTGTGCCACCGACTGCATGTAGATCAAAAGGTCTGAAAAGGGTGACCTATACTCATAACAGTTAAATGTACATACTTGCTCAATGGATCTGGAAGACCTGTGGGTCCAGATAACTGCAGAATATTATTGAAAGTAAGGCAGCTCACAGTCCACTGGTTTGCTAGTTGCCCTCTTAATAAGGGAACGCTGACCACCCCACCCCCTGCTTGTTCTGTAATCTAGAAGATGACAGCACACTCTGTTCTCCAAGTGGCTCATACAAGGAGTGTGGGCTGGAGATACAGAGTGGCAAGCCAGGAAGGATGGTGGTAATTTTGGCAGGTGTATCTTGCCCTACATATATTAGAAATGCTGCACCTGCCAAGATGACCATGTCCATGGCCTTTAAGGGGAAGGATATATGTGCATCTGGGCACAGAGCCTAGGGCTTGCCGATCAGAAGGTCAGCGGTTCAAATCCCCGCTACAGGGTGAGCTCCCGTTGCTTGGTCCCTGCTCCTGCCAATCTAGCAATTCGAAAGTATGAAGAACAAGTAGATAAATAGGTACCACTCTCGCAGGAAGGTAAACAGTGTTTCCGTGTGCTGCTCTGGTTAGCCAGAAGTGGCTTAGTCATGCTGGCCACATGACCTGGAAGCTGTACGCCGGCTCCCTCAGCCAGTAAAGCGAGATGAGTGCCGCAACCCCAGAGTCGTCCGCGACTGGACCTAACGGTTAGGGCCCCCTTTACCTTTACCTGGCCTACAGAGAGGTTTGAAAGGCTGGTTTAGTCCTTGGCATGGCCTGCTCCTAATGGAAGAACAACTCCTGGTACTAAACTCTGGCCTATTTTAGTAAACAGCACCCATATTTTAACAAGAAACAATAACCTGCTTATTCTGGTAGTACTTTGTTTTACATGTATGCAACATCCTGAGTCTTGCAAGATAATTGATCGTAATAACCCAGGGAAAGGGAATCTGCAGCCCTCAACATATAGCCTCGGTCAAGGATGATGGGAGCTGCAGTCCAACAACACCTGGAACTGAAGGACATAAGTTCTCCAGCTAATATCTAAGCAGACATGCAAGGCTAGACACACAACTATCCATTCACTTGTTAATTGTGCTAGGTTCACAAGTAACCTTTTTCATTAAACACACCTTATGAAACTGTCACTAGATTAATAACTGCAGATGTTGAAATAAGTGAAGTAATTACATATTGCCGTCTACAGAGTCACAAGACCAGCAAGGTCAGAATCTCAAATTATCTCAGTGTACCACTGACTTTATTTCTGCAAAACAGAGCTGTGAGACCACTCACAGGAAGGAAAAAGAAGAGCATGTCTTATCTATAGGCCAGATATGCACACTATCAGGTTCACATCAATGCTGCCCTCTCTCAAATAGGCCAGGCAGCAGACTAGCAAGGGCAAAGGGACATTATATGTACTAAATTACTGCTGCACTGGGACATCTGAGCGCAGAATGAGGTCTATTATTTCCTGCTGTGGCATCATATTGTTATTTGCATTTGTCAGCTGCTTTACACAAAATAAAGTCTCAAAGCAACATGAGAAAACAGAATACAAATAGATAAAAAAAATTATAAGTCAAATGTAAAATGATGTACAGTACAATTTTCCTAAAATGCTCATCATGCAATACAGTAAAGACTGGTCTTCCCCCACCTGATGAGTGGGGGGGGGGGGTGCCACAAACAAATCTAACTTAACCACCAAAAATCCTGGGAAATCAAAAATGTCTCAGACTGGCATCTAAAACTAAGAATGATGGAGCCAGGCATGTTTCCCTGGGGAGAGCATTCTGCAAATGGAGAATAAACACTGGCAAAACCCATATGCTACACCTGTCCTCAGGCTTTCTTTTGATCATGCAATATGATTGTTGAGCATTATTCACTTGTGCATTGTGCTGCCTTTTGACTGGCAAGCTTTTCCGTTTTCTTCTTATATGAAAGCAATCTGAATGCAGAAGACTTTCAAGACTGTGTTGGTTTGAACATATTTAATTAGCAAAGTCCTGTTCCATGTCTGCTTAGAAGTAAGCCTCATTTAGTTCAGCTGACTTACTCCCACGTAAGCATGTATGGCACTCACCCAGGGGGTGCATTTGTCCTTGGCCAACCTTCTGGTGGCTGGCTCATGCATACAGAGGACCCATACGCACACAGCAGAGGCACACAACCCCTGTACCTGATCCAATGTTATTGCCTCCTCTCTACTCATCAAATGAGCAATCTAATAACTGGGGAGGGTGTGATTTGCAACCCCATGAGGGATAAGTGTAAACCTCTCCATCCACCTTAGTGCTCAGTCTACTTTACATTGCTGGTGTTTTTTTTAACCATTATTGCCAAAATCCATGGAATTTGGGGGACCAAGAAAAAGTTGCATGGCGAGACTTGATCCATTGCCTAAACTGGGATTCAGCCATCCATGAACTATAGGATTGCAGCTCTTAGTGTGTTAGCGAAACATCCAAAACATCATCACTGTAAGACTGTATCATCATGCCAATATTTTTAATGGTCAGAAAAACCCAGCTAGCCACTTGAACCAAATGCATGTTGTTTTATCAGTAAGGACAATAATTAATAGGAAACCTCTGCTCAGTATGTTTCCCTCTGCTAGCCTGAAATCAGAAGCTTGATAAGCTCTGATGTTTCTGATTTAATGGAATTGTTTTGCAGCACAGAGATGGTGGTGATAGCCAGGCAGTTGGAGGGTGGGGGAAATGCCCTATTTTAACCAAGGCTCCACTGATCCTCTTAATACTCTGTCAACAGTTCTCTGTCAGGGGATTTTTAAAGGAACGGGGCAACCTAGGTGTCAAACCAGCCAGCAGTAGAGATCCCAGAGCAAGCAGTTCATTAGTGTCACTAATGTACGTGAGGTGTAAGTTCCACAGAGGGCTGCAGAAAAGAATGTAAGAGGCATCTTGCCATAATGAGCTGGAAAGTGTCTTTTAAAGGGCAGGCAGAATGATTCACGCTGCCTTTCCGAGTGTCCTGTAAAGGATTCACTGTAACACAATGTGGAGCGTACAGAAGTGATAGCTAATGGGAAGTTGTGGCTTCCCACACATTTTTACAAAATGGAAGGGTGCTCTTTTTATGAGGATGGAAACCTCATTGTTGCAGAGTGGACGAGCCGACAAAGAGAGAGACTTCTAGTGTCTGGAAAAAATGTGTGGCAGATACCTGACTACAGGTCTAAAGTTCAGGACTCTATGGAGCTTGTTTCAATGGAAGTTGAATACTAGGAGCCAGAGTCACAGCTTTAATGGAAACCGATTTATAGTGCTATACTGTGCATGTTCTCAGTTTAGAAAAGCTTTGCAGAGGAGCTCTAAGACAGCTGGTTGTGATTAGCTCAGACTGTGAGCTTACAGAGGACCTGGAGACTCCTGATCTGCTTGTCTGGGTAGGTCTTTACATGTACTTCTCCCTTCTCCTTGTTAATGCGGCTGGCCAGACACTATACAAGTACCCCTGAAGTTCTACCCCAGGTTGGCAGCATAACTGGCTACTGGTAGAAGAGCTCAGCAGACAATCTACTTATTCTAATGAGTAGCTGGATGATGTGGCAAATTGGAGTTGTTGTAAACAGGTATCTGCTTTACATTCCACTTAGTTTGATAAGAATTGAGTGGATAAGCATCCCTGGATGGTTGCCGACTTTAACCTGCTTTAAAAGGCTCAGGACACCATGATTGCATTAGCTTTCATATTCAATCTGATGTCAAGCCTGAAACAAGAAGGATAAAAAGCATTCTGTGTGACTTAGACAAATACCAGTCCTGCTTCTCATAGCTATGGAAAGTGACAGACCATGTGAAGAAAAATGCATTTGAACTTCAAAGTCTACATCCCTCTCTTTTTTTCTTTCTTATTTACCTGCCAAGAACCCAAAGCTCACAATTCCGACTTTCCTTTGCAACAGCTGATGGGAGTTACTGATGCTTGAAATATTCATGGAACATCTCCTATTGCAGCTTTTGATGCAGATAAACTACCATTTGAGGTAAATCTGATATAGGTCAGAATTTGGGGTGGGGAGTTCTATGTAAATGTAAAGGTGGGCCTAAATCATCTTGCTCCCTCCACTCATTTCTCTAAATTAATTTATCCCCCTCCCAGCCCCCCAACCTCAAGCAAATAAAGGTTGATTCTCTGCTGCTTTCTTGGGGGGTGGGGTAGAGTAAACAGAACATCCCCCAAAATCTTTGGGAAGGGGTTGCTACTCACTGGGTCTCCCTAGGAAGTGTGGCCAGCAGGAAGCAGTAGAAAGAGAATCAAGCTTCTTCCTATTGGCCACACTTCTGAGAAAGTCTTCGGAGCATTATGCTGTGACATGACATTACAGCAGTTCATGGGAAGCTGTGGAGAGAGCATTGCACCCCTCTGAGTGACAAAGCAAGTGTAGGGTAAGTGCCAACACCTCCTCCCACCCCCCCATAATTGGAGCAGTTTTACCATGCTAACCCCTCCCATTTTCTTTTGTTTTTTAAAAGAGGAGTTTCAGGTTGTACATTCAACAAACAGTGAGCACTGCCTGGAGTCCAGAGTGCGCCTAGCTTGCCCACCTCTTAAGTCCAGCCCTGTTTATATCCAGCCTATATTAAGGATCTGTAGAAATGCAGTATGCTCATTTGCTGCACTTTGTTTTCTACCCACACTCACATGCTCAGATTGTCAATTGCTTCCTTTGCAACACCTGAACTAGGAAACTATGGTTTGTACTTGTCCCCCCAGAGTGAAATCAGGTTCAGATTGTGACTGCACTTTTTCTTCTTCTTGCAGCACCACACCATTATTTGCCATTATGTTTGAACCAAACAACTGTTTTAACTTTTTTCAGAACAAGTGAGGCCATCTTCTTCTTTTTCTGGGTCCATCAAGATACTTTTTTGCTTTTATTTGTAATTTCATTTATTTTAAAATAAGAAGTCAATCCATTTTTAAAGGATTACAACACTGAAAGGATCCTACATCAGCATCACCTCTTATTTTATTACAGGCTCCCTAACCTGATTCAGACTGAGATTTCCTTTTTAAAGTAGACTGGGACAAAGGTGCCTTATTATGCAGGAAAGATATATTTAAATACATAAAACAAAATGTGGAGAGATAAGCTTCTTTCCCATTCACTATCCCCAGTGCAGACAGCAGACTGAAAATTATTGAGACCAATAGTGGGTCCAATGGTCAGGAAGGTGGTTTCTGCACGTGCTGTAGAGGAAAGTGAGGGGCAGATGGGTCTTATCAACCTGAGAAGGTAGCCCATCCAGGAGAAGGTAAAATCTGATCCTAAACCTCCGCTGGCTTGCAGGACAGCTTCAGGATGAAGAAAAGGCCAAGAAGTAAATCCTTCACAAATCCGGCATGGCCAGCTACTGCCAAACGTATTGCTGTGCTTTCCTTTGGGCCACACCAGACAGGTCTTGCCACTTCAGGGATGCTAATGCATCTGTGTGACTTAACCCCCGGAAGCACACTCCGTTGTCTCTTGAGACAGACGGATGCCAACAAAAAAATTAAATATAATGATGGGTTTTCAACAATATGAGCTTTTAAGCAGAAATTCTAGGCTAAGTTACAATGACATGAAGAGATAGTTTGAACACTTAAAGGTACCCCTGCCCGTACGGACCAGTCTTGACAGACTCTAGGGTTGTGCGCTCATCCTACTCTAGAGGCCGGGAGCCAGTGCTGTCCACAGACACTTCCGGGTCACGTGGCCAATGTGACGAAGCTGCTCCAGTGAACCGGCACCAGAGCAGCACACGGAAACGCAGTTTACCTTCCCGCTATAAAGCGGTACCTATTTATCTACTTGCACTTAAGGGTGCTTTCGAACTGCTAGGTGGGCAGGAGCTGGGACCGAACGACGGGAGCTCACCCCGCCGCGGGGATTCGAACCGCCGACCATGTGATCGGCAAGTCCTAGGCTCTGAGGTTTTACTTAGCTGCAAGTAACTGTCTTATCTGAACTTAGGCATATATATTCAGAAATACTACTCAGTTCAAAGGGGTTTATTTCCAAGAAAAAGTGCAAAGGATCGCACTCATAATCTGAGAGATCAGTGAGAAAATATGTTTGTGCCTACAATATATAGTCTAAGAAAAATAATAATACTGTCGAAGGCTGCAATGTCACTTAAGCCACTTAAGACCTATTGAGTAGATAATGATAAGATGTAAGTCTTTGGCTGGGCCCTAAAATCTTTAGAACAGCAGGCCCCAGAGTATGCAATTGACTTTACCATTGAAGTGCTCTTAAAACAAATCACAGTGGGCCACTGCCAGTCCTACCATCTGCTATGGGACTGCATGTAAAGGACTCTGAACCACCCCAAAACATAATCCATAATGAGGATGCAATAGGAACAGCAGCTTCATTGCCTCCATTTAAGCTGATAATGCCTTCATCAGAGATTTGCTCCACTTGCGCTTGCACACCATGGAACTGGACTCTAGTAAGTGGAAGAAGACACTCAGGAATAATAGTCCCAACTGTCCAGGTCATCCATGTATTCCAGTGATCAACCAGGGCTTCAACAGGAGCACAAACAAATCAACAGGAAAATGTAAATGAATTGGATTCATCAGCCACTGGGGGCAGACCATTCAAGGTCCCCATTCCGGAGGAAAGCCGCTGAAAACCTCAGTTTCACTGGAAAGTGATCTGATCACGATCTAATGGTAAAATAAATGCCCTCACTTGCAGATCGCACTCTCCCTGCCATGTTAAGAAATCAGGAACCATGAAGAACTGTTCCTTGAAATAAAGAACAGTTGGCAAGCCTACCAAGGATTTTCAATAATATCCACATCACACTTTTTCAGTTCTGACGTGATTTGAGCTTCTCTCCCTCTTTTTTTGCTAAATGTTTCTCTGGGCGTTGGTCTTAAAACAACAATGGCAATATGTACCACACTTGTTACACAGCAGGAGGGGGATAAGCCCAGTGATGTGGAATGTTCTTCTAGGGAGGTTCCCTGGAGACCATTTCACATTGCTTCTGGATGATGAAAGTTAGAAAATGATAGAGGAAGGAAGTGATGGTGGGGTTGATGCTGTTGTTTGTGCTTCTGTTGTTTTAAAGTTGTTGATTTTTTAAAAAAATCTTTGCATTCTTTATGCTGGCCCATGATTAGTACATTTATTCATTCAAAAATTATACTCCACACTTTCCTCTACAAATGAGTTGCTCAAAGTGGCTTGCACATCTGTTCCACATCTATAAACAATTTGGAAGGAGGAATTGAGGGGATGCTCATCAAATTTGCAGATGACACCAAACTGGGAGAAGTAAATAATGCTGCAGAAGACAGAATCATGATTCAGGTTTACCTCAACAGATTGGAGAACTGAGCCAAAACTAACCAATAATAATAATAATAATAATAATAATAATAATAATAATAATTAAATATTAACAAATGTAAGGTTCTACACTTAGGCAGGAAGTTCAAGCTGCACAAATATAAGATTGGGGTGGCGGTGGCACCTGGATTGCAAGTAGTACAAGTGAAAGGGATCTTGGGGTCTTAGTAGACCAATCAAGGGAAGTAATAGTACCACTCTGTTCTGCCTTGGTCAGACTACACCCAAATTACTCAATTCAGTACTGGGCACCACAGTTTAAGAAGGATGTTGGCAGGCTGAAATATGTGTAGAGGAAGACAACTGAAATATACTCGGAGTTGAGAGTTGATTTCATGCTCTTTATTTCAGCTCATGGTAAACAGGGAGGGAGTCTTCCCAAAAACCTCTGTTTATATATACATTATTTACACAATGGGTCCTGCATGATTGGCTGATCCAACTCCCCTTTTGGAGCCTGATTGGGCTGCTGCTACAGGCCAATCAGGTTGCTGATTCACTTCCTCCTGGAGCCAGATTGAGCTGTTCCTGCAGACCAATCAGGATGCTGCCTTCTAAGATCATACTTGCGTATTGTTCTAGGATCCAAGCTCAGTACATAACAACAGCCAAGCTGGTCAAAGTTCTGTAAACCAAGCTTTATGAGGAATCATTAAGGGAGCTGGGTATGGTATGTTTATCCTAGTAAAGTGGTGAGTGAGACGAGATATGACAGCCATCTGCAAATAAAAGATGGAGCAAGCTTGTTTCATCCTGCTCTGGAGTAGGACTCAAAATAATAGCTTCAAGTTACAACAAATGAGATTCTGACTAAACATCAGGAAGAACTTTCTGAAGGTAAAAGCTGTTCAACAATGGGATGGACTCTCTTAGAAAGTGGTGGACTTTTCTTCTTTGGAGATTTTTAGGGAGAGGCTGGATGGCAATCTGCCATGGTTATTTAAGCTGAGATTCCTTTATTGCAGGGGGTTGGACTAGATGACCCTGAGGGCGCCTTCCATTCTATGATTCTATGAACAGCAGTGAAACAATTAAAGTGCAAACATAAAAACTGAAAGAAAAAAAAGAAGAAAAAGAGCAAGTGGACAAAAAGAGCAGCACTTAATCTATTTATGGTTATCTGGTTGTGGCTTTTTAATTTTTTTAATGTGAATTTTTATGGTTTGGGAATATAAAAATAAAAAAATGATTAAAATAAACAGAAGGATTTGTGTCCACCAAAAAAGAGCTAAATGACTTGAAAACGAAAACTGCAGGCAATCATGCCTGATGTAGACCCAATGGTCCCTGCTTTACTGCCCTTATCTGACAGCTAAGCACTGGCTTATACCATTCTGGAAAAAGTGTATCCAATAGCCAGATGTGTCTTCACTATAACTAACGTGGGAAATGCTATCGTTTCGAATCTCTGCTAGAAGGAAAAAAGAGTCACCTTCTGAATTACTGGCCTTGCTGCACTGATCCTTAGAGATCTCCAATGCAAATATTAACCCAGCCTGACCCTGCTCAGCTTGTGAGATCTGTCAAGATCACAGCACAAGATGGCACATCTGAAGCTTTAAAAATGAGTCTTTTGTAGAGATGTAGGCAAGAGCAGTGCGTATACATCAATAAAAAACCCACTCATGCCATTCAGAAATCTGAATTCACAAATGTTACTGCTAGTCTGTGCAGCTTTTATTGCCCTGGGATAAGCTTGAGAGCGTTATTAGACAATTGGGGGTTCAAGCAATGCAAAAGCTCCTGTGGGAGATTGAGACTAATTATTGTGCGAGTGGTACAAAAGCAAATTTAAAATAAAAAGAGAGATTTTTTACAGTACCCCAGAGCTTATTTTATTATACAAGCCTGTCTATTCAGTGAGGGGTGGAAAGGTATCGTTTTAACCACACAAAGAAGGCAGTTCTAATATTTTAGAATATACAATTTGGTTGTGGTAAGCCTAGAGGGAGACAGGTTTGTAAATATAAATAACAAGGGTTAATATGTTTCTTTTACCCATGCTGACAAAGTCTATAAAATAAATATACCTAGCTTACATAAGGCCCTCCAATTCCTCAGAGACCCAGTTTCCCTTTCTTCCCACCGCTGTGTCTAAGAATGTTTGCCCCGTGTCAAACAGAGTGCTGAATTGCACACTGTATGCTTCTTATCTGTTATGGTGATTCCCGAAACAACATAAAGCGTTCACTGTTTCACAGAGCACAGACTAGCCTAACATCAGCTGTTCTTCGAATCCAAAAAATGTCTTCCAGAGCAGATCCACAAGCCCTGTGGTGAGAATTTTACCTGTGAATCTATTATTAAAGAGGTTGAAGATGAAGATTATTCCACCACAATGTCCCAGAACCATTTACAACAATTTAAAATACATTACTAGAATCAGTGGAAAACTAGGATCAATTGCTATTTAAAGAAAAAACCGTACTACTTGGCTGGTGGAACCAGAAGTGGTATTGGGAATTGGCATGTCTGGGCACCTGCCAAGACCCATACCTTTGTAGGCAGCCTACTGCCAGTCCCTGTAGCCTCCTGATCCCGCTGCTTATCCTTGTTGCTGTCACTTCTTGTTCACCTGCCCTTTCCACTTATGCCAGAAATCTCCATCAAGGGTGAGGACATGGAGCAGCATCTTCTGCTTATATTGGACTCTTAACTCTGGGATATTGTACATATTGTCTCCAAATAGAGGGAGTGAACATGGGAAGCTGCCTTGTATCGACATACCTTCCAACATTTTTGTCCTCAAAATCAGAACGTCTGGAGGGGTGCACCAGAGTGCTGGAAGGAAGGGACCCTGTTGAATCTCCTTATTTTTGAGTATGCATACCATGGACTACACAGAACTGCTCACCCAGCAGAAAAGTGCTAAAGCTCAGTTGCGCAGGTAAAGTCAGTTCCACGTACAGAGTTTTTCTTTAAGTCACTGCAAACCTACTAATGGTTAATCACAAAACTCTTGAGTACATCAGAACACTATAAAAATACGAATGCAATTTGAAAGTGTATGGGAAGGTGCTGGCTGGAGATTCATGACAGCATGCATACAGAGCAAATAATACAGCTTGCAAATTAGCTGGGAATTTTGTGCTCGACTTGATCGCTCTGAATCCTTTTGTTGTTGACCTGCAGGTGGCTTGTGCATCACTCCCACAGTGTGAAAGACACACAGATGTTATCTACAGACGTTAAAGAAAACTGTCTGATACTGAACATCAAGTTGATTTCTGGCCAGGATTTCACAAGGACACATGTGACAGCAAATGACATGCTTAAGCCTTGCAAAGGGAAATAATAATAATAATAATGTCCGATGCTAAATCAATCTGTTTCTGTCCTACATGGAATTATGCACATCCTCAAAGATTTCATACCCAGTTTGCTTGGCGTTAAAGTTGAAAGGTATGTTGCCACAAAGAGAGACAAAGAGATAGTTATCTAATGCATACACATGCTCTTAAAGAAGGGAATGAACCAATACATATGATAGGATATATTACTGTTTTACCTACAAAGACACACTGATTAAATCAAAATGGCTCTGAATTTTTAAATATTATTTCCTCATTTATTTTCAGTTTGAAACTATTATATTCCACGGCAGTATATGGAGTCCCCACCAGAATAAAATCATCAACAATCGTACCTAAATAAACGAAAAAGCATTAAACCACCACCCAATCCAGTAAAAATAACAACAGAAATC
Source organism: Podarcis gaigeae (assembly GCF_964106915.1). NCBI lineage: Eukaryota > Metazoa > Chordata > Lepidosauria > Squamata > Lacertidae > Podarcis > Podarcis gaigeae. The sequence goes on along the minus strand of NC_139682.1, from coordinate 38,071,011 downwards.
CTATGAATTGATCCTCTGAGTTATATAGAATTCACTTGGGCTTAATTCCAGGAAAGTGATATAAGATGCAGCCTAATACAACCCCTTCCCAGTGGTAAATAAATATTTCTGGGGAAGATATTTTACCATCACCACAGAAATGGCCTGATCTTGAGGTTCCTTACTTAACTTCTGAAGGTGGTGGCATTTAGAGTAGGGCCTCAGATTATGAATTTAACATGGGCATAAGGGAGAAGGTGGTGCTTCAGATATCTTCCCCATAAGCGAACTGCTAATTATAGTTTTCCTTTCTCTCATTTGGGCTGCAGTTCTGCTATAAGTTAAACTTCTGGAATCCCCACCATTTCTCTTCCAGAGGCAAATAAGCAATTCTCATGCTAAATCAGCTCCGTGGAAGTTTCTCCAATTTACTCAATTTCCTCCAACAGGCCCTAAATTCTGGTGTTTCACAAGGGTAGCGGAGAGAGACTTGGTATTTATTAACAGAGCCATTCACATGTAGAATCATCAGGGAAGCAGATGGGCATCCAAAATGGAAGGTTTTCTATATAAACATACTACATTGCAGGAGATGTCAAGGCATGTTTAATACAGGAATGGGAAGCAAACATCTATAGCAGACACATCTTCCTGAATGTAGACCACATTCTAACCAGAAATGCTTCTGTTTTAAGGTACTAAATATAAATGAAGGAAACAGTGAGCTGAATCCCACCAAGTCATTCTGAACATTAGAGCCTGCTGGATCAAGCCAATGGTCCATTGAGTCCATCCAGCATTCTCACAGTGGCCAACCACATATGTTTGGGAAGCAGGACATGACCTCCTTACCACATGTATCCTGTGACTGCTGAATGCAAGGAAGAACCTCATTCAGGCCTGATCTAGTCACAACATGAACTCCCAACAAAGGCATTGAACCTGCAGAAACCATTCTATCTACCTCCACTCACTTAAATTCACTTTTCACATGCACTGAGATATACATGGGCATGGTAATTAGCACGCCAATGCTTTATCCCTATAAATCCCAAATTCTAATTAACTTATGAAAAGGGGGAAAGGGATAGAGGATGAAAGTTTTTTGAGGCAAGGAACTTGCAGTATGCCTCTACTATACAGCACCTAAACACTGACCTTTATGGAAGTCTGAAGGTAACGCCGCTGTAATATTAAAGGATAATGAATGGTCCCTGCTTGGTTACCCAGTGAGTAACAATTAATAATATTTGAGCTCCTGCTGGTTTCTGTCCCCAAGAGATTAATGTAACTGCCACCTCCTGCCATGCACTTTGCAATATTAACATAAAGTTTCTATTGAATAGCAGTTTGATCCATTTGTGTTTACTTTATTCCTGTGTTCTGACAGAAAGAAGACAGAGAATTTACATAATTAATAATGACCGGAGTTTAATGCCTCCACTGAAACCTCTAACTATCCATGTTAACTAATTGCATCTATAACTGTGCCAGGCAGGTAAAATACTCCTTTAAGTCTTCTGAGACAACATTATTCACCTGGGATTATATGAGGGTGTTTTTCAACTCCAGCCATTAACCGGGATGGCTCAGGTCATCCATTAAAGGCAAATTCCTTTACTCTTAAGACAAGAAACACAAAAGCAAAGCAAGGATAGATGGGGAAAGGTGTGCATTGAGGGTCAGGACTAGTATAGTGCTATGCTTTCACTTCAGCATCCCTGAGAAGAGGAAGTATATATAAATGTACGTAATCACAAACAATGTTTCCTTAAAGCTTCAGGTAGGTAGCCGTGTTGGTCTAATGCAATCGAAATAAAAATAATAAAAACATAAAAAATTGTAGAGTAGCACCTTATAGACCAACTAAGTTTGTTCTGGTATAAGCTTTCGCATGCATGCACACTTCTCTCCTTGAAGCTTGTTATCCTTTTTTTTTGGACTGCTATCCATTACCACAGGACTGGGGCACCTCCAGTTTGTAGCAAAATTAACGTTTGAGGCTGAAGTAAATCTCCAAGTGGCAGTGAGAAAACAAAGGGTGTTTATTGCTAGCAATGAAGGCTCAGTGGGATCACTCTCCAAAAGCTGAGCAAAGCCCCTAAAGGGTGGGGCCTGCTTAATATACATAGCTGTTATCTGTTAAAGCAATACATATGCATAAACTTCCTCCAATCTAAAGTTACAACACAATACTAATTATACCATATATGGTCTTTCCTTCATTACATATTCATGAGGCAAGGAAACAAAGGACTCTCTAAGCAACCCCTGCTGCATGTGCTCTCTTTGCATTCCTTTCTACCTGAGGGGGTTAGGACATTGGAGCAGAGCACATCTCATCATCAAATGTAGACACTTAGGAATGTTGTTTACAACCTTGGGACTAAAGCTGCTCCTAGCACAAGATAAGGCACAAGGCCTCTAGCCTGGCTAGTTAGCTGAGCTTATAGGTCTTTACTATATGTGCACCAAGTTGAACTACACATCCCACTAGTTCTATTCAGGATGGCCAATGGTCAAGGAGGGTGAGGGTTGTGGTCTAACAATATCTGCAGAACCAGTTTCCTGACTCCTGCAATATTGCATGCCTATTTTTACAACCCTTTTCAATGATTTGTAATTCTTATGCCCTGCATCCTAAAAACTACCCTCTGAGATGTATAAGAAATATTAACATATTTCAGGGCGGAAACATAAAAAGCAAAATACAGCAATTGGCTAAATAAACTGTTGCTGAAGTATCCGAGATTACATTTTTGATGCCCAACTGGTAAATATTACACCAGGTTAATTCCTCCACCCTCCAGGCTCGGAAATCTTTGTCATCATTATAACATTCATAGAAATGCACTCTAACCTGATAAAAAGTCAGTTTGTTATTGCCTTGATTCAGAGCAAGTTAATTGCATTAGATCTCATTGAAATAAATCATGACTACCTTTTCACACTGAAGTCCCATTCATTTCTGTGGAAACTAAGCAGAACTAACTTACGGTATTCTAGATACAATCCACTGTTTAATTATTTGGGGTTGCATTGAACTGAGTTCCACTCACAGCAGACACATTGAAATTAATAAACGTAAGTTAGTCATGCTTATTAACTTCAACAGGTCTACTCTGAGTAGGACTAGTATCAAATATCGCCCTGCTCAAGTCTTGCCGGAAGTCACCATTGGCCCATATAAACTACAAGCGTTGTCTAGAACATACCTGAATTATCCTCTAGTTGGACATTGTACAGCAGGATTAATATCTGGAGAAATATTGAGAAAGCTTGCCTAACACTACTGTGGTTCTTCATAGCACAGTTTGATAAGTATCTTAAGCTGACAGTTGGATCATCCCTTCTAATTAGAGTTTCTTGGAGAAATAACATATCAGGGTGCAATGATTAGAACCCCCATGTTTTTTAAATCTTTCACCAACGGCATACGTGGGTGGATGTCCACCACCTATAAGCTAGCTTTGCAATATATATATATAATATATTGTCGGCAATTGTTTTGTTTTTTAAAATCCATGCTCAACTGTAATACATTATTATGTTATTATTCACTTGACAATTTCTGCTTATTCTCCTCCCTGGGAATTTTAAGTAGGTTGGAGACTCCTGCCTGCTAGGTGCAGCGGAAAGCTTTGAACAAGTGAGCGTTTTATTCCCTCAGATGAAGTAAACTTGTAATTCCTAATATCAGAACAATGCTGCTTGCCGAGTCACATGAAATGCTTTTAACGAGGGCTAATCAGATTCTACATTAATGAGAGAAAAATATGATGCTAATCAACATCCAGGCAGCTCTCTAGGCTGCAGGCCTATTAAACTTCATAAAAAATTTAATGACTGAAAGAGCAAAACTGTTTGTAAGGAGTCTCCAGTGGCAAAGGCAGGGTCTTGAGTACCATTCACCTCTCATTACATTGAATTAGCCTCACTTTCAGACCCTAAACACTGACTAGCAAGCAGCATTTTCCACTAGGACTTGGATGATTCGCTTTGAAAGTATTCTCAAAGCATTTATTTATTCCCCTGCTTTTCAGACTCGCCTCCTACTCCATTTTCATCCCGCCTTCAATTCAGTTTTAATTAATGAAATTTGTTTTCTGTAAAGGGTTCTGGGAAATGCTAAACTGCTTTTGTGGTCTGCATAATATGCCAACCACAAGCTTCTGGTGCAGCAATATGGGAAAGCTTTCTGACTGACCTGTGGCTAGCTGCTAAATGCACATTCAGGTACCTGCAAAACACTCACTGGGGTTTTTAAGTGTGCAAGTGGAGTGTTTGGGAAACCACAGCACAACTATGGAAGGAGAAACTAGTGTAGCATAATTTTTCCAGCACAAAAATTGAATCTTACAATTTGGTGGAGATGTGGAGCAAAAACCTTTCCCACATTTGGGGGGGTGCTTTTTTCTTAAATGGCCTTTTAAATCCTGGAAATAAAGAGGTTATCACAGATTGTGTCCTCCCTAAAAGAGGGCACATGTTGCGGTGAGACCTAGAGACTGACCTCCTGGTTGTGGGTGGGTCTATTGGATAGCCACAACACCCGATTGGTGGGTCCCTCATTGCTCAGTGTAATCTGGCCAATGGGGTACAGTCTAAACAGTTCAAGGGACCTATTTAATCCCTTGCACGTGACCCAGAGATTCTCTTTTGGCTCGTGCAAACGGAACACCCGCCCACCTCTCCCTATATGTAGGGTATTTTGTGATTGACCTTGCTATGCCATCGTGTGTTATCTGTAATTGGGACAGGGCATGGCAGGGATTTTCCCACTTGGCTGATTCGCTGTTGCCATTTGGGTTTCACCCAAATCGTCACAACTTGTAAGGTTGCAGATAGGCACTGGTTCATGATATAGGGATGGGAGAACGGTATCACCATCTCTATGTGAAGGGTATTCCATTATAGGAATCCAGGGACTCAACTTAGTTTGGTCAACCCCTGAGAGGGGGTTGTGCCCATGCCTGAGTCCAGGGGAGCACCTGGGGGAGTGAACAGAGTCTGTTCCCGGGCTTTTCACCTACCTCAGGTGTTCACCCTTGGCTGACTTATGATAGAGCTCTGGATCAGCGCTACCTGCAATGGTGTAGGGAGCTAGTCGAACCAGAGCCTATGCAACCACTCACTTTTCTGTAATAAAGTTGTGGCCTAAATTCTGCCAAAAACCAAACTAAAATTTGAGTCAAGTGTGTATTTATTTAGGGGGGAGGTCTCTGGGTCTGAACACGCAACCCATCAGAATAGAAATGGATGAATTATGTTATTTCTGGTCAGTATCAATTTCACAGGTGTTCATTACAAGGTAGTCATTTTGTTATGTCTAGAGCATGAGGGTCTTTGTTTCTTGTGGCCTCCTAAAGAAACTTTTCCATGGTCAGTGTAATATCATTTGACCTATCCTTTGAGAGTCATCTGGTTCAGCACCCTGCAATGCAAGCTATCCTAGGCATTCAAAGATGGCAGGGGTGGTGCTGGGACAAGCAGTGTGCCTTCGGGGTCATTGTCAGAGAGGCAGCACCAGAACCTTTTTCTACAAGCTTTGACCCTTCACTCAAGGAACCTGTGAAAAGGGCTTGAGCTGAAAATACTTTCCAGCCCTAGCTAGCAATGAATAAGCCTTAGACTGAAGTGAATAGGAAGAGTTAACTAGTTGATAGTATGCTAAAGCAGATTAAGTTCTTAAAGGAGGAGGAGGAGGAAGAGGATCTGGATTGAAATTCTCACTAAGCTATGAAATTCTGTGGGTAGTGTTGAGAAATCAGCTCAACCTGCCTCATGGGGTGGTTGTGAAAATGCAGGTCACCCTTGGAAGACTCTCACACAATTATGACTCATTTCTTTAATAGCTATTTTTATTTAATTCTCTTTCTTTCGTTCTTTTTTAGGGTCTTATTCCTAAAGTATGTGACATTTTAGAAGTGTTTTAAAAATATACTCTTTCCCCCCTCACGTTTAACCTAGCACTGTTCCATGGTCTCAGGTTGTCTTCTGTCCTTTTAAATGAGCTGGCTTGGGAAGAAGGGGGTGTTGCTCTGTTTATGATGCCTGTAGCTAGGCTTGTAGAATTTTGAGTCTGCAATAATTATTCATTGTAAGGGGCCATTTGCCTAAAGCATTGTTAAAGGTTTGTCCAAACTGAGAAAACAAAGAACTGCCAGTGGGCTTTTACAACACAGCATTCCTCAGAATTGCCATCCATTATGCAAATTAACTACTAAAACTCACAGATGGCACCTTTCATATCAGCTCAATGAGGGCAGCCTCCTGGCTTTTATAATTCACTAATTTACCTGAATGTTGAAAGGTGCTGCCTCTCTAAGTATGTTCTGAGTACTACCTCTTGATTGAGCTGCATTCTATTTCACTTTTATAAGATCCATAGGGCTTGGGGTTAATACCCAAAGTTTAATTCTAAAATCAGAAATGACCTGAGGTTTCACAGCCATCATAGCAAAGTCCATACCTCTAATAGGAGATTTATGAAAACTCAGTGGTAGAGAGAGTTTACATAAAGAATTACTGTAAGATTTCCAGAAATTTGGAGTGCCCAGAGCAAAGAAACAGTTTATTCTGAGAGGACGGAGTTGAAATTCAAGTTTTGGGGTGGGGTGGAATATTTTCAGCATTTATTTGACTTGACTGTCATCACTAAAATTTGGGTTATAGTCTTTGAGCTCTGAAATCACATGTAATACATGTCCTGACATTATTAGAAAGCTAACAAAACAAATTCATTATTATAAGGAAGCAGCTTGCAGATTATTTATATTCATGCCCATCAGTGGGATATTATCAACAGATGTCATTTTTAATACAGTATGCACAAATGCATTGTTTTCAGACAATTCTTGCTATAATGTAAATATTGGTGTGTATTGGCATAGCTTTGTTTCTGGAAAAAAACAGATCTCAGTTTTGACTTACTGAATATTTTCCAGTTCTGTTTTTTCTTGTTGAAAACAGTGTTTTTATCAGGGCAGTGTTCTTAAAGAACCATTAAATTGTGGAAAACAACACATGTATACTTTTCCCTCTCTGCGTACTGGATCATAGGAAGTTATAGGAGTGATCCCAGCCAGCTGGGATCATGCGGTGCATGTGTTCGAAGAACCTCTGAAACCCAATGAACAGAAACTAAAACTTTTCTCATGAGCTATAGTAACCATTCCACTGCATATTTTATCCAGGTGTATTGAATGTAAAACGAATCATACATGACCCAACAAAGTCTTTTAAAAGAAGAAAAAGCAGCATCAAAATTACTCTTTGCTGTAGTAAAAATGTAAGGGCAATGTGAAGTTTTGCAGCCAGTTCTGTTTCTGAGTAAATGCTATTGGTCACACTTTCTTTGCCCTCAACCTTTCTTTAAAATCTGTACTGTGTTTCATTTCCAGCAACTCCAAAATGCTTTTCAACACCCAGGCCAATAAGTATTTCAAAGGTCATCTTTTTCAGCTCTTTGGGCTTCTTTGTACAGAACACATGGCATATTATTATGCTAGGCCTTGGAACGAAAGCCCATCCAATCTTTCTATATGGTAATTGAATTCCTTATGGTAATTGCAAGAGTGTTCACCATCTTAATCTTAATTGGCAAAGAGGCTCACATAAAATATGAATTGGAAATTCAGGTGTACTAACATGCCACCAGAGGGTAATTGTTTACTTTCTTGTGTAAGTAAACACTTACCAGCTGTCCCCTTTCAAGGAATGTCATATGTCTGGGTTCTTTTTCTTCCTCAGCTTCAACTGCCCAGCAGATATTAGTGATACCCCAAAGGCACAGAAAAGCCCGAGGAAAGCATTTATGAAAATTTATCAATAATTATTGAAAAAGGAAGACTTGACAGCTGTATCTTGTATCATCACTCACTCTGTTTCCAGTTATCAGAGGTAAGTGTCGTTGCTTCCTGAAGGCAAGAAGCATCATATGCAGGCTCACCTTACAGGCTCAGAGAACCCATCAGGATTTCAAAGCTCTTCAGCAAAACTATATAAACTAGAACAACCCAGTGAGAACTTAGCCTGCTCAGTGGCCATGTAATATTTTGTGTGTGTGTTGTTGGGGTGGTGGTGGAAAAACAGTGCAAGGAATGGAATCCTGAAAGAGAGCATGACTGGTTGGCTGGCACATTGAAGAGAAGCATTCCACACTGGAACATTTTACTATGGGCCTCGCTTGTTAGTTCCTAGCCAGCTTTTATTTTACTTTCCTGCTTCCCCTCAATTGCTTCAGAACTCACTTTTTCTGTTTGAATCCCCTAAGAATCTTTGCCCTTATCACTTGGGAAAGCAGGGTGTTCTCAAATCCTAGTCCATCTTCAGGCTTCCACACTGGGTTACAGCAGGGGTCAGGAACAGAATCTGGTCAGTAAGTCAGATCCTGAACTCCTCTGCCCATCACAAGCTACTTGAAAAGTAGGCAAAGCTGCCCACCTGTCAATTGCCACGACACCAGTTGACTCACCCTCAAAGGAAACAAATTAAGTGTGCTCCTGATTCTTCTTTCTTCTTTTTTGCAGGTGCAACTTATAGAAGAAGAATTTTCCCTTGCAGCCAGGCTTGCATTCAAACTAGAACTGTGAGGGGGAAATGACCTGTTTACTCTCCACAACCATTCATTCTGACAGATGGTAGACACTTTGTGCAATGGATTAGTGCTATGTCAAAACCTGTTCTTATTTTCTATTTTAAACCTTTCCCCACAAAACAGGCTTCTGATTTTCTGCCTTATTCACATGGAACTTCAGAATATCTATAATTTTGTTAAGAGAGAAAATAAGGTTACTTTATTGTTGTGAGGTGACCAGAGATGGTGTGTGTGCCCATGTAAACATATCTGCAGTGCTCTGCGACTCTCATGGCTAACTATGTTTCCTGATCTGAAAAAGTCTCATGGACAGGGTTACCTCATGATGTCTTTCTCCTGGGCTTTAAATGAAGTGTGGGAAGCCCAGAAAGATTGGCTACTGAGTACCTGAGATTAGTGCCATCAATTAATTTGTTTTTAATGAACATTCTTCCTTTTCCTAACCCCCCCCCAAAAAACAACCATTTTATTTAACTGTTAAGGAAATCAATGCAGAGAGTTCACTTTAAAAATAACTATAATAACTCTCTACCTGCCTATGCTTACAGGAAATGACATCATGCAATCAAGGACATCATACAGTTTCCAAGAAATATGGGTACCTGAGAAGACTGCAGATTGAAGACAGCTGGAGGGGTGATTTGTAAAATGAAATAAAAGGCCCTGAGAAAACCTCTCAGCCACCTTGAAACAAAAAACTCACACCATGAGAATTTATTAGGAAATTTCTTTCCCCTTCGGGATTTTTCTTTTATCATTAATTTATAAAGAATGATAAAACAAACAAACAAACAAGCAAACAAACAAACCAGAAGGAAACTCTAGCACAGCACTAGAATAGACAGCTTGAGAAGAACATTGACCTCTGATACTTTGTATCTGCAGATAATTTAGGAGAGAAAAAGTTTATGAACATGTGATCAAGCACCCAGTCCTTATGGCAGCCATGCCATGATATCCATTGTTTATGATTCCTGGTGGGAACATGAAAGCTTTTGATGCATTCACACATTATAAAATAAAGAATCTTAATGTTGTAAGGATAAACCTTATGTAGGGGCACAGTTTCCCAATGCTATCAAACATAGCATCCAATTGTATCTCAAAAGCAATATAACTATAAAGGATGTGGTATAGCAGTCCCTCTTACTGTCTGCATCATCTATTCCGCCTTCCTAAAGGGAAGTGTTTTGTGGGCTATTGAACAGTTTACTTAATACCCTAATGGCTTGGTGCTCTGCAGTGTGGTTGCTGTACCTTATCAGAAGCTTTTAAAAAATTAATTCTCTCTTATACGCCCTTTCTTTTTAAATAGTACCAGATAAAGCTACCAATGACCTTGCAATAAACCTGCTGCATATTAATATTGCCATACAGTTCCTTGCTTTTGAAAATAGAAAATTTTAGTTGGTACACATATTAATGGTCATGGCATGCAACTACAAAGATCTGTTAAACTTGCAGTGCAGATCTAGACATGTCTACTCAGAAGCAAGTCCCACTGAAGTCTTCTGATTAGGCATGTACAGGCCTGTATTCTTATGCCCTACAGCTGCATCCAAAGGCATAGTTACATGACAATTTAAAACTCAGTTTTATGTCACTCCCAGCAAAGGAAATCCAGGAACTGCAATTAATTGAAAAGTTGGAGATTACCTGCAAAGAAATACCAGCACCCTCAAAAAGTGAGACTTCCCAATTGGGGCACTGGCGGAGGAAGAGGAGTGCGGGGCAAGTGCACGAAGCATGAAGCTCTGCCATGGAATTGGGGTAGTTGACAACAGCTAATCTGGCTAAACTGTTTGAGAGCTGTAGTGTAATTGTCTCCTGAACTGGTAAGTGTTCCGTAGTAAACACAATTTGCACTTGTGGGGGCACACACACACACACACACACACACACACACACACACATGTTCATCACCATAACATGCTGAAATGCTCCACAAGGGAGACTTGCAGATCTCTATTTCACCTGGGAGAAAGCTCTGCTGGACACAGTGAGACTTAATTTCAGGGAAACACTCATAGTGTCATGCTGCAAATCTGAAAAATTTAAATGGATGCATTATTGTTAAAAGGAAATCTGCATGTATTTCCTCACTGTCAAGCTGTAGTACACGGAGACGGGCCATAGTTCAATGGTAGAGCACATATTCTGCATGCAGAAAGTTGTAAGTTCAATCCTCACGCTTCGAGGTATGGTTGGAGCGCCACTGTCAACTAGCATTGTCTGTACTGAGCAATAGGCAAATGGTCAGAAGCAGTTATCAGGCAACTGTCTACATTTTGATTAACAGCCAGATCACTCTTCCTGAAAAGGCTTGCTCTCTTGAAGTGCATGACTGAGCTAAGGAATGTGGTAGCCCTAAACAATCACTATAAATATTTTAACTATGCCCATTTTTCTCCTAAAAATTCATGTAAGATTCAGTTCCACTAATGTCCATAGAAACTTCTGCTGCAGATTGCAGAAGTTCTTATTTGTTATACATTCTTAAGAGAAGCATTTGTGAGAAGCAATTAATAAATTATCTAAATAAATCATTTGCTGGACTGTGGCCATGAGCTATAGATTTGTTTCTGCAATCTCAACACATTTTGACAATATATATTTCTATTATATGTATGGTAGGTACATAATTAAAAAATGCTTCATTCTCCAGAAATATTGTGTGCTGTAGAATAAATTATGGGAAAAATGTTTGTAATGAAATTGCAAAACAGCTCTAAATCCATGTTAACATTTAGCAGAATGTTAAAGTTGAAAATGACCCCATTTTCTAAGGAATATATTATAAAGTGAAATCTTGTTCAAAGTTGAAATGAGTGAACTTCAGCTACAGAAGGCAAGTCTCCTAGTTTTGGTAGTTCTCTCCCTGCAACTCAGCAAAGCTGAATTTCTGTTCTATGAACAATCTTAAAGTTTTAACATCCCCTCAATACTCTAGAAATAGCTTCACTGAGTACTGAGAGGAGGGAAGTGAATATATACCGGTACATATACGTATATGTATATTTATTTATTTTGCAGAAGTGCTCTTTTTCATTTGGTTCCAGGTTAACTTTTAGACCCTATATATACAATACATGCTTAACATGACTAGCTAGCTATTCCTGGTAATATTCAAGAGGATTAGGAAGGTATTTGCATGTGTCCTCACTGGTGACTTCATCCATTCTGAACTGCATTTCTACAGGGTCCACACAATGTACACACATCTCTGCACTTCAGGGCAGCTTCGATTATCATTGAACAAAAAGCAGGCAGGAGTGGTGGTGGGCACAGACTTCAGTCAATGTTCTAGAATCGCAAAGTGCCTTTTTAAATACCTCTGTGCTTCGTGATAGGATAAGTAGCAAAGCAGCATGCAGGAGACCATCAGAAATTGAGCCATGGGAGGTGCAGCATCCATCAGATGCTGATACAGCTCACCAGCAAATTGCTCTATTGTTGAAGCTTGTTGGGAAAGCAGCTGTTCAGTCTGATTCTGAACCATGCTAGCCACAGCCAGGTGTTGCAGCAACCTGAGTCCAATTTTCCTTTGGTTTCCTACTATGCAGTGCTCACTGTAAGATGCAGACCTAAGCAAAAGCGTTCTCTGGAGGAGTGTTTGGAGTTTGCACAGCTGCTTCCCAGATGTTTCTTGGCCAGTGATGGAACCCTTCTGTCCTGCCGAGAGGAGGATGTACATGGTTTGTAGCTGCAGAACTGCACCAGACTCCATCTGTTGTACCTGCCCCATGCTCATTATGACTCCAGCTCCAGTAGAGATTAACCTGGAACCACTAGAAACTAGAGTTAGTAGAAGTGCAAATGCAGTATGTGCACTAGAATTATGAAATCCACATTTTCTTATGGATCAGTTGCTTTTTCATTAGGGCAACGTTTGCAATCATCTTCCAGGCACCTCTACAAACTACACTTCTTTTTTCAAAAACTATAGCAAGCTATGCTTGCCACTGTAATCTCCACTTCCAGAGAGTGGCACAAATGCCACCCAGTTTGATTCCAACTTGAGAATCAGTTTCATCTCAGTTTAGCCATGCAGAGACAATATGAAGTATTGAAAAAGCAAGTAAATATTCCTTCTGTGAACTTTGTAGGATAGATTGTGTGATTCTCCAGAGTTTGGGATCACTGTCTTCAGCAAAACGTTGGGAAAAAACCCACATCATTTCCCCCTCTCCTCTTTGTTATTTGGCATTGAGCGTATCTCTGCTGCCGTGGTGACAGAGAGTTTCAAGATACGGCTGCAAAAAAAGACAGATTTTTGAAACAGAAAATATGTTTGGGGACTTGAGCAGCATCAGCTTTTGTGCAGAAAGACTTAAGTCATCTCTCCTATGTAAATGCGATTTATCATGCATTGTGTTTGGCTTGACGTGGAGATGAAGAAAGAAGGCGCAGAAGCGAGATGAGGAAAACAAAACAGGTGGGAACAGGTGGCGTGTGCTCTTGATGACCATGCAGAGAATAAGAGAACATTAAGAAGACAGATCTCATCTCTTCCTTTAATTTATTAGCGACACACAACACATCCAGGATCCGATTACCTTGAATATAGGTCTGAGAAGCAGGACTTAGCAATTTGCATGAAATAAGCCAGGGTAGCTCTTATAGGAAGCTTTGGATGAACAGACCAGATGGTGTGGAGGAAGAAGCAGCTTTCAAATATTCTTCCCACTACTGAGAATTCAGTGTTAGATTGCAATCTGTGTTGTGTAAGAAAAATAAGTCAACACTTTCCAGTTTGGAAACTGTGAGTGGAATAAGATAGTCATAAAGTTTACCATTGTGCCAGGGATTCTTATAGTATATACATTTTACTATACATGTGGGACTGTTGTGTGGCAAAATCCCCATCACCCTTGGCAGGATCATTCTACACTGGACTAGAAGAGTTTTATTTGCTGATATTTCAGAATGGACCTATGATTGTGAAAGTGAAATAGGGCTGACATGCTCATCCCTTGTTGCAGTAAAAAACATACATTGCTCTACACAAGAGGCCACAGCACACTCCTGTGCCATACATGTCAATAAAGCAAACAAGTGGCTTTGTGGTCATGTCAAAAGTCCATATTGGAAACATTGCCACTCTGATTCTCAGGTGGGGCTGCATTACTCATACCACTCTTCCCCTGAGAGAAGCTTCAAGTGGTTTCTCCTAGAGGAGGAGGTGGTTTTTGTGCACAAGGGTTCTCAGCCCTATCAGGAAGGGGCAGTTGCCTGGTTTCTTAAGCTGGCTCCACCCCACACTCATCCTTCTTTGTTGTAATACCTCCCATTACAGCATGGGATTTGCTAGTCATGTTGTTTCGGGATGTGTAGGAATGTTTTGGTAGAGTCCCTAAGTGGATTTTGAGTCTCCTCTTTTCCATCTACTTCATATTGTGGAGTAATGCAGTTTGGCTTTTCGAGTGGAATTTATGTATATTTGGTTTCATTGGCATTTAGCGTGGCCACAGGTTGTGGTTGTAAACATGCCCAGGAGATGAGAGGAATCAGAATAGTCCTTATTAGGTCACCTACCTATCCAGACTCCTATGATTTGGCTAATAAATATAACCATCTTCCATACATGTTGCATTTCTTTATGGGAGTGCTGGTGAATACTCATTGTGATGACATTTTAATAAAACTTAATTTAAACAGTGATGGATGTGATAGTTTCAAGTTGATTCTAAACCCCTAAAGACTTTCTAAATAAAAATAAGTAAAAAACAAATATCAGGATGTTTTGGTACTCACCAAAATATATGGACTAGAGTATCTCCTTAGGAGTAATTTAAGCCCTGAAATTATAACTTTTTATCTGAATATTTGATCCACCATGGATAAAAATGAAAATGTGAGTTCAGTAACCAGCGTCTCGGGGCATAGCAATTTTCAACCGATGGCGCCAGAGACATATTTCCATTTAATTCTGAATTTACACGAAGAAGCTGTAAAAGTAAATGATTTTGACTTTCCAACAGAGACGCAGGGTCATGACGCCTCCACCTTCCACACGTTTTAGCCACAAGATCAATAAAATGCATTATATGAATTGCTTCCACGCATCCTATTGAGACAGCCTGGCTCCACCATGTTCAGCGGCTGAGTCTGCAGCTGCATGATGTATTGGGCATTTGGAGTGGTGCAGTCTAGTCACCAAAAATTGAGCATGTGACTCGCAATTTCAATCTTTTAAATGGGGGGAGGGGGAGGGCAGATGTATCTAAAAATGCAGAGTGCAAAGCCCAAGAATGTTGATAGATTTAGGTTTATTGCTTAGTGCGTGCAAATCAGAGGCAATGATTAAAAACAACTCTCTTCTTTGGAAAGGTTAAGTATCTCATCTCACATAAAAGGAACTGTCTGTACCAGCACTCTTCAATACTGGAGTGAGATCAAGTACACGTTCCAGGAGCAAAGGAATATTTTTGCCATACTAAAACAAATATCAGAGGAAATTGGAACAAAGTGAGCAGGTAGAGAACTATGCTGTAACACAGAAAAAAGGGGCCGTGGACGTTCTCCTTTCATCGGGATATCCTATCAATCCAATAACAGATAGAGCATTTCCTTATCTTTCATTGAACTGTGTTGAAAGTACTTTCCTGACCCCCATTATTGTACACGCAGACTATCTGATGGTTTGAAATCTCTTTGGCTTTTGATCCAGAGTGCCAGTAGTAGAAACAAAAGAAAATACAAAAAGAAAAAAGTACTGTTTTTTTGCTATATTGCAGCTTTGGAATATACAGAGATATCCATTTGCCTTCTTTCCTGATGACATTGCAATGTCTATGTGTATACATTCAGGCTCTTATTTTGTTCCTTTGTTTATCCAAGATATGTGCCATTTTGAGGATCTGCCTAACACCTTGACTCCAGAAGTTTCCAGTCTTGCCTGAAAGGGTGAGCCAGTGCAGAGCTGGCTCACACAGGGTAAATGGGCGTGAAATGCATACCAGCCTTCCTCTACTGCCATTGAGAAGGGGAATGCCCCCACCCTCTATTCACCTACCTCTGAAGAGTATACCGTAAATGTTCTCTCTCTCCTCACACAAAATCAAACCAAGTCTTAACAGTATGCATATTGAACTGGATTTTTGAGAGCCCCAGAGAAACTATTTATTTATTTATTTATTTATTTATTTATTTATTTATTTATTTTATTCCTTACCTGTCATTCACTAGAAGGTCCTGGGGAAGGTGATGGTATGTAATAATGCAATGAAAAGACAATTATAATGAAAACTGTAAAAGCAATCACAGCCATAACCCCCAAATATGTATTCAACCAACACAGCACAAAACACGACGACAAAATGCAAACTGGAAGGCAATACAAGTACAGTAATGCAAGGTGCAAAGTATTGATTAAAGTGTGAACAACATTGCATTACGTGTTACTTAATAATATCAAAACAGTGGTACCTTGGGTTAAGAACTTAATTCATTCTGGAGGTCTGTTCTTAACCCGAAACTGTTCTTAACCTGAGTTAATGGGGTCTCCTGCTGCCACTGTGCTGCGATTCCTGTTTTCATCCTGAAGCAAAGTTCTTAACCTGAGGTACTATTTCTGGGTTAGCGGAGTCTGTAACCTGAAGCATCTGTAACCTAAAGCATTTGTAACCTGAGGTATCATTGTACTGTACTAGGGTGGTGATGGTCCCCCACATCCCCTTCTCCTTTTGACACACCTCCTTGCTCTCAGTCCCCTAGGCCTCACACAGGCTCCACCCATCCACTGTGACATTCATCCAGGGTGCAAACAAACCCACATGTCTTCCCTTACAATTTCCCCTCCCCCCAAAATTGGACCGTATGCTATAAAGGAAGGGTAGAAGGACTGAGGGTTTTGCTTACTACTTTAGCAATGGCCATAGAAGCTATATATAATGATCAATAATCATTGCATAAAAACATTCACTCTTATCAACAGAGTGCAAAGTGACACTTGAGGAGCACTGCGGAGGAGCACTGCAGGACAAGGAGCAACAAGGACTGCTCCTTAATTACATTTTTGTCCATTTTAGAGTCTGAAAACAATGGTCTGGTGAAAGCTTAAAACACTCTTTGTTTTTCTTATGGTCCCTCAAGAGCTAACAAGCTGGTTTCCTGCATTGAGTCTCCAGAGATGCCATTATAAACAATAGAGTTAGTTTACTGGTTACTGCTAAAAGGCCATAATTAATTTTCTGACATTTGGAGAACTCTGACATGGGGTCTTGGCTGTTGACAGTAAAGAAAATCCCGGGCCCTAAGGCCATAGGTAGTATTTTACCAAACAGCATCTCTCTCTCCCTCCCTCCTGCCACAACTGATTTATGAAAAAGGTCCAGAATTTTAAATTAGAACAACCAGCCGCAAGATCCTAAGAAATGATCTAATGACTAAAGTACATTCCAACCCATCAGAAGACCTTAGGATTTTGAAGGACCAAGGAAAGTGAGATAAACCTCTTAACCGTGTGTGTGCGTGTGTGTGTGTCCATGCGTGCTGCTGTAACCTAATCTTTTGCCAGTTATCCAAGGATCAACTTTTTGGTAGCACAAATAGCAGTAACTTTGGAAGTGTTGGGGAACATCTCTTTCTTAAGATCTGTCCTTGTAAGCTACTGATTGGTAGGGAAACGAACTTTCTTCCTGCTCCTGGTTGACATAGTGAACCCAGTGAAAGATGATACTCAAGAAAACAATAAGGACATGAACCAGCCAAAGTTAAACACTTTTGAGTCAATTGATGTCCGTAGGAAAACTGTGCTTAAATCTGCTATTGAAATTAATGAGACTTTTTAAGTGCCCAATTTTAACAGCCCTGGGCTTTAAACACTCATGAAGCACATATGGCTATAATTTATAGACGTGACTGTGAAAGCCGCATGGGCACACACACTCTCAGGGTGCTTGCTAGTCATTTATCATTTCTAAAAATTTTATGTCTTGCTTTTTAAATGAAATAATTCAGAGGAAGCAGTCTGTGGCCTAGCCTACAGGCATACCTGGCAGTGATTGCCAGTGAGCTTGCTTGCTAGGTGAATTAAAAGAGAAAGGGAGGCCTCCCCACCCTTAACTCTCAATGCTGGGAGGTGGGGGTAGAGGTGCTGTATCCAGCTCCATGCAAATACCCAGTGGGTAAAGGGTGTTGCCATCAATAAAGGTAAGAACCCATTCAGAAAAGGCCCTTAGAATGGAAAACCCATCTCACCACCATTGTTGCCTCCTGGCTCGAACTGAGTAAAAGGACCCCCTTTACGGGAGTATCCCTTGCTGGACTTCTGTATAAATCTCTGACACACATCCGCAAGACATGTGCACGCATTAGCAGAGTCAGCAAAAGCAAGACTGTGTAGGAATTGTGGCATCAAGCAATTTATTATTTACAGCAAAGGAAACAAAAGAAACATGGCACGCTGTGTGAGAGGCTTCTCATGCATCCTCTCTATGTGGAGAGAGAGAACAAAGAGTGGAAGTTTGTCAGCCTGACTTCCGCTTACACACACAATGATAAGAAATGAATCATCTGAACATGTGACCCTCTGCAATAGTGGCAGTGAAAATACTGACATCTCTCCCCCCCCCCATCTAATTCCACATCATGGGCACCAGCAATATCTGATCCATCAAGACTTCCTCCTAGATAATGCAGCAAAGCTAACTTGGTTTCCTATCAGTCACCATCTTCTGGGCTACCAGAATATGCTGGAGCAAAACTTTAATTGACCAGATGCTGTCCAGGGATCATCTGTTGCATAACAAGAACCTAATAGAATTGGTTCCTGACACTGGCATAATGGATCACTTAAACACAGAATTGTAGAGTTTAAAAGGACCCAAGGGTTGTCTGGTCCAACCCCTGCAAATGTAGGAATCTCAGCTGAAGCATCTGTGACAGATGTCCATCCAACCTCTTCTTAAAGTGCAACTGAGAAGAAGTGCAACTGTGGCTTCCTATATAACGCCGCTCCAAGAAATACCCTGACTTATTTTTCTGCCTTCATGACAGTTGTCTAAGTTTTATACAGAAAACACAGAACAAATATGGCCTCAGCGTCCAAGCTGAGAGATATGCCTTAGATCCCTTGCAGCATCACAGAAGATGCCAGGCTGCTCTTCTCATCCTGCAAGCTGCTTTGCAGGAGACAACCCATCCCTGCTGGTCTAGAGATCATTGTCCATATTAGGTAAATTAGAAGGGTAAAATTGACACTCATTGCTTCACCCACTGGCATGTGGCCCTTAGAAGACTATCTAGAAGTGAATGCAACCATCAAGGTGAAAAAGGTCCTCCACTCCTGTTGTAAATGATGGCTGTTGTCCATAGTATCCAAGCAAACACAATTATGTACCAAGCCCCAGAATACTATGCAGTAGCTGGACCATATATTAGTTGGATCATTAAGGTGTTGTGACACACTGTAGTTTAAGTGCTTAACCTCATGGCAACTTGGGAGGGGAAAATATCAGTCTTCAGGCTGATCTATTATATCCCCCTCTGATCCTGTCAGCCTAGTAAGGATTCACGGTTGGCCTTTCATTTTGAATTCTTGAATTAGATTTGGAAGGTATGCTACCTCATTAAACGGTGTTCAGCAAGATAATTATAGCAGTTAATTGCCAAACTAATTAAATAAATAAAACATGCCCAATTCCCACCCTATCCATTCTGAATTGATAGTTTGAAATACGATTGCTTTTCACTGATTGCCATTAATACCAATTGCAGTAGCTGATTAATGGACCTGAGCACTGGTGATTTGCAATCCAAAAACAAAACAATGTGCCTTGGCTGAAATTCACAATGTGGAAGGTGGGAAGAGCAAGGAATGGCACAGGAAAACACAAACTGGTATCCAGCACTTACTGCTACAGTAGTCACCTGAGACTGCTGGAAATTAAAAGGCTCATGGCAAAAGTTGGGATTATCTTTTGTTCTTTTCCCTCCTGCCATGTTTAAATCTTGGATGTTTTGATAACAAAAGCTAACATCTAGCTCCTATCTCATGAATTACACAATATTATTCTTAATCTTATTCTTATTCTTAGTTACTGCTGCCTCATCTCCGATTATCTGCTTCACAAACAATATATATTGTTAGTGCACGTTCAGGACTGGCCAAGACTTCTCATTTGTCTCATTTATTTTTGGTGCATCCCACTCAAAGTCAAATGCTTTAAAGCAGGATGATTTGAGTAGGATATTCGGAGAACCATTGTCAGCTCCCAGGAAGAGCAGATGAGGGACCACTGGATCCTACACACCTCTGTGGATGGATTGAGATCTGCTGCTGAAGGCCTCCTCCTAACACGACAGGAAGGTGACACCTCTGCCATTGGTGCTCTGATAGCAGAAGGGATGGAAAAGGGGCATGTAGGGGGGTGTTGAGAGCAGATCAGAGGAAGCCTTGGATCTGCAGGATCCAAAATCCTTCCATGGCCCTAACATGCCCCTGACAAGGCAGAAAACAAAGAACTTGCACAATCCCCCCCATCACGTGTTTTTTTTAAAGGATGGCCAAGTACAAAGGTGGGGGGTGGAGTGGGAAGGAAAGTTTAACTTTAAGCTGGGCAGCACTTCCACATTGTTTTGGTGGATATATTTGTTGATTTCAGAACTGCAGTGTGATCCATAATTTGTTAAGCAACCATAATTAATTTTTGTGTCACTGACACTTCAAGTCGCTTGTTTAGGCTTCTTTGCATATGATTTCCACAAACATGACATTGAAATAAGCTAATTTAGCACATCCTAGCATTAAAAAAAATTCATACCTTGTTCAGTTAAATAACATGCCCTGAAGCATACACTGATTTAACACCCAATCACTAGTAGCACCTCACAAAATAAATTAATATAATACTTCTTTGAATAAAATGTCATATTCTTAATGTCTTCAAGACTCATCATATCATTGTGTTTTGGTTTGTAGTATTTAGTTTTCATCTTGTTCTGCCTTTTTTCAGATTCACAGCCAAATCACAAAAACAGACTGGGGGTAATTATCAGCTAATATATATATACCCCCAACAACCTTGGTTCCATTAGTTTTATTGCTTCATGAAACCTTGGTTCCATTAGTTTGTTGCTTCATGAAGGCTGATCTCCCTTCCACACAACCACACAGTCCCTCAACAGCTGTGGTTATCACTTGATAAAACATGTTTCTGTAAAGTGACCCTCTGACTTACAACTACAATCCTATTTATTTTACCAATGAGAGAATATTGAGGGCCAAACCAAAGATGACACCAGTCATGCCATCATTGTGCATGGAGCTTTTCTTACAACACAAATGTCTGGCGTCATGAGTGGGGGCAGCAGCAGTCCTATCATGAGGCAGAGTGAGGCAGCTGCCTCAGGCAGCAGATGCAGAGGGATGGGGAGGGGAGAGAGTTGTGAGTCCCATGTGACCTGTTCTGTAACCCCTATGCTAGCCTGCTGCTCTCAGTTGCAATGGAAGATGCTTTCTTTTCACTAGTTTTGGAGTAAGATTCAACTACCGGTATCAGTTCAACTGCAGGAGGAATCATAGTATGGAAGTTGCAAAGAGTTGAAACCTCCTCTCTACCCCCCCCCCCACCCCTTCGCCATTTGCTAAGTAAAAATTTTTAATCATGTGAATTGTGTCTCATTTAGTTTGCCTTGGAAAAGAATGGAAGGAGGAGGAAGGTCACATTACCCTTCAAACCACCACATATTCATCAGGTCTTTTGCACAGAACGTACGTGAATTATGTGGCTTATGAGACTTTTCTTGGTGTTCCTAGAGAAGGCTTAGATGACAATTCCTTCCAGGTTTCATTTTGCTTCATTCTTTGGTTTTATCTACTTCTGTAGATAAATGAAACCTACATTATCATTTTCTTTTCCTTTAGAAAAGTTGCTTCAGACGTCTGAACTTGACAGAATAAGCAGCAGCACACGTTGTGTATTTTGAAAAGCTCTCATTCCAAACTGAACAGAGTGGATAACTTTGGGGCACACTTCCTTTCTAAGGCCACAGTTTCAGGCTCTGTCACTGCTTATTCGCTGTTAAGTATACAATTCCAAAACAGGGCATTTTCTCTTGTATATTTCTGAAATTTCCCAGCCTCTGCATCACTACAAACACAATACATTACAGCTGATATGATCTAATATGACATATTGCTTAAACACATTTGAACAAGAGCTCCTTTTTATTAAAAGACACGGGTTTAAAACTAGTTGTTCTTCCTTAGTAAAAGGCCCATTAGCAAGTGACATAAATCATGAAGTGAGGTGGTGCTGATGATCTGGATTTACATTGACTTCAGGCTTTGATGGCTTCCACTGCATTGATTTGAAATTCCATCAGTCAAGGACTAGATTAGTTTTGTGCTAAGTTCGGAATATGTGTTTGCAAAGAAGAGGATACTTGGCTCAAAGAATATACAGAAGAATAGCCTTTACGTCAGCCCTCCTGAATCCCCAGATGTTTTGGAGTACAATTTCCATCAGTCCAGCCATCTTAGCCTTGAATCAGTAATGGACTGGATGAGAACTAATGAAGTGAAGCTCAGTCCAGCCAAAGCAGAAATGCTGACCAAAGAAGTTGAAGTCAATTTGTTCTGAAAGTGGTTAAGAATCAAGTTCACAGACTGGTCTCCTGATGCTTCTTGAAGCTGCTGGCCCTACAGCTCTCACAGCACTAGCTGGGACAAGTGGGAGTCCAAATATCTAGAGGTCGCCAGGTTGGCAAAGGCAGTTTCCTCCTTCAGTCAAAACGTGGGGTTTTTTCTTTCAAAGACTGATTTTTTGCCTGCTATGATTGCCAATTCATAAGGATTTTTGAGAAATCCAGTCACTAAATATTTTTGTCAACTAAAATGACAGCATACTGTCATTCCAAAACCTTTGTGTGTTGTGTATGCTTTGCTCTTTGGTTGTGAGGAGTGGCAGGATAAAACTTTAATTCAATAAATAGTCAAACTTTTAAATTCTTTATATATATATATATATATATATATATATATATATATATATATATATGACTGTTTTCAATTTTAAAACAGAAAAGAGAAGTACAGTGGTACCTTGGGTTAAGAACTTAATTCGTTCTGGAGGTACGTTCTTAACCTGAAACTGTTCTTAACCTGAGGTACCACTTTAGCTAATGGGGCCTCCCACTGCCACCACGCCACCTGCAATTTCTGTTCTCATCCTGAAGCAAAGTTCTTAACCTGAGGTCCTATTTCTGGGTTAGCGGAGTCTGTAACCTGAAGAGTCTGTAACCCGAGGTACACTGTACATACCAAAAATGAAACAGCACAACATAACCAACATCACCTGTTATAGCACAGCCATATTAGAACTGACATCAGAATGGGAAAAGCGGGGAAACATGTGAAAAATGAAATATTTACATATATGTGTTCAGCAAAGCCATCACCCATAGAGCTACTAGTGCAATGAAACCCCCTTTTTAAGAGATGTAGATCAATAATTTCATTTTATTTTTTTGCAAAGAGAGAGAAAACAAAAACAAATTTAAATATCTATATCTATCTGTGGAGAACTCCTGTTAGAAGTAGAATGTTCCTAAGGAAAGCATCATATGTGAAATTAAGCTATTATATAAAGTATTTGATGGTCTTTTATGAAAGCAGTGGGGATGCTCATTTTATATTTTCTGATTATTAATACCCAAATCAAATAAACTGTTATAGATCCTGTTAATGTTGCCCAGTGAAATGAGGTTTAAATTAGCCAGAGGCGGAGGTTGTGTGCGTTCCATTCTTAAGCTTTCAATCACATTGATGTACCAGAACCACAAGAGCAATTTCATTCTTGGCATAATCAGGGGCATTTGTGGCATCCGGGAATCTACCAAGGTAGCAATTTTCTAGATAATCAACTTAATGTCTTCATTCTAAGTGCATTTATATGTGTAAGTTAATTAGGGAAGTTAATTTTCACAAATGGCAGAAAATCTGCATTTTCCAGCAGTGCTTTGTTGCTGTGCCAATTGCAAGTTCAAGGCAGGCAAGGTAACTTGACTTCCCATATCTGTGAGAGCAATTTAACCTAGGACATATTTGGAACACATCTGAGCTCTGTAGAGACATTCAGTGAACCCATGGGGAGAGAGAAAGCGGGGTCCTAGCTTGTCCTAGCTGCTAATTCCATGCATTCAGCTGAACTCCGACCAAAGCCTCTGCATTAAAGTTTAGACACGGATAGAGGCAGAGACCATGAAAACAAATATCAGCGCACAGGGGCATAGGAAGATGCCTTATACCGAGTCAGGTCCTTCATCCCATCTTGCTCTGTACTGTCTACACTAACTGGTATCAGCTCTCCAGAATTTCAGATAGGGGTCTCCCCAAGTCCTTGGAGTGGCAAGGATTGAACCAGAAAACTTCTGCATGCAAAAAAAGGCTACAGTTGAGCTACAGCTCTTTCCCAAGAGGAAAGGTGATCTGTTTTAAGCCAGAGAAGACTACATACATTGAAGTCAGAAGCACAAAATGAGAAATTAGCTTGATACAAATGCTCAGGAACTCCTCCTAGTCCAGTGAATATATGGATGTTCTTAAAACAAGATGCCATGTATGGTGGCTTGCCTTATTGTATCATATCTTCTCCTAAAGCCCTCCTACAGATGTTAAAATTTAAACCCATTCCTTGCCATATATCCAGTTGGCAATGGAACCAGATCTTGGACAATTGTTCTTTGTTTTTTGGCTCTGAATTCTGTCCCCACCCCCCACCCAAATGAACGAGGCTTGGAGATATTTCAGTGAGAGTTAACACCAATGATCTATTTTCTCTGGCCAAATGATGTCTTTCAAAGCCCAAGACAAATGTTTGATGTCAATAAGAAAAATGTCACAGAAAGAAGAAATATAGAATGTGACTCAGTACCTGCAATGTGGAAGGGATATAAACTGAGGAGGTGGAGAGGTGTTCAGGTGCCCTTAGCCATCTTTCTCTGCAACTCTTTTATTTGAAAAGATTTGTACTGTCACATAGGATGATACCACTGCTTCCTAGCAATGCAAGGAGGACTGATTGCTAAAGTATGTATGCAAGAAACATCAAGGGCACACCCAATGCCAAATCTTCTACCCTTCACTACCCTTTGATGTGGCATGATTCCAGACCATCCACTTATCTGTTTTGAATTAGTGCCGTGCCAAAATCTGTCCTCCAGTTTCATGAAATTTTCTTCCTCTGCAAAACAGGCATGCACTCTCCTGTCTCATTTGCAGAGAGAACAAACACAAACCCCTGTGTAGCAAAATGTGACAATCTACAAAAATGCAAACATAACACACTGGCTAATAACTGTTAGTAAATATATAATTAGTATGATGTCATTCAAAATATACGAATAAGCCACTTCAAAATAATACATATATCATACAGCACATCTCACAAAATATACAAGTAACTGCAAGTTGTTATATGTATCAGAGTCAAACAAAGGTTCAAATAACCAATGAATAGTGAGGAACACCAAACCGTCTCTCAAAGGAAGACGTCTCACAAAAGTCTCAAAAGGACAGTGCATCCGGAATAGTTCAACTGTGTCGGAATAAAGTCTTCATCAGCTAGAAATGGAATTGTAGGCAATGAATGGCAACAAAACTGAGCAACCTGTATGTAAGATATGCAGTAGAACAAAATATATAAAGAGCTACATACCAAATAATTATCAGTGAAATATACATACAGTGGTGCCTTGCAAGACGAAATTAATCCGTTCCGTGATTCTCTTCGTCTAGCGGTTTTTTCGTCTTGCGAAGCAAGCCCATTGACAGCTTAGCGGATTAGCGCTATTAGCGGTCTAGCGGCTTTTAGCGATCAGCTGAGAAGCGGCTTATCAGCGGAACAGCTGATAAGCGGCTTAGCGCTTAGGGAAAGGGCAGAAAAAAGCGACAAAAAAACGCGGGAACTCGCAAGATTTTTTCGTCTTGTGAAGCAACCCCATAGAGAAATTCATTTAGCGAAGCGCCTCCAAAAACGGAAAACCCTTTCGTCTAGTGGGTTTTTCGTCTTGCGAGGCGTTCGTCTTGCAGGGCACCACTGTACTAGTGAATCAGTGATCACTGGATAATGTAGCTGCTGATGCTTACAACAGAAATGCATAGAACATGTAAAGTTGACCACAGGCAGGAACATCTTTCCAGGTGGGACAGAGCTGCAGCAACAGCCTGGTGCACCAGTGGAGGTGTCAAATCGGCTTCACCAGTGTGTCTGTGTGGCCCTTACCTTCTCAGCACTGCCTCGCTCCTTAATCTTACGCTCCTGGTAGGTGACAATGACTGCAAATAGGAGGGTATTGCTGTGGTTCCATCCCATTGAGCTGCCTACACTTCCAGATCTGGAAGAGTTGAAAGACCCCATTATGTTCTCCCCTAGACATTAACTGAAGTGCAAACAGGCACCTGGGAAGGCTGCAGAGGCTGGAACACTTGTGAGATGGTTTACAGAATGAAATGAAGGACATCACAAAGATCCCTCAGCCACCTCCAAAGTGAGATACCGGTAATTGCAACAAAAACACAAACCTTAGCCATGGAATTTCCCCTAAAAAACATGCTTGATAATTTTCTAATTCCGTTTATTCTCTCATTAATTGATGGAGAATGCTTGAAAATAGCATTGAATACATTTATGCACTATTTTGAATAGGGTTCTTCACTCCTCTACAAGAGCAAGGAGCGGGGTCATAGCAAGCAGCTTCACCTCTTACATTCACACTCCTCCCTCAGTGTGTGCTTGTACAGTGGCACAGGTCTATGGCACAGGGGCCTTCACAAGTATACATGCCAAGACTTCCCTGAAATGTGCAACCCTGAGTGATCAGGGTTACAGATTCTGGGGAAGGGTTTGTGCATATAACTTTATGTGTGAAAGCTCCTTGCTACATGAATTAATGTTGTAGGCATGGGGATTGGGAGGCATGCAAAATGTCAGGGTGGGGCCACTCAGTGCTGCCCTGCCCTGTTGTTCAACATGGCATGGGATAACTTCCATATAGGGCTACTGGATGAATCTTCAGTTAGGAAGGATTAGACCAAGGGTTTCTCTCAACTATCATTCTGTCTCTCGCAGTGACTAACCAGATACAACTGGGATGCTCCAACAAGCAAAGCAGGACTGAGACAGCCATCCCTGGAGGGATACACTGTATCTGAATATGGAGGCTACACTCAGCTGTTGTGACTAATGACGGTGTGTGTGTGTGTGTGTGTGTGTGTGTGTGTGTGTGTAATATCGAACAGTGCAATTCAACACAATGCCAATGAAAAATAAAGAGGAGTGCATCAGTCAACCCCAGTGAAATGGTTACATTAGTTGTGTCGAGCTTTGAAAAGTTCTCTGCCATCTTGCATGATTTTGATCATAGACAGATGTTGTGGGTTCAAAATTTGGAAGCATGAAAATTCCAGGAAATTGGCACAATGAAAGATAGCACCATCTTTTCTGGGAGGATCATGAGCAAGGTGAAGGTGAGTCCTTCGCACTGAGATGTGTGAGATCCAATTAGTGACCCTACAGGTGTCTATGCTAGATATGACTGATGGGAATTCAGGGTCCAACAACATCGGGGGGGGGGGGGGCACCGGTTCCCCACCCCTAATTTAGAATGCTGATTTAGAATGCTCAGCTCTTAACTATGATTGAATTAAGTGGCTTAAAAAGAAAGAAAGAAATTAATGTGCACTCTAATTTTAGATTTTTTAAAGTGCAAATACAATTTAACCAATAAGTTTTAGCTCTAGCTGAACTTACAAGAGGAAACCAGCAATGTGTGAACTCATCCTAAGTGAAAATAATAGTAGTGTCTGCTGATGTTGTAAAATGTAAATGTGAAAATTACTACATAAGCTGGCACTGTAACAAAGAAAACCAGTCCTATAATATCAGATAAGTTCAGGAAGCCCACAGAAGTGCAGGAAGAAAATACTCAAGAGTGCTGAAAGATGTGGATTTGTGAGAAAATATTAAAAGTCATTAGCAGGGATGGATAGCTTGCCTTCAGAGCAGTAAAATGTTTGAGGTGGGAATGCATCCATCCGGTTACATTTATTTGACTGCAGAGGAAGGAGAATTAGAGGAGAGAGAAAAGAGTACAGTCAAAGAAAACACTGCAGTGCCCCACTTTTACATTGGTGTCATTTCACTGAAGTCCGTAGTCATACTGCTGAGAAGCCATTGGATAAGCAGTACAGAACAAGAAATATTCTTAGTGTCATGAATCCTATGCAGACATCTTGCAGGGGCTGGGCAGACCAGGATGAAGGGTGGAGGGAGCTCAAGGGGTTGGAGGCTGATGAGCCTGGGGAAGGGGGCTGGGACAGGCTGTATCCAGACTCCAAGAAGTATCTTAGTAGTCAGGGAAGTGGTCAGTAGTGAGTCTGACCCTGTTGCCTTTGCTCTGCCTCCAGCACTGCCAGACCTCCCGTCACTCCCTTTTCTGGTTGACAAGCCTCTGATCATAAAGAAGGCATCTGATGTCAAGCCTGCCTCTCAGCTGATGCTTTCTCCTCCCCCAAGCTTAGGACATGGAGACACTGGCAACAGTATGGACAGACATCTCAAACCCAACCCACTAGAAGGAGTTATTGTTTGTTTGCCCAGTGCAAAGATGCTTCTTGCTTGCTGTGCTCAAGCCCTGTCCACCCCATTCCTTTATAATGGAGGATCAGGGGCGTATTTCAACAATTGTTTCAAAGTCTTAGCTTGCCTTGCCTAATGTGCCTTTGACCTTTGCCTTGTCTATGTGCAACACTGATTTGAGAATTAAAGTTCTTGGTAGAAACCATAATCCGACTTCAAGGACAATCAGAATCTAGAAAAGTTCCAGCCATGCATGATGTGAAGAACATATGTCATTGCTAATCCATCTTTTATCCAAACTCATTATTTTTGCTTCTAAGCTGTCTAAGCTTGGGTTGCAGTCAGAGCCACCACAATATATCCTTCCACCTCACACAGTTATCACTAGCCCTGCCGTTGCCACTTTGCTTGCCTTTTGTTTTTCCTCCACTTTAGCAGTTGCAGTGGAGGTGTGACAAAGCTCTTCAAGGCCACTCAGTCAACAAAGGATCCTAGGAAACATTGGGTCCTTCAGAGTGAGGCATATGGGACAAGGTGGTCTCATGGAATGCCTACACAGCTGCTGCTTGGACTTTAAAATGTAATAGTTTTCTGTTAAACATGAAACATTTTTGTTAAAGCAAAGCAGCAGTCTGGTGCTATGTCATCCACAGTGCCTGAGGTGTCTTGGTGTCTCAAATTTCAGTGGCACCCTGTGCAATGCCAAAACCAGTGCCCTCCTGTCTCTCACCTTCCATTGGAATTCATAGTTGCAGTGCCTGCTGTGGTGCCCCAGAAGCTCCATACCCAGTGCAACCAAACTAGTTGCACTCCTCTAGATTCGCCTTTACCTCAGACCAAAGTGTGGATAACCTGGTGCCACCTTGAAAGCCCCACAGTCCCTGACTGCTTTCACAGTAGCAGAATGACTCACAGGGTGATGAATAATGGTACGTGGGTGGGTAGGAGAGGGGAGGGCATGCAAATCCACTACCCTTTCTGAATCACTACCTGAAGCAAAGGCCTGTGTCTAACAGATGGTCCAGTTCTACTTGTAAGAATCATGTCTTCTTTTTCCAGGACGAGGTCTTATTCTAGAAACAATTGTAGTCTTGTGTGAAGCAAAGCAGTTTTCTCCACAAGAGGGTTTTTAATTGTTTCGTCTGCTATATTTTCAAATTCACATCACACGTAATGAGTTTCCTGAGAATAGCAAGTATATTGTAATGCTGGTTCCCCTGTTCCAGTTTGCAGTGGCAACATTTATTGTCTTGCCGTGTTGGGGTTATTTTAAGGATGGAGCAGAGAAGAAAGAGAACCCCTATCAACTCACATAGATTTCAGCATTACTCTCTCCAGCATTGTTGTGTTTGTGCCCTCAATTATCGAACTGAATGTAAATGTTAGTAAAATGTTAGTGCTAATATCGCACCTGCAATGTACCCATCAGTGGTGCCTAAGTGTCAGCTTTGACAACTAAAAAGTCAAACTGCTCAGAATGTTAATTACTATTATTTCTATACAGCAAATGTCTCTTCTTCACTAAGAAAAATTACTTTTGTACAGCCTATTTGTTTTTCCGAGATGCCTTTTCGGGTAGGTGGTTGACTAGCTACCCTAACATAGAGAACAACAGACGGTAGATAATTATTCAGCCAAGTTTTCACCTAATAATAAAGCATGCAGTAGAGTGGTGGTGACCGTTTTGCCTAATCCACTTGCTATGATGAAATAGTATGGCGACATTATCGTACCTGTTTCACAAATTCAAACTTTTGTGCATTTGTTTGACTGAAGGATCTTTTGGTTCAAATTAGACATGGGACATAGGGCCAGATTCATTTCCATGTAAAAGAGAGTGGGGGAAATATCCCTGCTCCCTGCCTGCCCCTTTTGGGGGTTATCATTTATTGTTGAAGGCAATGAGCAAATTTCATTCTCTGAAGTCTGAAAAATAAATCAAAAGCTATGAAAATCACCAACAGGGGAATGCTGTAATTTTGCTCAGTTGGAAAAAAATGTTTGATCCAGTGGAATCAATAAATCAAAGAGTATTTTTAAAAACAAAACACTATTTATTTTGTGTGGTTCGTGTGCATGGTGCTTTACAGAAAACGGGTCGCTATAGAAAGGAGCTCATGAGTTAGAATTTGTACCAGGTCTCAGTCTTCAAATCCCTGTCAAAGCTGCTGAAAAACTGACAATCAATTTTAATGTATCAGGGGCTGCAGTCCAATGTACACTTCCCTGGGAGCAAGTCCCAGTGAACTGAATGGGAATTACATCAAGATAGGCATCCCCACGATGGGGTGAGCTCCTGTTGCTCGCTCCCTGCTCCTGCCAACCTACCAGTTCGAAAGCACGTCAAAGTGCAAGTAGGTACCGCTCCGGCAGGAAGGTAAATGGCATTTCCATGAGCTGCTCAGGTTTCGCCAGAAGCGGCTTAGTCATGCTGGCCACATGACCCAGAAGCTGTCTGAGGACAAACGCCGGCTCCCTCAGCCAGTAAAGCGAGATGAGTGCCGCAACCCCAGAGTTGTCTGTGACTGGACTTAACAGTCAGGAGTCCCTTTACCTTTACCTTTACGTAGGCATTCATAGGATTGCATTGTTATTCCCCAAATTGCTTACAATTATATATCTACTCAGATCCCCCTTTTGAGCTTCCTATATAGGCAACTGGGTAGCCACTGTGAGAACAGGATGCTGGACTAGGTGGGCCTGATCCAGTAAACGCTTGGGTGTTTTTACTCAAACTGTTGAAATAACTTGAAACTGTAGCTTAATATTTAGATAGCTCATTAGTGTCATGTATCTTTCAGGAAAGCAAAAGGCACATTTAGAATTCCCCCAATGCCATTATCTTTAGAAAAGTCTTTTTGACTCTCTGGAACATGTTTGCACAGTATTTATTTTGGTTCTAATTGGAGTCAGCTTCTTCTGTTCTAGGGAGGGATATAGGGTGGATTTGTTGTGAAAAGAAGTAGCATAGCAGCATGAACCTGAACTAAAAGCAAAGTTGTTATGCTTTCAGGCATCCAATTGGCAGTTGACTCGGCTACGATGGAGTGCAGAAGTTGGTAAACAAAGGTTACAGCATCCAGATGTGTCTCATTAAATAGAGTTTGCAAAACACCTTGGGGTGGCATGTACAGCATCACAGGTATGTAAAAATACCAACTAAGGTGCTTGTGATTCATGTGCTGATCTCAAATTGAAGCAGTTCTGATGAGAAATTAAAAAGAAGTGAAAAAGTTAAAGTAGCAGAAGTTCTGCATAATTAAGGTACAGTACTCAATCATGATGGAAAACTCAATGTGTTTATAGGTGCACACATGCAGAAGACCTTTTTGAAAATTTAGTGATGCTTATTGGATTGCATAAATGCAAAATTTGGGAACTGCTTTGGAACCCCCAAGTGACATTGTCTCCTAGAGCTTTTGCATAGCTGCAATCCCAGTATCTCAGCCCAATTTTCTGTTATCCTTCTTATATCCCATAGAGCGGACTAGGGCTGTTCTAGCTATGATACAATATGTGGACATGTTGTGGGTGCAAGTTTGTCCTTTGCTGGCATAGTCCAGTTAATTTCACTGTCAATTTCGTAATTGCATTGGCCATGCATTCCCAAAGACCTGTAATCTAATTTAGCTCCGAGAGTTAATGATTTTAATGATTTGTTGTGATCTCAAAACAACTGTTAGAAGATAAATCTACATCATTAAACCTATTATAGTGTTTTGCTTCATTTAGCAAATGATGTTTTTTTGCTTGTTCTGAAGACACCCACATTTTAAACAAGAGAAGAGATTGGTTGTCTAGTGGCGAGGAGCAATTTGTTCCCATCTCCCTGCGAGATTTCAATAAAAGGTGTCCTTGGGAGAAGAAGAAAAGAAAGCCCATCACTTCTTCAATGCTACTCTCTATTTTTGAAACGAAATTATTTGCTTCAGTTAAACTGGCATCTCTCTGATGCCAAAGAAGGCAGGATTCATTACTAGTACCAACAATGAGCTAACAGATATTATGTATTTGTTGCTGAAGGTTTAGCACAGGTGGGATTTTGAATTTTCCCACTGGACAGCAAATGTAACATTTATCGGTTAGGCCATTTATTTTGAGGATGTTTTCAGAATGTTTTCCATGGCCTTCTCTTGTCTTTCCTTGTAAAATAATCTCCTTTCCATTGGACCTATGTGTGTCTTCATATATCCAGCACCACCACGGACCACATCATGCATCTGATTAAGAAGGCTTTTGAATTTGAAAGCTTTCACTACAATAAATGAGCCTGCTTTTTCTTTGATGTTACTAACACAGCTATTGTTCTGGATAGATAAATATGCATCTTAGACTACTGCTGTATTTGTTCAGCCCCAAGGACCTTCACTCGGGGAAAGAGGGTTTAGGCAAGATAGATATCATCAGGCACGCAAGTATAGTTTCTCAAGTCTAACAAATCACATCTTTTGCCGTGTCAGTGTTTTGTTTCGCCCCTTTCAGTGCACCATAACAGATCCACCCTTCTTCATTTAGCTCCACAAAATGAATGGAGTAAAATGAATCTACAAATATGAATTGATAACTTTTATAAAATTGTTTGTTGTACCCTCCATGCAGTCAAGGGACAGGAGCATCTAGATGAGCCAAGATCACAGAGCTAAATAATTCATAGTAATTTCAGCTGGAAAACCCAAGACAGAAAAAAGAGGCTAAAAAGAGAGACTAGGATTGAATATGACCTGGCTTTCCACTCAATTTAAACCTGTTTATTTTAGTCTGCTGAAAAACACTGGCTTCCCTCTAGCTTCAGACAGCTTTGCTATAATGAAATATTGGGTTTTACCTTTATCTGTGGGATATTCATCTGCATAACAGTGTTGTATATACAGCATTGCATATATAAAGATACTTAGTATTCTAGTCCACATTCCTGATGTGTTGTAGTACCTGGTGCACACTAATACAGGCTGTATTATTACGAATGAACTTGGCTATTGAACATTCGCTTTATACCTTATAAATATGTATTCATATGGTTATTATTTATAATGTCACTGGGCAATAGCTATTGTCACATGAGTGAATGTCTGCTCGTGCTATGGGCCTTCCTCTTCTTGTCCATCCCCTTCCTCTCCTCTCTCAACCCTCCAGAGCAGATTTGGGGACATGTGGGAGGCTGCAGCAGGAGAACGGGAAGGGGACATCCCATTCTGCTCACACAAAACATTTCTGTTCATGGGCAGACACAACTCAGTATCACCAATTATATTTGGGGGGGACTGGCTTCCCAAGGTATCAATTCCTAGATCCTCATGTGTAATTCCACACCAAACACAGCTGGCACTGTGTGCCAACAGACTGATCAGTACAAAGGGTTTAGGAACAAAGGGATTGCATTCAAGATACAGTGGTACCTTGGGTTAAGTACTTAATTCGTTCCGGAGGTTCGTTCTTAACCTGCAACTGTTCTTAACCTGAAGCACCACTTTAGCTAATGAGGCATTCTGCTGCCGCTGCGCCGCAGGAGCAAGATTTCTGTTCTCACCCTGAAGCAAAGTTCTTAACGGGTGGTACTATTTCTGGGTTAGTGGAGTCTGTAACCTGAAGCGTATGTAACCCGAGGTACCACTGTATGCATAGGGAAACTCGGTTGCTTATCCCTTTGCCTGTCTTTGTTTGTTTGTTTCATAAAATTTACCATGCTGATGTTCATGGATCAGTTCCTAGCTGATTGTGCCCATTGTACTTCAGATAAAGTTGGAACCCTTTGTAATTTAAAATATTGGTCATTGCTGTCAAAAGTATTATTGCACGCCAACCCAATCTCAGAGAAGTGAGAGATTCCAGGGTACTTACCCAGGGTTTGTGTTTCCTTTAGGAAATGAGGCACAGCAGAGACTGTGGTGTCTTTTTGACATATGGTTTATTTACACATATGTTGTTGTTGTTGTTGTTGTTTGTTGTTGTTATCATTAATACCCCGCCCACTCTGGGCGGTTTCCAACAAAATATTAAAATACAGTGGTCCTTCAGATATTAAAAGCTTCCCTAAACAGGGCTGCCTTCAGATGTCTTCTAAACATCTGGTAGTATGTACAACCTGAGCCTGTGATGGAGGGGTTCACAGCATCAACTTGTTTCTCCCATAGCTGCAGCCTTGGATTCAAGCAGAAATCAAACATGGCTCCCTGCATTGCTCTGACTCTCCAGCTTGCTGCCTTAATTCTAGGTCACACCACTGCTTCCAACTCTCTACTCTAAACTCTGGTTTATTTGTTGAGGGAGGGCCCCCCACTCATTTGCTGTCTTGCACCAATCTCCTTAACCCCATTAATGGCTCATCAGCCAGGTTCTCACCTCACTGAGGCTAGCCTGGCTGTTGCAAGCATTAAAAGCTTTGACTTTTAATTTGAACACTTGCTGGATCCAGGGATTACAGCTTAACACCCCAAATTCATGACAGTATTCACAAGAACATACCTTTCAATCCAAAATGACATAGAGGATCAGGTATTTTATTTGTTTCACTGTACAAAGAGACTAAGGGTTGTATTCAACTAACTGTTACTCAGAGAAGGTCCATTAAAATGAGTGGCCATTATTAATGGAGGTCCATTAATAGCTATGGGTCTATTCTGAGTAAAATTAGTTGAATAGAACCCAAGATAAAGTTTTTTGATCTTACATAATTATTATATCTTCAGAGGTCCAGGGAATGTCCCCTCTTCTTAAACAAATAAAACTGTTTGCTAAAACTGAGAATCTGAAGATCTTAGAACCAACACATTGAGGGAGGCTGCTCTTTCTTGATTTGGAGATTTATGTTTATAATTCTGGGTCTTTAAAAATGTATTTTACAGCTGTATGTAAACTTCTGCCCCCAGAGGGAATTGTAGTGACCTTTGGCTGTTGTTGACTCAGGAAAAGAAAAAGCCTGCAAAACCCATAGTGCCTACCCCTTTCGTATTCAGAAGACTGCTGGCCTGAATCCCAATAGATTTTTTGATGAATATAGCCCTAAAATTAGCTGCAGTAAATTATGCTGCCTTGAACCAAGCTTCCAGGAGTAAAGCATAGGAATTTTGCTTTTAGCAAACTTTTGTGTTCATAAATGCAAAGCTTTCCTTCTCTGCACTCCAGTGTATAGGAAAGCGCAAGGCGTTTGCTCACTGCTGCGAAATCAGCTCCATTGCATACGGAAGTATGTTTTGGAGCACTGCAGAGACATTATTAATCTATGGATTTTGACATTTACTGTGAGCTGCAGCCCTAGGTGTTCTTTATTTGACAATTACATATGGGCTTTCTTAAGAAGTGGGAAAACATATAATAAAAGACCATTTTCTAAAGCTTCTTTTCAAAATGACATTTGATTAATTTCTATGATGGATTTCTGGTTATGTTAAGAGTTCTAAATGTTCTCACATTTTATAACAAAAAAGTGGTGAAAATCCTTCCTTTTCTTGCCCATTTTATGCCCTTTTTCTTTAACTTTGAAATACTACAGAATGCAAATGAAAGAACTGAAAATGGAGCCTTTCCAGGTTGTAAATGTTTTACATAATTCTGAGCCGCTGTTCACAATGCTAATGTCTAGACAGGTCCATTTGGTTAGTCCTGTGCCTCAGCTAGGCTGTTTTCTCTATAGAACACTACAGGTCAGGAAAATAATTGAAAGTCCACAGGCCCCATTTGATATCTTAAAAGAAAAAGCCACAGTCAATCAACACCCTAAGGGCACCCTACATTTACTCTAAATGTAGATTTACTTTTTTAAAAAAGAAATCAGAGCAATTGGACATGGGATACAAATAAAAGCTTGGAAAATAGGTCCTACACTGGTTTTTACTACAATGAATGTCAAATATTGGCATGTTCCTTTTTCTACACCGAGCTTGTAAATACGTTTTTAGAATAGTATCAAGTTAAAACAAGGACGGAATAATTTTTTCAGGTCCATTTCATATAGTTTACCTTTTAAATTTAGCCTGTAGTCCAAACTTCCCCTTTCTCAGGGCTTTATGGGGCCATCATTGCATCTGCTGTGCGTGGCAGCTGAGGCAGTGAGATCACTGCCATTGGACTTCATAGGGTTCAATGGCATCATGCAATGGCTTTGAGACTGAATTGAGATCCAGATCATGGGGCAGCTCAGCCTCTCTCGCTCTCCACCTCCAGAATACTCTATTTCAATGCCTACCATGGGCTACCATGAGTGGGCATCTCACGTGTTCAGTAGGTAGAAGGGGGAGTGCCACACCAACCGAGTGATGCTTGTGGCACTCCATCAGCGGTAGCTTGTGGGAGGCCAGCTTACGCCACAACTGATCTATGTCCCTTCTTCTATTGCCATTCTTCACTGGTGCCCCCTGTGAAATGACATCTCCAACCTGAAGCTTGAATGTGAACAGGCCATTTTGCCACCTTAGGATTCCACCAACGGAACTCTGTGTCTGTTATGCAAGGTGAGGGTGGGGGGCTCTTAAGAAAAGAAATCTGTAATGTCATTCATCTTGAGTTAATTTCCCAGGAACAAAGCAAGCATGGTCTCCTGAGCACCTCCTAGATTAGTATTTTCCCACAGTTCCATACCAAGAGAAAATGGGATGACAGAACTGACAAGAGGAGCTTCACTTACGCATAAGGAGTGTTTATTACTGAGGGGCAATTTAGACAAACCCTCCAAGTAATACAAATAACGGAGAAGTAATTGTCATTCCACAAGCCTGTGCAGCATCCAACTGCAAGGATAATTAAATTACTTTTGTATTTCCCCCCCACACACACACCTTTTTTGTCTGTTTAACGAAAGAAGGTGCATCAGAGTGATGGGACATTTTCCCCTTTGCTAAACCTCTTTGTGTTCAGGATATTGCTGCTTTACTGCATTATCTTTGAGAAAAGTGCTGCAGTGCATGTTTCCCTTATTTTCCCAATGGGTTGTTTACTTATTGGAATTGAAGTGACTTGCTCTTCAAGGCAGCCCTCAGTTTCTAATAAATATGTAAATAATATATTTCTCAGCTGTTGCCTACAGCGGCCCGCAGCTTGTGCATTCCCCTCTGCAATACTTAGTCTGCTGTGAACACACACTCGTTTTAGTTGAAAGAAATGTACATGGTCCCAGTAGAGCAGTAGGATGAAATCATCATACTTAACTGGCTTTATGGCTGCTTTTCACCTACCACTTTCTTTAATGCAGCTTTCCTGAAGTTGGCTGAATGCAAGGGAGATAAAGCAAAGAAACGGCACGCGCAAATTAGGTAGAGACAGCAGAGGCATTGACTGGATGGTCTCGGTGAGCAAATTGACAAAACTCCCCCTGGATAGGCATGCTGTCAGTCTAGTCAGAGTGAAAGAGGTGCCAGGAGTGCCACCAGCTCTCTGGCTTATTACCATCTCCTTAAAGGAGTATTTAGGCAACTTCTCTTCAACAATACGCCTGAAAGGAGGGTGGCTCTGAGCCACTAATTGCTGCAGGCGGATGTCAGTTTGAGGTCACAATCGCTTTATGGCATATCATAAATGCTGCAGAGAGAGTGAATCGGGGAATGGCGATTACTCATTCCCTTGCACGATACTCAGTCATCTGTTGAAATATATAGGGAACAAACTTAATAGGAATTGAATGGAAGACACTTTACACACAACATATAAGCAACTGATCGGTTCCAATGCTGCAGAATGCTGTGGCAAGCATTTACAGAAATGCTGAAAAAATATATAAATCAGGAAATTCATGGAAACACATAGGTCTTCCAGTTGCTGCACCGTCTATTTTAGATGTTCAGAGAAATATATTCTATCAGGTCCTGAGGACTTGCCATTACATTCTGCATGTGAACCACCTTCAGGCACCTGTCTGGTGACTGAAGTAGGAGAATCTAGGCCCAAATTAGACATGATAAGTGGGCCCAGCAACAAAATGATACAGTGAGGATAGCTTATGTTCTAGCCAGCCAGCCAGCTAATCAGGCAGTCAGTCGGTCACATCATCTTCCACCACATTCAATTTCCCCACCCACCCAGTTTTCCATCCCCAAGGCCAGTCACCTAGCACATTGCAGCTACTGAGCGTGATGAGCCATCATAGGGCTGGCTTTGGGTCCCCCCTTGAGGTTCTTTTTTCCTATTTCTTTGTACTTCTGCAAACTTGGGGGCTCCCCAAAGCCTGTTGATGATACCTCCATATCATGAATGGAATTTCTGTTTTGATTACCTATCAGTCAGCACTAGCCTTTGGCCTTCAAAAATGGAAGGAATTATGGTGGAAGTTCACTAGATGTTTAAACATATCACATATCACATTTCATAGAATCATAGAATTGTAGAGTTGGAAGGAAATCTCAACTAAAACATCCATAACAGTTGATCATCCAACCTCTGCTTAAATCCTGCAAGGAAGGAGAATCCACCACTTTCCAAGGGTGTTTGCTCCACTGTCCAACAGAAAGTTCTTCCTGATGATTAGTCAGAATCTCATTTCTTCTAACTTGAATCCATTGAATTCACATGACAGACCTTTAGATACTTGAAGATGGCTATCAAATAGAATCATTGGTGAGCATCAGATACATGTTTCTTCAGATTAAAATATTCACTCTCAGTCTGTCATTGAGCCTCTGCAACCTGGTTTGTTCCCTTCCTCTAGAATTTGGATTAGATCATCCATTAACGTGAACCCAGAAAGACTGCCAGAAGCACTTTCACAGAACACATTTGGCAGGTCGGGTCAGATTATAAATGCAAAGGGGTATGGAGGTGCCTTCCTTATCTCTTTTCAGCCAAGTATCTGATCTGTGGGAGTGAAGATACTTCCAATATCAGATCTGTGGGGGAGAAGAGTTTGAGGTAAGCCACAATACCAAAGCCAGCTATACACTTCTCACTCACGTGGCCCTCTTGCTTTTAAGATCATATCCCTCCATTTCTCTCTCTTCCACCATGATGTCTAGGTTTACTCTTAGTTCAATACAGCCAACATGTTCTCAAAACAAGCAAAGAAACAAACTCCCCCATCCATGGTTGCCCAAAAAGCACTTGTCTCTGCTGATGATCCACACATGGGAGTGACATTTTAACTACTTGGCTTTTTATGATAGGTTATTGAAATGTGACATAGGTAAGCAAGTGCCATACGGGCACTATCACACTACATTAGCCTCTGTTGGATCAGCAGATGGGCAGAGAGGAATTCACATGTTAGTCTCCATATGGGGATTGTCAGCATGGGCATATGATTGCTGATGACAAGCTCTGGCAGGACTCCTTGACTGATACCAACAACACCAGCCTTAATGTCCAGCTCTTCCAGCTCTACATAATTTTCATGAAATTTGTGCTTTTATATTTCATCAGCAATCTGCTGACACAGTGAAATAAGACCATAACTAGTCAGAGAAATGCCCCTTAAAGCACTATTTTCATGGGAGAAATCTGAATTACCAATGGTACTACAAACAAGGTTAGTCTTACCATTAGGCAGAGCGAGGCAGCTACTACAGGCAGCAGATGCCAGAGGGCAACAGCACTTCCTCACAGTTCTTCCAGGGTCACGTGCCCCCAAATTAGTCTACTCTACAACTTCTAAAGTAGCCTGCTATCCTCAGGTATGGTGGAAGATGTTGTTCCATCACCAGAGTAAAAACAAACAAACAAACTAGTTTCAATTTGCAGCCCAGTTAGATTCTGTACTCTATATGTTGAAGTTGAGATTTTGAGAAGGTGGATGAGTGCTGTCTTCACCTCAAGGCAGCAAAATGTCTGTGGCTTGTCCTGGATACGTGTGGTACAAATTAGGCAGGTATCTCTACCCCACTTTATCAATGAAAAATGGTCACATGAGTTATTGCCCAGTTCTGGTTGCATCACCTTATCCTCACTTCTCTTTATTAAGATGTCAGAAATGTCTATCATACAATAAAACTCCCAGAGCTTGTGGCTCCACTTAAGTAGTTTCTGGACCATGATTTTTTTTCTGGTTTAGAAGCCAATAAAGAGGATTTTGTTAACTTAATCCATTCAAAGTAAAGGAGTCAGGAAGCTGGGTTTGTGGTCTTTGTCACTGCTGCATGGTTGGCTGGGCTGTTCTCTGTGATAAACAATTAATTAGAATAATAATTTATGGAATGCTAATTACTATTATAGAATTTACTGTTGCAGCGTATAGCAAGCTCTCATTTTTTCATTCCTTAAGTAACAATAAACTACAGAAGGGTCAATTTGAACTGCTATGACTAGGGGAAGACCAAGCAGCCAGACACTCTTGCCATAAGGCATTGCAAGGCAGCCCTGGAAGCAGGAAGGGGCTGGGTCAGCACTGGGATGCATTACAGGCTGCTGATAATTGGCCCAGTGTGGTTCTAAAAATATATCTCAAATATCAAAGGCAAGAATAAAAAACCGAGTCTTTAGCACACAGTGAAAACTATGCAATAATGGTGCAAGTTGCACCTCTGTGGGGAGGGAGTTCCACAGCTGAGGGAATGCAATAGAAATCATTCTCTCAAAAGGTCCCTCAGATGCTCACGTCCTGTCAGGGACTGGGCAGAGGAGGAATGGTGGAGACCGCCTCCCCAGCCTGACCCTTCCAGAGAAGAAGAAGACCGTTCAGAATTACAACAGGGGTTTAAGCGAGATCATAGATTAGAGGCAGATGAGGGGGAAAGCCGGAAAATAATGGGAGAGGAGGAAGAAGAAGCACCAGAGGCAGGACAGCTGGTGGACACAGTGTCTTTAGAAAGCATTCCAGGCCCCCCTCCCAGAACCCAGCGGGCATTGAAAGTAGGAGAGCAAAGAGCTCAGAGACAGAGGGCACATCTCAGCACCCATAGTGTTGATGCATAATGGGAGAGAGCAAGGGAGTGGAGACTCACTCAGAGCAACACCATTATTCTGAGAGGCCACATTCCCAAGCCGCTCTCTGTGAATATTGAATAAAAGCAGATAGTAAGGACTTTCCCTTGTCTTGTCCATTCCTGGCTACCGGCCATGGGGGTTGGTTCCTTTGCTGGCTGACAGGTCCTAATCTATTTAGGGCTTTATGGGTAAATAGCAGCACTTTGAATTGTGTTCAGAAATGGATCAGGAGGCAGCATATCTGACTTAAAAACAGTTTAACATGATCCCAGTCAGTAATCTGTATTGAATGAACCACCGTTTCCAAAGAGTCTTCGAAGGCAGTCCCCATGCAAAAATAGGGAAAATAAATGCTGCAAATGTGGGACAAGTGTTGAAAAATATTTCCATGTCTGGTGGTGGTGGTTGTGTAAGAAAGCAAGAGATTATTAAGTATGGATTAAGGAAATAATGGGGAAAATAACAAAAGTACAGCTAGATTCAGAAGCTGCTTTATTTCCTTTATTGACAAAAACAAACAGGGCCTATACAATGGGAATAACTGTCAAATGTGATTGTAGATGTTAAGAGCATATTGTGTGAAATATTGGAAAAAGATTCAAACTCCAGCAATAACAGAATGGAAGCATAAAATGTATGAATATGCATTAATGGCTAAGGTTACAATTTATACAGAAGTTAAAGGTAGGCAAATACTTAAAAGAATTGCACAGAACTTTGCCCCAGGATGAGAACAGAAATCGCGTGGCAGCGGCACGGCGGCAGCAGGAGGCCCCATTAGCTAAAGTGGTACCTCAGGTTAAGAATGGTTTCAGGGTAAGAAAGGACCTCCGGAATGAATTAAGTTCGTAACCAGAGGTACCACTGTATATATTTATATATTCATTTTTGAAAGCCCTGTAAAATGCTATTTGCATCTTGGCAAAAAAAAAAAAAAAGGAAAAATACTTAGTAAATTTAGAAGCAATGGTTCTCCCTGTCTAATGTATCCTCAGTCCCTTCCCACCCCACCCCTCCAATTTGTTTCCTAGATTTGATCGTTCTGATAGATGGGAGAGTCTAGGTATTCTGATAGACAGCTGTCATAGCTGAGTCTGATAGCCATAGATATAGTACATGTGGCCTAGCCATGGACTCTCTGGGTACTTTAGGCATGGAAGCTTTAGCTCCCTGTCTGTATAATGGGAATAACAGTACAGTGGTATCTTGGTTTGCAACCGCTTTGGATTACAACTGTTTTGCATTACAACCATGTCAAACCCGGAAGTGCGTGTCCCTTTTTTTTTCTTCCAACCCATTTTTTTTGGATTACAACCAATTTTTGGGGGGAGGCCCCATTGGCGAAAGTGAGCCTTGGGTTACAACCTGTTTTGGTTTACAACCAGACCTTCGGAACCAATTATGGTTGTAAACCAAGGTACCACTGTAGAGTACATGGCAAGGCTATTTTGAAGCATAATAATTTCACAAAATGCTATATAAGTGCTTGACAATAATATATCAAATGAAGAAAGGTAATTTGGCATATAATATGATCTTCTCCCACAAGATGTCACCGTTTTACAATGACAAGTATGTCTGAAGGTACCTTGATTCCAGTGTTACCATCTGTATCAAATTGTAGGTTTGGCAGGGAAACTCTGACAACAATTGGCTGACCTGCTATGACATCATAAAGCTGTCATGAACACTCTAGTTGGTTCAAAAAAAGTTTCCCATTCTAAGGGTTAGGCAAGTTGTGACGGACAAGG
Organism: Podarcis gaigeae; assembly: GCF_964106915.1. Taxonomy (NCBI): domain Eukaryota; kingdom Metazoa; phylum Chordata; class Lepidosauria; order Squamata; family Lacertidae; genus Podarcis; species Podarcis gaigeae. The sequence goes on along the minus strand of NC_139682.1, from coordinate 38,028,259 downwards.
ACAAGCAATTCTCAGAAGTAGATATGCTAGAGATGGGGAACCATCTCTTTCATATTCAAAGCCTCGAAGAATCAGGAGATGCCCAAAAAAATCCAAAGAATTCAAATTTCGGAAAAAAAGTTTAAATTTCATATGCAAAATTAAATTTGAAAGTTGGGCTTGAAATTTCTCGTTGATTTAACATTCACACATTCTGAACAGTTTTATATGTTAACAACAGGATTTATTTTTCCAAAAATTTAATAGGGGAAATTGGAGAGACCATATCAGTACAAAACATTTGTCACAATGTAAGGTTGTTGTTGTTGCTGCTGAATTGCCTACAAGACTGCGTTTGCAGAAGTAATTTTGTCTGGTGCAAAAAGTAAACAGAAGCAGACATCATTGCCAAAAATATATTTTGTTTAGTGAGCAAGATCATCATCATCATCTTGCCTAACAAAGTGCAGTGTCTTCCCTGGTGCTCAGAAAAATAACTTAAATCTGTTTGGACAAGCCCCCTATTTTATATCTAATGGTGAGAAAATGTTTTGTGCTTGTGGTGCTTTATCAACAAAATGGCCTGCTGTAGTTCCTTGGCCTTTGGAGATTATTTTCTCAGAGAAGCTGTCAGAAGAAGCTGATTAATTACTCTAATAATCATAATTTTTCCTAATAATAAAAACCCTATCCTCATTTGTTAAGTACATTGCAGGTAGGTGACAGTGGCAATTATTCTCTGGAAATACTTCTGAATTATCTTCCTTAATCCAGTCTGGGCTGACATTTTTGAGAGAGGAAAAAAGCATTTTGTGTTTCTTTTATGAGAGTGGTGACATTTAAATATGCAAACAGTGTCAAAGTATGCCCTCTGGATGTTTTCTTGCACTATGATTTATGAGCTGTGGCTATTGTATTTGCCATCACAGAACCAGAAAGGTCATTAGACAAAGAGGCTTTCCCTACAGGGGTCCCCTTGCAGCCTTCATCTTATGATATTTTAATTTTGGCTGGAACATAAAAAACGATGGTTAGTATTGGACGCAACGTAGCCTCTTTCTCTCATATGTATTCATCTACATGCAGAGAAGTTCATCATCAATGTTCTAAGCATGAATATAGATTCATGCAAAATGAGAGTGAAATAGCCACTAGTATTATTGGCACCAATCTGACCTTGCTAGTGGGAGAAATAGATTTTTTGAACAGCAAAAACCTGCAGAGAAGATGCTAAAATCAAGTGAACTGGGCTTTAGATAGTTTAACTGTGCACAGGATTGCAGTGTAGGTTCTTTGATGACTACATTCCAGATGAGGCGTTGGGTAGATGTTCCCGTGTTCAATAGCTGCAAAGGATCTTGATATGTAAGCAACTGAGTGTTCCTAACATAACAGTTATGAAGGTCCAGAAAGAAATGGAAGAGAAGTATTCTCTGCTGCATCTAAATCCTAGTAAGCTCCGTCCAGCCAAGGTTGGTGCGGTTCAGTTCTAAGGCATACAACTTCTAGGCTGGCATAGTTGAGGAGCTCAAGGAGTGGTTCTCTTGGAGATCAGCAGGTCTTTGATTCCAGTTGATTCAAAGCTGCCTGCCCTCTACCCTCAAAGACCCAATTTTGGGGACAGTGGAGCTTCTCCTTGCTGCTGGAGCCCGAAGAAAGGCAACTGCACACCCTCTTAATACCTCACTTCCCTAGACATCAAATGAGGGTGTTAGCATTACTCAGGGCTAATACTTTATATGTAAGAATCACAGGTGACCATTCAGAAGCACATAAGTAATAGTACTTTGAACAGGCCTATAAAACTCAGTGAGGGCTTTGTCAGAAGACAGTCTGGAAGCTGGTCCAGAGGGCAAAGGTCAAGTTGCTGACCCAAAGATTGTACTGGTTCCTGATTAGTTTCTGAGCACAGAGTTCTGGATTCCTGCTTATATGACAGGATGCCTCTTCCTCCTCCTCTTCCTGGTTATTTGAATCAAAGCCTTCCATTTTACCGTATTCCCCCCACTTAAGGTTTTCAGAGTGGAGGCCAGAGCAGAATTTTGAGGCGATTTCTGTGTTCTGAGCTACCTAATAATAATAATTTATTTCTACCCCACCCATCTGGCTGGGTTCCCCTCAGCCACTCTGGGCAGCTATGATGAGCAGCTGCTAACACCACAGACTTTTCATTGTGGCATGTTAAATGTGGAATTCCTTGTCAAGCCAGCTCATTCCCTATTTTTAGGAGCATGCTTAACACTTAGGACCAACTTCTTTTGAAGGGCTTTAGCTGATTAATCACTGATCATTTCTTGAAGCCTGTTTTGAAATCCTACACATTCTTATTTAGATGTAAGATCTTCAGTGGTCAGTGGGCCTTCCTTCTGAGTGAATGTGGATGAGGCTACTGTCTGCTTCTATTTTATTAGAATTGTAGAGTTGCAAGGGACCCAAAGGGTCATCTAGCTGGATGATCCTTTTCAGTTGCCTTTATTGTGCTGTGTTTTATGTTAACATGCATTTAGTATTGTTTCAGTAGCTGCTAGTTTGTCGCCATCTTGGCTCCTCCCTCCCCTGCTCTGTACCATTTAGTATTGGTTTCTATTACAGTATTTCTGTCTGTAAGCAACACACCAGAGTTTAAGGAAACCAAACATTTATTTGTTTATTTATTCAATATATATACTCCCCTTCCTCCCAAAGGAGTCCAGGTATGAGAGGCATTTCAATCCGTACCTAACAAAGGGGGGGGACTCCAAAAAATGTTTAATTCTAAACAATGAAAATTAAAATACATGCTTTGGAAAAGAAAGAAAGAAAGAAAGATGAATTTGGAGAACTGTTATATAGGTGACATAATGAAATTCAGTTAGAGGGGATTTGAGGAAGTCAGTTATCAATATAATGAGAATTAGGTATTTGAAGAAACAATTTTTCTTTGTGTTTAGTTTATTGTAGTGTAATGTGTTTTTCTTTGTTGTGTGTTTTGTTATGTTATTTTTGTGATAAGATAAATGTGGAAAATCAATAAAAAAATGTTTGGGGGGAAATGAAAGAAAGAAAGAAAGAAAGAAAGAAAGAAAGAAAGAAAGAAAGAAAGAAATGCTCTTTTCAACATTCACTTATCAGACTACCAGAATTTGTTGCTCAGAGCATCTGAGCAGTGGCTGAGAGACCTTTTGGTGTCTGAGCACTAAGGATCACATTTATACCAGCCAGCCTTGAAATTAGTTACCCTCTCCAGAGAGCTACACAGAAACAGCTGCAAACCCTGGCCTCCACAAACTCACACTTTGGTCACTCCTGATTGCCTGCAGAAAACTGGGGCCCAGTTTATTACTAGATTAGCCCTTGATCCTTTGTCCATCCAGTTGTAATGCAGACTTCTTGGGCATTAACTTCCTGCTGTTTCTGAATCTTCCAAGCCTTTTGTTCAATTTGGTTTATTTAATGTAAATTTCCTATCTCTTACTTAGGTAATACAGCATTTCCAAAGTAGAGAAAGGCATTACTTCTGACTCTTTTTAAAAATGCATCTCTGTGTCTCTAGTTTCACCAGAACACTACTTTGCTTAGGCAACTTGACACAACTGGTGATGATGCTAGCATTTAGGACTGAGGGACTTCAGAAAGTAGCTGCCCCGGTCCAGAAGATAGTGTGTCAATATGACTTGAATCCAACCCCTCCTCACAAAGTTTGTTCCCAGCATGTAATGTCCTGCCCCAGTGCCAGCACTAGACAGCAAAGGAGGTTGCATTGCCATGCAAGGCTCACAAAGAGGCAGCTAAGGCAGATCAGAAACATTTATTGTCAGTGGGTTTGGGGACCTTGGGAAATTGCATGCCCAATTCCTCTGTGCTAGATGCATTAAGGATACGTTAAGAGGGACACTGACAACAACTCCATTTCCATTGCTTTCTGGCTGCGATGTAAACTCCACAGGAATTAAGCCATTGGTGAAACCCTCACCTTCACCAGGCTATGTTTAGGGTGTTAGAATTCCTGCTCCGGAATTGCAGTCATGGGATTTTTGTCTATCACATGACGGTGTATGTTTTGACTCCACAGAGTGGGAAGGATGTTTGTGTTACTGTGTTCCGTGAAGTAGGGCTATTGTCCTTCGTCCTTTTTCTCTTTGCTGTCTGATGCTAGAGAGAGAGGGAGCCATGTTGCAGTGCTTCGTGTGTGTTTATATATAAATAAAGTAGATTAGCCAAAATGCTGAGTTGCTGAGGTCTGTTACGCAAGCTGCGAAGACTCTGTGGATCCCTAAGTGTGCCGGTGTCTGTTGGCATTGGTCGCTGTGATGTTCGGGCTGAAGAAAGCTTTTGAAGCTCCCGAACGAATGACCAGGTGGGAGAAAATATGCCAGTCGGGCATGTGTCTCTACCAGGGTCCTACTCGAGTGTAGGACGAGCTCCTAATAAGGGAACCCTGAGATTCTTTTCCAGAATACTACTAGAAAGCTATGGGATGAAGGGTGAGCAGAGAGATAATTATGAGGTGAGCTGAAAAAGGTTTACTCATCAATAAGCAATGCTACTGCATATTGCGTGTTGATGATAGTAAACTGTGTGTGGTGCTTATGTGTGTGTTTTGAGAAAGAGATGGAGGGAAAGGTCAGATGGAGTGTATGTGTATCTGAGAGGGAGAGAGCTCTCCAGGGATTCAATTTGTGTGCGCTACCCCCCCCCCCACACACATACACTGTGGTAAAAATACCTCATTGTCACCTGACCCCAAGCCATATTGTACAATATGTTTCAAAACTTGACTTTTCACAAATCCATTAGGAACTCTGCCATTTAGCTCTCTGGAGCTAGCCTTCCAAACCTCTGAGATGCAGTGAATGAATGCCAATCTTAAAGTGCAAGAATAAAGAGCACGAAAAGGCAAAGCACTGCTGCAGTAAACATTGTAAAAAGCATATAAGGAGAAGAGAGATGCCTCTCGATGATTTGATGCTTCTTCACATCAGTTGGTTTTTCTCCAGCTTTCCTTAGTTTGCAACTGCAGGTCCTTCCTCCCTTAATTCTATGCTGTTCTGTTTCTTCTGGGTGGTGGGTGGGGGATTATGTCAGTAATGGGAAGGTGAGGGAAACTAGGATAAAGATGGCACCAGTGATCTTGTTAAAGAAGCAAGGGAGTTGTTCACATGTTACACTGAACACACATACATGATGTCTCTACACATGTCCAAGTGTTTGTGTGATAGCTGCTGGTAGACTCAACAAAAAGGAAAGTGTGCATTGAACAGAGATTTGGTATCTGGAGTCTCGGGCCTGGGCATTTAATTAGACAGATATGACAGATACGAATTATTCAACTTGTGGCCCTTCTTTAAATCCAGTGATGCTGCGCCACCTCCTTATCCCCTGGTAAAGGCACAATGCAGAAACACTGAGTGTATCATCTATTCATTTTAAGCAGGTACTCCTTGAGCCTACAGTAGTTTATTCTCAGTTTTGGAAGACAGAGAAACAGTTCTGTTGACTCTTGTCAATTGTATTATGTGTGTGTGTTTCAACCATGTGGCATGAAGGAATGCCTCCTATAAATTTCTAAATGCAAAATGTACCTAGTTAAATCACTGATGATAAAATAATAGCAATAATGGTAATAATGTCTTTCTTCTTGTTGTTGTTTTTCTTTGGCAATCACTCATAGCTGAGTAAGACTGTCTTCCATGAACACGGTATTAACAGTGAGTCTGTAAGTGACTGTGGAGGTCAATTCTAGATCCACACGTCTTTCCACAGTGGGGACATAATGCCACATATACTCTCTCAAAATATAGGTATAGATATATGGTGCATGTACTGGATTGGGACAAATCTTAAGGTGGAACAGAATTTGCACAAGCCTTGTGTAAGTTTTTGAGGTATTTTGGGATCCCTACATGGCAGAATGGGTTGAAGCAGGGGCATTTGAATCACTTTGTGGCAGCTTGGAAATCCAAACATCCTGAATAGTCAAAACAAAAAAAAATCCTTCCAGTAGCACCTTAAAGACCAACTAAGTTAGTTCTTGGTATGAGCTTTCATGTGCATGCACACTTCTTCAGATACACTGAAACAGAAGTTGCCAGACCCTTCTATATAGTGAGAAGGTGGGGAGGGGTATTACTCAGAAGGGTGGTGGGAATGGGTGATTGGCAGATAGCTGTGATGAGCCTGTTGACGACTCTTAACGACTGCAATAGGTCTTACAGGAAAAAGCAAGGGGTGAGAAGGTGAAAAATGGCTTTGTCATGTATAATGAGATAAGAATCCAATGTCTTTGTTCAGACCAGGTCTCTCCATGGTTTTAAGTTTGGTAATAAGTTGCAATTCAGCAGCTTCTCTTTCCAGTCTATTTCTGAAATTCCTTTGTAGTAAAACAGCTACTTTGAGATCTTGTATAGAATGTCCTGGGAGATTGAAGTGTTTTCCTACTGGTTTCTCTGTCTTGTGATTCCTGATGTCAGATTTATGTCCGTTTATTCTTTGGTGTAAGGTTTGGTCTGTTTGTCCAATATAGAGAACTGAAGGACACTGTTGGCATTTGATGGCATACACAATGTTAGACGATGAGCAATTAAATAGTCCCGAGATGGTATGTGTGATGTTGTTGGGGCCAGTAATGGTGTTGTCCGGGTGTATGTGGCAGCAAAGTTGGCATCTGGGTTTATTGCAGGCTCTGGTGCCAGTGTCCGTGTTAATTCTGGTTGTAGTATTATTGTGGGTTAGGAGTTGTTTAAGATTGGGTGGCTGTCTGTAGGCAATGAAAGGTCTTCCTCCCAGGCAGACCAACACGGCTACCTATCTGATCCTGAATAGTGCTATCAGAGGCAAAATAGGATCTCTACGAATTGCCACAAGTGCACAAGCAGGGGCTTTGAAGTGCTTTGTGGCACATTGGCAATCAGACATCAAAATAGTCATTTAAATATATTAAATACCCCCCCAGTGCATCTAATTTCACACAGCATATGCATGGCTTTATAGCATTTTGTTGTCTTACTCAATCTGCAGTGGAACGGAACTCTGTAATGCTGAATGGCAGTAAAAAGGGGGGGGGGGGAATCACAATGAAGAGAAGTATATAATTGTGCTCAAAAAGACTTTTCTTGGGCCCCAAGGCTTCTTTGATAGGATCAGCAAACAGAACATGATTGTGTATGTAGAGAGAATGGGATGAGAAGGGAGAACATGATTTAAAAAGACAGCTCTTTTGTTAGAGTTTACTGATCCACTGGAAAAGAAAGAGGATTTCATTAGTCAGAAAAAAAGATGGTTCTGAGAGTTTACTCCATGGCTGCTCCTCCATTTCACGCAACACAAGCATGTAGGCTGCTGCCAGTCAATTGTTTTAATGCATTGAGTTCTGCATGTAAATAGTTTCAACTCAGTTACTTATATTCACAACATTAGACTTTTTCAAATGGATAGATATATGATTGCTGGAACTAATTGTGGGTTAAAGAAGGCAGCATGGGTGACAAGAATAACAAATTTCTCTAGGAATGGGTATGTATGAAGCCTAAGAGATGGGATCCTACTGCCCAGAATGTACATATATTTCTACCCCAACCCTCAGTGCAGTTTATGTTGAATCTGGCCTTTAGGAAAATGTTAGATATGTGATACTTTAAAATGACTTGTGGGTGGCTAGCCTATGGCCCTTCAGATGTTCTTGGACTCTGGCTCCCAGGGATAAATTCTAATTCAGCAGAATCTGGAGGACCACGGATTAGCCGCCTCTGCTTTAGAAGCACACAAGTAATTGCTCTTGCTAGCCTATAGATATTTGTCAGGAACTGTTTTCATTGCTGAATCTCAATATCTATCAGTCAATATCTATCGGCTGAGATTCAGTTGTGTGAAGTTCTGTTCCATCCTCTCCACTCTTATTTTGAGTCTCACAACAAAATGATTTTTAGATATATTTATTTATATCCTGTCTTTTTCTCTGACAGGACTCCAGACAGCTTACGTACAAAAACAAGAACTGCTTAAAACAAATAAAAAAACAGCCATCAAAAACAATTAATCATATACATCTCTAAGTTACTTTTGTCCCAGGAAAGAAAGTCTGGTGAGTCATCCTTGCTCCTTAGCTCATCTCTATGAATGAAAAAATGTTCCCAACTTCTAAGCTTTGGATTTTTGCCCTTATAAACCTGTGCCAGAGGGGGAGAGGGAGCAGCTGAGGTTGTTATATCACATCACAGTAATATTGCATCACATTTTTTTGATTTATAGCTCTAACACATCTCTTCCTCCACCAGTGAAATATATTACTGGAATCCTTCAATATCATTAGAGGCACTTAGTGCTTTTTTGCTGTGTAAACAGTTCAGTCCCCAAATTTAATACTGGTAAACTTCAGTGAGAGTTGTGAGCTACTGCAGAGAGAATGAAGAAAAACCTCCTATGAAGAAGAGGATCTATTCAGGATGCTGGGGATAAGACAGAAATCCAGCCTGAAAAATCCTTTAAAATCATTGGATGTTCTGCTTTTCTCTTTTTCCTTTGGGGATTAGGTCTCAAATATTTATGTGGAAAATTAGAAGTATACTAGCATCACAAATGAGCGGTGTTAACTGTGACATGCCATCGCTTATTTGAACAGAGTTGCTCAAAGCATCAGCTAAAGTTCAAAATTGTCTGTACAATTCAGCTATGCAGATATGAATAGCAAAAGTAATTCCACTGAAAGCTTTATCCATATGCAAAATGATTCATTCCACTGGATCCATACGTGGCACCTGATGCTTTGCACTGCTCTGGCCTTGGAGGTAGGCAAAGAACCACTGGAATATAGTACCCTCCAACTCAACCTACCTTTTCTGAGTTTCTGGTTCATGTAGGCATGAAGGGAGTTAATGGAGTAAGGCAAGGAAGCAGTGACTCTGTTTCAAGCCGCAGCAAAAATTTGCAATGCCCATAGTGTGGCCACTATGAGAATGAGGAATAGAACACTGCCAGTACTGGAAATTTCAGGGGCAACCGGAGCATTAATTTGATGTAACTTAATTTAATATTAAATTAAATTAAAACTAAACAAACTATGCAAATTAAAAATAAATGAAAATGAAACAGAGAGAACAACAGAGAGGGAAGCTGTGAAAATAATATGTAAAGAGAAGTGCATTTTAATGAATTGTACCTACTCATACAGAGCAAGCTCATTTAAATTACTGGACATGACTAGCTTAGGTCCATTAATTTCAATGGGTCTACTCTGAACAGGACTTAGGACTCACCCACATCTACATTTGCTCTGCACTTTCTAGGCTTTCAAGGTCCGTGTCTGTGAGGGTCCTCCTCCCAAGCCCTTTCCCCAGGAAAACCTGGGTTTTACTGCTAAATCAGAACAAACCACAATCCATGTAGAACCTGACTGTGATTTGCTCCTATTGAGTGGTAAAACTTGGGTTTTCCTGGGGAAAGTTCTGGCACAAAAAAACCCCACTGTTTGAACACAGACCTGGAGAGTTTCTGTGCCTAAAACACAGCACAAAGGAAGTGTGGATGAGCCCTTTGTTGGATACCACCCAATGTGTTTGTGTCTGTAGATTGGGTGGGTGAAGAGAAACCATGATTCATCTGGTTCAACATGCTTTTGCTTTTCTCCTTCTCTGAATCACACCTCTAAATGTACCCCCCCCCGGATGCCTGCTTAGCAGTTGATTTCTTCTTGCCACGTCTATCAGCACAAGCTTTTTATTGTTTTGTAGCTGGCATATTCAGTGATGCTGCCAATGCATTTGCCACATGATGCTTCCCTTAGCAGGCAAACCATTAAGCTGGTGCATTTGCTGGCAAAAGCACTGGGAACAATACTCTAGGGCACTTGCAAAGCCACATGGAGCAGATTGCACTGGGACGAGTGTTTCTTTTAACTCTAAAGTTCAGGCAAACAACAATAGGAAAATAAATGTACCAGCAAATTGTTATCTCAACAAGGGTGCTGCAAGGTGACATTTTCACAAAAGCACCATTTTCGATAAAATATGACCTTTTAATGTTGCAATGACCCAAGTCAAGTTATTAAGATACACTTATAAACAGCAAATGTTCTACACAGAGCTGAATCTTAGTAGCCAGAGCAATCTAATTTATAGATTTTTTGGAGACCTCCCGTAAAGCAAAGCCATAATCTGAAAAGCACTGGCTCACAAGGACCTTAATGAAAAAGGATTAAAATTGATTTTCAGCGTTTTGGCTTTGGCACAAGAGCCAAGTCCCTTCAGCAGCATTTTTATCTCTAGGAGACATTACTTATCTGAGCAGGTCAGGATTGGTAATTCATCAGATAAATAATGCATACGAATAACTAATAAATTAATGGCTCACTCTTTGGGAATGCAATCAACTACCACAACCTGTTTAGTAATAGACTTCCTTGAAACAAACAAAGCAGAATTGAACTACCGTATCTCCCTGATAAAATAAGAACCTCGTGAGCACAGCTCATTGATTTTAAGTAGTCAAAAGAGATGGCAAAATATTCTTTTACTCCTAAGTTACAGATGATCTGCCTAAATTTATCAGGGTGGCACTAAATGTGTAGGAGAAATGAAAAATAAGGTTAAGTTGAAATTGCAAACCTTATTTATATAATTATACTCACTACAGGAATTAGGAGCCTCCTTCCCTATACCCACATGAGTAACTTTGTGATGGACACTTCCTAAAGTCATATTTATTTATTTTCATATACTAGAATTCATACCTATAAAACATATCCCAATTTACATTTCCCCTCTCCAGGGTCTTACTGAGAACAAATGTATCATCATCATACAGGGTGCTTGGTCTTCAAACGCTCTGACAGAATTTCTAAAGTTAACAGCATCCAGTAGGATCTCTTTTTCCCTTGACACTTAGTGTGAGGATAAAAATAATTAAGGCAACTATTGCAGGCACACTCTCATGTGTGTATGGACAAAGCAAGGAGATTGTGAAATCAAAGGCAAAGACGACATCAAACTAAATGTGGTTTGCAACTTATGTAGATACATCTTATTGCAACACCTTAGTGAAGCTGTCATTTACTCAGTAGGCAAATAAAGTAGAAGATTGTAAATTAGTTGTTGTTTACTGCCCATCTCTGTCAAAGAATCATTTAAGTATGCACCACTTAGTCCTTCAGAAAATGCAGACACCAATAATTTATCTCTGTCATCTCTGCAGCAAAGACTTCCAGATTGAGTTGCCTTTATGGCAGTATTTATGTTCAGAAGCTGCAAGCAGTAATACATAAGTTGCTGCTAGGGGGAGAAAAGATGCCTGAAAAGATAAACTATCTAATGTACATGGCTGATCACTTCAAAAAACAATGGTCTAAGTCAGAACTGCAAGTATTGATTTGCCTTTTGCCTTTTTGGAAGATAATAAGACACTCTGTGCTTGTGCAAGCACTCACCCGAGGTGACCTCTGATCAGGCTACAAACTCATCTAGTGTACACTAGTGCTGCTCCATTGACTGTGTCAATGTACATCTTTTGATGTAGTGGTCCATCCATTCCAGCTAAGCCTAATTTAGGAAAGGGTCAGTGAATTCCTCAAAAACATCAATGAAGGTTGCAAAGATGTTATCGTTGGTTCAATATCACTATCTCTTTCCAATGGGTCTAGTGTTGCTTTGCTTTCCAAATTGCTTCATTGCTGCATAAGCAAGTTCTTTAAAAAGCCATGCATGGGTTTTTAAAGGCTATATATTAAATGTCTTGTTCCTATAGAAAGCTGATGATAGGATCTGTGTGAAAGTCAAGGATCCCATTCTTCAGGACTCTTTGGCTGACGCTGGAAGGGTGGTGTGCTTAGCTGACATTTATTGCAGTAGCAAAGGTTTTGCTTAGCTTCATGGAATGTGCAGAGCTTTCCCAGAATCTACACACATGGAAGAACTGCGAGTGCCAGTCATGTTAGAGGCCAAAACACGAGGTTTTAACAAAGTCTCAGTCTATTATACTCTAGAGCAGCAGCTTTCAAATATATCAGGGGTTCCTCAATGGGAAGATCATTAAGGGCAGATGGGTTTCCATCAGTGTGTGTACAAATGTGGGCATACCTGATATTAGACAAACCCATCACAGGAAATCGAATCCATTATTTTCACTGGTGTATCCATATAGCCCCAACCTCATCAATGCACTGTCTCACCCTCCTCATTGTCCAAGTAAGCAGTAGTGATATATCAGACGGATCACCTTACCAGGTCTCTAGAAGGCATTGTCCTGCTTTTGAGCTTCTGTAGAGCTTCTGGTTATGGTGAGACTTTGATAAGATCCAGCAGGGCTTTTCATATGTTCGTCCCTCTTTTAAAAGAAGCTTTATTAATTTGCTCAACAAACTCAAAATGCATGAGGTAATATATATATATATATATATATATGCAGGTTTTGGTGTCCTCGGGTGTCTTCCCGTGTAAAAGTTGGGGTGTCTAGGCGACGTTTCGACGAGGTCTCACTCGTCATCTTCAGGCTGGTGCTTTCGGCTTCTTGTTACTGGAACAGAGCGGGATCTCAATGTTTGAGTTCCTATAAATACTGTAGAGGGGGTGTGGTGTCTAGCCTCCAATGTTCTGGGCAGAGAGGAAGTTCCCAGGCTAGTGTGCCTTTTCTTCTTTTGTTCCTTAATTACTTGAGAGATACCTTGAGTGATTTCTTGAGTGATATCCTGAGTACCACTTAGGTGGGTCATTAGGTGTGGATTAGTTGCTAAAGTCTTTGTGTCTTGACCTCTTGAACTTTGTGAAGAGTTTTCCTGAGAAGATGGCTGTATTGCACTTAGTTGTGCTTTGGCTTGGCTTCGTGTATAGGGGCGAGCTGTGGTTTTGTGGCTTGTGTCAGCCAGATCTGTGTAGGGATTGCAGGGGGGTGCAGCATCCGGAGGTGCCACCATGGATTGGCTACTGGATGGTGTCAGTAATTCATCTGTGGAGAGGGTCTGGGTTTGGGTCTGGTGTGGTTGATTGGTGTTGGCGTTCTGTGTGCCTTTGGATCTGGTGTCAGTTTTTGTGGGGAGGGCTAATTTCCAGATGTCTGGCAAGCGGGATGTGTCGTCACGCTTGTTCATGTTGTGAGGGTGTTTCTCTATCTCGATGGCTTCCATGATTATTCTCTTGTGGTGATGTTCCGTGTTAAAGAGCAATTTGGAATCTGCAAAATTAATTTCGTGTCCTGTTTCTTTCATGTGTTGGAAAAGAGAGGAAGTTTTTTCTTCTTTTTTGACGGCATTCTTGTGTTCTGCGATACGTGCATTTATTCGTCTGTTTGTTTGTCCAATGTACGTGGCTGGGCAGACTTTGCAGGGTATTTCATAGATCCCTTGGTTTTCCAACTGGATTTTATCCTTGGGGTTTCTGAGGATATTGGCTATTTTTTGGTTGGTGCAAAAGGCTGTTTTGATATTGTGTTTATGGAGGATTTTGCTAATTTTATCTGTAGTGCCCTTGATATAAGGAAGGAGGGCCATGCCATTGTTTTCTTCTGTGTCTTGGTTTTTGGGGGGTGTTTCCTTTTGGATTAGCTTCGTAATCCTGTTTTGCTGGTATCCATTGGCAATTAACACATTTGAGAGATTCTGTAACTCAGTTGTCAAGTGGTCTTTGTCAGCCAGGCGTTTGGTTCTGGAGATGAGAGTCTTGGCTACGGAGTTTATTTGTGCAGGGTGGTGGTGTGATTGTGCATGTAAGTAGCGGTTGGTGTGTGTTTTTTTCTGGTAGATAGTGTGTCCTAGGGAGCCATCAGGTTTTTTGTAGATTAGGACGTCAAGGAAGGGAAGTTGGTTGTTGGCTTCTATTTCCATAGTGAATTGTATTTTGGGGTGTAAGTTGTTGAGATGTGTGAGGAAGCTATCCAGTTTTTCCTTCCCGTGTGGCCAAATTACAAAGGTGTCGTCAACATATCTGAGCCAAAGTTTGGGTATGTGTTCTGACTTGTCTAAAGCATTGGTTTCAAAGTGTTCCATGTACAGGTTTGCGATGACCGGTGAGAGGGGTGATCCCATAGGTGCTCCTTCTATCTGTTTGTATCTTTGTCCATTGTGGATGAAGTACGTGTTGGTTAGGCAGTGGTTGGTCAGGTCCAAGATGTATTCGGGGGGATTGTATTTGTTTTGAATAGCTGTCAAGGCTTCATTAATGGGCACTTGTGTGAAGAGAGATACAACATCGAAGCTCACAAGTAGGTCATTAGGATGTAGGTTTTGCTTCTTTATTGTTTCTATGAACTGGAAGGAGTTTGGTACGTGTGAAGAGATGGATTCTGCATAGGGCTGAAGTTGCTTGGCGAGAAATTTAGCGAGATTTTGTAGAGGTGAGCCTATGGAGCTGACTATTGGTCTGAGTGGTGTTCCTTCTTTGTGTATCTTGGGGAGGCCGTAGAGTTTGGGGCATCTGGATGATTTTTCTTTGGGGATGATTCTTAGCTGGATTTCTTCACTGATAGGAGAGGCTTTTATTTTGGATTTGGTGGTTTTTTCCAGATAGGTGGTGGGATCTGTTTTTATAGGTTTGTAGGTTTTTTTTTTATAGGTTTGTAGGTTTTATAGGTTTTCTCAGGAAAACTCTTCACAAAGTTCAAGAGGTCAAGACACAAAGACTTTAGCAACTAATCCACACCTAATGACCCACCTAAGTGGTACTCAGGATATCACTCAAGAAATCACTCAAGGTATCTCTCAAGTAATTAAGGAACAAAAGAAGAAAAGGCACACTAGCCTGGGAACTTCCTCTCTGCCCAGAACATTGGAGGCTAGACACCACACCCCCTCTACAGTATTTATAGGAACTCAAACATTGAGATCCCGCTCTGTTCCAGTAACAAGAAGCCGAAAGCACCAGCCTGAAGATGACGAGTGAGACCTCGTCGAAACGTCGCCTAGACACCCCAACTTTTACACGGGAAGACACCCGAGGACACCAAAACCTGCATTCCTGTACCCGTGAAAATCTACGAAAGCATATATATATATATATATATATATGTCACTTATTTCATAATTTTAGACTTTGAACAATAATACATAATCTTTAAATTAATCAATCTTATTTGCAAAATTAGTAACTAAATCCTGTCTTTATTCCTTCCGCCTTCCTTTTTTTATAACTCATGTCCTGTGGTAAAAAATCATGTAAAAATCAAAGCTGACTATTAATCCTCTTGAATGGAGAATTAAACTTTGGAAAAATCATTTACTGTAAGAGGTGGGGATGGTCATTAGCTTTGACGGTTTCTGAAAAGGGCTAGACAAATTGACACAGGTTCTGTCCATTTAGCCACAATCATGAGACAAATCTCCCATGTTTTATAATAAACCTCTCAAGTGGCAATCCAATACATCTGTACCTGGAAACCAGACCTATTGAATTCCATGGGACATACTATTGAGTAGACATAGATAAGAAACCGAGGAAGCTGCTTAATACCAAGACAGACCATTGGTCCATCTAGCTCAGTATCGTCTACGCTGATTGGCAGTTGCTCTCTAAGGTTTCAGACAGGGGTCTCTCCCAACCCTCCCAAGAAACGCCAGGGCTGAAACTGGGATTTTAGCATGCAAAGCATGTGCTCTACCACTGAGCCACAGCCCTTCCTTAATAGTATTTCGCTGTTAGTATTTGATGCTGGGCCAGATGGGCCTCAGGCTGATCCAGCAAAGCATCTGATTTGTTAATATATAGGGATAATAAAGGGTTGTTTTGTCCTTTACTGTCACTAGCCATTTATTTCCCCTAATGCTGAAAAATAGCTTTGTGGGGACTCGGGATTGTAGGGACTTAGTCACTTAGGCACATTTTCACGACAGCATCTGACTGGAAGTCGATATGGTATGAGACAAATGCCTTGATTCTAAAGATATGTATAGCTGAGGTGAAGGGCGCCATAGTTGGCACTGACCAGCCTAAGTTGGCATCCTATGTCTGGCACATCTATCCGATTCTATAACCTCTCCGTTCAATGCCAGTATAGCAGGCAACACAAACTCTTCAGCATATGACTTGATAAAATAGATTTTGAGAACATTCCTCGCAAAGTAGCATCTATAGAATTTCAATAACTGTAAACTATTTCTCCTGTCTTACCAGAGTGAAATATGAGCATTTATTTGGGACTGCAGGATTCAGGCAGAATCAAGAATGTTTTAAAATACAAACAGTACCATGCAATATGTCCCATGAATCATCTTGTACAAAATTATTGGGGGGGGGGGATTACCACAAATTGGGAGATGTAGAATTCTCAATCAAACATCTGCTTATCAAGGGGTGGGCATGATTGCCTTAATGAAAAGCAAAGGAATCTGTAGTGGATGTGTTATGCTGATACAGTTCCCTTCACATGTTGACAAATTCTCTCTCCGTATCATTAAGAAAGTGTTATTTATTGATTTTAATATCTTGACCGGGAATAATTATAAAGTCTCGCCAGCACTTATTAAAACGGATTTCGAGAGAAGTGTCTGTATATTTTTGCAACGTGAAAGAAATATTGAATGCCCAGCCACGAGAAGTGCACCAGCCAATGATGGGGGCCAACCAAGTTAAATGAGACACAGCGCAAGCATTTCTGCTTGACAGATGGAACAATCCCACCAACCCCCACTGTTCTGGGGGTTCTAAGGACCCTCCAAGGTGATTTGGGGGTGGTGCAGAGGAAGAAGTGGGGAAAGCCATGTTACAAAAGTGGGGTCCCTTGTGCTGGCTTCCCCTTGTGCAGCAGATTAGCTGAATCTGGGCCATGAGAATTTGAGTTTAAGATTGTTCACTGTGTTTCTGAAAAAAGAAATCAAATACTATTTGATTTTAATGCTAAACATGGAATCAAATTTCTGATTCCTTTTCACTGATTGCGACATTTCACCACAAGAAATGTTCATTTTATCAGAATTTGGCACTGCCTGTTTCCTGTCTACCCTGTAATATTATTTGTGTGTGCTTGTGTGTGCAGCATTTAGTAACATCTTCCTTATGTAAACTTTAACTTGTTCCCCTGCCAGCTACTTGTAAATTGACAATGAGCACTGCAGCTGTGGCACTGCTGTTTTACTGAGTACTTGCTATTCCTTTCCATTGCTGCTGGCATTTAGGCTACGGAGCCTGTTAATTTCACTGGGAATGTGGGTTTTGGGATGAGTCTGGAGACTGACTTTCTGACCCTGCCTTTGTGCTGCAGAAGGTACGCTCCCTTTCCCTCCTCCCATTTCAAGTCTGAAGAAGATTTTATTCCTATTGACAGCCAGGGCATGCCTCATGGATGTAACATGTTCAGTCCCCAAGGAAGAAATTGATCTCAATTGACTGGCCAAGAAGCAGAAATCAAATTCCTTGGGGGGTGGGGTAGGGAAAAGCCCCGGCAACTTCATGTTCCTTCTGATGGAAGGGAAAGATAATGAACTGGGATATGTCTGTGCGGGGGTGAGAGAGTCGAAGAGACAAAAATAAATGATGGATTTAAAAGAAGCACACACACACATACACACTAAGTTATTTCCTCCCTGCTAGTCTAGTGTTGTTTTCAGGGTCACTGTTGTGGACACAGTTATGCTCAGGTGGTTTCCATACTGGGTTTCAGATATTGATTTGTGTGAGCGAAGCACTGAGTGACAGACCTTTAAAATACATCTCTAAATTTAATACATGAGAGCCCAAGCTTGACTTCCACAATATGTCTTGGCTGCAGCAGTCATTGTCTTCATCATCCTCATGTAACCCTTGCTGATTTCTCATAGATTTACAATAAGGCAGTGGAGCAGTCTCAGGACAACCACAATTTAGAGAGAGACTTGCGCTTTGTTCTAGTGACCCTGCCTTTCCCCCCTCCAACAGGAATGATCTGTAACCTTTACTGCAATGCAGTTTGACCATACACACATACATACAAAAATGCATATATTATTGAAAAGTGAATGCAGAAAATATGCATAACAGCAAAAATAATGTACAAAATGTGACCATTAGGAGAAATGTGCACTAAAGTGCACACCGCTTTTCATGCTGACTTAATAAAAATGTTTCGCGGAAGTATGTAGAAATGAGACAAACTGTATTTAAGGCAGGGAAAATAGGAAACCGAAATTGACGAATACCTTCATTCTTACAAAAGTTAAGAAAATCAATATTTGGAGGTTGAGACATGATATTATAGAAGTGGAATTTGGTGAGGTTTCCATTTAATTAAGCCTGAGTGATAGTCGATTTGCCAGGACTTGGACCAAATGTGGCTTCTTATGCTAATATGGCAAAGAGGCATTAAGGAAATAGTAGGTTTCTTGTTTACACGTTACATTGAGTGGGTGGTGCTAGTCTGGGCATTTGCTTTTAGTTTCTCTGAATCAGTTCCCAGAGTTAAAAAGCAAGATAAGGCTGCTGGTCATGAGGAATGATGATGACCTCTGAATACTTGTTGTTGGGGACTAGGAATGGGAGAGTCCCATTGAAATTGGTCCTCCTTGTGAGTTTCTGATAGGCTTTCCTTTGGCCTGATGGCAGAGCTCATGCTTGGCATGCAAAATGTCTCAACCCCTGGTTTCTCCAGATAGGGCTGAGAAAGACTCCTTCCTGAAAACTTGGAGAGCTACTTCTAGGCAGTGTGGCTGACACTGAGCTAGATGGACCAATGGAGTGGCTTGGGGGTAGGAGGGGGGGAGGGGGAAAGCAAATGTCCTGTCTTCCACTACCAGGATTAGTTAGTTGGATCCTGCCTTATCACTTTTTCACTTTCTGCCAGAGTTAGATGCATTTTGCAGCCATGGTCACCCCTTCTGCGGGAATGAAGGCAGCCAAATTTCAGAATGCCTGCAAACCAGATCTAATTCTGGCTTTCTTTGGCTGAAGGGTGGGATAAAATTGCAAATGACTTTCCTTTGCTTCAGCAGGAAATATGTGCTTAAGTGAAACCCTTCCCCTTGCAATCAGCAGCATGTTCAATAGCTTCTCCCTCAACTGCAGCATGCATTTGCAATGTACCTCAGCACAATACCTTCATATCAGATGTCACAGTTAAATAGCCTGGAAGATAGAATAGAACCCTGCCTCTTTGCATTTTTAAAATTATTTGAAGACATGCCTCAGAACTGAATGGACATTTCAGCTTCACAGCTACCAACTTTCAGGCTATCTCAGTTTGCCACAGACCTCCCCGCCCCCTCTGGATTTCCAGAGGGCTAGCTGCATTAGTCTGTTGAAGCCAAATCAATTAAGAGTCTTGGGGCACCTTAAAGGCTAATGCATTTTATTATGGCTTAAGCTTTCATGGACTGGAGCCCGCCGATGAATTTGCATCTAATGAAGTGGGCTCTAGTCCACAAAAGCATATGCCATAATAAAATGTGCTAGTTTTTAAAGTGTCACAAGGCTCTTTGTTGTTGTTTCTGAAGGGTGACTGAACCAAGAGAAAATAGAGGATGTGTCTTTCCCTGAGTCAGCAAGAAGAATTGTCAGGCCGATTCTCTTTCGTTATGGACCACGAGCTAATTTAACCTGACAAATCTTTGTATACGAGAGATGCACTGAAGAAATCATTTGCTGCTAGCCACAGAGATGGTAAAACAAGCAAAGAAAGATCCCTGATCTTAATCTCGTCACAAGTTGCCAAGCTCCAACCCCCCCAGAGCTCAGTGTATAGAGACAGGGGAAGAATCCAGTGAATTTGGGTTACAGAGCGCACTAAATTGATTCAGTCCAGGTAGAAGATGACTTGGATAGGTTCATAAGTCTACAGAATCCATAAATCTGAAGATCCTTTTACAGCTGGGTCCAAAGGCTGCAGCATTGCCTCTGTCCTGGCAAAAGGTATTCTCTTTAAAAAAAGATTTTGAAATAGGTCATTCAGCTGCCCACAGCCTGGAGCAGCTAACATGTAGGGCTTTTTGCCACCACGTGCTTTGAGTACAATGCTGAAAGTCCCTCTGGGAATGATGTGGACATTTTGTCACTCGCAGGGGGGGATTGTATGGGAAAAACATGTCTGATCCTAGGTCCAATTTTCCTTTTGCATAAGTTTAAGGCTCCAATTAGATCCTTCACCCAGCGAGGCCACAATCATGGGGCCAAAATCATCCATTTATCGGTTCGTTGGGATATGATCCAAACCAAATGCATTGCATCATTTGCCATGTGATATGTACCAACCAAGTGCTAAGACTAGAAAGACATGTAGCAAAACAAATGTAAACATATTAGCCCCACAGGAAAAGAGAACATCTTTTGCTATAAAGTCTCCAGCAGCACAAGATTAAAACTACCACAACCACCTGATCCTTTCTCATGGGAATAAAAGAAGCAAACAGGACCTTGAGGTAGGGAAGCTGATTCGACTTGACACAGAGGTTGTTACCAATATAATCAGATATACAGTAATCATTATATGAAAAGGGTTAAACATGAAGTTTTGCTTCCAGATTTTAAGAGACTATGGTTTCCTCTGTGCATTCAGTTCCCAAAAGGATGGACCATTTTTTTAAAAGCCCATTTGATTATCTTATCTAGACATACATAGACCCAAGTTAAGCTGAGATGAGTGATAAAGACACAAACGTTGCTGCAGGGATAACATTGCAAGAGAGCAGAAATAGGATACAGCATGTTCTGAACTCTGCCTTCTTGTCTACGCTTATATGCTGTGTTCATTTGCTGTAGATTTATGCAATTTGAAATGCACGCCAGGTCTGTTTCAACTTGAGATGCAACATTTTTATCTGGTCCCACCACTGTGGACTGAATGGGGGGGGGGGGGGAGAGAGAGAATGAAAATCAAAAGCATAGAGAATTCCCTAAAGTGGAAAACGCACTCTTATAAAGCAGTGACGTGCACTGTTTAGAGCAGCAGTATTGCACTGCTGCAATCTCAGCATTTAAACAGACCAAAATCCTTCCCGTTTCTTGCCAATTGTTCTTCAAGCATGCTACCGCATCTCAAGCTGTCAGAGTAAATGTAGATGGTTTTCTATCTCATCAGGGGATGGAGAGCTGAGTGCACACCTGATCAGATGCAATGAGACAAGAAAATGATGTTTCCCTGTTGCTTTGTTTGGCTAACACCCTGTCCTCCTCCTTTGGTGCAGAAAATAAATATGGTGGAACACATTTCAAGACAAGCTCTCTCCGTGTTGTGTAGTATCCATTGAAGCCCTCTTGACACCTCAGTACTGGGAGGATTTATTTGGGATTAATAGCCAAGTAACAAGTTTTTACTCAGAAATAAGTCCCACAGAATTCACTGGGACTTATCTCTTCATAGGAATTCATCCGCATGCAAACAGTGTTTCCAGGGTGTGTGTGTGTGTAAAAAATGGGGATGGTGGTGAGGAGCAGACACACATAGAAACAGGCAGAATAAAAAGACTGGCATGGATCTGCAGCTTTTGTCTCTTGAAGCGGTGGTGGGTGATTGGCTCTAGTGGTGGCAGCAAGGTAGGGCTCCAGAGAACAGAAGTTTTCCAATTCCTAAATGGAACTGATGCTTGGTTGCACATCTTTTAGAATGAAAGAAATCATCGTGCAGGACCTCTCATGAGCTGCAGATGATATGCATGAATTATGTGGCTATTAGGCAAACCTCATGATTTCATCCTAGGAACAGCCATTTGCTGTTTGTGGAGGGACCTATCAGACCTTTCCTGTGTCCACTGGACCCAACATAACAAAAGATTATCATGGGTAGTATTCAACTAAGTTTTACTCAGAGTAGAGCCAATGAAATTAAAGGCTCTAAATTAGCAATGTTGATTAATTTCAACCAGTCTACTGTGAATGAAACTTGATTGTCTGTTTTTATAGCTATTTTTAATGAACATGTTATCATATTGCATGTAAACTGCTTAGAGATATTTGTTTTGATTAAGTGGTGTATAAATCTTGTAAAATAAATTATAATAAATTAAATTAAATGATAGTCTCCCGCCTGTCCAGCTGCCATGGGGACTCCATTCTTTTTCTTCCTCCCTTGGCAGGACTTACTTGCTCTGGGATTTATAGATAAACTGCAATGATATTTAAAATTCTGCTCATGACCCCTTGGACAGACACTCTCTGGCACTCATCATTTCAGTGAATTTAATGCAAAAACAGTTACAGGGCAGATCACATTATTGCCTGTGACTTCTGCCTTATTTAATGCATAATGACATTTTGTGTCACTGTAGAGATTAACTTTGGAGAAAGGAAGCTCTAACATTCTGGGAAGTGCATTAACCGAATTAGGAAAGCCACTTAAATGCATTTCTAAAGCATGCCACGATTGAAAAAAAATAAAATAAGATAACAAATGGGAAAATAATGGGGGGGGGGAACGGACCCTGGAGAGTTTATAGGCAAGTGGGTTGAATAGATATGGTCAATGCATCAAGCAAATAGTGCATCAGCATGTTTCACACCGAGAGTTGTTAGTTCCACTAATTTTGTTTATGCTTATCATGAGAAAATGCTTGCAGGGTCCAAAAGAACCTTAACAGAATAATGTGACACAAGTAGCCATGCACTAGTTCAGGACCAGCTCCTCCTGAAGCTTCAACACTTTACCACCTCTAGCATAATGAACTGAGATTGTACCCCTTTGACTCAGATGAGGCATTTTCTGCATTTATTTGATGACCTTGCACTATCACAGGATTGTGAACCAGACAGTGCTTGCCTTTTGTGGTGCACCACAGATATATTTGCTGAGTTGCAGTTGAACTCTTCTTGTAGGATACAGTTGCATGTATTAAGTACATCAATATGGAAGGAGCTTGCGAATGGATATTCATATACCAGACTTTCTGCACCCAATCCTGCAGAACATATGTGTGCCAACTGGGGTTACCCAGTTATAGCAAACAAAAAGAGACTAGTAAAGGGACAGCCAAGAATAATGAATTCACCAAACCCTGCTAATGCTCCCCCCCCCCCGAAAGACTAACTGCTAGTCATCCAATCTCTGTTATTCCTCCAGATATTCACAGGTTGCTGGTATGTTTCTGAGCACAATTGAAAGTGTTGGTGCTGACCTTTAAAGCCCTATGTGGTCTTGGCCCTGTATACCTGAAGGAGCATCTCCACCCCCATCGTTCAGCTCAGACACTGAGGACCAGTTCTGAAGGTCTTCTGCCGGTTTCCACACTTTGAGAAGTGAAGTTACAGGAACCAAGCAGAGGGCTTTCTCAGTAGTGGCGCCTGCCCTGTGGAACACCCTCTCATCAAACAGAAAAACAGCTGTACAACCTTCCGAAGACAACCAAAGGCAACACTGTATCAGGAAGTTTTTACTGTTTGATATCTCACTGTGTTATTATGTTACATCGGAAACTGCCCAGAGTGGCTGGGGCAACCCAGTCAGATGGGCAGGGTATTATTATTATTATTATTATTATTATTATTATTATTATTATTAGCTGAGGAAGTGTTTATACAGCATTAAAGTACATTTCCCCATTTATGCTTAAGAATGGCGGCCTGTAACAGACATATTATTTTGATAGCATGCTCTTCTACACCAGTAGTAGTTCACTGAAGTTACATAAGTACCAGCTATGACCTTTAGAAAACTTCTTGTTTAACCATTGCATTGCTATTAGTTACCTTACATCTAAGCATTGTTCTAACCTTGATGTCTGATTTTTCTCAAGGAAGAAAAGCGGACTAGCCCACTGCCCAGAAAAGATGGATTCCAATGGCTCACAGAATTAAAACACCAGAGTGTCGTTCCTTTTACTGCTAAGCCATGCTGACATGGTGCACAGGGGTCTTTCATTAAGGATGGCCTATGAAGTCCAAGACTAAAGTTATCTTGTATCAAAAAGCTGGAGACCACATTCTTTTTAAGCCCTCTGCCCTCATATTCCTTGAGAATCTGCTAGAAGACAATTGACCTACATGTTACATAAGCACAAAGACAGAGAAGTTTTTGCAACAGAAAGAAGTATAAGGAAGAAAGTCTTTCTATTCTCTCCATCAGTCATGGAGGTTCTAAATGATACATTTGACACTGAAATGAACTGGCAATCAAGCTAAAATGTATTCAATCCAATGAGTTATAATTTTTACAGTAAAATGCTGCAGTAAGTAACACAATGTTTTTCCCCCCAAAAGCAGAGACATTATATAGCATATCCAATACTTTTGCCATTTTGAAATATTTTATATTGAATATGTTTATTAAAGCCAAAATAAACGTCATTTGGCACATGCAGGCCATTTCCATGGACTGGAATTTTCAGCCTTCCAAATACTTCATTCCTTAGCACTTCAGTATTTCATTTTAGTGCTTCATCACAGCTTATATGTTGTTGGCTATATTCCTTTAGCCAATCAAAATAAAATGTGTTATATGGCGTGCTCCCTCCAGGGGCAGAGAACCTGTGGCTCTCCAGATATTTCTTGACTATAGCTTCTATTATGCCTGACCATTGGCCAATGTGCTGGTTGGATTTTGGAGGCCAAAATCCTTACTGACTTATTTAAAGCTTTAGTGTGCCCCCTCCGGGCTTGTCACACCCAGAAATGCCCCTATCCTGAAAATGCTTCTGAAAACCTAATTGAGATTACAGGCCAGCACTCCACACAGTTGCCAGGGATCAAGCCTGGGACCTTCACCATGCAAAGCAGATGCTCTACCACTGAGCTATGACTGTTCCCCTCAATGCTCTTGATGACACTTCCTGACAAACTGAAAAGTAGAATGAGGACTATACCCTGCCCCTCCGATCCTCTTCAAGAGCATTGGGGAGGGGGAATTGCCTCTGTCCACAATGAGTGTACTTTGCTGGACTGTTTGGCTTTCTGAGAAGCCACCATGCCATTCTGACAGATGGAGGAGAACATTGGCAAATAAGCTGACATGTATATGCATCAATTATGTCAGGGGCTTGATTCCCAGATGAGCCTATTAAAGCATTCTTCTGAGCTGATTTTTACTAGTCCATCCATAAAGGGATTTACCACTAGTAATCCTGTTTTGGACTAGATTAATGCAAAACAGGGAACAAGAGCCTGTAAAACCTGTTATTTTTGCTTCACATGAAATCAAATGCAAGAAATTGAATATTAGAGCAGTAGATTCCTATTCTCTTTTTGGCTTCTTTTTACCACCTGCTTGCTTCTGATTCCCCCACAGTGTCAACACTAACACTGCTACCCCCTTTTGTATATACTCCTGGGGAATCATTGGTATGAGAACATACATTCAACACGCTTCAGGCAAATTCTGCCTGGATCTATCTAAAAAGTGCAGGCACAACAACAGAGGCATTTCTCCAAGGCTTGTGTCTGAAGTCTTCGACAGCACAGCAGGTGTTTTCCACCTGGGTTTACCTTGCATATTCAGTAGTGATAAAGCTGTTAACAGATTCAAAGCCAAGGCACTGAAGTGCAGATTTGCAAAATTAAGAGGTTTACATAGTATGGAAAGCCTTGGCTAAGCATGCCGAGGTTGGCAAACCGGTTTAATATGGCTTAGCCGGCTGTAAATATTGAAGGGAATAGTGGACAGCATGACAATGAGTTTGGCTCATATGCTTGTGAATGGGGCTCTCATATGTTTGTATGTGTGTGTGTGTGTGTGTGTGTGTATCGCACCTTTGTTGGAAGGTTACGGTGCCTGCTGTGGCTGTAGAGACCGATATGGAAGAGACATATTTTGTTGCAGCTGGGGAAGATGAAGGCACCCGGTTGTGCTGCTGTAGCAGCTGCACCATATCATTTCTTCTTAAAAAGGTAAGGTCCAATCGTGACCGACTCTGGGGTTGCGGCGCTCATCTCGCTTTATTGGCCGAGGGAGCTGGCGTACAGCTTCCAGGTCATGTGGCCAGCATGATGAACCTGGCGAACCAGAGCAGCTCACGGAAATGCCGTTTACCTTCCCGCCGGAGCGGTACCTATTAATCTACTTGCACTTTGACGTGCTTTCGAACTGCTATGTTGGCAGGAGCAGGGACCAAGCAACAGGAGCTCACCCCATTGCGGAGATTCAAACCGCCAACCTTCTGATCAGCAAGTCCTAGGCTCTGTGGTTTAACCCACAGTGTCACCCGCGTCCCTCATTTCTTCTAACCAGCTAGGCTATTCCTGTTCTCCTCCCAGCAGTCATTCCTCCTCTGGCCATTGTTATGGATGCATGAGCTGACTGTGTTTGTGGGAGGGGATGGGGTAATGGGGTGTACTGGTTTGTGGGGAGGGGGTTGTTCTTATTTTTATCACACATTTTGTGCTTTATCTTGTATTTTTATGTTGTGAACCGCCCTGAGATCTAAGGATGAAGGGCAGTATACAAATTTAATAAATAAGTAAGTAATAGCCACTTTCAGATGTTTCTTTACAAGTTGAGAAATACATTTTTTAAAAAATTAAGCAAAGCTAATCCCTGCAGTGCTGACCTTGAATTCTTCAGGAGTGATAAGTGCTTAGCAGCGTTATATTATTGATATTGGTATTAAATTAGGATTTGAGGGTCTTGAAGAGAGACAGCCCCACCCCCACCCCATTGCTGTCTCAATTTTCTCACAAAGCTGCTAATATGAGAGGATGGAGGTATCTCTTGTGGAAAGAACTTAAGTCCTGGCTTACGGTTCTCTCCTGTCATGCATTGTATTAAAATCTCAAAGTTCACAATAGGTGGAAAGTTCAAATTTAGTACGTCTATAATCCTCTGTACGCTGATTTATAGGAAAGTCTGGCTAAGAAATTGAGCTGTGACTGAGGGACTCCTCCATTCAAATCCACCCTCTGCCATTAACCTTGGCAAACCTCTCACACTCAGTCTCAGTTTCCCTATTTTCAATATACCAATAATGGCTTCTTTTACAGTTTGTCGCAATGGTTGGATATTGCATGATACTTGTTTTAAATACTTAATAGTCATCATCACATTATTTTGAAACACAGAACGGAAAAAGGAACAGTTTGAAAATCCTTCCCACAACACCCGTTTTACAACATTTATGTACGAAAGCTTGAAATAGAACTATTTGATGCCTTTTCACTGATGAGATATAAGGAATGGAAGCTTAGATCCAAATGAGAGATATAAAACAATTCAATGTAATCCAATGAACTGTGAGCAGATTACTGTATACAGTGGTACCTTTGGTTACAGACGCTTCAGGTTACAGACGCTTCAGGTTACAGACTCCGCTAACCCAGAAATAGTACCTCGGGTTAAGAACTTTGCTTCAGGATGAGAACAGAAATCGCATGGTGGCGGCACAGCGGCAGCGGGAGGCCCCATTAGCTAAAGTGGTGCCTCAGGTTAAGAACAGTTTCAGGTTAAGAACAGACCTCCAGAATGAATTAAGTTCTTAACCTGAGGTATCACTGTACTGCTTAGAACCTATGGTGTTAAGTACTTTGTTGAAATAAATAAATTCTGCACGTGGAAGGGGCATTTTGGATGTCATCTAATAAGTGTGTGCGCATTCATGCAAAGTCAGTTCCATCTACTCATGGTACAAGGAATCAAGCTTTTAGTCTTGTTCTGTTTTTTTTTTCTATGAACATGGACAGGGACTATCAAACATTTCAATATATTTTTAAAAATACCAAGGGAGGATAAGCTTAATGAGCAAGATATTTCAGAGGCTTTCTGATGAATACAAATATCTTTTTACATAATAAAAGGTTATTGCAGGAGGTGGGGGGGAAGAATTTAAGCTTAACAACTAGATGCAATGTCTAATGGCTTTGTGATCGCGAAACAAGGGGAAGAGAAACAAAGAGGAAGATGCCAGTTCAGAGGAATTTTATCTAATTTTATTTTAATTAGATCCTTCTTCGAACTGAGTTTCTAATTTTTCAATTAGCAATTAGCAGCTGCAACTCATTCAGAGCATCGGAAGGTGCCAAAGACCCTAATTACACCACAGGAGTAGGAGTCTGAGAACAAGAAATAAAATTATCCATGAATGCTATTAGAGAAAAGGAATGATTGCATTCTGTAATAATATGCTGATGTGAATCTAATTAGATTGAAAGATTGGGGTGCAAAGGATGAGATTTAAAAATGGATTACATCCTAGAGGTCATGATTTTATCATAAATATTGCTTTTTGAAGATATTGCTACAAAATAGTAACACATTTTGCAAATGTTGTTTCAATGCCAAATTAATCTCGAAATGGATGAGATATCAAAGCCATTCTATTTCATAACTGGATGAAGGAACTAGAATCTAAGATACTTTGGACATCTTCCTAGTATACAACTGACTGGTAATGTGGACCTCATCCAATTTCCTGACTATTCATGACCACATACAGACATGCATATTCCTGTTCTCAGTTGTCAGAATCCACACATTACACTGAACACAAATACAAGCTATTTCTACAGATGTACTTGTACCTGTGTCCAGTGTAGCATTTCTCTTCATGTTGATTTATACATGCCAATTATTTGTACACACAGGTACAGACTATGCACCCATTCAACATTAATGTGAATAACTGTATGTGTGTATAGCACAAGTGTTTGTGTGCACAGTTACATAGATTGTACTCATGGAAAGTAGCAGGTGAAACCCTTTACCTTTCCCATGAGATTCAAGCGTGGCACCAAAATCCAGCTTCCACTATAGACCTCTACCAATTAGATTTAACATGGTGGGTTTGGGATGGGGGGGGCATCAAAATATTGGAAGCACTTGCTTGAAGTTGCCTTGCCTTGAGATTCACATTGGAGCATTGAAGCTCAAAAATTGGAGTGTATTGGAATATATCTGCACCAGCACTGCATGTATGGACCAGACTTTGGTCTTCCTAATGTCAATGGTGCCCTGTGCAAGGCCAAAGTTCAACACACACACACACACACACACACACACACACAGAGAGAGAGAGAGAGAGACTCTCACCTTCCATTTTGCTCCACTGACTACGTCAGAGTTGCGATGCCCCTAGGCTCGACACCGAGTGTGGCAAAACTGATCGCACTGCCCTAAATCTGCCTCTGGTGGTATTTATAACAACACTGAGTGCTTGTTACCCCCCTCCAATTTTATAGAACCCACAAAGCCCATCTAGGGCAGTGATTTCAGAATGGTAGGCATAGGCCCCATTCATTGTGCTTGGATCTTTCAGAGTGAATTCAAAATCCAATAATCATACGGTTCCGATAAGGCTTGCCTGAGAAGCCCCCACACAATATGAAAATGGTAAGTTTGACTGTTTCAGCTGTTGGATCTGATTTTAAAATATCCCCCCTCTAACAATCATAACTCCCGAGAAATTTTATGTCTCTGTGTTTAGCTCCATTCAAAATGTGGTGTGTGTGTTTTAAAATAAAAAACCCACCATCTCACAAGTTACCGGTAAATTGTCAGTGACATTTTTTAGCAGTGAGACAGGAAATGTTGATGAAGTGATGAGGGTGATATAAATGCAGAGGCAGCTAGGCAGCTAGAATGTATTAGACTGACAGTTTACTGATTGCCCTGATAGTATAAAACTCTTCTCTGCCACTTTTACACTGCTTGACTTAGTTGGGCAACTTCCTGGCAGATATTTAAGGTAGCCCTCTGAGAACAAATAAGATAGTTTAAGGAATCTCATTCTTTGTCACAAAAAGTCCCAATGATAATGATAAGGTTTTTTAAATGTGGTGAAAAAAGTTAAATATCTAGGGGTGAACATAACAGCAAAAAATCTAAGTCTATTTAAGGATAATTATGAAAAGTGTTGGTTAGAAATTAAGAGGGACTTAGAAAGTTGGTCAAGATTGAAACTTTCCTTGTTGGGCCGAATTGCTGCTATAAAAATGAATGTATTGCCAAGGATGCTGTTTCTTTTTCAGACTTTACAGATTGTGGACAAAATGGAGTGTTTCGGGAGGTGGCAAAGAGATATCTCTAAATTTGTCTGGCAGGGCAAAAAGCCCAGAATTAAGTTTAAAATACTAACTGACGCTAAAGAAAGAGGGGGGTTTGCCCTGCCAGACTTAAGGTTGTACTATGAATCAGCAGCTTTCTGCTGGCTGAAAGATTGGCTGCTTCTTGAAAACGCCGATGTCTTAGATTTGGAAGGATTTAATAATGCTTTTGGTTGGCATGCATATTTGTGGTATGACAAGGTTAAGATTCATAAGAACTTCAAGAACCATATTGTCAGGAAAGCAGTGTTTAATGTCTGGACAAAATATAAAGACTTATTAGAAAACAAGACCCTGAGGTGGTTATCACCTATGGAAGTGAAAGCAGTGAAAAGACCCAATATGGAGGTCAAATGGCCAAAGTATTGGGAAATAATAGAAAGAGATGGAGACAATTGGAGACTGCAGAGTTTGGAGAGACTAAAAGATAAAGTGCGAGATTGGCTACACTATGCTCAGATTAAAGAGGCTTTTAAATTGGATAAAAAGTTAGGATTCCAGGTGGAAAAATCGAAATTGGAAACAGAACTGTTAGAACCTAAGACCAAATTACTTTCAAGAATGTATAACTTGCTGCTGAGGTGGAATACACAGAATGAAACGGTTAAATCAGCTATGATAAAGTGGGCACAGGACATTGGGTATAATATTATGTTTGCTGACTGGGAAACGTTATGGACCACCGGTATGAAGTTTACGGCATGTAATGCCTTGAAAGAAAATATTATGAAAATGATATATAGGTGGTACATCACCCCAGTCAAGCTAGCAAAAATATATCACCTGTCAGACAATAAGTGTTGGAAATGTAAGGAAACTGAAGGAACGTTCTTTCACCTCTGGTGGACCTGCCCTAAGGTTAAGGCCTTCTGGGAAATGATATATAATGAGCTGAAAAAGGTATTTAAATATACCTTTCCCAAGAAACCAGAGGCCTTCCTTTTGGGCATTGTTGACCAGAGGGTGTTAAAGAATGATCGAACATTATTTATGTATGCAACAACAGCAGCAAGGATACTTGTCGCTAAGTATTGGAAAACTCAAGATTTGCCTACGCTGGAAGAATGACAGATGCAACTGATGGACTACATGGAACTTGCAGAAATGACTGGCAGAATCCGAGACCTGGGAGAGGAAGCCGTGGAAGAGGATTGGAAGAAATTTAAGGACTATCTACAAAAACATTGTAAATTATATGAGTGCTAAGAAGGATGAGAGATTTGAAAATAACAGGGCCCATAAAGTTAGTTGACAAGATTATGAGAATGAGTGAATTTTATGAGGAAAATAAATTTTGAATAAATATTGTGTTAAAATTAGGTATTTAAGACCTAGATAAAAATATTCAAAGTTAGGGATAAAACATTGGAAATGTGTATAATAAGAATTGAAACAAGGTGATAAGTTGCTGGCTAAAGTTTTATAAATTTGGAACGTAAGAGCGGGAGATGTGAGGAAGTCCAAAGGATGAAGAAAAGATGGGTACTATAAGATGTTAAATTTTATGTCTGCTCTTTTTTCTGTCTATTATCTGTTTATTCTGTCTTTTCTCTACTGTATTAACAAAATTCTTAATATATATATTTTTTAAAAAAGATAATGATAAGGTTTGCACCATTGTAAGTCAAAGCAAAAATTCAAGTGAGTTTTACAATTGAGGTTGTTGAGCAGCCTTTGGCAACCTGGTGCCCTCCATAGGTTTTGGACTCAGTAGCAGGTGGTGAGGTGGCAATGCTCACCTGATCTCCAATCTACCATGTAGCTGATGCATATTGGAATGGGGGGGTGGATATGTTGGCGAAAGCACTGGATTTCCATCTCGCCAATCTTGCCAATCCCTCTCCTGTTCTGTCCCAGTGTGCAGCAGTGATGCAGGTCACCATAGGTCAGGTGAGCACTGATTCCCCACCTCTCCAACTGCTAGTTCTTGGAGTACAACTCACAAGCCTTCAGCTTACAAAGAAGACTGGAGCTTTTGGGAACAGAGAGTTGTGCTCTGTCTCTTCCCTTCACAGCAGGACTGTTGCTACCTGCCCAACCTCAGCCTCTTTTCCTGGGCAAGGAAGGGTGGAGAGCAGCTCATGGGTGGTGGTGGTGGTTCATATGTTCAGCACTGGCCCTATAAAAGTGGTCACAGCTGAGGAAGTGGTGATGGTAGGAAACTAAGAGACGGAAGAGGCAGCAGCGGCAGTGAAACTGGGCACATTCTTCTGCTCAAGCCTCCAACAACCTGCAGCTGGGCCTGGTGCAGGAGGTGGTTTTTGAAGTAATGGTCTCCTGTGCAGGACAGATGAGGCCAACCTCAGCATGGGGTTTCCTTGGGTTTCTTGAAGGTTCTATAATACATAGAGGCCTCCAGATCACTGTCAGGAGCAATGATATCACCACCTTATCCAGTGTAGCTGCCAATCTAGCATCTCTTTCTTTCTTAGCCCACATTGAGTCTGGGGCAGAACTGCAATTTTGGGGACAGAACCTAGCTGTTATTCTTATCCCCATTATCTTTTAGCTATCTTTAACTCTCCCCTTCATTTTCTTACTGCTATTTAATGACGATCATCGTTATCTTCTAATACAGTCTCCTCGTTCCTCATCTATGTATACGTCTCCTAAATTTAGAATTTCTCCACCCCCTATCTGTGCATGTTCCCCCTGAATCCTTTGTCACTTGAACATTATCCGCATGCTATTCTATTCCACTATTTCTATTGTGGCTGTTTTTCAACTTTTCTGCCTCTCAGTTGCTAGTCCATCATTAGCTATGACATTTTGCTGAGAGTTATTCTCTCCCACACCACACACCCCTACAGTTGAAAACTGTGCCATGACAATAGGAAAATAGCAATTCTTTGAAAGCCAGTTCCTGACCTGCATGGTTCTATGAGCACAAGGGTTGAATTCCAAGTGTGGAATCTCTTTTTCCCTTTTGCCTTCTTTCACCCCTGTTAATTTTCCAACACAGCAAGACCCCATCATAACAATTTAGCAGGGTAAATCATAAGATTAATCTATATTGCAGCAGGTCATTTGGGGGGTGGGGGGCAATGCTCAATTCTACTTATTGTTATGTCCTCTGGCAACAACAGAGCAACAAGTTGGGATATAGGGACTCTATTTTAATTCTGTGCGTCATCCTACAGTTAGTTCTGCTGTGAACTGTGAGACTTCACAATAATTTAAGCATCCAGGCTATTGGGGGGGGGGACCAACATATATAAGAAATCGCCCAGCATGGCAAAGCACTTTGGATCCATTCTGGGATTAATGATTCCCCGCCCCCCTTCCTCAGGAGCTATCAATTACGTACCTTAACTGGGGAGTACAGATTATAAAGAGGGATATAATTACTGGCAAATGCTGTGAGATATATAAAGACAAATAGGGGAGAGGAATGAATAGACACTCATACATTTCATTGAGAGCCATATTTGGATGTAGTAATTTATTAACTTGAAGTGATTATCAAAGACATTTAGCACGTGCTGGACTGGGAAAGAGATTGTTTGCTATGCTGAATAGAAGGGACTATTGATTCACGAAGAAAAATCTGCATGCCTAAAAGTAGGAAGAAATGGACTAAGTTTCTCATGGATGTCTCACACGGGTACCACCCCACTTCGTCATCCTTAACAAAGCACAGAACTTTCATCAATCTCCCAACACCCTCAAAGGAAAATTTGAGAGTTGTGTCAGGGTCTATGATTTATTTTTAAAGCAGCTGGCTTTATTTGCCCATTGAAAGACAGAACAGCAGGTGTTAGGATGAACACAGGCAAAATCTTTGTTGACTGCAGCAGGCAGGGTAAGGGTTCGCATGGCAGTAGTGTCAGGAACAGTTCATCTTTCCACCTGCCTGATGCAGATGAAATGGAATCTGCTGGGGCTGCACCCTGCCAAACCTGTTTCATGGGAGTCAGCCAGCACTGAGCCCTGCTGCTGTGCAAGCCAAGCTTGCAAAGTGTTGCTGGGCAACTGGGTTGAGGATTCCAGACCCCAGCTTTAGCTTAAAAGAAGCCATGGCCAATCCACCTGCATCAGGTCCCTTATGGGGGCCCTCCTTTACTATGTTGATGTTGTCCAATGCCATTTCTGCCCCTGTACAAAATACAACAAAATACTTTTCACTGAGGGAAAGACCCTCAACTAAGGTACCAACCCAAGGGTGGGTGGAAGAGAAGCTCATGGGACAAAATGGCCCCAAACTCCAGATGGGGGAGCTTTATATAGGCTTCTACCTCCTCCCCTTCCTGTGGCGGCCTATGGGAAGGTTTCTTCCTTTGGGTCCCTGTGAAAGCATCACACAGGCAAAACTCTGGCCCCATTTGCAGCTCATTGGGCCATGAACCACTCAGCAAAAGGGGGTCCCAAGCCAATTTTGGCCTGGAATGAGGCTTAAAATAAATTTGGAACTGTACAAAATACCGGTAGATATCCATGGCCAATACCTATTTATGAAAATCTGTCAAGACAAAAATTTCTTCAAATGTTTCTGGAAGTGCAGATAGTGGGTGCCTGTTGTTTGTCGACAGGAATACCATTCCAGAGAAAGGGGGGGGGGGAGAGACCACACTAAAAGTCTTGCTCTGTGTTACTGTGATCTTTCAAATTCACAGGAGTAGCCCTGCTGCAGACTCCAGTGATCTATCATATTATCATAAAACATGGCCTTAAAATGGTCATATTACATGGTATCTTCACTTGAAGCCTTTTCTCTTTGAAGGCTTCAGAATAATAGCAGAAGTTGCTTGCTGATGTTAAAATTTATACCCTCTTTTTGGTGTGAAATGACCCCCAAAGGGCACACAATAGTAATAAAAGCAATAAAAGAATTTGGGTTGGTGGGAGGGAGGGCTCCCAATAAACATAACTTAAAATTTAAACAAAGGGAAATGAACAAAGAACATGATAAGCCACAGAGCCAAACAGCAATCTGCAGGGCACAGTGATGCTGAAAAGTAATTAAAACGAGATTGTCTCCATCCTTGTCAAGGAGGTTAAAGGCAGAGCTGGGTACAAATGGACTCTCAAAATTATCTGCCCTATTTATGGGCAAATAAATTGAAGAGGCAGTCGTATTGAATTTCTCCAGGGGGTGGAGGGTGTCTGTTTCTCGTTGGTGGGGTTTCTTTATGGATGGCAAGGATAGGCATTTGTTCAAGGCCTTAGATTACCTCAGAAAACTGAGGAAAGCTATAGGATCTCCCTGCTCCATCCTATGTGGGCACAAAGCATATAGGAAGAGTGGCCAAGCATGTGATATCCCTGTCCCTGCCTTGTCTCTCCTGGGGTTGCTTAGAAAGCTCCTCCACAACAAGGAACCCTACATTAGAAGAGTTCCCAGTCAGGAGGAGACTTTTGAGCATGTTTGCACTTATAATCACTCTTCAGATCTTCCCATTCAGTGCAGAAAGATCAAAAGTGGAACAGGGGTTCCTTGCTTGCTCAGAAATACTGGGGAAGGCAATATGCATGCTACTTACTCCTCCTATCTATCTCATGGCACAGAAGCAAAGGATTTGTAAGCTAAATATTCAAGAAGTGGTCTACTTAGGAGACCAGAAAGAAGTACCCAAGAATTTGAGCTGAATACCTGCCACAATCAGTTGAGAGGATAAACATCCTAACATTTTAAGTCATTGAGCCAGCTGCCTTAGGGAAGACCTGTGTGGCTAGCTCAGTTCTGGTTTGGGAGGGTGCTTTTGGGACCCTTTGCCCCATTGCTGAGACCTAGATAGCAAATGCATGGGCAATCTTCAAGTATACCATGAGAGAGTCTGTTCCTTGTTCTAGGACAGAAGACATGCATTTGGAAGCCCAAGGCTCCTGGGCCTCTGAATTCTTTTATTCAAACATATTTGTAAAGCTACAAGTCTTTCTGTGGTGGAAAGGTAAGATAGGCAAATTTAAGGAGGAAAGGGCTAGCTTGTGCTCAGATCCAAGTTGCATCTGGTTGGCCACTGTGAGAGCATGATGTTGGAACAGATTGGCCATTGGCCTGATTCAGCAAGCTCATCTTATGTTCTTATGTTATAAACCTCTTAAACAAACAAGCACCCCTTTGTGTCTCCTTGAAGTGTTTACAGAAACTGAGGATCAGGTAGGGGAGATTGCTAAGTTATGATACAGTAAAATAATGAGACGAAAACTCTGAAGTAATAAAACATTCCCAACTCATCTTAAAATGAAACTCTTGATAGTACCATGAATTTAACAGTTCTTCTGATTTTTTGCAAAGCCTCATGAAAAACACCCAGCCACTAAAAGAAAACCAGTCTTGCACTTTGCTCCAGTGCTTGGCAGTTGTTGCTTCTCAGTCCATTTATAACACAGTTTGAAGTTTGAAAGCCCCAAGTAGAAATTCAAGGACAGATTTTTCCAGCAGCTATGTAAAAATAGAAACAGAACAACGATTACTCAATAGCTTTAACCACATGACAGTCGCCCACGGATGGCTCTATACTTTTCTCTGCCCTAACAGAAGCAGATCATTCTATTGACATCCTTCAACTTTAGTGGTGATTTAACTCATACAGAAACAGGTTAACCTATTGCCCAAAAGGCAAGTTTTAATCCCAAAGCCAAATATAATTAGAAGTCAAGGATTATGCTACTGGGAAGAATCGTTCCTCTTGTTTCCTCATGTGCTGTTTGCTAGCTGGCAAAAAACTTACTGACTTCTCTTTACAGTAGTATCACTTGTGGCTTGAGACTTGCTAAATCAACCAATAGGCATTCTCAACTTTTGACCTTTCCTGTGGGGTATCCAAGCTTCCCTCTAAGCAAAGGTCCTTCATGATTTCAATGGCTTCCCAATTATTCCTGATAGCCATTTATCAACAGTAGGCTGCAGCTTATTTGCCATCAGACAGTCCTTAGCCAATGGAAATGCTAATGGAATGGTTCAGTTCTCAACTCTTCCTTTGCTTGTGATTGGACAAGGAGAGGGTGATTAGAGATATTCGTTTCAGCTGGAGATTTGTTTTTAAATGGTGGCTGATATGTTTTCAGAAGGACATATTCTCTATGGGTAGTTCAAGATTTTCTGAAAAGCATCCACATTGTACATTTAAAATGCTTTATTCCCCTCACAGAGCTACAAAGGTGAACCATTCTGAGAAATGGAGCTCTATGAGATGGACAGGATGGATATAAATATGCAAAATGGTTCTGTCAAAAATTCTTCACTCTATTTGTGGGCAGAGAAATTGGGAGGATAACATTTCACTTAATTCTTCAGATGGCACAGAAATTCTCCAGCAGTTTCTCAGGAGGTAATGGTCACCATCTGCAGTGGTAGTAGCAAAATTTCATTGCATTTTTCTAACTGTTTTTATTGCTGGTGCTGCCATTTATTTATTTTTGGGAAGCCTGACCACCATTTTGCATCCTTCACAATGCCCTAGATTAGCATTATTCCAGGCTATGGGAGTGGGGGACAGGGAGTATTGGCAGCCAAAAAATGGTAGAGAATATACAAAGAAAATGCTGCAAAGTAGACTTCTTATTCTGAGTGGATGAGGGGAGAAAGCAAAGCCTCAGAAATGTTGAGGAATTTCAGATCCCCTTTGCCTGTCCTTCAAAGCCCTTCATCTCAGCTGTCAATAGTAGGATAGGCTGCATCTCAGTAGCAGAACATCTGCCTTGTATTCAGAAAGTTTAGGATTCAATCTGGGTAGGACAGGGAATGTCCCCCATCTGAAACCCCAGAGAGCCACCTACAGTCAGTATAGACATTACTGAGCTGGATGATGGTCTGACACGGTGTAAGACAGCTTGCTATGCTCCAGTGCTCCCATTCTCCATTTTCTTGTGCCATTATCTGCGCAGCATGCATTTCTCTCTCCTGGCCCTCTCTTTTCGTTTCGTTTTCTATTATTTTAAAGGGGAGGAAAGACTATGCTTCAGAAGAGAAATAATTCTCTGGAAAACTGAGGACTTTGATGGTTCTTTCCTGTATTTATCTATCTGTGCTAGGCCATTACTTGGGAGGAGGAAGAGCAACAGACACAGATATCCCATCGTGCAGCATCGCACCAAGTGCTTGCTTTTCCACTGCTTCCAGCAGAGTTCCTGTGATTCCACCCCCCTCTTCTCTTCTGAACAGACGTTATTCCTCATGAGGATATATCTGAAACATTATCACAAGCCTTTCTATCTTTGTGATGAAGTTGCTTGGGCGGGGGGGATAAAAACCTAATGTACATTTCTCTCCTTCTCTCTCTCTGCTCTTTTCCACCCTGTAACTTTGAGCCACTGTAATAAATTGAGGTTGCAGGTTGCTCACCCTGCTTGGCTGTCCAAAAGCGATCTGGATCACAGCCAACACACTCCATCCACTGGTAGAAAACTCAGCTGACTTTATATTTTTTTCCTTTATCTCAAAATCTAGCCGCACTGCTGAATGAATTGGGTTTCCCAACAAAAATGCTTGCTTACAGCCGGAACAAAATAGGTTCTGGAAGTGGAAGTACCATAGTAGTTGTGGATTAGGCCTGTTGATCTAGTATCATGTTTGTAGTTTATGTATAATAGCTTGGTTTAACAGGAATGCAATAGCCACAGTGAGGAGGACCTGTGGGTAACAGCTCACCATATGAGTCAGGCAATTTTCACCACTACACCAGAAATGGTTCCCCCAGAAATCTGTGATATCAAGAGGTGGGGAAGACTTTGATCAGTATGACAGATTAATCATTTGTTCCCTCCCTCCCTCCCTCCCTCCCTCCCTCTCTCCTATAACTGAAATTAGTTAAAGATGGATAATTTATTAAGAGGATATCTGTTAGTCATCCAAAATCAATCATTTTTTAAAATGTGAGATGCTTCAAATGAGGCCTCTAGGAATACACATTTCAATTCTGTCTGGAATCAGTGGCCATCAATAGACTTTGGAATAGGGCTGCCCTCATACTCCTGATCTGCTGGGCAGTCCTGAAAACAGTCCAAACCCATCCTGTGACAAGAGACAACCTTTTAAGTCTGATGCATACATTTGCTTAAGGGTGAAGGTGTGGAGCAACATTTGAAAGTGTCATTTTGACCAATCTTGAATGAGTCATCTTCGGCTACTAGTCCCATTAATGCCTATCTGCACTGCACCTTTCTACAGAATGGCATTGACAATGCAGTTCTGTTGTGTTTATTTGCACTACATGTATAGTACTGCAGCTATCATTTCATATTGGTATACACAGTATGTGTAGCTTTTCCCTTGCTGGGCTTTTTAAAGCTACTGTTTCCAGTGTGCCAAGTTCAAAATACCCTCCAGTGTATAAAGTCAAATAGCTGTGAGTGCAAAAGAAAGGAAGAAGAATTTTATCTAATTAATGCCCTCCAGATGGGATTTGTGGATTTAGCCCCCCAATAAAGATTGGTAGAACAGGCAACATGAAAATGTAGGTAGGCGGGTGGAATAGGAAGGATATGCTTGTTAAACAAGGTAATATGCTTTATATGTTTTAAATGAAGCTGAAATGGATTCAGTATGTAAATTTGTATTTTGGATTCACTGAGGAGGAGGATGAAGCCTATTTGTGTTAACAGAGTATTTGACTTTGGATTTTCTTGCCAAAGTTCAAATATCAATTTGTGAGGATAAGTTCCAGCTTGGGAATTGGCATTTGATTCTCTAAATTACTTTGGACTTTATTTGTATTTCGTTCTTCCTTCCAGGAGCTTAGGTGGTAAATGTGACTTGCCCAAAGTCACCTCCCTGAGTTT
Organism: Podarcis gaigeae; assembly: GCF_964106915.1. Lineage (NCBI taxonomy): Eukaryota > Metazoa > Chordata > Lepidosauria > Squamata > Lacertidae > Podarcis > Podarcis gaigeae. Next base: position 37,988,750 of record NC_139682.1, on the reverse strand, counting down.
CACAGCTGAGTGATCTTAGGATTTCGCACAATGGAGATGAAAACTTGAGCGCTGCTACACAACACAGATTCTGCGATCTGTTAATCAACAAGCACATGACTAAGTACGGTAATCCTCATAAGGATTGCTGGCTCCCAGAAGAACCTGCCTTCATCAGAGTCCCTTCTCTAGTTGCTGGTCTCAGTGTTTGAAAGATGAAACAAGGAGCTACACACACACACACACACACACACACACACACACTTTTATTGATGACGGTAGCAACTTGAAAAGTCATAGGCAAGCATTGGAACTCACATGAACAACTATATCTTGCCCACTGGTGCAAGGTTAGGAACAGGGTAAAAAAGAAATCTTGTTATTTTTAAGTTTGAATTGCCCCCATTATATACTACTTCACAAGTCACTTTGTGTAGCTGAAAGGCAGCAAGGATAGCCTTTAAATAAATAACTAAATATAAGAATCAAATTCTGCTCGAATGAATGAGGAATTGCTCTGAAATGCTACTTGGATGTTTTATGTCTGTGTTTATGTGGTTGCTTCAAAAGTGGTGTTGATCTGAGTGCACTTTGGATGAATATTTCTGAACCAAATAAATAAATTAAAACAATTCTAGGATTAGAAATCAATACACTTTGGAATTTTGCAAGGTTTTGGTCTGTGGCAAACTTATCTCTGTATTTGCAATGAACTGCCACATAGAACTTTGTCCCAGTATTGTGTGCACTAACAAAATCTAAGCAGTTGGCGCCATCCTTCTGCACATGGTTTATCAGGACCTCTTACCCTGGTTCACGATGACGGGTGGGTACCTATTAAAGCAGAAATGATAATTTGTATACATTTGAAATTTAAATTGGAGAATCTAATACATCACACCAAGAATAATCGACATCTCTTACTGCCTCCTTAGGAAAAAGCTTTCAGAATATGAGAAAAGTATATTTCCTACCAATATTGGAGACTTAAAGAGAGTAGCAATTTCATACACACAGGTTCAAACAAGCTGACACCAATACCAATATGAATTATTTACTCAGCACTTAAAATTCAAATATCAAATTCAAGATTGATGAGATCTTTGGAAAAATTGTTCTCACTTGACTTGTGGAAAAGGACAACAAGCAATACATTTTGAGAGGTAGCAACATAAATATAGGGTGGCTGTTAGGAAAAACATAACTGTAATAGTAGCTGAGCAACAGAACCAAGGGATTGTAACCGATCTCTGCATTTAGAAAATGTGTGCAGTATGTAGCCTTCCTGGAATTGTACAACTTCAGAAAACAGGTGTGTGATCTTTTTTTGTGAATGTTCTCTGACTGTTAAAACAAAGAAATTACAAACACCCCCTGATAATGCATTAATTCTAAAGAAGCACACTCCCTGTAGGACTGTGTTTCATGCCTGTGTGTGTCTTTTCTGAAACCAGAAGAACAAAGATAGCTGTGTAATCCCACCCCCTAACACAAGAGAAACCAAATCCCCCAATAGTCCCTCTCAAAAAAAGAAAAAAAAGGGGGGGAGAAAAACCTAGGAAAAAAGAAAGATGTGCTGCTAATGGCGAGCCCTGCCCTCAATGAACTGTGGGAGAATTTCTCCTCTTGCTGAAGGAAAATGGTCCCCTCAGTTTCTCTGCCCTCCAATAGAGTGGATGGTGGAACACTGGCACACAGCTCTACTTCAAAGTATTGGTCATGGATGGCTTAGGGAAAAGTTCCCTTCCTCGAGATATTTTCTCGATATTTTTCTGGATTTTCTTCGACACTACTTCCAGTTGATTTTTTCTTTCTTTCTTTTTTGCAAGTGGGGGGAACATAGTATATGCACACCACTAGCTGGGGGGGGGGGAGTTGGGAAAGACACAGAAATATTTTCCAAGGCAAACATTGCAACACAACTTCGTTGCGAGTGGTGGCAATATTGTACATATATTACATTTGCCCCATGGCACTAGCCAATCCCAAAGGATAAAGTGACATCTGGAAGCACAGGAGTGTGAAAAGGTTTCATTCACGCAGCATTAGCTCTAAACATTTTTTAAGGGGAAAGGCAGGCTCAATATGAATCAGATAACCTCCCAATATTTAAGGAAATGTAGCTGCATTGCTGAAGAGAGATGAAGGAGAACATATGTTTCTCCCTTCACTACCGTTGTTTAAAAACATCATATTTTACCTCCGCGCTGCGCATTGCTGTGAATTTAAATGGAATCTAATTAGTCAACAATTGTGATGCATCCTTGTCAAGTAAATAACCAAGCCACATTCCTTCCCCCTCACTTTCCCGTCCCCCCTTTCCACTTGACTTTTATAAAAATGGCAGGCGTCTGGCAGCTTTCCAATTATCTCTCACTAATCTCTATCAGCAAACCCCGGGTGCATATCTGTTTTCTTTATTGCAAGGCTCACAAAGAATCATGTGCCTCCGACAAATATTTCTCCCATCTTATTTGACACTGAACAAGAAGGAGAAATATGGTCCATCACGACAAATATCAGGATAATATTCCAATTTTCCACCATTTGACAGCAATCAAGTAGAGACTAATGGCTTTCCTCTGTGACTAAATCATTTAGAGACCAAGGTATTCTGTCTTCCTCTCATTAGAAAAAAATATATCCCAATAATCTCATTATCCCAGTGTGAATAGCACTAGAAATGCAGCAAGACTAATGTATCCTTCAGCTTTCTCGCTTACTGATATCAGTGTTTTATGGATTCCGCCAAAGTAATGGGAACTGTCATGCCACCCAATGCACACATCTGGGAGCAGCCTTGCTTCTACTCGGCTAGATGCTCGTTCAGTATGCTAAGGACTTTTATGTACTATTTTTTAACTAACTACAATAGAAAAAGGCTTTGTCATGGAATGTTAAACTTTATGGAAATTCTTCTGGAGAATAACACCATTTCACAGTGCATTACTCTAGTACGACCAGGTTTTTGAACAATTAATTTTTAAGGTGTAACCTTTCTCATTCTTTGTTGTCCTTAGCAGCCATCAACAATGCTGGGATTGCATTCTGCATCCGGTAACCTTTATAAAAAAAACTTTGACCCAGGCAGATACTCACAAGACATTTAAAACTGCATTGTTATTTTCAAAAAAGGAGAAGAAATACAACATTTCTCCAGTCTTTATTTTTTATTATAGCCAGCTCACGAGTCACTATCCATTTCTCTGCCTGGCTTATGGCCATCATCAAAGTGTCGACTTTAATTTCCCAGAATACTTTGAGTTTAGAATAATGCAGACTATGGGGCAATTTACACATTATGTTTTTGTTCAGTGTGTATATAGGGTACCTATCAGAAGTAATTCTGTCTATGTCTAATGGCACAGAACTTGCATTATCAGTACATGTATTCCCCTATATTTGATAATAACCCCATTCATGCGTTCGGGTGGATGTGTGAACACACAAGCCAGCTCACTTTCTTGCCTTCATGTGTTGATCACAAAACTTTGAAGGGAGATTCTAACTGCCTTCAGTCAAAATTATAAACAGTGTGACATGTGGAGAGGTCTCTATTTCCAACATATGAAACACTGGAATCACAGGAAAATACTGGTAATAAATACTGTATGCCAGTAGTATTACTTAATCATTGCCATAGTACTAGACTGGGTTGTAGTGTGCAACAGGCCATGTTCCTTTTGCAGAGTGGGAATCCTTCTTCTACAGACACATGCAGAATCTCTCTCTGACTGAGAAAGCCCCGTGGAGAAGGAGATGCTCATCTCAGAACCCTCTTGAGCATCACAGAGGAATGGGATTTCCTGGTAGCACAGCTGCATTGGGAATGGTTTGTATTCAGTGATAAGCTCCAATGAAGAGAGACAGGAAGACAGAGTGCAGGCTTTGTCAAAGGGAGTATGCCAGTGACACCACAGAGTCACTCTCAGTAGAACTGACAGCCAGGTATAGAAAATTAAAGTGCCTGGCATTCTAGAAAATGGACCACACAACATCCTCCCTTGTCAGTGGCAGGTCACTCCTTGAGCTATAAAATGATGTATTTTGTCAGCTGTTTCAACAATGGGCTTGGTATTGTGAAGCTGGTTAACATGTTAATAGAAGAACAATGATAAATGTAGAAAGGGACTAAAAGCTAGCTCAGATTGCGTGTAAGGCTCTCTCACTATTGAGCAGGGAAAAATCATTGTGGTTGTGCTTATGCTGAAAATGTGCAAGTAACCTATGGAAGACAATCTTACTTGGCTACGAGTGATCGCCAAAGAAGAAGAATATTTCCCCCCTCACGATAAAAGCTATTATTTCCAGAAAGGAAGATGAAAGCAGCAGAATGCTGGTTGGAACTGATGGATTTATACTATTTTTTTTAAAAGAAAAACTTCCATCAGGAGGACTGGTGGACAGTGGATTTTGCTCACTGTGAGCTAATAGGGCCTTTGGATTCTCCACTGCTCAGTGTCCAGAATTCAGAAGCCTCCTAGGCCTAACTGATGTTCCACTCACTTGAGCCACCCAGCAATGAGAGGTAGACTGGGAATGGGATGCCTCTTAATGCTCACTAGTGGCTTTCCTTTCCCCCCTCCCTGCCTGCATGTCCTGCCATATTGTGACTGAAGCTCAGAAAACCAAGCCAGATGCTGCCACCATAGTAGAACCAGTCAGGCAGTGTTGATGAGGCAAAAAATTGATGGCACTCGAGGGCAATTGTAGAAACACCCAAACTTCCTACTTGACTCCCAGAGGTTGACCAGCCAGTCCAACTTTGACAAAAGGGATGGGTGGGCTTGTTGCTGTGCCTCACAAAAAGCTTGTTTTTGAGAGAAGGGAAGCCACCTGATAAAGGCTAGATCTCCTTCAACTCCTGTGGTCAGAGGAAGTAATGCTTGTGAATACCAGTTGCTGGAAACCATGGGGTGTGGTGGGAAGTACTTGTGTGCTTGAGTCCTGCTTGCAGGTATCCTACAGGCATCTGGTGGGTCACTGTGGGAATAGGATGCTGGACTAGATGGAGCACTGGACTGACCCAGTAGGCTCTTAATGGATGGCCCTCTTCACATGACAAGGCCAACTGAAGCCTCCCATGGTGCTGGATTTTACAAGAGTAGGGTTGCCATATCTTGAAGAACAAAAAAGAGCTGCTAACAGGCTATACCCGTGCACCTCTTTCCCTGGCTTGGGCTGGTAGTGGCCATGGCGTGCAGAGCCGCCCAAGCTGCTAAAAACACACACACAACCCTGACATTCCCTTTAAAATGTAAATGTCCACCTGGGTGGCCCCTAAAAAGAGGACATGCCCGGGTTTTCCCAGACGTATGGCAACTCAAAACAAGAGGTATGGGGCAAAACTGTTCTCAGTATAAGCTGGAGGTGTTTCAGCCCTCCACAACAGTTATTGCCAGCTATAGGAGAGTTCCTTTCAGCTTCTGAATTGTCTTGCTTGGCTTTGCAGTCACCTTAAGCCCTGAGGAAATATTCACTTTTGCTTTTCACTGCCTGAAAAAAGGGAAGAGAAAATCTTTTGTTTGCAATTACATCACTTTTGTCCAGACATAGCCTCAGCTACATGAGCTGCAATATTACGATATCCTGGGGAAACTGGTCGTTGGGGCTTTATGACTGATATGTTGCCCAGTCTAAGATATAGTGGGCTATGCATAAAACAAACAAACCCATTATTTCTCTGTGAGAAGGAGTAGGCATACAAGGAGCAATTTTAAAGGAGTAATGGTTTGTTTAAGGGAAGGAATATGTAGACATTTCCTGTAGCATTTCTTGAGCTTAGGAAATTTGTAGTTCCAATAAATAAATTAGCATGCAGGACTTAACTTCCAGTTGTCAAAGCCTCCAGTACAGATTTCAGCTGAATAACATAATACTGAACAATGATGCCTAGAAGGATTGAGTGAGCATTGCACCCCTTCAGACAAACAGCAGACAATGTGGGATCTGAAATGGCACTCATTTGGCTTGATTTTTAGAAGCTTTAAACACCCAAAAGTCCTTGGGAAATCAAAGACAGCTGCAGACTGCATCTGAAAATCAGGTAGTTTACATCTTGCAAACTGTACACAATTAATCGTTATCAAAATGGCATTGACTCTCTCAGATGAATTTGGCACACTTAGTTTTGTGTAATTGAACAGGTGGATCGAATCAATACTGTCCTTTCTGCAACCCACGGGAACAATTACAAGCTCTATAGAAATAAAGGTGACTGAGACACCACCATTATCTGGAGATCATGGAAACAGTAGTGCTTAATGACTCCATCCTAGACCTTATGGTTAGATGTGTCAATATATCCTTAGGGAGTCTTGATCTGAAGATGATTGACACATTACACTGTATTCATTGCCTTCAGAACTGTTACAGGCATCTGTACAACTAATGCTTTGCTTTGGAGTACTAGATTTGAGATGTAGCGTTTCAACCAAATTAGTGCTCATTTTGACGCCAACTAAAGCAATGCACAGTGAATCAAATATACACTTCAATGACTTTAAGCGAGTGTCCTTTCATCCTGGCTGCTTTCCAGCTTGAATGTCTTTCATAATGTCTTCCTAATCACCTGTTGAACTTTCAACTCAAGCCACCATATCCATTTCCTTGTTGCAAACTGATGTGTGATTTTGCTTTTAACTGCTATGTATGACTTTTATTCTGTGCCCGGGGTGGGTGTTGATTGCCTTTTGATAAAACATGGAGGATCATCGTATGGATTATGCCAAATATTTATGGCTGAAATAAGTATAGCAAAGTTAAACTAACCTGATGCAAAGTTGGCAAACTAGTTTGGAAAAAAATCTTTACACTTCTTTATTGATTTGCAAAATTATTTCTGATTCAGAAAAAATTAAAACTATATGCAAACTTACATTGTGCACCTGAATGTGATCTTCCAAAAAATATTTGACTAAAACCACATCTGATCATTGGCTGTGGTAGATGGGACTGATAGAGGTTGAACTCCAACAACATCTAGAGGACCACATGTTCTCCCTCCATGATGCAGGGGGAGCTATCTATGTAGTTGGGAATCCTGTTTTTCAAGGATCCCCAATCACATGGAGAGAGCCCTCCTTGTATACAGTTGTATATGTGGGGATGCTCTATAGACATTCTAGTCACTTCACGTATGTTTGGGGCAGAGCCAGCCATCATGATACTGAACCTGAATTATACCAATTTATAATTTTTAAAAATTGCAATTAAAAGTACATAGTAACATAACCACCAATGGGAAACAAAGTAAAATATGGATTAAGTAAAAGTGAAAGGGTATACAAGTCCATCCTTTGCACCAAGATGTGTGTCCAAAGTATCCTTATTTGGCTTCAGAAGAAACCATTAATTTTCATGGAGGAAGCACATGCAGGAAAGCAAAAAGATGCATTTCTATCAAAAGGTGGCTGGAACATTGTTGGCTCATTTGTTTATGAAAAGAAACGGCTGCATAGGATTTTCACAGCCGGTACGCAGCCTGGCCAGAACATTTTCTTCCCAACAACTTGGTCTTTCTGATTTGAGATCTCCCAGGATTGAAGAGCAGGTTGTGTCTGGAAGAGCTTCTTGGCCTGATGTTCATGCCATAGATCCTGCCAGTGCAACAACAGCTGAGCTCTGATAATTGCAATGAAGTCATGAAATGGAACTGCCACATGGCTGTGCACCAGGTGGGCTGCTGTAGCTGCTACACCTTTGTCCACCAGTTAATGTCCCCAGACATCCACATAACCAGAATAATGGTTAGGTATATGGGTGGAGTGGAGTAAACAGAAATGCCACCAGAAGTGCCAGACACAAAAAGGAGATTAAGCTTGATAACCCATGATGTATCTTCCAACTCTTTGTTTCTGAAAAGTATGAAGCTTATGCTTTGAAACCATTCTTGGATTGCAAGATGGATTGATGCCTTGTGGTCTGATGTGTGCTATATGTCTAGTTTTTGGGGTTGTTGGTTTTTCTGCATCAGTTGTTACTTGCCCTGAGATCACAAAAGCCACAAATAATTTAATCATCTTAGAAGTTCTATGACCTCTACTTAACTCCAGCAGTGGAAAATTTTTTATATATGAATAAGAACAAAAAGACATCCTGATTGCAAAGGAGATCTAAGTCCTTTGTGCTACATATATTACTACCAGCAGCTAGATAGTCCTTTTATAGTCTTATAATAACTGAAACAGTTGAGCAATCATGAACCAACAATGGAGCTGATCTTCAAGCAATTGTGCTTTGTGCCGCAGGATCCCTTCTGGGTGAAACATTTCCCCCCCTTTTTTTTTTTAAAAAAAAGTACATATAATAATCATGACTTTCCCAGCAGTTTATATCCAGCCCGAAGGCATTTTCACACCTCAGAAGTGAAGACTTAATGAGCAGGGAAATTAAAGAGTGAAATTGGTTGGCATCTTCCTCCCTGGCTGGGCATATTTGCAGGCTGGCTTTAGAAGGTGCTGCTGCAGAGGAATATAAGGACATTTCAGCTTTGTCTATAAACAAGCTTTTCTGTAATGAAGCTGAGGCATATGACTTCTGTTATATTTTGGTCATGTACAATTACAACCTTTAAAAGGCAACACTGTTCATCCATGAAAGGAGGTGAGCAAACAGCACTTCCAATGTGGATTCAAACTGATGCAACCACAGCTTCTCACTCTATGGTTACAAGTGGAGACGTGGTTCATGGATATTATTATTATTATTATTATTATTATTATTATTATTATTATTAATTACCTTTATTGTCATTGTACAACTTGTGTACAATTAAATTAAATTAGCCTCCCCCCCAAAAAAAACACTCAATCTCTTATCGAACAACACACCACGTCACAAGTCAATTTCGCTATGTTATTTTCCGTTCAACAGCCTAACAGCCCACAGATAGAAGCTATTTTTTAGCCTGTTGGTACGGCTGATTATATGGGACTCGGGTGGCGCTGTGGGTTAAACCACAGAGCCTAGGACTTGCTGATCAGAAGGTCGGTGCTTCGAACCCCTGTGACAGGGTGAGCTCCAGTTGCTCGGTCCCTGCTCCTGCCAACCTAGCAGTTCGAAAGCACGTCCAAGTGCAAGTAGATAAATAGGTACTGCTCTGGTGGGAAGGTAAACAGTGTTTCCGTTCGCTACTCTGGTTCTCCAGAAGTGGCTTAGTCATGCTGGCCACATGACCCGGAAGCTGTATGCCAGCTCCCTCGGCCAATAAAGCGAGATGAGTGCTGCAACCCCAGAGTCGGCCACCACCACCCCACACACACTCCAAGGCAGCCTTACTCTGTCAAAGGTTAGAGCCTGCTCTGGTGAGTGTGTATGGGTGGGGTTGTGATGGACAAACTATTTATATTCTGCTCCAATATTCACTATATTGAGATGAGATCCCACTACCCAGCTGCTGAGGTGTTATTGCACCTGTCCATTGGACATATGTGTTAACAATTCAAAAAACAGCAACAACTTCTGAGTGGTTGAAATATTCAGTCTACATGAAACACCTCAGCAGCCAGGGAGATTTCATCTCAATATATTGAGCCAGAAATATTACAGTCTTTTCTGCCACCCCTCCCCCCACTATTAAAATTATGAGCTTTTTGCTAGCATGCTATAAAAGAAATCAGATGAGTGCCAACATGCATTGACAAAACCTAATTGATTATGCTAATAAGGCATGCTGGCAGTCTGATCTTACAGCATGCTTGCAAAATGCCCATTGTTTGGGGCAGAATATAAATATAAGAATATAAATATTATTAATAAATTAGCAGCATTTCTAGTAATGACACATTAATTAATAGCATTTACCTGACACTTATATTAATTAATAGCATTTACCTAATGCCCAATCATCCGGTTTTCCAGGTGGATTACAATAACAATGAAAACTTCAAAAAAAAAAAAAATGATTACAGTGGAAGAACACCTTGCATACCTGATTGGAAAAGGTAGGACTGATTTTATTTCTTGTATTTGCACTTGAACAGTGATTCTGGCTTGTTCAGATTGTTGATTATAAGGCCTACTGTGTCTTGTTATTTTAATCACCTTCTAACTTACCAAGGTATTCTCAATTCAGGTCTACAAATCTTAATATGAATTGTATGTAAAAAGATAGATACATGATAGATAGATGCTTTAATAATAATAAAAAACCCTGTACAGTCCTTGCTGCATTTGACCATACAGTAACCCAGTCAATCAAGAAAATCATGTTTCATCAGAGAACTGAAATTTGCAGTGCCATCTTAAGCATGCTTACTCAGAAATTAAGTCCCTGTGAGTCCAGTACACCTCACCTTTTAAAAATTATGTTAAAGATTGCAGCCTGAGAGAGAAACTTGTCCCAGACCATCTGTCATGGTACTGCCAGAGAATGCCGGGGAGGAGCAGGAACAGGCAGAGGGAGGTGGGCAGGAAGTGGCGATTGAGGAAAGAGGGGAAAGCCAGGAGGTGGGAAGGCTCTCAGATGTTAAAGCAGAGCCTCAGCACCATACAGGAAGTTCTGGCACCGGTAGTTAGACAATGCCTGTTCTGTCTGCCAGAGAGAGGGGAGAGTTAAAGAGGAGGGGGCAGAGGCATCAGATGAAACTTCCCCATCTTTTCTGTTGGAGGAGAAGCCGGCGTAAGACACTCCCAGAATCTGAACTGGAGGATTCGGATGCATGATTTTAATGCGCTGTCTGTACATATGTAAAATAAAGACTGTATATATATCTCTGGGTGAACAGAGGTACTTATTGCGAAGAGCATTCACAAGCCATCACACCATCCAATAATCCATGGCAAAGGAGGGATGAGTTCAGGTCTCCTTGGTTTTTTTTTGTTTTTTTTGTTTGTTTGTTTAAAAACCAACTCTCCACCTATTAGAGCATTCTGCATCAAAATTCCAGATTGGTTGAAAATAGAACTGTCATCATGAATGTGTTAAAATTAATGGAGCCTTCTAGCACTCTTAATAAGAGAGTGGTTTTCCCTTTAGAAATATAGTCCCTCATTTGATAGAAAAGATGCTCCTGCCTCTCTTTTTTAAAATAGAAGCTTGTTAATAGAAAAAGTGATGTTGTACGTAGAGATGAAAACCATTTGTTCTGGTAATGTAATGCCATTTTAGGCAGAGAAGTCCATTGGTAACTAGGGTATTTTTGCCATTTATTGCTGTATGCTCCTGCTACGTATAATATTCTCTGTGTTAGGTCTGAACTCAGTGTTGTGCATAATGATTAGCAAACATCCAGGTTTATGCTGAAGTGAGCCTGGGGTCACGCTATTACTTTGTACTCAAGGGATTTGTTTTCTTTGCCGTTGGAAAAAACCCAGATGAGAATTAAACTACAGTTTATTGTCTCATAAAACCACAGTGGACAAATTACCCAGCTATGCTATACTGGCTAGAATTGTTAGTTAAAAGTGACAAGCAAAGCTGTAATTTACTCGGCAGCTCTGGCATTTCAGCTATGTTGCCAGCATTAAATCTTGCCTTCCAAAGCCTTCTTTTGTATTTCTGACTCATTTTGTGTTGGGAACCATTTAGCCACAGACCTTAACTGCTAATACACTTCCATCAAATACAAAGTATAAATCAAAATTACTGGATCACTCAAACTCAAACTGAGTCATTGTTTAAATAGTGGTTTCCCGTCTACTGCATCTGCATGGGGGCTGTTCAATTATGATATATGGTACCTGCCTGCCTGCCATTTTGGCAGACCCTTTTGCAAATAAAAAGCAGTGCTTAACCAATTATATTCTTTTTGCTGTATAAAGAATAAACAACAACAGCACTATCTGGCGAAAGGTAGGGTGGAACAGAGGCTGGCTGAAACAACTCCCCTCTCATCCACTCAGCTTTGACATAGGATGTGAACCAAAGGCAGTTCCACTCAACAAATGAGTCTTGAAACCCCTTTTGGGCCTCTCCTGGGAATCTGCCATAAAGCAGGTCAACACTGTGCTGAGTCCTATGCTGAACCCCATTTGTGCCGGGCTCCCTATCATGTTGAGGTGATGGCACATGTGCAGCTGTATGCATGGTGACCCTTTCAGAATTTATACCCATTGTGCAGCGGTCAGGAAGGAGGAGCAGGCAGAGGACAGTAGGGATCATAGCTGTCAACTTTTCCCTTTTCTTGCGAGGAACCCTATTTGGAATAAGGGAATTTCCCTTAAAAAAAGGGAAACGTTGACAGCTATGGTAGGGATGGCAATGCTAACAGCTCCACTGCTTTGAATGTGTGGAACAAATGACTGAAGAGGAGCTTCTTTCTAAACTATCAATAGAGAGAATTCACTTCAGATCAACAAGATTCCTAGCAAAGGGCAATTGTGCAACTTGCTTCTAACAGAGGCTGGAGACACACAATAGCTACCTCAGGAAGATAATTAATTAGCAAACCTCTCCCCAGGTAAGTTCCACAAAATTATAGTCAACATATAGGGAGCCACCAAAACAAAATGAACTGGGAGAACACATTGAATATAGGAAAAAAATGTTCCGGCCTGGTGGTTTTATGTGTTTACCATATAATGCTTTTGAATCAATAAATACAAACTATGTAGACTTGGCTGTTTGCATAAACTCATATAAAAAGCCAAGTCTATGCAATGAGATACTATTTTCATTTGTGTAGGGGGTATCATTATTCTAGCTGTCCATTTGGCTAAACCAACATTGGCCTATATATATACATGCATGGTGCTGTTCAAAGCAAATATTTCAATTGTCTGCTAATTTAGGAGCTGCGCTGATCCACACATTTTGCTATAACTTGGAAGAAAAGAGCACCATCATTCATTATCCAGTATTATTGCATAAGGTCTGCAGCTTTCTTAAATTTATGCAGCACAGAAGAAAATTGAAGGCACAATAAAAGCTACAAATCAGTGATCTCTCTAAATCAAGCCATCATGTTCATTAATCCCAAATTACTCCCTTAAAATAAAACAGCAGCTGATTAATATCCATCCTTAAGTAATGATTCCAGCTGACTGAGAACTGATGCCAATATACATTTCATACAGAAAGTACATGCCTAAGGTAGGTGTCTTGCTATTATAAGAAAGCTGGAACAGATTGCAATTGAGAATGCTGTAAAAAATGAAGAACATAAAAACATCTATTGTTGTAAGAGTTGCCTCTCAATCCTGTTAGGAAGACTGTGGAAATGCATGGTTGAGAATTATCATTGGTTTGGTGGTGATAGTGGTTGTTTGATAGCAGACATTCCATTTCACAAATGAAGGATGTAGTCCATATACTTTCGTGTAGCAGTGCCAGCAAAGTTTTTTTCCCTGGTATAATAGATCACCCACCAGTATAAGTAAACAAACAGAGACAGAAAAAGCCCCACTTTTTCAATGGGACTTACTTCTGAGTAGATATGGTTAGGATTGTGCTCCTTGCCTTTTATGGGATGTGGGTCGTGCTGTGGTCTCAACCACAGAGCCTCTTGGGCTTGCTGATTAGAAAGTCGGCAGTTCGAATCCCCGCAACAGCGTGAGCTCCCATTGCTCGGTCCCTGCTCCTGCCCACCTAGCAGTTCGAAAGCACACCAAAAAGTGCAAGTAGATTAATAGGCACTGCTCCGGTGGGAAGGTATACACCATTTCTGTGTGCTGCTCTGGCTCGCCAGAAGCGGCTTAGTCATGCTGGCCACATGACCTGGAAGCTCGGCCAGTAAAGCGAGATGAGCACCGCAACCCCAGAGTCGTTCACGACTGGACCTAATGGTCAGGGGTACCTTTACCTTTACTTGTCTTTTATAAAATGTGCCATTTTATAAAATGTGCCACAGAGCATAATTTCGAGATCAACCAAGGGGTTACTGGAGTGTCTTTGACTTATCTAGATTGGGCTGGCGTTCTTTATGTAACTGGCCTTTTTGCTCTAAAGTTTTCCTCTCCAGGAATGATCAGGAGCTCACCAAGTTAGTGGCTAAATATATTTGGTTTTTTGTCGTTGAAATACACTGCAGACATCTGCTCTCCCTGGAGACCTAGAGATGTGACAATAGACTGCTCTGCCTCCTTTCTTTTAGCAAATGTTTTGTGCCACTGGGGAAGTGGTAATTCTGTATTGATTTGTTTTGGATGTTTGGATGTGATGCCAATAAAAGGTTTGATGATGAACAGACCATAATTTTTAAAATGCTTATTTATTTATTTTTTAAATGCTTATTTTATGGATATGTATTAACAGTTTCACATAGATGGGCTTTCTACTTATGTACTGTTATGGAGATTATTTGCATGATTAATACTGATTGGCTGCCTGAAATAAATTGTACCTTGTGGCTGAATATCATCCAGAGTTGTTCTCCTATAAGTGACTCTTTGTCAGTGAAGGTGGAATTGGGAAGCCTCACTACTGTCTGCTATGACAATGGCCAAGGTTGCTTTGTCTGCAAGCATACATTAAAATAAAACTAGTCATCTGCGGTCAGTTAAATTATGCAGCTTCCTCCCCCTAGGGGAAAAAAACCCCATGTAAACACAGAGTGTTTATTTGGCTTGCATTCATGTATTTAAAGGGGAGGGGGTACAATTAAATTTCCCCTAAGGCTGGAGTAGAGAACCTCTAGCTCTCCAGATGTTGCTGGACCTCACCTCCCTTGATTCCTAACCACTGACCATGTTGGTTGGGGCCGATGAAATTCAACCATTTTTGGAGGGTTCTCCAGTCCTGCTGCAAGGCATGGACTAATTGTTGCCACTTGGTTGTCTCATTTGATGACTGCTCATGAAAGTAAAATGAAGCACATATCAGGATGGGCAATCGTTAGGAAACAATGGTGTGAGATTGAGCACTCAAATAAGGCTCGAGTCGGATGGCTAAATGGAATGTGACATGACATGATTTGAGCCCCTGGCTTTATTTATTTTTTCATTGCAATGTTTGAGTGCCAATATGTTGCCTTGGGCACATTAGATAAATTACAATGACAAAACCCAATACAGAAATTAAGATCATTAACATACTAAGCAACCTGCCAATATTACAAAAAGAAAAGAATAATAATAACATGCACTTGCCAAATACCCATCATAATAATGACCTATATTAGAGTGTTTGTCCATTTCAGACAAATCCCTAGAATTATGTTTTTCTACTGAAGCATGAAGCATTGTCGGCTGACAGGCATTGGATATCAGGGTTTATGGATGAGTGGTCTGATACTGGCAAGCAAATCCCATGTTGTTATCTGCTAGATCCTGGGCCTAAATCGGCATGTGACTCTGAACGTTTGATAACACTGCACAGAATTCTTTGTCTAAGGTGAATAGCATTTACATAATTGACAATTATTGTTCAAGCACCATTGCTTCAGTATTTATCAAGAAGCCTTTGAAATTTCTTATCTTTGATTAAAGTGATGTAAGTGCTAATCATCTGTACGTTTTCCTATCTAGGAAATAGGTGGGGGACAAAAATTGAAAACATAAATATATAATAGATAAATATATGGCAAGGTTGAACACTAGCATTTTAAAGCTCCATTTCTCCCTCTTAATGCAGCCAGCAAAGTGTTTACTGATGAAACACATGCAATCTTATACAGAAGTTCTATTGATGAGTTTGCTGGAGATTGCTCTCAGGAAAGTATGCATAGGATTGTAGCCTTAAACTATGATAATGTGCTTTTATCGTAATGTTTCAGGATACCATATACATATGTTGAAGGGAATTTGGAATTTGAATATGATTGCTTGCATTACCCAGGAGTTTCATAGTAGTAAATGTGAATTCAGAACCTTTACTACTGAAATAACGTGAAAACACCCCCTCCCCAATTGTTCTTATTGGATACTTTCAAATATTACTATTCTGAAATGCATTACAACCATAAAAGTCATGGAAGCAATTATTTAGATTGAGAAACTGGATTCTTTATTTTTTAAAAAAACAATGCCTTCTATCTAGGGGATGTGGTTATCTGATTTATAGCCTAGGAATCCATTCCTTTTCTCTTTTTATCTTTGTGCTCCTGAGCCAGGAAGAGCAATGGATTAAAATGCAAACAGACAAGCTACCATAAGGCAAAGTCGTGGTTTTACAAACACGTGTTCTTTCCTCTCCTGCCGGTGACATTTCTTTCAATGACAAAAGGTCAGGGAACTAATTAATGGCAAATCAGAGCCATGAAAAATGGATATTAATGAAGTGTAACTCTGAGTAATAAAGCTATAAGTAACCTCTGATAACAAACACGTTTTCCTAATAACATCTTCAATTATCTTCATTAATGCAACTCCATGGTGAGATGTGCAGGCTAGTCTCTCAGCACCATGGACAGCAGCAGATTTTGTGTGCTCCCTTCAAGTGCCTCCTTTCAACACACTCAGCAAAGGGTTTATCGATGGAAAGCTTAAATGAGGATAATGTGCATTAATCTTAATTTTGGAGGGTGACATATGCTTTATGTGTGTCACGGGAAATTTGAAATCTGAATGAGATTTCTTGCATTATCCAGGAAGTTCGTGTGCTTCAATGAGATATGGGAGGCACTTGCACCTGTCAAGTGTTTACAGTCCTGCTTTTATAATCATCATATTGCTCAGTTTGCTGACAACGGCTTCCGCCCATCACTGCAATCCTTGTCCCTGTCACATGCTGGGGTTCAGTTATGCTCCAGTTGTTTCAGTGCATGCATCTACATCTTATCTCACTCCCCTGCCCCAATGCCAAAAACGAGCCTAGCTATGGAGAAAGATGTCAGAATGACAACAAGGGGAAAAATGAAGTCCTTTATACGCAGTAGATATGGACCATTTCACCATCATCTTTTCTTGAATTCCTGTTCAGGATGAACTATCTTTTAGGGATAAGAGGATGTCATGAAACATTTGCCAAAGTCCTCTTTTTATTTTTATTTTTAAATTTTCAGGGTTCATCTTGAAAGTAATGCTGATAGAGAATATATTTATTTTCAAGGAATTATTATTATTATTATTATTATTATTATTATTATTATTTTAATGGAGTAATCTGTGCAGCCTTTCTTGGAATCATTCATGTTGCTTCAGCTGGATTCAGTACAGACAAGAGCAGGACATGTTTTCAAACTGTGATATTGATGAGTCTGAAACACCTTTGCTAATAATTCCACAAGCTGTACAGCTTTATTTTGCCTCTTGTCTAAGGAGTTATGAGTGACAGGTACTAAGTGATTGACAGTGTACACAGAGAGCAATAAAGAATATGCTACCCATGCTACGGATGACTCTATAAGATAAAAGAAAAAGTGGATTTTTTTCAGAAGCTTCAAGGAGGCGTACCTTAAAGCATTATATATGGTTCATTTCACAAAGAGATTCTTATTCTTCAAGCATCTCATAATTAACATATGGGATTCATTCCCACAGGATGTAGTGATGGCCACCAGCTTAGATAGCATTGAAAGAGGTTTAGACAAATTCATGGAGGATAAGGCTACTAGCCATAATGGTTACGTTCTACCTCCAGTGATGGAGGCAATAGGCATTTAACTATTGGTCACTGGTCATCACTGGGACTCACAAGTGGAGAGGGCGCTGCTGCATTCAGGTCCTGATTGTGAGTTTCCCATAGACATCTGGATGGCCACAATGAGAACAGGATGTTGGATTAGATGAGCCTTTGGCTAGATCCAGCAGGACTTTTCTTACGTTCTTAGGTGGATTGGATCTCTTTAAGCAACTGACTTGCACCACTGTATATGAAGTACAATCTTCTTCCTGGGGTGTGCTACAGAACCAGTAGGGCAGGGTTCAAGTCGATGTGATGATATGAGGAAAATGAGTTGTCAAATTATGCCAAATCAGCACACTTTGCTTCAGGTTTATGTTGCCTCAGCATAAGAGTGGCTTTTTAGATTCATCCATAGGTATCATGTATACATATTAAAGGTAAAAGTAAAGGGACCCCTGACCATTAGGTCCAGTCATGACCGACTCTGGGGTTGTGGCGCTCATCTCGCTTTATTGGCCGAGGGAGCTGGCTTACAGCTTCCGGGTCATGTGGCCAGCATGACTAAGCCGCTTCTGGTGAACCAGAGCAGCGCACGGAAACGCCGTTTACCTTCCCGCCGGAGCGGTACCTATTTATCTACTTGCACTTTGATGTGCTTTCAAACTGCTAGGTTGGCAGGAGCAGGGACCGAGCAATGGGAGCTCACCCTGTCGCAGCGATTCGAACCTCCAACCTTCTGATCGGCAAGTCCTAGGCTCTGTGGTTTAACCCACAGCGCCACCCGCGTTCCAGATATGCATACATATTAGCTTTTGTTAAAATCAGAACTACTTCCAGCAGCACTACACACTTTTTCTAGGCTTCTGCACTCATTTTCTTAGTTGCACACTTTGGATCCCTGTAGAACACCTTGATCATTTAAAACACTCTGTAAACACTAAGAATATTATGACTGCCATCACCATAAAACTTTGTGACTGAACTCTAGGAGTCCCAGAAGCTTTGATCTTTAATTGCACTGTTGAGTCTTCAGTCTGTTTGAGTTCCGCCGCCCCCCCCCCCAGTCCACTTTTGGGCAGATTGCAGAAAGAAGCACATAGATCTTTCTGAGGGCAACATGAATATAGGACACTAGAAAAAAAATAAATAACTGGCATTGCCTAGAAATTCTTAGAAAGTACACACACACACACACACCGAGATTTATAAATGAATTATGTAATTTGTTACTTCCTAGAGCCGCGCACATACATTTCTAACCCAGGGAACACCTGACCCTGATCCTGCCCTGAATCAATTCCATGGGTGGGGCTAAGGTTTAATTGGGGTTTTTAAACTCTATATGGGAGAGGGGGAATAAGATGTTGCATCTCCTTTTTCACCCTCCCTGCTGCATAGCAGAGAGGAGGAGGGTTCAGTGGTGCTGGGTTCTGTTTCACTGCTAAGAACATGTTGGTGAAGCAAACCCCTGCAGTCTTAAGGACTGCATCCTTGATCAACAGCTCCTGCACAACTGATGGTCATGCTCAGATTATGTGCCAGGCCTGCTTGCTGTTACTGCCTCCAATATGTCCTGGCTTGGTGCAGTTTAGGCCCCGACTGTCCATACCACCACACTGACAATGGCATTCTTCTCAGTCCATGGCTGTCGCTTACTTGGCTACTGTTGTGGCCACCACTGACTTGTAGGAAGTGTCCAGTTGAGCCAGATCCACCTCACTCCCCCCACCCCAACTGACTCATTCATCACTGAATAATTATGGCTTTATGTTTATGGGATGCATTTTACTCAGAATAAGACAATGGAAATCAATGAACCTAAACTCATCATTTCCACTATCTTCAACGGATCTCCTCTGTAAGGACTAACATTGAATAGTGCCTTATTTTTTCCAATTGAACTTATTTACCACAAGAAGAAGGGCATTAGAGATTAGGTGACAAGAGAGAATAGACTTTAAATGCATTGCTTAGTTATTCTTAATCCTAGGCAGGCGACATTCATTTTTGGTAATCAGATTAGAATTAGAAATTCAGAGTCCAGGATGTGAAATTGCTCCTCGAGGCCTTTAAAACCATAAAAATCCATGGGCACATAGAGTACAGTGGTACCTTGGTTTACGAACTTAATCTGTTCCGGAAGTCCGTTCTTAAACCAAAGCATTCTTAAACCAAGGTGTGCTTTCCCATAGCAGTGGGGGACTCAATTTACAAATGGAGCACACTCATCAGGAAGGGAATCATGTTCTGCTTCAAAGGCAAAGTTCACAAACCAAAACAGCGTTTTGGGAGCATTGCTGTGTTCTTAATCCAAGTTGTTCATAAACTAAACTTTTCTTAAACCAAGGTACCGCTGTACTGGTTGCAGGACTATAGGAAAAGGAAGAAATTCAGGAATGAGCAAAGAGTTCATACATTTCACAGATTTCCCTTATAAAGTAATGAATATCACACATAAAAGACTCATGATGACACTATCATCACCATACACCAAAGTTCTACCATCATATGCTCCAAATCCAGATAAACTAATCATGGTTTACAAAGATCCATAGTAGAGAGAGCAGACCTGCTAGCCTGAACACTACAATATTCAGTACTTAACAGTACTTAAATGTGAAAAGGGACTATTAATTACTCCCCAAGAGGGGTCATTATACCCAGCAGGCTAATAGTCACTGGGAATGTCCACAGTTTTGACGTTTCTTTGAGGAAAATGAATGAAGGGGAAATATTATTTTAAATAAAACAATTCCAGGCTAAATTGCTTTTTCCATAGCTAACAGACACAAATTATTGTTTCTAAAGAACATCTTCATTGCAAATGCTAAAGCATATTAAATTGATTTACTCCGCCGGAATATGAGGAATTATTGTGGTTGTCTTTGGCTCTGGAAGAAAGACTAGGGGTGGGGGAAGGTCTAGCAACAGTGAAATGCTTTGGTACATGATTTCATACATTTCCCTTGCTTATAATAATGTTTCCCTCATAGCATCATTGTTCGGTTCAGCACGACTGTGAAAGCACAAAGTCATTTCAAAGCTCTTTCATAAATATACACTGAAACCGAAGCTCTCTTGTTCTTGTCAGCACATAATGCTCCTTAGCACACTTAAAAGATATGGCCCTTGTCCCAAAGATCTTCCAGTAGTTCAGTGACAAAAGAAAAGCAATTTTAAAAGAGAGACAAAGGCAGCTATGAAGACACAGAAGCCAAGGATAACATACAGGGCACAATGATGGCAAGAATATTTTCTGTCATAGAACAAGTCACTAAGAGTGTGAACCAATTTCTAATGTTCAAGAAAACTGCAAAAAGGGAGGGGAATGAATTAGACAGGGTTACAAAATCTGTAAACAGGAAACCACCATATACCAAGTCAAAATAGTGGCCTAGCTAGCAAAATATTGGCTGAACTTTTTTCAGCCCAAGAGCTGCATTCCTTTCCAGACTGACTTCTGGGGGCCACACACAATTGTGAGCAGTCCCATAAGTAAAATGGGTGGAGTTGTTGTTGTTGTTCTTAGTGGTGAAACCAGCCCCCCACTGGGAGATGATACATCTCCTTCCCAAGGATACAAGAAACCCTAGGTATGACTCTGTTTGTACAGTAGCCTTGTTTCTAGTCTCATTCACAAATTCCTCTCTCAGGTGAGCAAGAAGAATAATCAGGGTTCAAGGATGTTACAGCAGCACTCAAGGAAAGGTAGAAAGCAAAGCCAGTGATGGGTGTGGTGGAGGGTGAAGTGGCAGTAAGGTCAACACAGTGAAAATTCCACCAACAAAGCCTGTTGTTATGTTTGTGTCATGCTCTCCTCCTCACTCCCATCTAGAAAGCCTCTGGGGTGGATGTGTGCTTAGTCAGTACTGCAAGTTTTAACTCCAGAGTTAAATGCTCAGATCAGCATGAGTACTCAGCACTCTTGAGTATGCAGCTGCCCAAACACAAATGCTCCAGAAGGGCCCCATTGCACTGACACCTGCTAGGGTCTGCAGCCCACCTGCTCCCTCCAGCAGGTATGAGAAACCACCCACCATTCTAAATATCCCCCTGTTTCCCAGGCCTCCTGATACAGTGTCATATAAGTACTTGGTGGAAAATTTGAACCATGGGTGGTTTTCCAGACCCAGCTGCCTTTGGCCAGGGGGGACCTAGAACCAGGTGCGGTTGCAAAAGCCTATTCCATTCCAACAATTGCATCTCCTTTTCCTCACGGATGTGGAAGAAGATGCTGACAGTGCAATCTAAAATCCTGCCAGGGTGCTTTGCCAGGCCTGCAGGAAATTTGTATAGTTTGGAAGGCTTCTTGCTTCATTGGCTTCCGGAACTACATTTCCATAAAAGAGATTTGAAACTGCTGTGAAGAATAGAATCCAGTTCCTCTCTGTCCTGTCTCTTCCACCAGACTGAAGAAATAACTTCACCCACCAGTTTATTAACAGCTTGCCCTCGCTTGTATCTCACCTTTGTAATGAGATAGAACAGATATGATGGATTACATTTTGCCTCCTGCTTCCACCCAGAATGAATTATCATTACATTCACAAGTCAGGCTAGAGACTTGGTGCTGTCCGGGTCCCACCAATTATGAAAAAGGGGAAGGAGAGTGGGCTATGGAGGAAGGGGGAGACAGAAAAGGTCACATCAGGAAAGCAGTATTGTCATAGAATCTTGGAAGGGAATGTCTTGTATAATATATCTGTCAGTCAGAGATTAGCAGAGAAAAATCCTCAATTAATGGAAATAGTTTTGAAAGTGGAAATAACTTGCAGTTGTCTTAGACACAGTGCATGTGAAACGGTGGTGACATGATGAAGGCTCTGCTATTTTTAGGAATGGGAGCAGATCTTCTGCATGCTTTGAAAGGTCTCTGAAGTGTCTCTTGCTGGCACTAAAAAGTAGGTTAGGGTGGAAGGAGGTCCTCAGCTATCTGAACATTTCAAGGGTTGATTGATATGCCAAAAGGTGGTGAGGAGGGGTTCATAGCCAATTATGACATTAACACTGCACCAAAATGGTTCTGTGAATGAGATGGCTTGGATTACCAAGTGGCAGTTCTCCACTTCTTCTTTCCCCACTGAAAGTCTTGGGATCTCTTTCCTAACACCCTCCCTAACATTACTGGTAATATAGAGCCAGATGCCAGACTGGTGAGCCCATGAGATACCCATAATGATGGCAAAAGCACACCGCCCACACTCTGATGGTTTTACTTGATAAAAGGTCAATGGAACAGTTTTCCCATCAGTTCTCTATATAGATGTGTTTCATCAATGGCAATGAGGTTATTGGTTTCTATAAGATTATTTGTGGACATAAGTCTTTCACAATAAGGCAAGGGTTATCCTATATAGTTGTTGACCTTATTTTGTTCCCCATTTTATGGCAGTGCATTGAGACAAATTCTTTGGGATAAAGTCATATGCATCACACATCCAGTTCAAGGAATACTGCCACGACAATGCATAGACGGAAAATATATCCAGTGACCTCTGGATTACTTTTCTTTGTCTCTTTCTTTGCCAAAAACTTGCTAGCAATTTAGTTACATGAATCACTGGTTCATTAAAACCCAGGAGCTTATTTTAAAGAAAATGAAGATATCTAATTAAGGAATGAATTAATGTCTGTATTCTTACTTGTATAACTGCTTAGGTTCTCTTATGGCCAATTCACTGCATAAGTATCAGAATATCTCACTACGTTTATTGAATTTTATCACCTTTGGCAGAACAGACGTGCTATTCTTTTCTTAAAGGAAGTGGATAAACATTACATACTGCCATGCATTTTGGGATACATACAGCACAACACAAAACAGCAGTAAATAAACATTCCTCTCTCACATGAAACAATAAATTGTTTTGGGGTGAAGCTTGGTACAGTGGTGGCCATATGACTCTACTTGTTTGCTGACAGAATTTGGAATCTTTATAATGCTGGATGTGCTCCTATATCCATTTTAGGGAGTAAGAGGACCATTCAACAAAGTGAGACTTCTGAGTAAACATGTACAGCTTTCCTCTGTGAACCTGTGGCCTTCCAGATGTGGTTGGGCTCCTACTCCCATCAGTCTCAGCCAGCACAGCCAATGATCAGAGATGATGGGAGTTGCTCCCCAAATTTTGGAGAAGAACTTCAAAATATGTGCTTATACAAGCATTCCCCGTGTCTCTCAACCGTAGTATCCTGTTTGGATTGCTGCATTGCTTAAATGGCATTGTTTTATTGAGTATTTTATTATTTGGTTTTATTTAATATAAATAATTTAAAGCCTATGTATAAAAAGTAAATAACACAAATTTTACTATTAATAAATAGGTGTGACTCAGCGATGGTTTTTTTTAAAAAACCAACTTAAATAACAGTGTCTGCATTTGCTGAGCGTCTTATCCTTGTATATTATCAGTTGTGCTGGATTTCTTTTCATCCTGCTCTATAGTCCTATTTTGTTTTTCTGGTTATTTTTATCTTGTGAATTCTTAGGCAATTTTTACAAAAAGTTTCACACCAGGAAATACTTGATGTGCGTAAGGATCAAATCAATTAACGTATGAACTTAGTTTCAAGACGTTTTTCACTTACACCAGCCCTTTCGCCCTTTTCCGTGCATGGATCTCCTTGGCTGAATTGGATCAAATGCAATTTCATTAAGGATTTTCCCCTTGATAAGCAGTTTGCATTTTTCCACTAGAGCGTTTGGGTTGTAGATCTCTATAGAGAGGCATGTTATAAACATGGATAATCAATTCTATATCCCTGGTATGGAGGTCTTTCGGAAAACTTTACATGATTTCAAAATGTGGTCCAGAGAGGTAAAGTTTACAAGGTCAGAGATACTGTAGCTAAGATTTCAGTTCTCAACCCAGATTGCAGCAGCTGTGCAAAGGAAAAATTCCATGCTAGGGATCATTAAGAAAGAAATTGAAAATAAAGCTGCTACTATCATAATGCCATTATACAAATCTATAGTGCAACCACGTTTGAAATATCATGTATAGTTTTGATCATCTCACCTCAAAAATGATAATGTATAGTCCAGGAAAAGGTCCAACAAAAGGCAACCGAAATAATTATAGGGATGGAATGGCTCCCCTATAAGGAAAGTTTGCAGCATTTGGGACCATTTAGATTAGATGAAAAAAATGAGTAAGTGTTACATAATAGAAATTTATAAAATTATGCACAGCATGGAGGAAGTGGATAGAGAAAGGTTTTTCTCTCACCGTTACAGAACTAGAACTTGTGGACATTCAATGAAGCTGAATGTTGGAAGATTCAGGACAGACAAAAGAAAGTGCTTCTTCACACAGAACATAGTTAAACTGTGGAACTCTCTCCCACAGGAGTCAGAGATGGTCATCACTGTGCTCACTTCCACGCTGCCACCAACCAGTTGTTGTTTAGTCATTTAGTCATGTCCAACTCTTCGTGACCCCATGGACCAGAGCACGCCAGGCACTCCAGTCTTCCACCAACCAGTTGCTCTCTGGTAAAACACTGAGTACAGTCAGTTGTAAAAAGTGAACCAAAAAAAAGTTTATTTTACCAACATTAACAAGTTTATGGTTTCTCAGATAATATTCCTGTCAGTATCTTAACTTTTGTTTCTTTACCGGCCTACACCTTCCTAATACCTTCTGACTGATTATCTCTACTGTTTGACTGACTCCTCTTAACAAATTCTCTCACACCAGACTAGCCCAAACCACAGACTTATCTTCTCTGACTCTTCTACCACCAGACTGTCTTCTCCACAACTCTATCACTAACTCCCCCCAAAAACCTCTGTGCTTAAACCTTATACATAGTTAACTCTGCCCCCTGGGTTCCCATTGGTTAGTCATTTTACAGTTAACCCTTTCCCTATGAACCCAGTATGATGTCACACACATAGGAGGGCAAACTCCACAGCTACTAGCCATGATGGCTGCGTTCTATGTTCAACTTCCACTGTCAGAGGATTTATGCCTCCGAACACCAATTGCTGGGAAGTGCAGGTAGGCAGAGTGCTGTTGTCTTCATGTTCTCCTTGCTGGTTTCCCACAGGCATCTGTTTGGCCACCATGAGAACAGGATGCTGGACTAGTTGGGCCATAGGCTGGATTCAGAAGGGTCTTCTTATGTTCTTCTTTTCCCTACAAGTCCAAAGGTTGACCCAAGTGAGCTTCTATAGCAGGACTGCTCTCCATCCACCTACTTACATTAAGTCCTATAGAATCATATAATTGGAGGGAATCCAGAAGGTCATCTCGTTCAACCCCCTGCAATGCAGGAATCTCAGCTAAAGCATCCATGACAGATGGCCATCCAATTGCTGTTTTAAAACTTCCAAGGAAGGAGAGTCCACAACCTCCTGAGGGATACTGTTTCACTCTCAAACAGCTCTTACTGTCAGAAAGTTCTTCCTGATGTTTAATTGAAATCTCCTTTCTCATAATTTGAAGCCATTGGTTTGAATCCTACTTTCTTGAGCAGTAGAAAACAAGCTTGCTTCATCTTCCATGTGAAATCCCTGTAGATATTGGGTGGTGGCTATCATAGCTCCTCTCAGTCTCCTCTTATCCAGGCTAAAAATACCCAACTCACTCAAACATTCCTTATCAAGCTTGGTTTCCAGACCCTTGATCATCTTCTTTGCCCTCCTCTGCACACGTTCCAGCTTACAACATCTTGGAAATTTTAATTTTAAAACTCCCCCCCCAAACCCCCCATATTGTTAAGAGCCAATGCTCCCATCATTAACATGAACATCAAGCTGGAAATTAATACCTGAAGTGTAATGGATTTTTGATAGTGATCATATCTAAATGGGTCGTTAAGACTCAGCAGCCACCTCCAGTTTATTTTAGTGAAACCCAATAAAGTGTCCATTTCAAAATGCAAGAAAAGAGGGGTTGGGAAAGAGGTTCATCAACTCTTTAATGGCAAATCAGACACTGTTAATTCCCACCTTTAAAAGTTTATGTTGTAGTGGAAACATTTGACATATTTATTTTTCCGATAAGCCTGATTAAGCAGAAGATCAAAGTTGGCTTTCAGGTGCTATCTATTTTATAAAGATAACTTGTCTCAAGTTCTTGCCTATTAAAAAAAATGGCACAATCTTGCCTCAAATTGGCACCAGTGTCAGTGCCACTTCTTCCACCAGCAGTGGAGTAGGTGGTGGAGGTGGTGGAGGCAGCAGTAGGTCAGGGCTGAACTTCCCACTTCATATCAAACAGCAAAATGGGACATGCCACCCTGGACTAATTATGCCATTTGTTATATCTTTACCTTCATGGAAGATGCCATTTGGATTTTCTGTCTCAGGCAACAAAATATACAAGCTTTAAATGGATTCGGGTAGTTTAACGTTACACAAGGCAATACAGGAGATTTCATGTCCATGCAAATGCCATACACATTTCAACCATAAAATTCTTCCTGTCTTAGCAGGGAAGGAATCCAGCTTGAAAAGTCCTGTTCAGAATGACACATATGGATCACAAAATGGAAAAATGGATGTGATGCTATCCAGAATCGATGGGAATTCCATTGCC
The DNA here is from genome assembly GCF_964106915.1 of Podarcis gaigeae. NCBI lineage: Eukaryota > Metazoa > Chordata > Lepidosauria > Squamata > Lacertidae > Podarcis > Podarcis gaigeae. The sequence continues at coordinate 37,961,783 of NC_139682.1, read as the reverse complement.
TAGAACTTCTGCATTCTTCTCTTGCTCTCCTACTTCCTCTGTTTAATACTTCCTCTGTCTCCAGCCTTTCCATTTAGTGCTAGTCATCTTTCATTCCAGTGTTCTAGATTAGAATCCAGGCAATGGGTTTTGGTCATGCTATTGTCCAATATAATGGCAAATGCCCCATGTTGCTGTCTTGCAAGATCATACCAGGTTTTCCTTGGGTGGAGAAGTAAAGGTGCAAGACCACTCTATCAACACAGCTGAAAGTCCAGAACATTGTGGTGCCTTCTTAAACTTTTCCATCTCAGCTGGCCAATGGAACAACTTGTAACAAAGAACCTGAACCTTTCCCCCTTCCAATTCATTTTCCTTTTGTGTCAACTGAACAACCACTACCCAAGGTCTAAGCATAAATTGGTACCTAAAAGCCCCAAATACAATAATAAATTATGCAACATTTAAGATACATGTTTGTCAGCAATAAAAACTAAGATTTATAACTATTAAAACTTAGATCCTGGCCTCTGTTGGTAATAATAGCCCTACAGTGTTATCTCCAGGAAGATTTGGGGTCAAATGAAACATTCCACAGAATTGTGATGCTTTCTTCTGCATTATATTTTAAAACAAAAGCATCCTGGGAGAGTTTGAATCTGGTGAGTTGGAAGGAAAAGCCTGCTTTACTCTTTCCCTGCCATTGCTGTCAAAATCACGCTTCCCAAACTACATTCCCATTCTTATCTTTTATGGGTTGTAGCTAACTAAGGATTACTCAGAGTAGACCTAATGAAAATTAATAGACCCAAGTTACCCATGCCCCCTAATTTAAATGGTTCTCCTTTGAGTAGGATTAACTTTGGATACAGCCCTATGTGTATTTACTCTTGCAGCTGAAAAAGTAGTTTGGGGAGAGTGATATTGAGCTGTATAATGGGACTGGGTTGGAGAGGGTTAAGCAGGCTCTCTCCACACACTCATCTTTCACTCAGAGACAGTCTCCTTTAGGTTGCATCTTGTTTTTTAAAAAATAAACCAGCAGAAAGAACCACAGAAATGCACACAACAGCACAGTTTGAGCCAAAGTATAGGGGAGAAATGGGAAAGGGCATGAAAGATATAAAGAAAAAGCTGTTATTAGGCTCTTTTGCTTTTTGGCATACACAAGGAAGGGTTTTCAATCTCATCAGTCTTGTGTCATGGGCAGACCCAACATGAGGTGTTGGGTCACAACTTTTGAAAAGAAGGAGGCGAGACTCAGACAGATGGGTGTTAACATGCCTTTTAGTGCAGTAGAATGGTTTATTTTAGGGCATGAAATCAAATTAGTGCATTTGTAGCTGTCAGTGTGTCATTCAGATTCACGCTTTGCACACCAAAGGCACTGGGCTGTTTGGTGTTATCATTTTTCCCCCTTTACCCTTAGATTAGTTGTACTTTTATTTACTTATTTGAAGTGTTGTGCTGCTGCTTCACTATTTCCTGGGAGAAGTTTAGGAACTGGATCTGGGAGCTGTTAGAATGTGTTGGGAGCTGTTAGAATGGCCTTGCTTAATTCTCCTGAGGCCTCAGACAACACTGTCGTTGGATCTGTTTACTGTGAGGAAAGACAATACCTGAGCCACTATAGGGGGAAGAATTAAAATGTCAAGAATTAAAATGTCAACTAGTTTCTCAGCTAGCACAATACAAAAGCAGCACGGCTCTTATACAGCACATTTGCAGAACAATCCATTGAGGTCAAGGGAACTATTCTAATATTGAGGATGAAAAAGTACCTATTTGAATTATGGAACATCTAAAGATGTCCCCCAACACCTTAAATAACTTCTCCTTTCACTTCTGTTTCAACAGTCCCCAATAGCCTTAGCTAATGTGATTGCATATTTCACTAGATAGTTGTGGTCTCAGCTGAATCCAAGCAAGACCAAATGGCTATCGGATTAATGTTGCCTTCATGTTGACATTTTATACACCAAGTATTACTACTTCTGTGTTGTATGGGGAGAACCAAGTGGTGAGCATTGTGGAGAGTGTGTGTCTTCCAACAAATTTGAAGGGCAGTAAGTTCAAACCAGAAAGTGGCTACACAATACATAATGGCTTATGGAATTCAGTGGCACAAGGTGTGGAGAAGGCCATCATCTTAGTATGCCCCCCCCCAAAAAGTTAGGAAATGTATATTTTTATCAATTAAACCATGATAGCCAAATGGAACCCCATTTACCAAGGCCTATCAAACCCTGGAAAAGGGGCGCTGTGGGTAAAACCTCAGTGCCTAGGACTTGCTGATCGCATGGTTGGCAGTTCGAATCCCCACAGTGGTGTGAGCTCCCATCTTTCAGTCCCAGCTCCTGCCCACCTAGCAGTTCAAAAGCACGCCTAAGTGCAAGTAGATAAATAGGTACCGCTTTATAGCGGGAAGGTAAACGACGTTTCCGTGTGCTGCGCTGGTGCTGGCTCGTCAGAGCAGCTTCGTCATGCTGGCCACATGACCCAGAAGTGTCACTGGACAGCACTGGCCCCCGGCCTCTTAAGTGAGATGGGCGCACAACCCCAGAGTCAGTCACGACTGGCTCGTACGGGCAGGGGTACCTTTACCTTTTTATCAAACCCTGGAGACTAGCAACAAGGAATGACTCTCACTCTCATGTCCTGCTCATAAGCCTTTAGAGATCTTTGGCTGGACAAAGGTGAAGGCAAAATGCTGGAATAGACAGATCTTGTTTCGATTCAGCGTTTAGTCCTGTGTTCAATAAAATACAGATAAATAGAACAGAAAAGGCCCAGGAAGCATTTTAGAGGCCTCATGCACAATGAAACTCCACAAAAGGCAAGTGTCACCTATGGAAATATTTTTGAAGCTGACTTGGATTATGCAGCAAAGCCAGGATTTATAACTCCTATATCCAGAATGTTTCTGTGTAGGCAGGACAGGGTGATTGATTTATGTAACACAATCTTCCCAGAGGTGGCCAGAGACTTTTTGCTGCCTGCAACAAAGGACAAGCCTTCCCAGTTTCAAGTATAGAAGCTAATCAAATGGATAGTTTAAACTATGTGCAACTGGGGAAACTTTTTATGACAATTGACAAGCATCTTGTTTGTATCCAAACAACACTAAGGATGCTTTGGGTGAGGACCAGGGAGAGAACCTTATCTGTGTTTGCACCTAGGCTTTGAAACATCCTTACAGAAAGGGAGGCCTGCTGCCTTGCTCTTTCTCTGAAGGCCTTACACAGCAGGGCAAGTATTGCCACATGCACACCCAATCTCTAAGCGGTAAGAGATCTCAGGGATCTCCACACATACCTCAGATTGGAGTTCCTTTAGAATGGAGGCTACTGGAGAGTATGGTGTGTTTGTAATATCTAGCTCAGTCTGTAGAGCATGAGATTCTTAATCTCAGGGTTGTGGGTTTGAGCCCCACGTTGGGCAAAAGATTCCAGCAGGAAGCTGGAACAGATGACCCTCATGGTCCCTTTCAACTCGACAATTCTATGATTCTACTATTTACTTACACAGGTACATACACACACACACACACACACATAGGCTGAGGATAAGGTGGAAAGACACACAACATTTGCACTCCATCAGATATTTGTCCTCCATAAGGTTTTTTTTCAGGGGAACAACTCCCCTAGCTATAGCACTCTATTATTTACACACAGACCTTAATATGTTCCCAGCTCCAGCTGCAAGATGAGACTAGCTATTCCTCCACACTCCCCCCTAGGCAGGGGATGGGAGGCAGAGACCTGACTCCCAGTTGCCAAGTCACTGTCTCCTTCTAGAATCCTACCCATTTAGAGATTTCTTCTTAGCAAAGGAGGGTCATTGATTGCAAGAGCCATCTAGGTAATACCAAACAGCTTTGTTATTCTTCTAACAAAATTTCAGTCTTACCATCAGGAATCAGAATGCTGCAAGGGACCTGTTAGAGGGCATCTATACCAAGTCCTAAACTTTGCTACAATACCTTTCTTTTAAAATTGGCATTTGATTTGTAGTAAGTATTTTTAACTCCTCTTGGTATATCTGATTGACTCCCACATGATATTATTAGTGTGTAGATGCTCTGCAGGTTATCATTTAAAGTTCTGCTATTGAACTGTTCTAATATTTCTAGTTTTTATTTGCTGTTCCGTTCTCTCATTTGATTGTTGAGTATACTTGTTTTAGTTAATGTTAGCCGCCTTGGGCATTTTATGAAAAAGCTGGATAGAAATATTTTCAAACAATCAATAAATTCTGCCAGTCTGCTTTAAAGGGCAACTCAATAGATAAGCCCGCCTGAGCTCCTGGAACAATATACATGCATTTTCTTTGCAAAATGATTGAGGTCAAAGAATCAGAAGAAGGACAGTTCAGGAAAAGTCAGGCAATTGTTTGAAGCACAGAATTGATGGTTTTGCCATATGGGGAAACCTAATTTGCTGACTTTGATAATGCAATCACTGAAGCTCCCATGTCTGACTCCTTTATGCCTACCTTTCCCGTCTGCAGCAACTGCCTCTCTTTGTTGAGAAAAACACATCTATGAAAAGTGATTAGCTACACATTATTAGTCCATTGGCAGCCAGCCAATCAAACCATTCCTCTTCCTTTTTTCATTGCTGTGTTCCTGAGGTTGGCATTTCATGTATAGCATATATAGTATATAAATGCGGGCACGTACTTCTATCTCCTTGTGTTACTATAAAAGACACAGTTGTTGACATGAGACATCACAGCTGCTTCCCATTTCACTAGAAATCTAGAATGTTGGCACCTTTTCCCTGAAAAATGGGAGCTTCTAGCTTTTCTAATCTCTTGGTATTAATCTCTCTAAGTAAATGAGACATACAGATGTCCAATAAAAAAAGGAATGGGCAAGTTAAATGGGCAAACAGCTTGTGTTTTTAACTTTCTCTTGAAAAGAAATAGCAAAATCTTAATTGTAAAGGCAGCTTTGGAAGTTCCAGACACTGTAAGCATGGCTTACAAAGTACCCAAAGCACTTCATTGAACAAGAGGTCTCAATGTTCCCATGGTCAGATCTTTCAATGGCTATTAGACAGGACAGCTAAGTAATTGAAAAGCAGCATTCATGGGAAATGCAACTGTGATTATCAAAAACTAAGATAAAATATTAGGATAATTATCTCAATCACACTCTATTTCAGAGCTCTCTAGATGCACCCATCTGACCACTGTTTGCCAGAGCATGCTGGACTAGACAAGTGTCTCCAATGTGGTGTCTTCCAAAAGTTATTGGGTTCCTGCTTCCATCAGCCCCAGCCAGAATGAACAATGATCAGGGATGATAGGCACTGTCATCCAAAAACATCTGAAGGTTTGTACTCCACAGTTTGTACCCATTGACTAGCCCTGGAATAGATAGACATTTGGTCTGATCCAACAGGGCAATTCTTGCACTCTTGTTAACCATGCACCACTCAGTTATTCTGCAAAACCTCCCAGCTTACATAACATATATGTAGCCTTCTCTGCAGTGGCTTGAATTGGGGATGCTCATGTATGTTGCCTGGTTCACATTTTTAAGAACCAAGTTGATTAAAGGGTTTTTTTTTCTTCCCAAAACGAGAGAATATTTTAGGGTAATATGCATTCCAAAATAGTTATTTTCTTTCTTTCTCTTTCTTTCTTTCTTTTTTTAAAAAAACACCATTAAAAATAATGGGGCATCGCATGCGGTTTAAAAAAATCAATAAATCCCAGATTCATGCAGAAATGGGACAGAAGAGACTTTTGAATCAAAACTTTTGAATCTTTTGAAGAGACTTTTGAATCACATGCAAAATTGGCAGGGACTGGAAACAGACTCCTTGATCCATCCCATAACGTGAGCACTGAAGCTTACTGTGGTCTAATGGTTCATTATTAGACACAAATATGGACTTGACTATTGAGTAGTTTTGTTTCCCACATACAATGAATATCCTACATATCAAAGGCAGCACACATACTAACCTATGAAATTCAATGCAATAAATCTTTCGTCCTCTATTTTGGTTTTCTTCCTTCTGAATTTGCCAACTACTTCTTACCCTCCTCCACAACATCCTGCTCATCTTCCAAACCCCATTCGCTGCCACATCCAGAAATCCTTTCAAAATGATTCCACTTATCAGCTCCCTGGGGGCCTGGAAAGTGCATATTGACAAAACTAAATGGAACAAGTCTACTCTAGGCAAAGGCCAAGCTAAGGTGTCTGAGCTATTCAGAGACCATTTCGCTGGAAAAGGTTGTGGGTCATAACATACCACAAAGGCCCACTCACTGGAGTGGAAACCATAAAATAAAGGTATGCACCACAGTTTGTACTCCTCAAGGACAAACATTCAGTGTGTTCTGGATAAGCATCTGTAGAAGCTTACTGTCTGCATGCCTTGCCCTGAAATGTAAATGTGCTAAGAATATTTTGGGAAGAGGCCCATGAGTAGAGAGAGGGAAAGTCAAGGGTGATTAAAATTCACTCAAGATATAAAAAGAAGCAACTCTCACCCAATATTTCTCCTGGCTACACACTTCCATTTACTAAGTGTTTCGGTGGCTTGTAATAGACACCGCTATGCACACAGAGTGCTGAATTCTTGTTCATTAAATGCTAAAGCTGCAGGCACGTTGTACATAAGAAAATTAGTTTTCCACCAACTTCTAATGCTTGCATCGCATGATGGAATTTATGTCTGGGGAGGAAAAAGTCTTGCTTTTTCAGATTCCATGTCGCAGTAGGAAATCTAGCCACTGGGCTATGTCTTTCCTTTTGAAGTCACATGAACACTTTCTCCAGACTTGCACCAGAGTTACGTAGAGAATTAATCCTCAGCTCCAAAACTCCATGGGCTGGCCTGCACATGAAGATTAATCTTAGCAGAACAGTAGTAATGGCACTTAACCATTTCTTAAGTTAAATCATATTATAATTTCAAAATCCTTTCTGGTGCAGTATTTAGTTGTAGCCTTATATAAATAAAAATACTTATTACATTCCAAGATGGAGACGATTTCCATACTTGACCCTGTAAATCCTGAAAATCACTCCCCCACAAAGAGCCCTGTTATCTCAATGACCCTCTGCAGGGGGGAGCTTTTCTTGCTGATCCCTCAGTTTTCCTGCAGGACACTTTTTCAAAGCTTCAAATGAACATCATGGTTGCTCTGCTAGCGAACTGCTTTTCTGAGCTGCAGATTGGCTTGGAAAATGAAGCAAGTTATTTGTGATTATTTTTTTGGGGGGGGGGAGTCCATTTCTGAGTCTGTGCAAACTGAACAGTAGCAAGTTTGCCTATCTCTTGTATCAGCTGCAGTATTAGACACAATAATGTGTAGTTTTACAACACCAAAAGCAATGCAGGATATAAACATCAGTAGGGTTTTTCTTTGCTTTTGGAGAAGATATAATGAAATATGATAGAGCATTCAAGAAACATTAGTCTGCAGTATTGTATGCACTACAGCAAAACAAAATCCTGCAATGCACTCTGTTTATATCAGCGGTAGGCAACCTAAGGCCCATGGGCTGGATGCGGCCCAATCGCCTTCTCAATCCAGCCCACGGACTGTCCAGGAATCAGCGTGTTTTTACATGAGTAGAAGCTTGTACTGCAAAGTGTGTTCTCCCTAACAGAGAGCACGTGTTGCGGTTGGGGAGCAGGCCACCCTGGCATGATTAGGCAAATTTGGTAGAACCCAGCCTTTAAGTGGTTAAATGGGTTGCTGGGGATTTTTTGATGTTGCTAATTTGGAGGAGGGGACAGAGGCTTTAAATAGAAGGGGCCAGTCGAGGGGACGTCCTCTTGGCCGTTTTGGATCGGATCACCCGCCCTCCCTCCCTTTAATTAGGGTGGTCTTGCTTGGTTGACCTTGCTATGCCTGTCATGGGGTCGTTCGCCTTGGTGCGGGGGCCTGGTAGGAATTTTGCCATTTGGCTGATTGGCTTGTGCCATTTGGTTTTTGCCTACTGCGTAGCAAATCGTCACAACTTGTAAGGTTGGCGGTTAGGCATTGGTTAATTGGTACTTGGAGGGGTAAGGTGCCTACCCCTCCAAATGAGGTGAAAGGGAATTCCGTTAAAGGAATCCAGGGGCTTGCCATTCTTTTGTCCTTGTCCGTGGAGCCGGGCTCGGGCCGTGCAAGCCCCACCGGAACATGAGGGTGAGAGGTGAGGGTCTGTGCCCCAGCTTCATTTTCTCACCCAATACTTGTTTCCCACGCTGGCTTCCGGTGGAGTCCGGAAGGGACCAGCTCTGTCCTTGGGGGGCAAGGACAGATAGTCATAACCAATGCCTAAGCAACCACTCACAAATATTGTATTTGAATAAAGTTGTGGCCAAAATTATGCCAAAAACCTTAAACAAAAATTGAAGTGTGAAGTGTGGATTATTTGGTGGGTGGCACTGTGGAACTCAACACGCAACAAGAATCTCTGCACTGGACTTAATTAATGCTCTGCAAAGAGAACTGTTGCTGGTTGCGCAGTGGAAGCGTTTACTGGACCAGTACACAGACTCTCTTAAAATCTACATACATATATACACAAACACACATATCCTTTTCCGAACAGACACAAACCAAAGAGTATTTACCTCCAACAAATATACCTATGGCTCAATATCATCAAATATCATGGACGACCTTACAAAAGTTAATAGGACTATTGTGGATTCCAGTAAATTCTCCCCAAAGTCCCTGGTGAATTCTAGCAAAGGAAAAGAAACGCAAGCCTTAGACATACTTTCCTTTTAGGCAGAATTCACTGACTCTTTTATACACACACCCATCCCTGAGAATAACTGCATGTTCTTAGAGATTGCTTTACTGCAGCATGTGAAGGGGTGGAGAAGTCACAAAGGCCACCCAGTGACAGCAGCACTGCATTTGCCAGCATGGGGGTGAGATGGGATGATACGGCAGCAAGATTGGGGTAGCTCTGGGTTAGCCGTAGTGGTCTTGCAGGTGCCCATGCCACTGCCAACCCAGAACTCCCCCAATCTTGCCATCACCTCAACCCATTCCATCCTCATGCTCCTGAGTGCAGCAGCACCATCACCAGGCAAGCGCTGCTGCCACTCTGCCTCTTCCTATGCTGCTGCTATTTTACAGTGCACCCTGGCAGAAGTGTCTTAGGTTAGAGCCCAATGTTGCTCTGATTTTGAGTTGCTATTTATTTGCTGATGCACTGTTTACTTTTAATGGGGACAGTCATTTGTGCAGCCAAAATTTTAAATATGGTCTGGGTTTTTATGCAACTCAGAGCACAATGAGTGGACAAGGAATGCCACCACAGCTCTGTGCATGGGAGAGGGTGGATCAGGAGTGTTGCCTTGCAAATTTGCGCATTTAAAAATATATTTTCTTAGAAACCAATATGAGTTTTTTCAGTCCAATTGTGCTGCTATTTTTGAACTAGAGTTTAATTATTATGTCCCCCCCCCCAAGCTTACAAATTGATCAAAATACTAAGCTCAATGTGTCCTGTTTGTACTATTAGTCATATTATTATTATTATTATTATTATTGATTCAAATGCACCTGTGTCTTTCTTTGCAAAAATAAAATAAAATAATGGAATTTAAACTGGATATCAAACAAGCCAGAACAAAAAAAAAAGTGTGGGGATGAATTGTTTTTCCTCAGTTCTCTTAGTGCAAGTGCCAAGCTAACAAGGAAGCTAGAAAAATGAGGACAAGCATAGGATGAGAACCGGTTTCTTGTAATGTAATGAGACAGCAAAACAAAATGAGGGTTTCACAGTTCCTGATCATTCGATTCACATTTTTGATGCCTCATTTGTCAGGCCGAATATCGGAGAGAGTCAAGACTTAATAACTTACCAAGTAAAGAATTTTATCAAATAAGAGGGAAATAAGAACGGGATCTGCCATTAGAATTATTTGTTCGTAATTCCCACTGAAAGAAGAACAGATCCCTGCTGAGTGATACATTTTTATATTTAAAAAATTGAAGATAGCTTGGCTATCAATCTAACTCAGAATAAGGATTTAATTTGCTTTGTTAGCATCTTTATATTCTTCCCTTCCTCCCATAATGTGACTGGAAAGAGGGACAGCTTTTTCCACTTGATGTGGATCACCAGCTAAGTTAGGCATTTTCAAGGAAATAATTGGATAGTTCTCATCTCAAAGGCAGGATCTGCTTGAAATTGTAAACTTGTGTCTAGAGAGGAATCATTTTGTTGTCAGATACTTTCCCTTATGGCTATTAGAAAAAATAGGAAGCAGTTAATGTGCCTGGGTAGCCAAACTGAATGTCTTTTTCATGTGGAGGTATCAACTTTTAGAATATTTGTTTTGATACAGACTTAAATAATTATACATGCCAGAGGTGGCTATCCTGGCAATGTACATAGGATGATTTGTCTGCATGTGTGCCTTGAGTATGCATTTTAAAACAGAGAACTGAGCTTTCATTATACATAATTTTGGAATTGGCAGAACAGCTGAATCCATCCTGCTTCAATCTTGCTGGTATGAAATCACAGGTTCATTCCATCCTACTGCATCCCGTTCTGTCCTACTGTGTACCTGTCAGTCTTGCTGGACACATTATGTATGCATTTTGTGCCTGCTTTATTATAAGGTATGTACTTTCATATGGAATACACACTTTTCATTTGTTTTCAATGCATTCACCAGTAAAATGTGCAGTTTGTACAGATGTTTTATGTCCTTTTGTGTACTGAAAATGCACTGCAAAACCCATAGAAGTGCATAATCTGACAAGGAGATGCATTCTGATCCCAAGGCAAGTTCAAGAGTGGTGGGTCAATTCATTCCATTGCAAAAAGTGGACCCCCAAAATCCCCACCTTAGGCTCTAATGGGATTCATATGTGTAGGAAATCCACACATAGGAAACAGAACTACATTGCCTTGGAGAATTATGGACCTCAATTCTTTTTTAAAAAGGAAGAAAGAACATTGGACATCTACTTGTCAGAGTTACTTTGGGACTTTAAGAAATGTCTTTAAGAAAGAGGTAAGCTAGATGATTCATGTGACTTCCTTGGTGTTATGAGAGTCTGTGAATAGTAAAATATGAATATCAATATAGTCTCTAACCCCAAACCAATCTCATGGGGTGGACTGACAACTAGGAAAATTTATTGCTAGTTTGAATGCCGCCACCTTGAAGTTGCACTATGTTGCAACTTCATCAAAGCTACTGTTCGTAAAATGCACCATGCTCAGAAGGTGCCCTGCACTGTTTCACCTCTTTAATGACAGCTCATCATACACTCGAGGATTCATTTTTGTACTGGGCTACTATTTGTGTGTACAAGCTCAAGGGCAGCTCAATCAATCAGAGAAAGGTAAAGATTTGCCATCCAGTGAAACTGTGTTAGAATATTCCCTTGCTCTACCAGCATTGACATATGGAGCTTCCAGCTGCAGTATCTGATACAGATCTCCTAAAATACACATTGTGTTCATGTTGTGCATCAGACTTTATAGATTTCACTGCCAAGGAAGCTTCCTTATGTTTGGGATCACCAAGATTTGGTTTGACAATATCCTACTTTTGCACCACCACAAAACAGCACAGCCCTACAGACTGCAATGTCATTAAACAATAAGACCTTTCAAAATTTGCCACAAGCAGAGATGTGACATACAATGGTTATTTTGGTTTGGGTTTCTTTCATGTTTCCATGAAGTCGGAGAACAGGCTTGCCAGCGTGGAGTTATATTTTCATTTCATTTCTACTAGTTTTGTGACTGCAACCATGAAATGGAAGCCCGACATTTCCCCCTACAATTACAGCACTTGAAACAGGGTTGAACCACAAGCTGTACAAAACAGTCTGATCCAAAATGACATTCATTATTTAACAGGTTACAGTAAAAATCTATATAAATCATAGTATGTAGTGTATATATGTGTGTTTGTGTGTGTTTCATTCAATCAATCCACGTGACTCAAGTTCATAAAAAGATTCCTCAGGCAGTAGTCTCCATAATGTATTAAAAGAAGAAGAAGCATTTGTTGTTGTTTTACTGCTTGAGACAGCAGAGTTCATATTATATGTCAATAGGGATTTATTCTAACCTTTTTTGATAATTAAAAAAAATGACCATTTATATGGCTTACACCCCAAACATAAACCCATTGATTCGGAAGCATGCCTCATTGATTGCAATAATACTTGGTTCCATCTATTAAAATCAGGATGCAATCAGGACAATCACATGGACAGTGCAACACTTCATCAGACTAGGATAGCTTGTACAAGGAGCTGAATACAATAAGGTTATTTCAAGGATAGCCAACATAGCAACCTCCAGATGTTATTGGAATCCAACTCCTTTCAGCCCCAGCCAGCCTAGCCAAATGTCAAGGAGGAGGGTGTTGTAATCCAACAACAACTGGGGACTGCAACACTGGCTACCCCTGCACTATTTAATGTTTGAAAACGTCCGTCATGATAGTATCATTATATAATTTCATTCACTGGATGTCACTGAATTTAATTATATTTTAGTGGAGTCAAAAGTTTCCCATTACTGTTTGTTTGTTTATTATCCCAGGGTGGGTTACAATAATTAAAAATACACTGACTAAAATTACAATAAAATTGTAACACAAGTGACAATTTATGTTCTTCAAGGAAAATAATAACATTTTCTTCTAATTTCTTCCTCCATGGTAAGAAATTCCTGATATCCAACTCGTGGCAGAAATTATTCTCACATTTTACATATATATTCTAAAACTCTCACTTTACCAGGCCAGTGCCATCTTCACATGGCAGCAGAAACATTATTTACTCAAAATATGCATGCCCTCACCTATTCTCTCTCAACATTTCAGGTGTACTGCAACCATTAAATCCATTATAATAAAAGCCAACTCACTTCCTAAAAGTCGGTATAAAAAAATCGTATATTAAAAGGACCGTGGTTAAGAAAAAACCATTGCTAGAAACCAAATGTTAGAGACATGCAACTGTGGACAGTTACTTCCATCTTGCTCTGCGTATGAATTTCCCAGGGGCATCTGCTGGAACAATTAGAGGGAGAATGCCAGGTTTGATCAATATTTGTCCTGATCCAGCACATTTTTTTTAATCTTATAAATGGTAAAATGTAAAAGTTTCATATCAAATGCAAAGGAAATGCTTCAGCAAAAGCACAAATTAGGATTAAACTCTCTTCTACCTTGATCAAGGGTAGGCAACCTAAGGCCCGGGGACCGGATGAGGCCCAATCGCATTCTAAATCCGGCCTGCGGACGGTCCAGGAATCAGAGTGTTTTTACATGAATAGAATGTGTCCTTTTATTTAAAATGCATCTCTGGGTTATTTGTGGGGCATAGGAATTCGTTCATTTTTATTTTTCAAAATATAGTCCAGCCCACCACATGGTCTGAGGGGAAAAGGTTGCTGACCCCTGACCTAGATCATAATACTATCAGGGTGGATGGATATTGTACTGGTACAAGGGCATGGGGGTTAATGGGGATGCATGCATAAGCATCCTGTTGCTTTCTCTGCAATGGGTCAAACCTTTGTGAGCGTTCCAGTCAAATGCTCACAATGACTTGAGCTTTTAGGGATCATTCAATGCAAACACTCACAAAATATCTTGATGGAAGCATGCAAACAGCCTTCCGCTACTATCTCTCCCTTTCCCTGCCCTAGAATTTACCTTGAGGCATGAAAAAGGGAAAGTGATGGCAGGAGCTACCCCACAGACTCTAGAAAAGATCTTTCTGTACCAGGGACTGGGGCTACCATGAACCACAGATTCACAGTGGGACACTTGACATTAGATGTGTTATTTCTGTGAAAGACTTCCTCCTGAAATCCTCTGCTGTGGTTTGGACAACACCCACCACCACCTCTGCCATTTCCTTCCCGTGCTTCAAGTTAGGGTCCAGAATGTAGAGGAAGGGAAGCTGCATCGGTGGTAGGACTAAGATGAGGATAGTCCCTCTCAGTCTCACTGTCCTTACCTCAATCATGAACCTGGATATTCAAGTAATGGTATTTTCTTTTTCAAGCACTCTTCCTCAAATGCCAGGAGCACCCAGAGAGTCTGATACATATGGGCTAGAAAATAAAGTTCCAGTACTTGCCCTGCGCACCAGTTCTCTTCTGGCTGAAGTAGCATCATTGCAACATGTGGCATTCAACCCTTACACTCCCACTGTAAGAGGTAATCTGCAGAAACTGATCAGCATTCTCACACATGAAGGGAAAGACAACAGAAGATGGGAAGGGAATGTGAAATAGATGCCACAACTAATTGCTTCTCTACTGCCTTTTACTGATCACATTAAATTACTGTTTTGTCAAATTCCATTAAGCTCTTAGATAAAAGAAGTTGATGCCGAGATTACATGGGAAATACTGAAATAATACAAAAAGGTAATTATCTTCACAATTGGGTGGTGCTTATTTAATTGGATAAGGAATATGCACAAGTTCTGTGGGAAGGTCTAAGCTGTGGCAGATGCAGATGCCAAAGGTGGTGCTTGTTGTTTAATCATGTAGACTGTTAGACCGTTACTAATAAAGCATGGCAAGCGGAGGATCATTGTTGTCTAGTTTCAACAACTGCTTTGAGTGAGGAGGAGAATGAACTATATTAAAATTAAACATTCAACAAGAGCCGCTGTTAAGACAAAACAAATGAAACAGGATGATTGCCATAGAAAATACCAATCTAATCCCAGAGTTCATAAAATTTGGCCATGTTGCTAGCTGAGAAATGGTGATATGCTCAATTTCTCAGCAAAAGAGAATGGCTTGACAAGGTGTAATGTATTATGATGTAGAAATAGACAGTGTGGTGGGGCTGCACTTTATACCTGACCTCCCTTTGGCTGACTTGCAACTGCAGACCAGGATGGAGAGAAGGTCACTGTGATGAAAATGACACTGGATTGGCTCCACCAGCATGTCTGAGTCATGCTGACATTGCATCAGCCTTCTCTTCTCTAATCTGGAATCAGGCGGATTTAGGACAACACAACTGGTTACTCCGCACCGGGCTCAGGGGCCAAGGGAGCACCTTCCTGCATTCTTCCCAATGTCTAGTAAGTGCTAGGCTTTGGGAAGGAAGTGTGAGGTTGTGACAGTGCCCAAGACTCCTTCCTTCCCAAAGACTAGTTAGCGCTTGCCCAGGGATAGGGGTCACCCAAGGCATTTGGTGCTACTTCGAACTTCTCCCATGCATGTTCAGTCATATCCTTAGAAAAGGAGTGTTGTAAAGCACAGACACCTATGATCCCTCAGTGCAGGGCACCATATATTTTCAGGCTGAGGATCTCTTTGGTATCAGAGTTGACTTTCCTACAGCTAATAAAGAGGCAAATCCCAGCTGTGCGCTGTGTCTTCAAGGTGGGAGAGGGTGGCCCCCAGTGCATTGAGCTACCAGATCCTGCTATTTACCGAAAGGTACAAAAAAGCAGGTTGAACTTCCCAGAGTTCATAATTTACAAGCTGCAGCAGAAAATTGCAATTCCTATAGCAGTTTTCTAAAAAACACTTTCCACCTGTGATTCTGTTGGTACAAGTAGGAATTTACGATTTGTATGGGCTCATCCCTGGCAGAAGATGAAATGTTCTGCTAATGCATGACTTCCTGATGTCAGGATGCAAATTATATGAGCTGTATTTCCTGAAATCAGCATAAAAAAGTTTATAAAAAAGCGTATTAGGTATGGGAGTAAAGTTGGCTGTCAGGATAATATTTCTACTCCTGTGTCTACCCAATTGGAAAGAAATGACTCTTCCCCACCTATAATAAAAATAAGCATGCAGGTTGCCAGCTCCCCATTCTGAAAGCTTTTGACACTTGCATATATTTACATGTTGCATATGGTTTATTATCAGTCAGAGATAAAAGCTTTTCTTTTTTTTTTCTAAATCAAATTTAGAGTCAGTTTTAGTACTCATGAAAATGAAGGATGCTAACACTGATGTGACTCACACAGAGCTAAGGAATAGCCTGTTAAACAACAGCTCTGTAAATGTACCATTCTTGGGCTGATACTTGCATTATGAGATGTATTGGTGCTAGGCCAACTTTTTGTGGAGCTATTTAGCCTGATAGGAAGGGTGGGGTGTTTTCATGAGGGGCAGGTACAAAGATGAAATCTATAATTTGGGGAGGAATGTGGAGCCTGCCATTATTAGAACAGATGGCAGATGGTTGCCTAGTTTCTTTCTCTACTTTAACCACTTGAAAGAATGGCAGGAATAGGCTAATGGGAATTGTGCCACTTCGTGATCTTGGAGCATTGTTGGAGGAAAAGATGGCTACATCACTGGTTAGCTGTCTTGGTAGCCAATCAGAGAGAGACTTGCTCTTCAGGATCGCCAAGCAGAGGCAGTTTTAGGGTAGTACGAACAGTTTGGCCTCACTGGGTACCACGCTGTAGGGGGTGCCACAACAATGCTATGGAATAGAGCGCAAGAGGCAGGGGTGCTGAATTTTAGCATCACACAGGGCGCCGCTGGCTTACTTGTTAAGTGCTTTGTCACCACTAACAAGGGGCCCAAGCTTTGATCTCACACTGAGGAAGGCCTGGGGCAGTGGAGGACTTTGGGCTCTCTGGTGGAATTTCTGAGGGAATGCATCTGCTGTCCGTCACAACCCCCAGACAAAAAACACTGGGTGTGTGGCATAAGATTGTAGTGTGTGCATGAAAGAGTAAGGAGAGAGGAAGGGGGAGAGAGAAGTGAGGTGTGTATAGAAATGAATTTAAAAGTAATAGTCCAGAGAGAGGAATGCAGAATATATGCATATCTGTGTGAGAGGGGGGAAAAGAGAGATGAAAGGCATCTAGTAAAATTGTATGGGCTTCCTCTTATAATTCTATGAATATTAGAAGCTGTCCGGCATTCACAAGCCGCTATAAATTTGTGGCTGAAGCAAAGTTCATTAGTGATGAATTGGAGGTCATTGAGTGTAACATCTCCTGTAGCTTGATCAGGTTTTTAAGTATTTAATGTTTTTCTCTCTTTTTTGAAACTGTAGGTAGAACTCTTCCACAGGGCATAATATCATTTAGCCTTAATAAGGATCCAAGGGAATATATACTCTTTGATCGAGCCTTTTATGATGTGAGGGATGCTACAAATGCTAAGTAACCTTCTCAGAGCAGGAAATGCTGTTCAGCTATAATACTGCAAAACAGAACTAAACAAAGCAAAACATGCTTCTATGTCGATGTTCTTTTCTTGCGATTGCAGATTAAGGATGATGTGAAGTATCTCAAGCTAGCACCAGAGGGCTAGTTTCTCAGCTGTTTGGGCCTGGTCATTACCTTTATGACTGGGTGGCAGTGATCTTCTTGGGGGGGGGGACTTAGCCCTTTTATTGCCATGTCAGGGTGCTCTTTTCTCTGCAGAATGGTTCTCATGCTATCCTGTCATTTGCTCCTCAGCTTCCACTCCCAGTTCCTTTTTCATAATATTCTCAGCAGCAACCCTGGCTACTCAGGCACTTGTGACTT
Source organism: Podarcis gaigeae (assembly GCF_964106915.1). NCBI lineage: Eukaryota > Metazoa > Chordata > Lepidosauria > Squamata > Lacertidae > Podarcis > Podarcis gaigeae. The sequence goes on along the minus strand of NC_139682.1, from coordinate 37,944,308 downwards.
GGGCTGTGACTCCCCCTGGTCCCCCCAGTTCACAAAGCTTTACTAGCTTCATTGATGCACAACTTGTGATCCACCAAGCCAATGTAGTCTGTGCCACCGGGCAGGCGCTAAAGAAACACCCTGGTTTGTCATTACTAAGGATGACAAGGCTACAAATGGCTTATTTTTAATATTGTGTTTTAATTGTTGTTCTCCACCCTGAGACCTCGGGATGAAAACCAGGTAATAAATGTGTCACAATCCTAATCCTAATGGATACATACTGTTGAAATCAAGCCTTGTCAGAGGAATGTGCCACTCTCCAGGCACCCGGCTGATTTCCTTGTTGACCTCCCCGTCTGCGACTCCTGGCAGGATACAGGCGAGGTCTCTCTATCGGCGATCCTCCTCAACGTGAGAAGAACACACCACTTCTCCCCTCTCCTCCCTGCTATCCCCAGGGAGGGGAAAGAGACAGACAGAAATGTATTTACATGCCTTTATTTCTGTCTTTTGCAGCAGTACAGAGAAACATGTCTGCACTCTCTTAACACCAACAGCAGAGAGATTAGACTCCACCCATGTACTTCCAGTACAGGTCAGATTGCACACTGAGCTAACATCCGGTGCTCAGTACAGTGAATGGACTGCCCCCTTTTCCCACGGTACAGCCACAAACATCAACATCCTGTTTGGCTTTCCAGCCACCTGCTGCTCGCTGCATTGCTCCTTTTTCGTAACACATACTACCTCCACAATGTTTTCTGTGGATCCCTCCCAGCACTCCCTAATCCCCCCCATTATATTTGTTTTAGAAAAATAATTATCTTTTATTTCATAAATTTATTTATTTCATAAAATTCATACACTGCTTGATCTAAAAAAACACACCTCCAAGTGGTTTATTCCTTGCTCGGGATGGGGGAATTTGATTCAGTTCCCATTTCAAGCTGAATCTATCAAGCTCGCAGTTTCTGAAACACAACCATCCTTCAAAATTCATGCTTATCTGAATTTTGCAATGCAGTTCTCAAACCAATCAATGCATACAGAAATGCATATATTAGGGGAAAGTGTGCGTAAAAATGAACACAGTGGTATTGACATACAATCAGGAGAAATTGCTTGCAAAAATGTGTACATTAGTTAAAACTGCATACAATCATATTGCTAACATGCTGAAGAATTGTCACGATTTCTTTTTCAAATCACAAGTTGCTGCAGAAATGTGGAGACCTGAATTTAAGATTTAACTAATGAGAAATTGAGAAAACTGAAACTGACCAATCCTTCCATCCCAAATTCCTTCTGTTTTCCTAACAGTTCCTCTGAACCACTTCCTGTGGGAACATGACCCCTCCAAGCCATTGTAATTGCTTCACATAATGGTAAGTGATTTCCTTGGCTCTGTCCTGCTCATCATGCATTTTGAGCCAGACACACCATCACAGTGAGAACAGGCTGTCCAGTGCTTGCTGCCTTTACTCTGAAGTCCTATTTCCAAGATTGCATTGGAGCCACTCTACAGTGATGACAGTTTTACTTACAAACGGACTTCATCATGTGGACAAAGCAGGCTGTCATTATCAAGATGTTAAATGGCTTTCCCATGTCAGGCCTGCTCCAAACCTAGGAGTAAACAGTGTGATGAATGGCTTCTCATTTATTTGTTCCTTTGCCAAATAGCGCCCATAATTTCCATGCAGGAATGGCTGCGTCATACTGCAAAGAAATTTAATTTCATGAGTCAGACTGCCAGACTGAGCCAGATGGGCCCAACTGTGCTAGCATAGAAGGTTGGCAAATTATTTAGATCCATCTAACTTATATATTTATCATAACCTCACCATTGAGTTGAACATAGTAAAGTAGCACTGCTGGTCATCTTCAGAGCAGAAAGAGATAGGCTCCATGCCATGAAGGCGGCATGCTGAGTCATTCTTAACATCTACTGTAGGTATTTGCTTATGCCTCCATGTTCATGCCACCTTGCCCAGTTCTGTATTAAAAGAGAGGATGCGAGGCAGTAAATGAAAACAAACTGATATGTTGTTGGTCAGCGTTCAGTTGCAATTGAATCATGTGCTGAAGTGCCTCAGTCTGAACGCCACACTCTCTGTTTCAACAAAGCCATCATTTCAACATAATTAGCTCATGTAAAATCATAGCTCTCTCTATGCTTCTTATCTTGCCACTTCCACAGGGCCAGCTCTATCATGAGGGAAAATTTATTTTTTATTCATGTTACATCCCGACCTGAGCTGAAATGGCACATCAGTAGCATTAGCCAAGGGAGAGGGTGCATTTGAACATCACAGGGCACAAATTCTTGGTCACTGGCCCACAAAGCCATCCATCCATTTATTCACCCACATGGCTTCTGTATAGTTGGATGAGAAGACCCCAGTTTAGACCCCCAAATTGTACTTTGACTGGGCTGCTATCAGTCCTCTGAGGGCAGCAAGATGTGCACTAGCCATGAGAGCTGAGTTAGTTATTCCCCCTGTTAATTTTGTGCTTCTGTTTGATAGCATTAGTTAAGTGTGGTTGTATGGTTTCACTGCACTACTGAATTATATGTTGCCTTTGTCCTATTTGCATTTCTTTGATAGTTTAGCTGTGTTTCCCATATATAATGCTGTGTGCTGTAAAAGAAACAAATTCTTCCTTTTAAATACATCATCCAAATTGAAACCAACTAGAGGGACTGAAGTTTTTTCATTGCGTCCACTAGAGACGATGAAAGATAAACCTTTAGAGTTAACTGGTGTGTTTTAAAAGTAACCATTCATCAGATCTATATTGTTTATATTGGGTTCTTCAATAATCTGTATTCGTATTGGGACTGGTGCTGTTTAACTTATTTAGAAATGATGTGGAGACAGAGAACAGTGAGGTATGAAAATCTGTGATTGATATAAAACTATTTTGGATGGTAAAAATCTTAGCAGCATCACAGAGGATACCTTTACACAGAATACAGATGAAATTCTGTCACACACTTGAGTACCACCATTTTCAGACGCCAAGGTGAAATTCAGTGCCAAGTTTAAACTTTAGAAGAGATGATTGCACCTCTCCCTTCTCAGAAGATACCGAAACAGGCCTCTGTTGGTGAATAGCAGGGGTGACAAAAACATGAAGTAGCTTGACAAAAACATGAAGTAGGGTCAGTGAGGAATGTGGGCTAAGGAGAGTTCTGAGGTCCAGGTAGAGAGCCACATTGTGCCCTTAGGCATGGGGTCCCCTGGTTATGGTTTGAAGTAGTCCTACTCTCTGGCATCCATTGGTGCCTGTTATGCTGTTGCCATACACAGTCCTAGTAGCATATCAGGTTTTTTCCTGCAGCCTCCAGTGTCTTCTCTCCCTGCCCCACTTTACCACCATTCAGTTGCTCCAGATCTTTTTGCTGTCTCCTTGGGAAACAGATGCCACCCAAAGAAGCTTGTGGCCACCAAATAAAAGAAGGGGCCGTTAGAGCTGCTCAAACTCAGGACTGTGGATTGTACTGAGTGGTGGTGGTGGCAGTAGGACTTCAAGTGCTGAAATGAGTTATGAGTAACTAGAATACTCTGTCAGGTTTAGCACTTCTCCCACACAAGACACGGCACACTGGCAGTTCGACTAGTTGAGGTTTATTCATCAACAACAGGCTTTCAGCAGTCCAAGTTTCCCACAACTCATACCTCACTGTCGGAGTCAGTTGACTTGACTGGCTTCCAGCGCCTTCCAAGGCCAGATATACACCAAGCCCGCCCCCACTTCCTGCTGGTCTTCCTTTGTTCTAATCGCTTGCTCCGCCTCCTACTTCTTGGAGACTCAGGTGCAGCCAATTCCTCCTCCTATGGAGTTGAATCCAACCCTCTACTACCACCTGCACCCTGCTCCTTCATCTCTGTGCTGCTGCGAAAACTTACAGGCAGCAATCCAGAGTGAGAAGGGCTTATCTCACTTTCGTGGTGTGAATGAACCAAGTTCCTGTTTTCCTCTGCCTCTTCCTCCCCCTCTGCAGAGTCCTCTCTGCCGGCCATGTCTCTGACATACTCTGAGCCAATACTTATCCATTTCAGTCTCTGAAGGAATCTTTCCCACTCTCATAGACTTATAATGATTAACAGTGGACTAGATGAAGAAGAAGTGTGACACCAACCCCATTTTCCTCTTTCTTTTCCTGAAGAGAATGACAGTGTTATCTTTCTTTCTTTCTTTCTTTCTTCTTTCCTTGCATTTCTAAAAAAGTTGCATAGGTTTTTGGTTGTTTTTTTAAATTGGAGTTTAGTTTCACTAAGGAGCAACTGTGTTTCCCTGATAATTTCAGAAGCATACATTTACGCGAGGCTTCATTAGGCTTTTCAAGGTATGTTATGATTACAGAGCGCTACATAAATATAGGCTGCATCTAATCATATTTGCACTGATAAATATTAACTATTATGTTTTAAACAGCATAAAGAACATTTGTGTCTGCCACAACCACTTTATTTTCCACATAGCTGGGATCTATTGTGCTATGCAAGCTCCAGGGAAAATCCAAGGAAGCTTTGCAGAGGATATGTGCATGGTTCTGTCAAAGAGGATTCAGATTCTGCCACTCATATACAGCAAAATGCAAAATAATTATAAGGAAGTGATCTTAAAAGTGTGAGGTGTTTATCTTTTACTTTCTTTGAGTACCCCATAGTGTTAAAAAAGCTGCTTACAGAGAGGTTCTAACATGTGAATAGTGTTTTGAGACAAGAACCTGTACTCTTTGACAGGGCAGAAAATATTTTTCAATTATATTGCTAACCTAGCTAACAGCACCCTCTAGTGCACAGTCCAATATGTTTACTCTTCCAAAGCCATCTGGGCCTCCTGCACTAATGAACTTCCTGTACTTAAACTGTCAAGACAAATAAATTTATTTGACTATCTGCCGTTGTGATTATTTCTGTTCAGCAATATTATTGTTTATGACTATTGTCAGTAAAGGAGGACAAAAAAGAGTGGGAGGGCTTTGAGAGGATAAAACTTATGCTGGGGTTTTGTTTTCATGTTTGTGCCTGTATCCTTCTGGGGCTGTGATTCATGTGCCCAGGACCTGTTGCAGATGGAACACTTCAGAAAATTAGATAAACATATTCACTGTGCATTAAAATCAAATAAGCAGAGACTGCAGGAAAAAAACCCCTAAATTTCCCCACAAGTAAGCTGTTTTCTAGACTTAATTTTCAGAAATTGTTCTCTACTATGCCAATTCCATTTAATCTAGCAAGTGGGAACCTGGTTTAATTGGGCCATCACTTCACATGATTCCTTTGTTTTTCTGTGCTGACAGTACTGCGCAGGTATGGGTATAGGGATTTAAACTATTTAAACCTGAGTTTCACTGACAGTTGTACAGGGTTAACAATTGACTGAGAATTTTAGGCACAGTTAAAATAAATCCCCATTAAACCAAAGTCTGGAATGAAATTGATAATATATAGGGCTCCCCCCCCCCCAAGCTGGTGCTCACTGAGTTCAGCTCTGGCACCTCTTAGGTGGGCACTATTGTCATTGTAGGAGAATGGGGAAGAAGTTCATTGTGAGCTCCAGCACCTCTTTTTCTAGAAAATAGCACTAATTAGAACTACTAATCTACAAAACTCATTCCCACCTAGCAATCCCTTCAACCTTCCACCCTCTTCTCTCTGACAAAATTCCCATAATCACCCCATCTATTATTAAAGTCTCCTCTGACTTGCTTTTACATTTCATATTTCAAGCAATTGCCTTCCACTAAACACAAACCTCAAATATGGTTCAGCACAAAAGATAACAGAAGCAACGTATATTGAGGAAGTAATTATAAACAGGGAGACATTTATTTATTCTTACTGTGAAGCAATGGGAGCAGCTTCCCTCTTACAGCTACCAAGGCATTAACTCAGGTTTTGTAACATCAGATTTATACAAATCAGATTTGTACAAATATAGGTGAGTTACATCTTGCTCTGTCCCCCCCCCCCATCTGCAGCGTATCTCCTTTGTTCCTTACAGGCCAAGGTGTAGTGGGTCGAAACTGAGGAGATCAGGCAGATTCTCATACAATCAGTTTAATTACAAAGAGAAGCCCATACTATTCTGCTTTGTTTACAGGACTGATATATCACCCTTTCATGTGAAAAGAAGCAGAACAAAAGAAGCACCCCGCCTTCCACAATAACTTCCAAACAGTTCAGGGCAGAGTGTGTCCAAACTCCAGCTGAGCAGTGGCATGGCATGGCAGAGGAGAAGAAGAGGAGGAGGAGGAGGAGGAGGAGTTTGGATTTGATATCCCGCTTTATCACTACCCTAAGTAGTCTCAAAGCGGCTAAATATCTCCTTTTCCCTTCCTACCCCACAACAAACACTCTGTGAGGTGAGTGAGGCTGAGAGACTTCTTTGAAGTGTGACTAGCCCAAGGTCACCCAGCAGCTGCATGTGGAGGAGTGAGGATTACAAGTCTACTGCTCTTAACGACTACACCACACTGGCTCCCAGAGGAGAATAGCCACCACCACATGCACTGTCCCATTGCTCTAACCACTAAAGCTAGTGTAGTGATCATGCATGGATAGGGCCCAATACTGTCAGGTGATGGCAGTGACCCCAGAACATCCCGAGCTGGCTCAGCCCCCAGAATGCCCTGATTTGGTGCTTTCCGTTGACATCTTGAGGTCCCCACTCACATTCCTCTCAAGTGAATGAGCTTGTGAGAAGGTCTGGGGCAATACTACCTCTGCCTTTTCAGATGCTCTAGGATGGGCATCAATTCACACGCCCTTCCCCTACCCATACTATGATTTTGATACTGGTTTTTCTTGGTTTGAATTCTGTTGTTTTAATGGTATGATCTGGAATACATATTGGTTTTAAGGTATGGTTTTAAATTGTATTGTAATTTGTTTAAATCTGTTATTTGCTCAAAATGGTTTTTTAAAAAAGCTGTAGCTGCATGTGTCTCATCCTAAAGGTTTCACCATACCTTTAACATGCCAGACTGGCAGAATCCATAGAAGACCATGGGTTGTATCTCATACTTCACTAGGGCAAGCCAATGGTGAATGATCATCACTTGGCCCAGATATGGGCTTTTCTACATCTTCCTCTTCCTTGACTTCTTCCTCTGGCATTGATTTCTGATCCCTTCAAAGATCTGCTCCTAATGATTGTGCATTCACCCCTGCCTATGAGGGAATTGTCATTGTAGCATGTAAACACTGAGTCCAAACCCCATGGGAAAGGCCTCCATGCTAATATGGCCTAGCCCTGCTGCCATGGAAACACCTGTGAGATATACCATGGCAGACTTGTTCACACCCACGCACACAAACACTGCTGTTTCTTCAGCAGTGAAGCAGCGCAACCTGAGAGTTTAAATGAAAGTGGAAAGCTCCACCTCTTCTTGGCTGTCAGCTATATGCATGTGCTCCACACTCCTTCTGAGCAGCACCAGGTACTTTGCTGGCACTTTGCTGGCAGCCATGATGCTCCTGCCTGGCTTCCCATCTCATCTGTTTCTGAGGTCAGGGGGATGACAAAAGGCTGGGTTGAAGTATCAGGCAGGAAACTGTTGTGGAGATGTCCAGACTTGGGACAGGAGTGCCAGGATTGCACAGCTCCTCTTGGCTGTGTAGATATCATCTTCTGTGGGATCCTGCTCCCACTCCTCCAAGGAGACTTGAGGTTCCAGATCTGAACTGCTTTGTTGGGGCAGACCAAAGACCTGGCCCATTTACTACAGTGTCCAATCAGATGCCTATCAGAAACCCCAAACCAGCATATGGGGGCTTTGCTTTGTAGTAGCAAAGAAAAAGAAGAAAAAAACTTTTAAAAACCCTAAAAATAAAGGAACTGACCTACTGCTACTGCTAATGGTGAGCCCCAGCCCAGGGAAACAGTTGGAGAATTTCCCCTTCCCCTGGATAAATTCTGTGAAGTGCTTTAAAGAGAACACATGCAAACAGAAAAAGCATCATGCATGCTGAAAACACCCTTGTAAATGCACAAAATCCCAAGAAGTCAAGTTAAATTATCCCCCACCGCCAAGAAAGAAAGGCCAAACTTGTATGAAAATCCCTAGCTCAAAAAATATGTAAATATTATTTAAAGAAAAAGAAGCAAGCAAGCTTATATTGTTCTTGCAAATCCTGGTGCTTCTATTTTCCTCATCGTGCTCTATGTGCACTCTCTCTCTCTCTGTGTGTGTGTGTGTGTGTGTGTGTGTGTGTGTGTATTTTTGCATGTGTACTGCTAGTTTGGTTTGATTGGAATGGATAGACTTGGTGAGCATGGGCAGATGAATGCATAAATAGATATGACTTTTATCAAGCAAAGAAGTATTTTAGAAGCTGAAAGTTTCAATGTGATTAGATCATGAATTATTCTAAGGAAATGGAGCAGAAAAAAATAAAATGAAAAACAAAACGTACTATTTCTCATTTTTATTTTAATGAAAAATATGTTGAATCAATACCATTACTAAACTCCTGAGCCTTCCCCTTCCTTGTTTTATAGATTTTATGTGGCACATACAGAGATAAAGGAACCCACTTCCCCGTTCTAAGTCACTGTTCATTTGTTCCCTGCTATGAAGGCTATAATAGTGATAATTTAAAATCCAGCCTTATCGACACTTCTACATATGCTTAATTTAGATTCATATAAGTGGCTAAGCTGAGGTCAGTGAAACTGCTCGTGGGGTGAAAGACAAACATATGTGGTGTATTAAATGAAAAAGTTTAGAAATCATGAGTTATGCATGCTAATCATACAATTTTATCACTCCCTCCTCCCTCCTTAATGCTCATATTGGTTTCTTAGATGCTTGGTTGTACTACAGCCACATCCAGAATTGTGACATTTGCTTCCTGTTCAACAAAGTTAAATATTTGTTCCTTCCTCATGACTAAAAGTCTATGATATATACCTGCTTCTTCTCTATATCAATTTCCACAGGCAAAACCAGTGTTCTTCATCATTCCTCTTCTTATGAAAAGCCATTGTGTGTAAAATGCCACTATGTGCCCTTCATAAGGACCCCACCTGGAAGCTAAGCTCATGTAAGAGATGTTTGCCATGGGATCAGAGTGTTTTCCTCACGGATTGCAGAGGTATAGGGAAAGTATCCTGTTTTTTATTGCAAATTGTTGTATATGAACAAATTTGTGGGAATAGGTGCCAAAAGAAGCCATGAAAATGCCCTCAATGCAGCAACAATTTCATGCACGTTGGTCCTTATTTGGACTAGTTGCACGCTCTTGGACAGTTCTTTTATATTAGTTTTAATTTGTTGAAAACCATTTGCTAGCTGCTTTTGCAATATTTAAAAGTTACAAAGTGGTCCTATGTTATGTTGCTGCCAGGAGCTGTGTGCAGCTTCTTCATGTGCCAAAGTAACAAACTACATAGGCTGGACAAAAAGTCATATAAAGAGCTTCCTGGATATGATGTGTTTGTGCATTCTTGCTTATTCTTTGCCAGTCTTTTCCTTCAAATCTGATTTCCTCTTTGGTCCTGACTTCGGGTGTCTCCCATGGTCCCAGGCTTCTCCTGGTTCAGTTCAGACTGCTACCCACAGCCAAGCCCTGACAATTGCAATCCTGTGGGTTTAGTAGCTCTGTGTAGTGGATTACAGTGGTACCTCGGGTTAAGTACTTAATTCGCTCCGGAGGTCCGTACTTAACCTGAAACAGTGTTTAACCTGAAGCACCGCTTTAGCTAATGGGGCCTCCTGCTGCTGCCAAGCTGCTGGAGTACAATTTCTGTTCTCATCCTGAAGCAAAGTTCTTAACCTAAAGCACTATTTCTGGCTTAGCAGAGTCTGTAACTTGAAGCGTATGTAACCTGAAGTGTATGTAACCCGAGGTACCACTGTACTTGTACTTACATTATAAATTATGAGATTCAAGTGTCTTCTTCCATGAAAGGAGATACACAAAAATTAGAAATAATTCACTGTGCTTAGCCCTTGGCCTCTTTATCCATTGTTGGGTCCTCATAAAATGTACATAAATATGAAGAGTTTGGAAGGGTCGAAGGAGAAAGCCTTCAGGATGCTGATTGGTAGACTGAGAAACAGTTCCTGGTGTGGGAGAACAAGGTCATTAGAAGCTGACCAGATGCACAAAAAGTAATGTATTAGCTACTGATCATAAAAACTGATTGTAAAAACAAACAAACAAACAAATCTCTAGTACATTTCTGGAGTCACTAATACTCCAATGATATACTTCCTTACCTGGGAGTAAGTCCCATTGAACTCAGTGAGGTTTAGTTCCAAGCAGGCATGTATAGGTTCCACTATCAATCTTTCCCAATAAGCATCATTAGCACAGACTTGTGGAGCTTTCTCATTCCTTAGACTTTGATGCATCTTATTATCTTGAGTTCCACATAGAGGTAAATTTGCAGAATACCTGCATTGGTCTACCTGTGCTGTGCCACCTGGACTCAACAATGATCAGATTAATATGTATGCATAAATATTTGATTAATATACATGTGGATAAATGCTTTCAAAGCTGTTGTAAGAGGATGCACCATAAGGAAACCAGAGATGTGAATAAGACTGCCACCCCACTCCCACCCCACCCATGGTCAAATGGCAGACAAATTCAGAGAAGTACCGCATATTACTTTGTCCCCACAACACACCCCAGACCTCTGTTATGAAGATACACTTGAGTGAGTCGTTGGATGCTAGGCAAGTTACAGGGGTTAGGTTGTGCAGCTCTGTTAGCAGGAATTCCGCCTATTATTTGTCAAGTTAACATCCACAGGCAAGATGGATTTCTCCTGTAAGTCAGACCTGCCCACAAGGAGAGTAATGCACAGTCATTTACATGAGTGTGGTAATTTGTGTGCCACACACCCTAGTAAACCTTGGAGAATGTCAATTTCCTTCACCAGTGCCAGCACATATAACCACATATAACTCTGGAGTATTTGAATGATACATCCCCCTCTAACATTTTCTTGTAAGTAATATTTTTCTTCTTCTTTCCTGTTTGAAGAAAGCAAGAAAACCTCTGTTTGGATGGATGATGAAAATGATACAATATGGTGATAAATATTGCTAGTTGTATCATTACTGTCATATTAATGTTACATGTAAGAAGGATTAAGTCAATAGAAGCAATTACTAGTACAACTTCAAACTTCATTTTACATGTTTTGCGTTTTTGGAGAGTGCTGCATGCATATCATTGATTCCTATCAGCTTTCTACTAAGCCATGGTAGCTGATGCGATCTAGTGATGCATGGATTTCCCCTGTGTCAGGAGCTGCTGACCACTGCCCCATCACTGCAGCTTCTCAATGAAATGTCAGCAGTGGCTGTCAGCTGTAAGGGGGGATATACCACAGGTTAATTGCATCCTGAGCTCTATGGGGTGGAAGAGTGGGATATCAAATCCAAATAAATAATAATATAAATAATTCCTCCAGGTGAGGCTGCGAAAGAAAAAAACCCACATTTCTTCACAATGCCACATAGGAAGAGAGCAGGAAGGGACTGAGAGGCCCTGAGAACTCCTCCCTCCCTGCTGATGTCAACGCAGCAATCATTGCAGTAGCATGCATGTTCCACTTGAAACCAATTTTTCAGTGAGATGTCCCCTTCAAACATTCATGCTCAAAGGAACTGGTGTACTAGGGAATAATGCAGGTGTGGTTTGTGTGTGTCCCTGCCTCTTTACAGAGGGCTTCAGATACTGCCATTACCAGTCCGTTCATTCCAGCATATTCTCTACTGTCCTATAAGAAGTCTTCTTCTTTTTCCAACCTGGTGTGTGGCAATGGTTGAATATTAAAAAACAATGATCACACTAGCCTGGAGCATAGCTGTTGTGTTTTCATTCACGGCTTCTTTTTTGCAGCTTTTGCACTTGTTGTGGCTTCCTTCTTCAGCGTGTCCGAAGCTACCCAGGAGCATCCATTGCATTAAACATGGGGCAGAAATGATCCAAACATTAGCATGACCAGGCGGCAACAGCCCCAGCCCCCGGGGATCACAAGGAAGGAATAAAGACTCTGACAACGTTATATGGAATGAAAATTAGGCCACAATTTTATTAAACTTCCAAATGTAGGAAGACCTTGGCTTAGGCCTTGGGCGTGTATCCCTCCCAGCCGGGGGGAACTGGGGCTCATCAGGGTAAATGGGATATGGGGGTGCTCTGCAGCCCAGCCCATATACCTGCACACAGGGTAATTCACTGACGACCTTTCAGTGCATGGCCAGTGACACCCATAAATATAACCCCTTTAAGAGGGGGACCCTGGACTTGTAACCACAGGGGGGTGAGTCACCACTTCACGTTCCCCCTCCCCATATAGGGAAGAAAAGACTATATGATTCCACCCATAGCTGTTGCGTTTTCATTCATAGTTTCTTCTTTGCAGCTTTTGCACTTGTTGTGGCTTCCTTCTTCAGCGTGTCCGAAGCATCCATTGCATTAAACACGAGGCAGAGACAATCCAGACATTTATAATAAGTTTTCTTCTCCTGCAGTGCCAGGCCTCCTGGGTGCCACTCTGCCACGCTTGCAGGGAAGGACTCATTGTGAGGGGTGGGAACCAACCTTTTCTTCTGAGTTCTTCCAGAAATCACAGAAAGATAGAGGCTTGTAACAAATGCATCCCTAAGTAAGCTTCCTATCAGTGCAAGGATTTCCACTTGCCCAATGGGACTTCCTCCCTCCTGCCTTCACCCTCCCCAAATCTGCTCCAGATTTGGGGGAACCCACAGAACAGATTGGGGGGGGGAGAAGCAGGACGTCCTATTGAGCAAGTGAACACTGATGAGATGCTTACTGAGCATTACACTGGATACAAATCAGGCCCAATTACAAAGCCAGCCAAGGGTAATTCACTCATCACTAAGCTTCTACCACCATATAATCTTAAAGAAGCTACCATCTACTTTTGCATGTGCTCCATTTTACACTGGAATAAATGGACAGCGAAGCAAACCTTTGAAGCCAGAAAGGGTCACAAATATATTTCCAATCCATCTGAGCTCCTAATAGCAGGCTAGGCTGGTTATCTCCTCCAAGGTCTGTAACTGGTATATTCACTTACACTGCTGTCAGACGAAGGCCTTACATGCATTCTGTCTGTGTTATGGGAGCCATGCCTCTCCCATCCAAGGCTAATGTCAGCTCTGACAACAGCTATGGATTTGTAATTGGCAGGGCACATCATCAACAACAGCTTCCTGGGTGACCGTCTGCAGCAGACAAGTGGAGCAGGAAAACTAAATTGGCTATCAGACTCCATTGGGTACAGCTAAGCAGAACACCTGTGAGACTACCCCCTCCCCCTGCCTGCTTACCGTTTCACCAACTCACACACAAGTCTCCTGTTGTTCTAAGAGCCATCAGAGCATATAATAAGAGTTTCAACCAGTTGGAACCTCCTGCCTGCAGCTGGCAAACTGTTTCCCTCCTGATATTCTTTTATAGAGTCTCTGGCCTTGAGATATAGAGGGGGACTTAGAAATGGAATCTCTGTGGATTTGCATACAAAGCATATCTTGATATTTTGTGAACATCTAAGAATAAGCAACATTTTTTGAAATAGCACACAAGTGGCATGTGTAATTACGTGGACATTTTGATGGTGTGTCCATCACAATAATGGCCAAGGACACATGCTTGTTCATGGACGATTTATAGAAAGAGCACGGTGCTACCGCAACAGAGATTCTGGGTCCAAAGGGTAGGTAATAACTTTTGGGCAGTTGCCAATCCCCCTTTGGGGAGGCAGTGGGGGGTGGAGACGGTGGTGGGACAACTCTAAGTGTTCTGGGATGGCACTGATTATCTGGATCCACTTCAATCTGGGTTTAAGCCTGGTTTCAGAACTGAATAAGCCTTTATCATCCAGATGGATGACCTGTACTGGGAGAGGAACAGGAGTGTGATCCTGCTACTCTTACTTGTTTTCTCTGCAGCTTTTGATATGATTGACCATGCCTCCTACTCCTATTCATATATCCTGTCCAGGCATAATGCATAAACACTACGATGGACAAAGACTAAGATCAGAATTGTTAGTACTCTCTGGGATACTAAACATACCCATATTCTTTACCTCCTTTCTTCCCAAGTATTACATCTATCGCCACCATTAAATGCTTGCTTTGGTATTGCTCCAGTGAGGCCAGAGAGGCAAAACAAACATCTCCTCTGATTTTTACACTCCCCAGAGCTATGTGAATTAGGTTAGACTGTGAGGAAGTCTGCTTGACCAAGACTGCCACAGTGGGCTCCCTAGCTGAGCAGGGATCTGGACCAAGGTCTCCACTGCTCATGTCCAGCCCTCTGCTACTCACAGTAACTCTTCTCAAGGGTCTCCTTTTCTAGAAAACATAGATTGGAATTTTCCCTAATCTCTTCCTTCCCTCCCCTTTTGTTTTCCATGCCCCCTCTCTGTTAAGGAGATTGACAGTTGCTTTCTGAGCATTTTAAATTTGAGGAATTCACAACCGGAGCCTCAATATTTAATGAATTGCTTTGACCTTTCAGTGCCAGCAAAATGTCTCCAGATGTTCCTGCGTTCATTACCATCGCTGCTTTCTTGGGATATAAGCACGGAAGTCAGCAATATGTGACATATTAAATACATAATCTGTTGTGACGTGCATCTAGATAGGTTCGGTGGATGGGAGGATCTTAGGAGCACTGTGCACTTTATTCTCTATTTAATTATTGAAATGCATTTTATCTATCTATCTATCTATCTATCATCTATCTATCTATCTATCATCTATCGGTGGAAAGTGCCAAGTATTTGTCACACAAGAAAGAGGTCCCCCTGGTTAACCATAGGACTGCTTCAATGGCATTTTGCCATCCTTTCCCAGCAATCATTTGTAACAAGACTTGGCATGGCTTCTTCTTCCATCTGCTGCTCCTTGTAGTTCATCAGAGACTGCTCCAGAATGATCTCTGATTTGAGTTGGAGGGAGAGGACTCAGGAAGGACACAGTGAACTATAGCTCAGAAGTTAGGGCACATAAGGAGAAGAAATGCATATGGAATTGGATTCTAGAATGCTATAGCTCATGTGAAATTTTGGGAAAGGATCCACTGAATATATGTCTTTTACCCACACAGCTCTATCATAGCATGGCAAGCAACCTTTGCTATAAGAGGTTAGGCAAAACATTTCATACCATAATTTTCCACTCTCTATTTGTGTGATGATGTAGAAAATCCAAGCTGTACTCTGAAGTCTTGTTAGTGAAAGCTCATTATTTTTACTCAACACCATGATTGTGTACAAAGAAGCATATATTCTATAAACTGCAAACAGCCATTATTGGGGGTTTCTGGTGTACTGGATTGCTCAGAAGCTGCATGTATAATTCTCTCTCTCTCTCTCTCTCTCTCTCTCTCTCTCTCTTTCCAGTGTAGCATTCTCATTTGACAAAATGTGTGCATCTTCATTACACAAGTACAGGCCTGTGTGGTTGATAATAGGAAATGGCTGCATGGTGGCCGCTGTCAGAGGCATGTCGGCGGGTTAGATGAAGCATCGTGTCTGTTCATTGTTCTTTGTTCCTGTGCATAAGTAAACTGCAGCCTCCAGAGCTGTCAATCCGGTAAATTTCATCAGCAAAATATGACACTTTCCCCCCTCCTTTAAGAATAAAGAAACCAATTATTTCTCGCTGTGTGGATCCCCTTTGCTGGAGCCAAATGAATGCTGTGTGAGCCTGTGCTTGATTACAGAATTGCTTTTGTATTCCATTTAAGATTGCTTCATCTCTTATCAGGGAGGTAGGAAGGCTCTGAATTGTGTCACCTTCTCATCTTTGCCAATAATGTCATAATTTGATATGGAAACTATGCATAACATTATATCCTTATTTGATTTTTAAAACATGCTTCAGCAGTCAGCTGAACTCCCACTAATGCATTTATCTGATTTCCTTCACTCCCTTTTTTTCTCTTCTGAAAGGGGACTATTTTGGAAAGAATATGCAGTCTTTGCACACACATGCACACACAGAGAAAGAGAGTTATGAGATATTCTATTTTCTCCATTTTAAAAGAGACTAAAGTTGTTGAATATTTTTGAAGATCTGGAAAAAAACCAAAATAGGCTGTTAAAATAACCTGGAATAGCACAAAGACAACATTACACTTTTCTTTTCCTTTATTTTTTTTCTATTCTAGTGCATGAAATATTCTACAGTGATGCTCTGAATCTCATATCTCCTCCTAAGCTTCTTTCTCCCTGTTCTCATCAATGTGCTTCTATACTCTTTTACATCTGTTTTCTCAAACCATTTGTTTATTATATTTATATCCTGCTTTTTCTCCAAGGAGTTCAAGGGGGTCACATAGTTTCACCCTCCATTATTTAATCTCCACAATAGCCCTGTGAGGCTGAGATACTGTGACTGACCAAGTCACCCAGTGAGCCTCACGGCTGAGTGGGGATTTTAACCCTGGTCTCCCAGGTCCTAGCCCATCCCTCTGACCACTGTACCACACAGGCTCTTCTTTGCTGTTGTAACTTCAGGCATGCTCACAGGGCCTGAGCTGAGGGACAAGATGGCGTCCTCCCCCTACACCACAAACTGAAGCCGACTTCAACATTGGCGAAGGCGAGCCATTCCCCACTGCAGTGGTTTAGAAGACTCAGGGGTATCCACTGGGCAAAATAGAGAAATGGCTGCAACATGGAATCAGTTGCTTTGTGCTGTAGGTGCAACTAGTGGTAGACGGTGTGATCTGCCTCCTGCTGCATCTCTGCTGCATACTGGGATGGACTGAGGAGGTGGCAGTGAGGCTGGTGTGGTTCCAAAGTGATGCCAAGTGTGCTGGATTGGCTCTGCTGACATGTTTGCATCATACCAGCCTTATCACCCCTCCTAGTCTCCATCCTAATATGTAGCGGAGCTGGAGCTGGAGGGAGAGCAGGGGCAGTCCCATCATGCTCTCTGCTAATGTATGTACTAAAACTCAGCTTTCTAGTCATTTGTTCATTGTGACAAGCAAGAGAGAGAGAGAGAGAGAGAGAGAGAGAGAGAGAGAGAGTTGTGTGTAGTAGTTAGAGAGTGTTGGACTTGGGAGACTTGGGTTTGAATCCTCACTCAACCATGAACCTCCTGGGTGACCTTGAGCCAAGCACTGTCTCTCAGTCTAACCTACCCCAGGGTGATCAAGAGGATGAAATAGTCCACCCCATGTCCAGCACCTTGAACTCCTTGGAGGAAAGGTGAGATATAAGTGTAACAGGTAATATACTAGACTGTATCCGTAAAGAAATCAACGCATAAAGTGTGAAAATACAGTATTAAAATGTATTTAAACACCCTCAAACTTCCAAGCATCATAGGGCAAGTCAGGTCAACGTGGTCAGCTGCTCCATATATAGAACGCAGCCAGCGCAATAAGCTTTGGGTTATGACAAAGTGAAATAAATGCAGGAGGGTAGTTCAGACAAGATCAATACTCATCAGAAGAAATGAAGTAAACCCTGAAGGAGGGACCAAGTGGCTGCTGGGATAAGATCCTCTTGAAAGCTGAAGTGACACAAAATGACAAGAGAGGTGAAGCAAGCAGGTGACATAAGGAAGATTACAGAATAAGCAAATGGCAATCGAACAGAGGGAGAGAGGAAAGAAGCCTGCTTTGGGGAGAAAAAGTCAGCAAGGAGAGCAGTGGATGAATGCATTAAAATCAATGTTAAAAATCAAAGTTATGAAGGTTAACTCTCAAACTACATATTCCGTTTCCTCTCCGAATGCCTGGCATAAATACCTCCATCTTAAAAGATTTTAGTCAATTCTAATTGTCCCCCTGTGTATTTTCCTTGCCTAGGTCCAGCTTTGCATTTATAATACACTGAAAGAAAAAAATTTCTCCCTCCTCCAAATAAATCCACAAGCACCCCTGAGGACTCTTTGAAAGACTTGGAAAAGGAGCTGCAGAAGTCAGAGAAAAGAATCTTGGGCTGTATTAAGAATGTGGCTTTTAAAGTCTTCCTTCCTTTGGACATTTGGATTTGTTCTGAAATCTCAGTGCATTCGTCCTTGCATGTTGTAGAAGTTTCCGAGCTATGTTTGGGGGGTGTGCTCAGTTCACAGCGAGAGCTGGTCACAGGTCATTTGGTCCTCACCACAGCATCTGCCAGACATCTGAGGGCTCCTGGGCTCATCTAATGAATATATATAGCAGGGAGGTGGCATTCTGGCAACAGATTCTCTCCCCTACCAAACACACCCCTTTCACTGCATGTCTGAAAAACATAGTGCTGTGCTGAAAATGTCTCCTGTGTTTTTCCCACCCTTCCAGCAATGAGAAAAGAAACTACACTGTAAAATAATGAAAAAAGCAGAAAAAAGAAAATTTCAATGAAATTCTCATGGGTGGGGTGTGAGGTTTTTCTTGTGCATCTCTTAGGCTTATTTTAGGCTTAAAACACAGCTACTTTGTTCTTTTCTCTCAGTTCAGATTGAAACTGATTTGAGGGGGAAACACATCAAAACACAGTGGCTCCTTAAGAAATGACAGTATAGCTGTGGTATAGATGTGGATAGTGGCAAGCGCTGTGCATACACTGCTTCCCAAATCAACAGTTGGAGTATACTGAATGCAAAGTAAACAGGAGTGGTTACACAGGGTTACTGTCAAGGGGCCAAGGGGGTGTCTATTCTTTCATACCACAAAAAAATATGTCAAGTGCTCTGTACTTTGCAGCTTTCCTGGGTGCCTTCATTTCCTGAAAGCCTCATAACTTCCTCGCCCGGGCTTGAAGTTGATCACCTTCACTATATTGGAGCCTCTGTTACTTCCCCACATAACAATCCTGTAGTGATCAGCCTAACACATCTATTTGTTAGACACCCCTCCCCGCCCCGGCAAACCCTGACGTTAATTGCCAAGCTCCACCAGAGGTGAACAGTGTAGGGTAGATGGTTACAACAGCAGAATGGACTGTACTATTATGAATGCAATTATTGGATTCCACTAGCTGCAAACCACGATGCAAATTCAGTTTTCAATCAGGTTGCCACATTATCTTTTAAATGCCATAATTGCCCTTTGTGTACTGAGAAAATAAACTGCCAGGTTTTATTACTCCACCACTGCCTAAGCAGAAAGTTCAGGGATGAAGTTTGTTGGCTGCAGAGTCCACAGCAGGCAAAGCTGATGACATCATCGCAAATCAGAGTGTCTAGATGTGAAGAACAGGAAGTTTTGAAAAAACTGAGCAAAAACAAAACAACAGGAGGGAGGATGGCTACAATCCTAAGCACATTTGCCTGGGAGTAAGCCCCACTGAACATGTTGTTGTTGTTGTTGTTGTTGTTGTTGTTATTTCTGAGCAAGTGCATATGATTCAGCTGTATGGAGAGCAGGGGGGACATAGGGAACTATATTCCATAAGCCCTGGTTGCTCATCTTGGCCAGAGTGGAAGGTGAGGAGCAACCATTTTTTGTTTCCTTATTGCTTCTTCTCTCCCGCCGCCCCATAGGAAGGCATGAAGTACATGTAACTGTGAACCACATATCAGAATTGGCATATCAGTCTGGCGCTGTCTCTAGTGCCTTTTTGGCACCTATTGAAAACCTTCCCTTTTTTAACAAGACTTTTAAGTGGAGATTTGGCTTTTATCCCAGTCTGGATTTAGATTGGATTTGAAACTGGTTTCAGCTATGAAATTGTTTTATTTATTTATTTTATATGAAGTTGTTTTCGTTTTTCCTATATGACATTGTTTTACATGTGCCTTCATTGTTAAATTGGTTTGAGGGTTGTTGTTGTTTTTATGGGAAGTGATTCACAAATAGAAGAAAATATATGAATGACACAAAGCTCTTGAGTTGGCTGCATTTCAGACTTCCAGACAACACCATTTCCAGCCTCACCACTGGCAGTGTACTGCTGGTGGAAAGGAAAATCTGTGGAAAGCTCTGATGCCATTCAGGAAGACCATCTAGCAGAGACCTCTCTCTCTGTGGGCTAACCTCCTTCTCCGCCACCTGACTATGGCGTCCCCAGTGTCTTATAGTCTCTGGTCTCTGGTCTGCCTTCCCAGGGACCCTAGGATTGCACCCTTGTTTTATTTCATTTCGTAATGATTAGTAACCATTATAGAGGAGAGCATAAATCTATAGACTTAGAGTAAGAAAGGGAAAAAAGGACTTATTTTCTTAATCCTATTTTGTGCTGCAAAATCAATTATTGATTAGCTGTAACATATTTTTTAAATAATGTTTTAAAACATATTTGCCCTATATTTAGCCATAGATGATAGGAGCAAGGAAGGCCACTCAAGAAACAGATGTGTAATTACATTCCACGAATACAGGAAAACGGTAAGGAGCGCTTTGAGATTTAATTGACATTTAACAAGATAACTACAGCAAGTTAATTAGAAATTATCAGCTAAAAATAAGAATTAACTCCAAATAATCTTCTCTCTTGCTGCAATATTACTGTAGTGTCTTGTTATATGCCAGTGAAATGCCTAAATGATTTTTTTCCATATCCTTTTTTTTAAAAGAATTCATTTCCTTCAAACTAATTCCAGCATTATCAGTTCCTTATTTTGTTATAAAGTCACTGAGCTGATCTGCTTAGCAACAGATTAAGCCTTGTCTTCTTTCGTAAAATAAGATTTTCTTGCTTGTCCGTTGACATGCGAAGAATAAGAATCCTTGTAGAGCACATGTTGCGTTCAGCATGGGGAGTCTTTCACCCTATTTCCCAAACTGCAGTTGGTGGTGAGGTCAGGAGGGGATTTGAGGGCAGAAGCCCAGAGCCCCACTCAGCAGAATAAGCAGAAAGCTTTCTGAATATTGACTTTTAAAGCAATGGTTCAGAATCTTTTCTGGCCAGTGGGCCTGATCTTTATCAGGTGCCCACGTGTCAATCACCTGATGTCATAATAATGTCAGATGACAACACACTTTAAAGCCCTTTAAACCTCTGTCTTCTGCAGTTTTAAGGAACAACAAAGGCCTGTTTTCAGATCACCCATGCTGCTCTTTGAACCTCTGGTTTTCAGCTCTGGTTTTTAGTTAATGAGAGAGGAACTGGCATGCACAGCGAACACAGAATCAACCCCCAGTTGATGTCACACATACCTCTCTGGAGTGATGTCAGCTGATTGGCAGGTAGATGTAGTTTTTACACAAGAATGGCATTGTGGGCCAGATAGGACCCCCTGGACTGTCCACCATCATTGTCACACTCAGTTTGCACAGACAGCCATCAAACAGATCAAGGGAGGTGTGGAATGGTTCTCAGGATCCATGCCCCACTGATTCTAAATGAAGAGGGTGAGGGAAGCTCAAGGGCTCCTCAAATCCTAGAATACTGCCTAGTTCTCCTGTGCAACTTTGTTCCTGTTGCCAATTATGTGACATTCTCAGCAAGCTTTATGCCTTCGCAGAGCTATAACCTGTGCCACTTTGTAAGTCTCGCAAATGACTTCTTGTAAAAGACAGCTCTCCCACTGCTCTGGAGTTCAATCCCACAGCCTGGATCGAAGCTTTGGGATGCTTTGATCATATTTCCTGTGGAAACCCTTTAAAAAGAAAATCAAGAAGGCATTTATTCAGGTTCCTATTTTTGCTTTTCGCTTTTTCTTGGTCAGTGGATTAGTCAAGATTGATTTTTCTACATGACTGAGGGAGGCGTAAGGTTAAAAGATAAAGGGATGGATTCCTTTTAAAATGTAATTTAGCATTTTCTGGTATTAGCCCTAATATCAACACAAAATCACTTCAATTTTCCCAAAGCACCTGGGACCTAGTTTGCAGCTGCTGAGATGTGGGAAACACTTTCCTCTGGAAAATCAAACAGATCTGTGGGTTGTGTGTTAATGTCTGTATGGAATAGTCACATTTCTGTCCTGTGGATTTGCAGCCTCTTAACTGGCTGAAGCAACAAATAAAAACGTTTCTTCTTCATTGGCTTAAAAACCAATGGGGTCTTAGAATTCCTTCTTTGGAAATATGGAAAAACATCATTGGGGCGGTGGTGTCATGTGAAACATCCAGTCCCCGCCCTGTCACTGCCTACCTCTAAGGGCATATCAGAAGAAACTTTGCATGCTTATCAATGTACATGTATATTATACAGTGCCTCCATTGCAAGGGGGCATGCTGGACCACTTGGGTTCTGACGTCATGTGGAGATGCTCTAAGCATTTATGTTGGAACACACAGCACCTTCTGATGAGCAACAAATGACCATCAGACAGATGCCTGGGAAGGACCCCCACATGGCCCCCACCCCCATTCATGCATTCTTTGAATGAATGGGAAAGGAATCATGTGAATCCCCAATGAGTGGTCCTATTTGTGCTTTCTACCCAAGCTGAATCTGCTTTGATCGGATCATTTCTGAAAAAGCTAGGGATTCAGGTGGCGCAGTGGTCTAAACAACTGAGCCTCTTGGGCTTGTCGATCAGAAGGTCGGCGGTTCGAATCCCCGTGACGGGGTGAGCTCCCGTTGCTCGGTCCCTACTCCTGCCAACCTAGCAGTTCAAAAGCATGTCAAAGTGCAAGTAGATAAATAGGTACTGCTCCAGAGGGAAGGTAAACAGCATTTCCATGCACTGCTCTGGTTTGCCAGAAGTGGCTTAGTCATGCTGACCGCATGACTCGGAAGCTGTACGCCGGCTCCCTCAGCCAATAAAGGAGTTGAGTGCCGCAACCCCAGAGTCGGTGACGACTGGACCTAATGGTCAGGGGTCCCTTTACCTTTACCTTTACCCAAGCTGAATCTGCTTTGATCGGATCATTTCTGAAAAAGCAGTCAAAAGTGTCAAATGGGAAGAAAATAGAGTTTGATTTGACTCTCAGGAGCAATATTTCACATGACTGCTGGAAAGAGTAGCTTCATGAGCATGCATCTGGCCTCCACTTCTCATACAGACTTCAGAAAGTTAGACATTAGGATTGTTAACAACAGGAATTGTGAGGCATTGCCTAAAAGAATGCCCAGCCCTACCACTGGCTGCAGTGAAAGGACAACACATTTGCTGAATTCATTGAGATTTTTAGAGATATGAAGTGATTTTTGTTGAATGACTGGCTCTATGTATTTACAGCAATACCATGTGCAAGGCAAGTTGCACCAGCCCATCTGTACTGCTTGCCAATTGCAATCCTAAAAGATGTGCCATAAGGCTGACTCATAAGCATGGATGGGCTGTTTTAAATATGGTATATGCCACCAAGAGTTCAAAGAACAGAAGAACACAAGACAAGCCTTCTGGATCAAGCCAATGGCTCATCTAGCCTAGCATCCCGGTCAACCAGATTCCTGTGAAAAACCTGCAAACTGGGCATGAGCTCACCTGCAATTCCCAGCAGCTAGTATTCAGAGGCATTATGTCTTTAAACAGCGGAAGGAGAACAACTAGCTGTCTAGAGCCAGACGTAAGATTCTCAGTTTATTTTGAGCCTAATCAGCGTGGAATTTCTGGCAGGCCATTTAGGTTTGCAGCCCTCCAATCCGAACTACACTCAAGTGACCTCTAGTCAGGCAAATGTTGAAGCTTATCTTCTTGGGGGTATGGCAGCAAGTTCCACGCCGTGTCAGGTATCCCTCATTTCTCTCCAAGAGCACCAGTCAGCAGAACCCCTCTACCCTTTCCTACATAATGCATTCAAATAAAGTCAGCACAGTCAAGCTCGTTTGCATCTTGGCTCAAAGAGAATAGAAGCTTGTTAGAACTAAATGAAGGCTGTTCTCGTGCCAGTTTGTAGGAATAATGGAGGAGACCCACTGGGGACTTTGCTACTGTTCTGCCATCCTCCTAACGAATAGGCTTTTTTTTTTTTGTCAGGTGGCACAGAAAAGTCACCCTCTTTTGAGCCAGCCATTTTGACTTAAACAGAGCAGATTAATGGTCTTGTCCATATTCCGGCACATGAAAGGCAGAGAGAGAGCACAAATTATTAGAGTGTCACGATCTTGGCATTAATATCAATCCTAGAGTCTGGTGCCAATGTTTTAGTTATAACAGAAACCCCTAGCTGCATGCCTCATCATATTGCTGGTAAGAATAACAGGTAATTTTATGCAAACAGAACAAATCTGACACTATGTAATTGTATGAGGGGGGACAATGGAACAATAACATTAAGACAACTAATTGACTCAATATTACGCCGGTTTATCCTCACAATGAGGCTTTTCTTCTCCCCAGCATAATTGTGTAATGACATTTATGTGTAATAGACTTGTGACATTATAAATGACACTTATGTCAGGATTGTCAGGCTGTGACAGCTCTGCAGACAGCTCTGGCAAGAAATTAATCACTTCTGAAGCTTGAAAGTTGCTCATTTGTTGCTGCCAAATAAGATCTCACTAGTAAAATGGAAATGTCCCTGCTGCTCCTACCATTCTCCTCTCCCTCAGGAAAATGATTGGCCATTCCCCTCGGGCAACGGGAGGTCCAGCCGCTGATGGGTTTCTTCATAATGGATGGCAGCATTCGGCATGCTCAGTGAGTCCGAAAGCCAAGGCTGCCTTCACTTGAAGTCCCCTCGCCTGAATGGAGTTGCCATTTCAATAGCTCATTTGCTTCCCTGGGAATGGACTTAGGAAGTACAGTACACTGAGGTCCCTCATTGTCATAGCAGTTAGCAAAGGGAAAGACTCGCTTTATGTTTCTACAGGAGCAAAAAATGGAGAGTGGTTTGCAAGCAGCATTTACCTTGGCCAATGAAATCAAGAAAAGAACAGGGTGATTCTGAGGCTTTGAGGAGTAATTTGGAGAATTAAGAGATGTTTTTAAAGCTTTGATTCTTCAGTTTCAGAAAGTGCTTGTAGCAAACAATTCCCCATATCTCTCCGCCTCCCAAGTAATATTCTACGCATAAATAATGTAAATGATACAGTCAAACATTTAATTGATGTTTGTGCAGATGTAAAATGTTACAAATTTAAGCCAGTTAACGTAAAATGGAGACTGATGAGTAACAACCCAACACCATGCACTATAACAGCAGAGCCAGAACTAACAATGTGCAGCTAACAAGTTGGAAGGAAGCAAATAAACATGCAAAGTAACAATTCAGAAAGTCCTGACCTCACAAAACTGCCCGTATGCAGATGGCAGAGAAATGTTCTGAATATATTGTACCAATGCAGAAATATCTATGGAAAGATGATTTTGCATATCCCTAGTTAGCGGTGAAAGTCAAAGCAATATGCGAAGGTGGCCAATATGACTTGAATTTGCTAACTTCATCATGAGGTGTGCATAAAGACATCACATAAACATAGGAAAGGGCACAATTGAGGCTGTGGATGACTTACCTATGTAGTATTTATCTAAAAGGCACAACAGCTGCCCAGGAGGTGGAAAGCAACTGCACTGGCAAACCTATGAGCAGTATCATAGGTTTACACAATAAAGAAGTATACTAAATAAAACTTGCTGAGTTTTGTATTCTGAAAAAGGAATTACAAACATTGGCATTGTCAATGAATGTCTTTGTGTTAGGAAATGAAAGCCTGCCTTAAAAAAATCCAACATTGTCTCCCTCTCCCTAGTATCCTGAAGGATCATTTGCAAAAATTGTTCCCCGCATCACTTATTTATTAATGTAAGCATATATCCCACTCTATTCAAGAGGGTTAAGGTGGATAATATGTTTTTTAAACAACCTCTTTACTTGCTTATCCAATACCATTAAGCATCTGCCCACACTAAAAATTCTTATGCCACTTCTGATTTATGTTCTCAGATGAAGCCTATGCCAAACCTTCAGTAAAGAGGATTCCAGGAATGTAGAGCAGAAGATTCCAAGAAAGATTTTCACAAGTGTCCTTGAAGTTCAAACTGTGGGAAATTACAGTCATATATAACTATGCATGGGTGCTAGTTTTGTAGTGCATGAGGGGGTTAAGACCAGAAATGTCTGTTCCTAGACTCAGCTAAGTCACTCACCCCTTTACCTTCATGAGAGACAAAGTGAAGCTGCTTCTCTTCCTGTTCCTTGCTCTCTTTTCCAGCCATGCAACTGACCAGGATGAACCTGTCTGAACTTGCTTCAAATTCAAACCAAAGGCAGTGGTGCCTCGCAAGACGAAATTAATTCGTTCCACAAGTCTTTTCGTCTTGCGAGTTTTTCGTCTTGCGAAGCACGGTTTCCCATAGGAATGCATAGAAAATCAATCAATGTGTTCCTATGGAAACCGCCTTCAGACCAGGTCCGGGGACAGTCTGTCCCCCGACCTCTTCTGAAGGCCGGCGGGGGGCGAAAGTCTTTGCTTCCCCCTCGCCTGCCTTCCCGGAACAGCGGAGACTTCTCCGCTGTCCCGGGGCGATCTTAAAATGCTGGCGGGCGGCAGCGAAGGCATTGCTGCCGCCCGCCAGCATTTTAAAAACCCCGGGACAGCGGAGGACTTCTCCGCTGTCCGGGGCGATCTTAAAAGCCCCCGGGAAAGCAGGCAAGGGGGACAAAGACTTTTGCCCCCCGCCAGCCTTCAGAAGAGGTCCTGGACCTCTTCTGAAGGCTGGCGGGGGGCAAAAGTCTTTGCTCCCCACCGCCTGCCTTCAAAAGCCCTCCGGGACAGCGGAGAAATGCGCTGCGTTTCTCCGCTCTCCCAGGAAGGCAGACAGGGGGGAGCAAAGACTTTTGCCCTCCGCCGGCCTTCAGAAGAGGTCCAGGACCTCTTCTGAAGGCGGGCGGGGGGCAAAAGTCTTTGCTCCCCCCCGCCTGCCTTCAAAAGCCATCCGGGATAGTGGGAAGAGCTTCCCTGCTATCCCGGACTGCTTTTAAAATGCTGGCGGTGGGGAGCAAAGCCTTTCGGCCCCCGCCGGCCTTCCTGGACCTCTTCTGAAGGCCGGAGGGGGGGGAGGCTTTGCTCCCCACTGCTAGCATTTAAAAGAGGTCCCCGGAGATTTCCCTATGGGCTTTCTTCTTGCGAAGCAAGTCCATAGGGAAATTCGTTTTGCGAAGCGCCTCCAAAATGGAAAACCCTTTCGCCTAGCGGGTTTTTCGTCTTGCGAGGTGTTTGTCTTGCGGGGCACCACTGTGTTTGAAACTAGGGTTGCCCTATTTCAAACAGTGAAAACCCAGACAGAAAAGTTGTTGAGCTTTTTCGGATATATGCAGGGAATTCCAGATGTATGGCAACCCTATTATTCCTGGAGAAATTTTAAAAAAGAGGAGTTCCTAGAGTATCCCTCTCAGAAACTTATGCAGGCTCCAAGTGAAAAGTTAGGCCATTATTGAAATTGAAATGTGCAGTCTTGAAAATGAGCCACAGAAATGCTGTTTGCCTTCCCACCGCAGCGGTACCTATTTATCTACGTGCACCGACATGCTTTCAAACAGCTAGGTTGGCAGAAGCTGGGACAGAGCAATGGGAGCTCACCCTGTTGTGGGGATTTGAACTGCTGACCTTCTGATTAGCAAGCCCAAGAGGCTCAGTGCTTTAGACCACAACACCACCCACTCCCTACATAAACCATATACAGTGGTATCTTGGGTTAAGAACTTAATTTGTTCTGGAGGTCTGTTCTTAACCTGAAACTGTTCTTAACCAGAAGCACCACTTTAGCTAATGATGCCTCCCGCTGCCACTGCGCCGCCGCTGCATGATTTCTGTTCTCATCCTGAAGCAAAGTTCTTAACCCGAGGTAATATTTCTGGGTTAGCAGAGTCTGTAATCTGAAGCAAATGTAACCCGAGGTACCACTGTATCCTAAAGACACCAGAGTCTCCGCTGTGCCTCATTTCCAAAAGGAAACACGGACCCAGAAACCCAGTGCATCAGGAACCCACACAGAGATGTGTAACAATATTGATGGGTTGATGCCACTTAATACTGTATTAACAGAAGCAGAAGACATCAAGAAGAGATGGCAAGAATACACAGAGGAACTATACCAGAAAGAAATGGATGTCTCGTATACCCCAGGTAGTGCGGTTGCTGACCTTGAGCCAGACATCCTGGAAAGTGAAGTCAAATGGGCCTTAGAAAGCACTGCTAATAACAAGACCAGTGGAAGTGATGATATTCCAGCTGAACTATTTAAAATTTTAAAAGATGATGCTGTTAAGGTGCTACACTCAACATGCCAGCAAATTTGGAAAACTCAGCAGTGGCCAGAGGATTGGAGAAGATCAGTCTACATCCCAATCCCAAAGAAGGGAAGTGCCAAAGATTGCTCCAACTACTGCGCAATTGCACTCATTTCACACGCTAGCAAGGTTATGCTTAAAATTCTACAAGGCAGGCTTAAGCAGTATGTGGACCGTGAACTCCCAGTAGTGCAAGCTGGATTTCAAAGGGGCAGAGGAACCAAAGACCAAATTGCAAACATGCACTGGATTATGGAGAAAGCTAGAGAGTTCCAGAAAGACATCTATTTCTGCTTCATTGATTATGCAAAAGCCTTTGACTGTGTCAACCACAGCAAACTATGGCAAGTTCTTAAACAAATGGGAGTGCCTGATCACCTCATCTGTCTCCTGAGAAATCTCTATGTGGGACAAGAAGCTACAGTTAGAACTGGATATGGAACAACTGATTGGTTCAAAATTGGGAAAGGAGTATGGCAAGGCTGTATATTGTCTCCCTGCTTATTTAACTTATATGCAAAATTCATCATGCGAAAGGCTGGGCTGGATGAATCCCAAGCCGGAATTAAGATTGCTGGAAGAAATATCAACAACCTCAGATATGCAGATGACACAACCTTGATGGCAGAAAGTGAGGAAGAATTAAAGAACCTTTTAATGAGGGTGAAAGAGGAGAGCGCAAAATATGGTCTGAAGCTCAACATAAAAACAAACAAAGATCATGGTCACTGGGCCCATCACCTCCTGGCAAATAGAAGGGGAAGAAATGGAGGCAGTGAGAGATTTTATTCTCTTGGGCTCCATGATCACTGCAGATGGTGAAATTAAAAGACGCCTGCTCCTTGGGAGAAAGGCGATGGCAAACCTAGACAGCATCTTAAAAAGCAGAGACATCACCTTGCCAACAAAGGTCCGTATAGTTAAAGCCATGGTTTCCCAGTAGTGATGTATAGAAGTGAGAGCTGGACCATAAAGAAGGCTGATCGCTGAAGAATTGATGCTTTTGAATTATGGTGCTGGAGCAGACTCTTGAGAGTCCCATGGACTGCAAGAAGATCAAACGTATCCATTCTTAAGGAAATCAGCCCCGAGTGCTCACTGGAAGGACAGATCGTGAAGCTGAGGCTCCAATACTTTGGCCACCTCATGAGGAGAGAAGACTCCCTGGGAAAGACCCTGATGTTGGGAAAGATGGAGGGCACAAGGAGAAGGGGACGACAGAGGACGAGATGGTTGGGCAGTGTTCTCGAAGCTACAAACATGAGTCTGACCATACTGCAGGAGGCAGTGGAAGACAGAGGTGCCTGGCATGCTCTGGTCCATGGGGTCACGAAGAGTCGGACACGACTAAACGACTAAACAACAACAACAACAAATACTGTATTGGATGGCAGTTAACGTGTTCATTGTAGGAGTACAAAGTTGGGAAAGGAAAAGACATTTTTCATGGAAACCTGTTGCTGAGGGATAGGAAAGGGGGATTGGAAGTGCAATCCCACCTGCATCTATTTCCATCAGGGCCCCAAGAGCTGCTATAATGCACTCTTGGTGGACAAAATCCCCTGCTATTTTCAGGCTATAGGTTTCCGGAAGGCATTTACTCCTTATAGGAGTAAATAATAGGGGAGAAATAAGCAAGCTCTTGTTCCAGAATTTAGGTACATTCCCATAACCAAGGCATAAAACTCTAACTTGGTGCGTAATCCTGTCAAAGAAAAAGAAGGTGATTTCTATGCTTGTAGGTAGCCTGCTCTCCATGTCAACTTGTCATACCAGCTGCCTCTAGGCTTCTGCAGGACTCTGTGATACTGATGACAGCTGAGGAGACCCTGTCTCACACATTAGCATCATCTGTATCTCCTTTAAGTCACACTATGTCAATCCAGAGTGTCCTGCCACATTTCTCTGCACATGGAAGGAAGATCACGAATGAGAGGAAAGAACTCCGCAGACATATTCTGGGAAGAAGTAGCTTCCAGTAAAAGAAATGAGAATGCCTTGCGTTGAATCTATCTGTTTTATTGCATTGCGATTTATGCAGCACCTTTTCTGGAAAACAGGATTTCCCAATATGCTCCCTGTGAGACGAGACAAATAGCCCAGGGGAAGGGATATACAGATCACTAAATTTGGAGAAGTGAGAAATCCAGAGGATAATTAGTATGTTCCAATCCATGCATTATTAATCCAAGAGGTGCAAATACACTCAACTTAAAAATATGCACCAAATGAAATTCTCCTCCATTTCCAGCCTGGGGTTTGCAGAACCTGGCCATGTACTGTTGGTACTGATGTGTGGCCTATCTGACATCTGATGTATCAGGATACTGGCACAGCCAGAAACAATTTATCTGCTCTATTGCTCTCCTGTTTTTATATTGATGTCTTTACTGTGTGGCACAATTCTGGAGTCCACAAAATGATGCCCTGTAGGCAGGCAGCATCGCATCCTCACACATACACAAACCTATTCGAGCCCAACAAAGCTTCGTGGCCCTGACCATTAAAAAAAAAGTTGGGGAGCAGCTTTTCCTTTTTTTGTTATTTGGTGAGGATGTTACATGGGTGTTGCCTGCTCTTTGCCTCTGATTTGTTTCTGTGTGTAGATGTTTTGTCAGGGTATTTTGGGGAGGGTGGGGGTTTGCACCAATCCATACACACAATCTGACTAGTGCCAATCCCACCCCCAATTTCTTTTTGTGTGTATGTGGTGTTCGTGACAGTCTCTTTGTTCTCCATATGTGCTCCTGTGTCCAAGAAGATTGGGCCCCCCTGGTGTAATTAATGGTTTTGATTTTTGGAAGTCTCTCCAGGTCTGAAGTGGCTCTTGGAAGCATGTTGAACAAAGAAATTAAATTGTTTAAATGTAGAGAAGGCAAGGAGAACTGGATATTTCACTATCTAACCAGCCTAAACCTGGCCTACTGAGACACCAAGGAAAATGACAAGACAACAGAAGGAAAGGTCATGGGCAACCATTGAGTTCAGTGGGGCTTGCTCCCAGGTAAGTGGGTATAGGACCATAGTGTAGTCTTAAAGTGTAACAGGTACACAGTTTATAAATAGGTTAACATTTTGGGAGGACCGAACAGCCTAACTGCTAGCCCATGAACTCTCAGCCTCCTTGCAGTGAATGGATTTCTAATTCTTTTTTATTCTGCATCTCCTGAAGCTGGTTCACTTTTAAAACATTTCTTTTTCTTAGAGTGAAGGTCAAGCAATGAAACATAGCATAAAGGAGCCAATGAGGGACTTGGACCATGCTGCCATCTTCAATATTTGAAGTGATTCACCCTTCCAAAACTCCAACCTGTTGCAAATGATTGCAATGAGAAAGGTGTGCACCATATGTTCATTCATATTCGGCATGTTTTAATTGCTTCTGCCACCTGGTGGATTAAAGCTGGCACTACAGTGTACAAAATTACACCAGGAAGAATACATACACACACACTAAAGGGGAACGGTGTGTTAAAAGCCCCCTTTTTTATTTAGTTCAGAATAATAATGATGATGATGATAGGTTGCCTTTCAGGTTTGTCCCTCTCAAATCAGCTTCTAACAAGTTGAAACACAATCTATAACAACATTACAAACAATAAAATAGCAAAAATATAATCTAAAACATAAAGCAACTAAAAATAACATTACAGTAGGAGATTAAAAACAATATCAGCAGTCTAAAGTGTAGACGCAGACAGCAAAAATGACAATAGAAAGCTAGCAGAAGAAAAGCATAATATACCGTAAATGACAAGCTTTTGGGAATTTTTAAAACAAGTATTTGAGGCATGTTTAAAAGTCATCTCTGTAAAGGCTGACATGCACTAGACATGGAGAATCCTGGCAATGTTGCACCTATTTGATGTATGTCATAGGACCCCCTCGCTTCAGATTTGACCCCATGGTAAAACATCCAGCAAGCAGATTGGTTGATACAGGATATACCCAGTGCCTAGGCCAAAGTCCCTTACATCTGTAATCAAAAAAGTTGTGGCCTAATTTGAATCAAAGAACGTTGTCTTGTGTGATCATTCAGTCTCATGTCAGAGTGGTGAGTTCACAGCACCTGGGCAATGCAAATGATAAGCTGCTTCAATTTTTTTTAAAAACAAGTATTTGAGGCATGTTTAAAAATAATGTCTATAAAGGTTGTACAGTTTCATAGTCAGAGGGCTGTCTTGCGAAGTAGACATGGACAATTAACCTCTTCAGGTCAACTTCTTCAACCTTGTCTTCTTGGCAGACCTCTGATTCTCCCCTGTCCCACACCTTTGACTTAGCATCTCTCCCTCCCCTTTCCTTTGGGTAGAATCAATTGTAGAGAACCTTTGGCCCTCCAGATGTAGCTGAACTACAACTCCCATCATCCCCAGCAAGCATAACCACTGACCAGCTCCTACATCTGAACAGTACAAACCTAGGTTTGCCAGATCATCAGTGAGCAGTGCAGAAGTGGGTTCCTCCTGCTTTTTGCACATGCCCCAAATCTTCTCTCAAAGCCGTATTTTTGGAAATTGCATTTTCCAAGAAATTTGCAGACATTTCAGTTGCTATTGTTTAGGAGATTAGGTTGCTCACAGTCTTCCCACCCTTCTTTGAAGGGAGCCTAACCTGTGGAACCCAATAGCAAGTTATTAATACATTTTGTTGTATTTTTTCGTTCTATCACCCGAACTTGAATCCTGCTGTGCTTACTTGTTTTGCTGGTTCCCATTCCCAGAAGTATTCCCTCTGGGGAAGGGATGGTTGTTTTACAGGGCTGTAACAAGAACACGCATGGCAGAATAAATTTCCTAGCTCATCAGTGTCTATTTTATAGTGGCCTAAATGTGCAGTGGCTGCCATTGTGGAAGCTGCAGCACCAAGCCAAGCTGGAAAGTCTATGAAGTTTCCCTCCTGTCCTGATTCTACTTCCAGGCTTGGCCATATATCCACTTTAGCTCATTATGTCCTAAGTGTCTCTGATATAGTGCACCCAGGATGGTTGTTAGGGCTATATCTACTGCATAGATCAAGTGAGCACGTTGAACAAACAGATGGCGGTTGGATAAATCAAGGTGTTTTCTTTTTATACTTGATAGGTGAGCTGACAGTGCCATGATAGAAGGCCCGAAAATAGCAACCACTGTTTGTTCTCAAAACCGCTCAGTGTAATTTCTCTTCTGCCACACTGATAAAAGGCAAAACCCTTTCTTCATTCACTTGAGGTAAATCTATTAAAGTAGTTTTCCCATTTGCTATCAGTATCAGTCAGTCAAAGGCACCTCTTGTATTGCTCAGAATAAAGCTTGGGGTTCTTTTACAATCAAGACTCAGATTACCTCAGATTTGTCAAAAGCCAGATACTTTGATCCGAGGCATATTCAAACCAAGTTTCTATTTTTGGGGGGTGAATATTTGGCGAAGTGCTGCCTTTTAATTTTAAAAAATGCTGTATTGGGGGTGTATGCAAATTCTCTTTTTTTTAGCAGTTCTTTGGAAACTCTTTATGGATGACTGGTTAACTTGTGCCACATGATGAAGTGGCTGAGGTAATGGAGAGCTGAAAAGGAAACGTCATGAATTCGTGCATGCAAATTTCACAAAGGTTACATGGATTCCATGAAGAGCACTATAGCTAAAAAGCCCTCATTGTGTTGTTGTTTTTAGGCCCCATGGGAATAAAAATCCTATTCTTGATCAGACTCAGTTAATGACTGAAAGGGAGAAGGATGGGTGAGGAAAGTCCCTGCAAGGGCATTCTGAAGTAAAAGAGTGATAATTCAAAAGCCTGGAGGGGGTGATTATGCACCATTGACTGAAAGCAGAGCTTTTGACTGCAATACCCGATCAGGCTATGCATATAAAAATGGACAGAGTTTTGTTTCTAAAGCACAGATACAACCTTAAAGACTGATTTTCACACTCACCCAAGTAAGGATACATTCCATGTGGGGGAGGGATGTCACCCCACGGCACATACATTGTAATAGGATGATAGGAAACTGCCGTACCCTGAGTCAGACCATTGGTCCATCTACCTCAGGACTGTTAGTGGTGTCCAAACTTTTTCCAAAGAGGGCCAGATTTGATGAAGTGCAGGGCCATGAGGGCTGACCAAAGTTGTTAACCTATTTTTCGGAATGAAGTTCCTGAAGTTTTTTAAGGATTTTACCCCAGGAAATAAACTGCCACAGAGGCCGGATTAAACTGACTGGCAGGCCAGATTAGGCCCCCAAAACGGACTTTGGACATGCCTGGAACAGTTCTCCAGGGATTCAGACAGGAGTCGCCCCCAAGTCTACCTGGAGACTCCAAGAATTGGACCTGTGACCTTCTGCAAGCAAAGCAGATGTTCTACTGCTGAGACATGGGCCTTCGCCACTGCAGTGTTTGGCATTAAAAGGTAAAGGTAAAGGGACCCCTGACCATTAGGTCTAGTCGTGACCGACTCTGGGGTTGCGGTGCTCATCTCGCTTTATTGGCTGAGGGAGCCGGTGTACAGCTTCCGGGTCATGTGGCCAGCATAACTAAGCCACTTCTGGCGAACCAGAGCAGTGCACGGAAACGCCGTTTACCTTCCTGCTTATCTACTTGCACTTTGACGTGCTTTCGAACTGCTAGGTTGGCAGGAGCTGGGACCAAGCAATGGGAGCTCACTCCATCGCAGGGATTCGAACCGCCGACCTTCTGATCGGCAAGTCCTAGGCTCTGTGGTTTAACCCACAGCGCCACCTGCTTCCCTTAGTGTTTGGCATAGGGAAGTGTAATTAGTGGCACAGATACCCATGCACAGTCCATTGGTATGAAGATGGCTTATCCACTTTCGTTGTACCATTCTGGTGGTAGGGGCAGCTGCCTTGCCCTTCTCAGCCACGTGAGTGTGTGAACTGACCCCGATGCTAGCATATTTCTAGATCTAAGCCATGACTAACAAGCATCTTTTCGAGTTGCCATTGTGGACAGTCCACGGTACAATCTGAATTTACAGCAATGTTAGCTTGGATAGGATAGGAAAGGAACTGGTACAGTATTAAATCTTTTGCTTTGTTATATCATTTTGCCACAAGCAACTACTGCTAACTTTTATGTAAGGGTCAGATGGAAAGCAGACAAACGCCATCTGCTTGGGAAAATTTGTGTGCCTTGTGATGTTTCTTCCATCTGCAAAACAAAGAAATAAGCTTTCCCCTAGAATGTATTCCCTATATAAAATGAAATTCTTCCTATATGAGATAATATAGATTGCAAGCTTAAATTTAAACACTTTCCCTTTCAACATAATAAACAAAAAGCAAAGAACAGGAAGAAGCAGGCGTGTAGCTTTATAGCCTGCAAAACTGATTTCCTCCTAAAGGTTTTTCTTTAGGTGGACAATATGACATTTTGTCATCCTCCAGGAAAAAGAGCAAGAAAACTATTCATAACAGGTTATATTTGGCTATGTGATGAAATGGGATCAAGCATCATTAAATCAGGCAATCCTCTATTTGCGAAATTTGGTTTCTTAATATAGCACCACATCAGGGAGGAAGCTACTAGATATGACTGTCACACCTGGGACTCAGCAAGGAAAAAGCATTTTATATGTGTTGTATATGCATTATAACACTGTGACACCAAGTGGCGCTGTGGAGTTCTGTCTTTGCCAACCCGATTTCTCAAAGAAAGTTTACGTGTTTAACTGAAACACTTCTTTGATGTGTCTAGATCCAGCCCTGGATTTAGAAATGCAAATATAACTATCTCATCTATAATGCTTTAAGGCAACCCTCTATTTAGAAAGATGATGGGGCAGCAACACCTTCAGTTTTTGGGAGGGAGGCTTCGACAACCTCTTTCAAGTGTCTTTAAAGTTTTGTGACTGCAGTGGAAGAGGTGGCAACATTAGTAGAAGACTGATTTTCCCCCTGAACAGAAAGCTTGTGAATGCCAGCCAGAGACTGAAAGAGAAGGTACAGTCATTGATCAGCACTTTGACAGTATTAATAATGCTGACAGGCTAGCATGTATACATTTGCTTAACTGAAAGCCTACTTTATCAAGGATAGAAATCCGAGTGTTGCTATTTATATTAAAGAAAGCATGTAAGTTTATTCCAGAATCCAGAAGACCAGAAATCTTTAAAAAGCAACAAATAAATTGCCATGCCAGGAAACTGGGCAATCATTCCAGTCAAAGACATTAAGCAGAAACTTCAGGATGAAGGTGAAATAAAAGGCAACGCTAAGTCCCAGTTTCAGAATTATGGAAAGAACTTCAAAGCCGAGCAATTAAAAAGAGCAGAATACAGTGAAAATAAAAACTCAAGCTTGGATTTCAGGAGATGTGGCTTTGGATTCCACCTCAGCTGCCACTGAAGTGTCATTAAGCAAGGATAAATATGTCTACTATTGTCTGGGCAGGCTTCCTCTTATCACGGTCAGGAGTCATAGCACTGGTTGGCCAACAAAAATGAAAGTTAACTGCTGCCATGGTAACCATAGCCTTTTCCCATTGAAACCTCGCACCACCCACATAGATCTGGTGTTTTGATCTGAAGTAGGAGGAGATTGAGGGAACCTTAATGTAACTCCATTGTCTTGGACAGATCACTTCTGCAGGGATGAAAGATCCACCTGCAGAGACTGAGGAATCTAGATGGATGGCTTCTCTACTTGGTGTTCCTGTTGAAGTTCGGACCAATCCTTTGGAATGGGGAGATAGCATGTATTCTCCTACTTAGAAGAGCTCAGGAAGCTTCATGGTTAACCAAGGAACTGGGAACAAATGAAGAGAGATGGTTAGAGCAATAGCAGCAGAAAACGCACCATGAATTCAGCTCAATGCGGTTAACTTTTAGGATCTGCTTGAGGAATGCTTGACAAACTTGGTCTTTGTGAATTCCAGAACAACCAAACTGATCCACACCAGGAAGACCAGTTGTCCTTTGGATTTTGCAGTGTGGTTATCAACTCAAAAAAATATGAAAATGTGTGCAATAAAAAATGCACATTTTAGGATAAAATAAGTTTAGAAATCCATATTGCAAGAGAAGATATTTCCAAAAATGCATGCGCAAATATGAACGTTCATGTAGATTTTTAAAAAATCAAAAAATCAAATTAATGCAGAAACAGGACAGGGCAAATTTATGAATGTGCATATGGAAAACAGCCGCAAGCCATGGCAGTGGGTGGTACTCAGTTTGTTAATAAATTCCTTTCAGCACATATTGTACATTTTCCTTTGATCTCAAATAACTGGGCAAAAAAGGGGTGGGGTTGAAGAAGCAGGGGAAGAGACGAACAACAATTTTTAAAAATCACAATTATAAAGAAAATCCAGGATCAGATAACAATGCTGTAAATGCAGAATGATGTAAAATAAAACAGTTAATCATTAGAAATAGCAAATGCACATAAATGATGTGCTAATTGCATTGATGAAAGACAATAATTGTACAAAATGGTTGTAAAGTCACATTATTAATAGTATCATTAGAGCATAATGAGTATTATATGGTGGTTGATTAATAGCCAGCAAAAAGAAGAAAAAAGAATCTATTTTAATTTAAATCTTTATCCTATCAGTTATTTTGTAGTTCTTATTTGTATTGGTGAATTGCAAAGTATCATTCAGAATTAAATAGATGCTATTTAATTTGGGATTTTTTGTTATCACTATGAATTTTAAATTGCTATTGCCTCTTCTTTCTTTCGGCTTGGCTCAAACACTAATTTAAGACTAGTCTAGTCTTGGAACCATTGGGAATCCTTCCAATGCCTTCATCCTAGGACTGATGGGAACTTGTCAGAAACAGGGCAGAAATATAAACATGGTTCCCTTTTTTTGGTGTGTGAGTTTGCAGTCTGTGGTCCATACAGCAGCATTTTTAATGGCAATGCACCTCAAATATAGAGGTGTTTCCCCATCCATACTAGTGGGCAGTGCTTGGTGAGACTCCGATGTCACTAGTCTGTCCAATCAGCTCCACCCATTGAAACCAGTCCCATTTGTTTCCAGCCAAGAAGGAACTTGGCAGAGGTGGAGTTGGAAACATCACAGCAGCAAAAGAGGGGAATTCCTCAATGTGTGGTGGGAACACACAGGAAGGGAAGAACAGGTTGCACAAAATAATTGGGAGCTGGGGGAGGAATCCAGAGACCCTTAGGACAAGACGAAAAGCCCTGCACTCTCCTGTCCCCACTCACCTTCCAAATGGGATAATGTTCTTCAAGCCTCCGGTGTTTCTCACTGAGGTGACATAGCTGCAAATTTGAGAAGCAGCAAGGAAAAAGATGTACACCCAGATACATACATAAACCTCATTTGGTTAACATTTACTGGAAAGCAGGGTGTGTGATGCTCACACCAGCCAGACCTGTTCACATGCTTCTCTCTCCAGACCAACCTCAGCCTCACTGCCTGTTGCCCCCACCCCATGCAGCTCATCAAAGAAGAGAGCCCACCAGGGGCAAAGTTACAGCTTACCAAGAGGGTGAGAGAAGAGGCAGGACTGCTGCTCAGTCAAATACATCAGCCTGGTTAAAACAAAGCAGAGCCAGCCTGCAAGGTAATTTTTTTTATTACAGCTATTTTGAATTAGTTCAGATCAGTAGCAGGGGGTGGGGTTTAAAATAAAAGAGGAAAACCTACATCCTTCCTCTGGTCAGAAACAAAGCAGGCATAGGGTGTGGTACAATCACACAAATGTTACCAGAAACCCCTACACACACACACACACGGTGCTCAAGCAGTTTCACCGCCAAGAAACATGAGGTTTTGCCTGGATATACTTCTCCTATATGGACTTCCTCAGATTAGGAAAATCGTATTTTACTGCTCAAAAACTGTGGGCTGCCCATTGGATAGAGATGTGTGTGTGTCATATAAACCATGGCAATGAAAGGGGAATACAAACAAGTACAGATTAAACTCCAGTGGGGACAAGCCTAGAGGAAGAACAGGGATCTCTGTGCACTTATTATGCTTATTATTATCTGAATCACAGCAGCACGTCTGATCTCGCCATTGGGGAGGAAACATAGCAAAAAGACAACTCTGCCCAAACAAGTTTGCAATCCAAATATAAAGCAAGAGACAATTGGTGGTAGGAATCCACAGTGATAGGAATGGGCAGGAAGAGGCAAGGAATTGGCACAACACCTTCAGCTCCAGCTCCTTACTTGTTGCTTAGCAGAGGTAAGCTGGCACCAAGAGCCTCCTCATGCAATGCTTTTCATAAGGCAACAGAAAATTACTGCCTGCCCTGAAGGACCATGGAGATGAAAAGGAATTGTGACTAACAGTGTGAGTCTCACCTAAAGGCCCATGGAATTATTCCTCAGGGAAAGAAGTTCCAATGTGCTGACTACAATGTGCTTTCAATTAAAAGGAGTGAGGGTTGGGTTGGGTTGGGTGTGTCCTTCCAGATCTAAAAAGAACTAGGATCCTCAGTTTTTCTGTCCTATAACAATATTATGAAGACTGAGCCTGCCCAAAGAATCCTCAATTATTAGGCAGAAATCAGGAAGGCACTGAAGCTTGTTGTCTCCCTAGAACTATAGTAAGCAGCTACAGAGCTACAGTCTAAAACCCATCCACCTTTTGTCTCTTCAATCTGTGGGTGGGATGAAAGAAACAAGAAAGGGCAGAAAGGAACCCAACCATAAGAGCTACAACAAAGGTTACTACCAACTACTGCAGATGATCAGAAATAAGTAGCGCTAAAATGGTAATCCTTGTTTCCACACTTACTTCCATAAAATATGGTGGTTATGCCAATTTCAGGTATCAACATTTCCTTTAGTTGTGAATTTTCATCTGGCAAGCCTATCGGTACCAGATGCTGCAGAGAGCAGTTCTCCAGAGTTGGATCTCTAATGCAGCAGGGTAGGAGAACCTTCTCATACTGTTGCAAGAATTATTGAAGAAGCATATGTCAGGGGTCAGCTACCGGCTGACCTTTCACTAAATCTCAGCCCCCGAGTATCTCAAATGCAAAAAGAGAAGTGAGCAACTTGTGTGGCAAAATATCAGGAGCTAACAGGGCTAGAACTGATATGCTTCTGTTTTCTGCATTGCTGCTCAGTGTGGTATATTTTACTGGAAATCTTATTGGAGATTAAGTATTCTCACCTCTGAACTGACCCCACCCATCCAAGTTAGTCATTGTGCCCTCCTGGGCATAAAGCGTATGAAAAACTCCCTATTCAGAGTGAGGCCTTATTTTAACAACAAATACCTCCTGGCTCTTATGTATTCTTGCCTCAGGTTCCTAGCTTTGTCCTCCAACCAGATTTCCTGGCTCAATTCCTGATTCTTCCTGGCTCCTGGCTCACCTCTGACAGGTAACATCTGCCTTCAGCTCATCTCTCACCAGTGGGACTTGGCAGCTGATTACTGGAGTTTCAACCTGTTGTCCCAACCTTGTGAGTGTCCTGCTAGTGGTTGGTTGGTCATTAATATCCTGCCCTTATTTTGATGAAAACAGTTATCATAATTCAACAGCAAACTGAAAGATGCCCTTTCCTTCTAATTGTTGACATTCTTCAGTGACTGCACCAGGAGATGCCAGATGGAAGGGTTCTGTTGGTCCCTCCCTCTGATGCTTCAACTGATGCTCTCTGTGCAAGCAGTAGGGATGACATATGGCCATCTGTCCTGGACTCCTCGCTCTGCAAATTGCACTTGATATTTTGCAGTGGCCATAGCTGGGACAGGATGATAAATGGAGGATGGCCCTGGTCCCCCCCCCCCCACTGCTTCCAGTTGATAGATGGGGCTGGTGTTGATGACATAGAGATGAAGTGAGTAAATATCCCCGGGGTGCTTAGTGACCATCCTAAACTAGCTCATAGGATTCAATATGCCCTAATAGTATATGAAGCTTATGAGATGGAAGGGCAGGTTGTTAGAAAATATTTGAAAGTCCTGATGTTGAAGGAATATGCACGAGAGCCATTCAATATGAATGTGGAACTCTCTGAGCCTTTACAGGCGACCCTGGGTAATAACCAATAAAAGGGTTACTAAACAAGAGGTGTGTGCGGGTGTTGTTCTCTCCCTCTTACAATTTCATGCTATAAAAAGGGAAGTTATAATTGTGCTCATCTGGCAGATGCATAAACTGAGATAGAATTCAAAAAATTATCTTGCAGAGAAGAAGTTTTAAGCCTGCTTGTGCTTTATTCATTTCCCCAGCAGTTAAATATTTACTGCTACTGGACAATGCAAAATGTTTTCAAAAGTAAGGAATATTTTGAGACTTGAAATATCAGTGTCAGTGCAGTGTGTGTGTGTGTGTGTGTGTGTGTGTGTGCAAGAGAGAGGGTGAGGGGGGGGAGAGAGAGAGGACTTAGACTTAAATGTACTGGCAATTCAACAACAAAATCCTTTGCATTTCCCTGAAAAGCCCGACTATTATCATCATCGTTTTTATTTCATTACTCTGCCCCTTGTTACTTGTGATCAATTCAAATAACTTTAAGTCTGGAGAAATGAGCGTGAAACCAAAAGAGGGGATGAGCTGTCCTGTTTTGTCTTTTGGCAGTGCGAGATAAAAGATAACCAGCTGTCCTATCACTGGGGAGTTGTTACTAATTTATCATTGGATGTGGTTGAAATGCTTAGAAATATTTGGCTATGTTTTTAATCAGCTTGCATTTTAGACCTTTAAAGTACAAATATGGATTTCAAACATGTCAAGGGAACAAATTAACTCCGAAAAATGGCCATTCTTTCCAAGGTTGCACCTGCCATGAAATTGCTCCAAGTTTGCATTTCCCCCTCCGGTCTCCAGCGTGTCATTATGGCAGATTGATCTCCGTCCTCTCCCTAGCAGCTCCCCATTAGATGGTTTTTATATGGAAATTAATAGAAGGCTGAAAACATTGCTTTTTCAGCTGCAATAGCAGAAGTCACTTTTGATTAAGCATTTCAAATCCAGCAGGCTGGAGTGATCTCTTAGCTTTATTTTGCTATTGTATTATCACTAGTGTCAAGTTTTGTTTCTGGAGCCATTTCTTTGGCAGGGCTGCTCTATCTGTCCCTAATGGGAATTTCACTCATACCTGCCTATGTTTGTTTTTCTATAGGACTTGCTCTCATTTTGACAGAGGCCAGCCACCTGGTTTTCTGTAGAAAAGTCAAGAGAAAACTGATGTATTCAGTGCTTCCTAATGGCGATTTTGACCTATGCTTTATTTTGTGAAGTGCTGCTGGTTATTCCATGTTTTCCTTAGTTTATATGAAGGTACAAAATTGAGGTTGCAAGTATAGGACTATAAAAAGGTGATTCTGTTAAAGGCATCAGGTCTCAGACCTAAACACCAACACACACACACACACACACACACACACACACACACACACTAACATACCATATTGGCCTGAATATAAGTCTCACTTTCCCCCCCAAATTCCGACTTTGAAAAGTTAAAGTGCGGCTTATATTCTTGACGTTATGGTATACAGCTAGGAGTGTGGCAAAGCAGCACCCGCCCCACACAAAGTGCCCCGTCCTCTCCCCCAAGGCTGGGAAGGGAGAGAGCGAGGAAGATGAAAGGCCGCTGGCAACACAGCGCAGCTCCCCTCCCCCCCCCCAGTATGCAGCCAGGAGCAGCGAGGAAGGGAGCGGCTTATATTCAGGTATCCCCCCCTCCCCCGATTTTAAATGTGCGGTTTATATTCAGGTGCGGCTTATATTGAATTAATGGTATTTCTTGCAGAATCTGGGAGAGTGCAATGGTATATATAAAGATAGGGCTGAGCACCTGACTGTCAACCTCTAAATCTTGGTTGCAGCAATGGCAGTATGTACCAGTACTATATATTACATATGCATGTGGTCTGGATCATACACATATGCTGATCTGCCCAATTGCATTTCCAGTCACAATCATCTTTTGATTCACATGTGCCCATGGTCATCTAAAAATGCTCCCAAGTGAAGTAAAAGCACATGCTTATACATCTACATGGGATTGTTGCTGTTGTTATAATCTCAGTAGATTTCAGCCCCCAGCATACTCCCAACGATTTCATAGGAGCACACTGCCTTTCAGAAGTCTTTGCCCTTGAGATGACAATCTGTGCCATTCCCACACTTCATAATACTTACCAGAGATGGTGTGTGTGTGTGTGTGTGTGTGTGTGTGTGTGTGTGTGTGTGTGTAGAATGTCTCATTCAGGCTTAGTGGTATAGGCAGCCTTCAACATTTCTCTTCCTGTATATATCTGGAAATCATGAGATGCACAATGGAGCATTGGTGATTGCCTTTACAGTGAAACATATTTGAGCTCCCCATAGTTGTGCCTGTTGGAATAATCCGTTCCACCTTAAGAACAGACGTGTGGAATTGTTGTATGTCACATGTCTGTTTACACTCCAGCACAGCTTGCTGGGAACTTCCATTTGTGTATAGCTTTTGCTTATGCTGTCTTGCTTTGGACACGAAGGAGATCAGACATGTTTCCTTTTGTCCTGATGTGTGCCGAATAAACTGCTTGTCAATATGCTCACACAACTTCTCCTGCCACTTCTGTTGTGTAGCGTTTACTCTGCTGAGTAGCGTGCCCCAGCTTCTGAAGCTCGGGTCGCAGATGCTGTACCAAGGACTGGAGATCGCCTGGCACACCGGCCGGTGGGCTGGAGCCAGCTGGGGGTCTGCCAATTGCCCCCGTTTCCTGGGTTGCATGCCAACAGTGCCCATGTTGTGTCCCATTCCCCTGTAGTTTGTATATTATACTGTAATTCTTCACACCCATTTGGAAGGGCTGTGGCTCAGTGGTAGGGCCTTAAGAACATCATAATATAAGAAGAGCCTCCTGGATCAGGGAAATTGAAGGTGGAGGCATATAGCCTTCTCCTTCAACCATTTTTCTAATCATATTTTAAAGCCATCTAGGTTGGTAGCCATCACTGCCCCTGAGGAGAGCAAGTGCCATAGTTTAACTATGCACCTTGCATGCAAAGCTCCCAGATTCAGTTCCCACTGAAATGGGGTGGAAATGTCCCTGGTCAAAAACCCTGGAGAGCCAATCAGTCTAGGACTGATCAATAGTCTGACTCACTGAAAAGGAAATTGCTTTGTACTTAGCATACCTTATTGTGCTTCATGATCCCAGGATCACCCTGGATTGAAGTTCCCCCAAACATGCTGGGGGACATGTTTAGTTTTAGTCTTAGTTACTTCATATTCTCTCTTTCTCTGTGCAGAGACAAACTGCACTCCACAAGTCAACTGCGCATGGTGCTCCCACTGCCAACAAAGCAGTGGAAATGCCCACCGGGAATTATATCTTGCCGCAGTAGGCAATAGTAGAGAACCATACATTTTCAAATTAAACAAGAAGATTATTTTAAAATATTGAGCTTTTAAATATAATAATGTATTCTAATACAAAGATAAATCACAACCATTCAGTTTCCCCATTAGCATTAATATTTGATGTCACATCGAATACTTATCCTCTCTCTCACTGCAATCATCTTGCTTCCTACCTGCCTAATTTCATTGAATTTCTGCATGTCAGCTGAAAAGCAGCAGAAGTACAAAGTAGCTTTTCTGCATGGAGTCCATATTAAAGAAGAGACTCAATATTAATCAAAGCTGTGATAGAACTGAGAGGGTAAGATAACTATAAAATGCATGGCCAGTCACAGGACTGAAGGATTATATTCTGGCTACT
Organism: Podarcis gaigeae; assembly: GCF_964106915.1. Lineage (NCBI taxonomy): Eukaryota > Metazoa > Chordata > Lepidosauria > Squamata > Lacertidae > Podarcis > Podarcis gaigeae. Next base: position 37,899,585 of record NC_139682.1, on the reverse strand, counting down.
TTATCAATGAGCTAGTTTTTCTTAGAGATGATGAACAGGGCAGTTTGGAAAACAGGAGAAGTTTCTTTTAAGCTGATTCCACAGTTAATCAAGTTGTAATTGAGAACAATGAACTTTTCTACCATCTTGGCTGGAATGAGGAAGGTGCTGTGGCAAATGTAAATGGCATCATTTAAACTACTTTTTCTGGAGAAAGCAGGACAAAGGTTGGCCAAAGCTAGGATCTATGAAACAAGAATCCCACAGTGCCCCCAGATACCACAAGGAAGATGCAAGATACAATGGGTGACAGGGTTTATGGGCCACAGTTTGTTTTCACTGGCATTGTGCTTAACTGTTTAACTGCCAGCTTCACTGTCACTCAGTGTAAATATACTTGCTTCCCCAAGTGATAGCTAGTAGATATCATCATACACATTTTTGTTAGGGTGATCCCATCCCGTCTTCAAGCATCAGATCAAGAACAGAACTTGTCATTGCTCTTCATCACAACACACCAATTTTCACAATGGACCAAAGTTCTGAATAATTTGGAATTCACCTAGTTTGCCCTAAATCTAATCGGCTATGTAAATTGTAACGTCATCCAAATCACCATGTGATACGTGATTGGCTGATTGAGAACCAGTGAGATGTAGTGGCTAGAATGTTGGGCTATCTCCCAAGATGCCACCATTCAGATCCTTATTCAGCTATGAAGCTCATTGAGTGCTCTTGGGCCCATCATGATTTCTCAGCTTAATCTAACACACAGGATTGTTAAGAAGATGAAATGGGGAGCAGGGAATAGACATCACTTTGAGCTCCTTAGAGGAAAGGGGGGATATAAATGGCAATGGCAATAATGATGATAAGCAGCTGGAAAAATCAATGGCACTGAATATAATCATAAAAGAAGATGGGGTCAAAAAAAATTCTGATCTCTTTCCACCTCTCTCCCTCTTTCTCTTTCTTTCATTCACACAACAACAACAACAACAACAACAACAACAACAACAACAACAACAGTACTATTTTGTGCCTGAAAATGGGATATGTGGAATAGTTGGCACAACCTTAGTGAGAAGATTAATGACATTTTCTTTTAGTGACAGAATTGGATCAAGAAGGTGTGATATTCTAGTGCAGTGGTAGCCAACTTGGTCCCCTCCCAATGTGGTGGACTACAACACGTAACATCCATCATAACTCACCCCAGTGATCAAGGCTAATGGGCTCTTTGGTCTAAAACAGGCTTCCTCAACCTCGGCCCTCCAGATGTTTTGAGACTGCAATTCCCAGCATCCCTGACCACTGGTCCTGCTAGCTAGGGATCATGGGAGTTGTAGGCCAAAAACATCTGGAGGGCCAAGGTTCAGGAAGCCTGGTCTAAAACATCTGGAGGCCACCACATTGGCTAACCCTGCTGTAGTGACACAAAGCAGTATGAAGACACGCCATACTGATATGTGATGTAAAGGGTATATTAAGCCAGGAACATTCAGTTCAGTTCAGTGCCAAGATGCTTGCCAGATAGAGCTGAATAATTTGAGATGCATTCTGGAAAGTGTAGTAGCAACCATTGTTGAGAAGGCATGCCTGACTGATGTAGTTACACACACACACACACACACACACACACACGCACACACACAAATTATGTTAAGCCATTATTTGGAGAAGTCATAAAATTACTATTTGAATATCCATCCATCAACCAGGCAGCTGCAAAAGCCAACCTATACATCATGGAGAGGTTGCAATTATGGTGACTGGATGTGCAGATATCTGAATTTCATAATATCTCTATAGGGATTGGCTCCAGAGGGTGAAAGGGCAATTTGGGAATGGCTTTTTGAACATTTTGGCAAGACATTAGCCTGGCTAAATATCTGGTTGGTGTTTTTCTCTGCCTGACAAAGAGAGGAAAATGACAACAGTGATGTTTAATGATTTGGGAAGGAACAATACAAGAAACAGACAGGAAAGGAACCTGGCAAATCTGGTCTGAAGGCAGTCAACTGCCACCTGCTATTATGCTGTAAATGAAAACAGGAAGACAATAATAACAAAGCACTGGATGGATGCAGAGAAAATAGAGCATAATTGTCAGGGGAGCACATGGCTGGGAAAATGAACACACAATGAGAAGAGAAGAGATTCCCAGATTGTCACATAGCTCAAAAGCAGAAGCAAACAGCCTCATGATGGTCACTGATTTTATTACTGTGGTCTTTTTCACAGATCCACAAAAGTAGCATTCTCCATTCACGGGTGTAGCTAAGAATATAATCCCAATACTCTGAAATATGTGGAATTCATTGTAGAATTTTCTGCAGGTGCAATCCTTCACCTACCTCTAAGCAGAAAAACTGTGAAAATAATATGGCAGTAATGATTTAAGGGAGAGGAAACATAAGATTATTTTTTGAAAAAAACCTCTTACAGCACAATCTGTTTTCTCAAAGGTACAGTAAATCCTACTGCTCAGTGGGACTTACTCCCAGCTATGTGCGTAAATAGGGACACGGGTGGCGCTGTGGTCTAAATCACTGAACCTCTTGGACCTGCTGATCAGAAGGTTGGCGGTTCAGATCCCCACAGCAGGGTGAGCTCCCGTTGCTCAATCCCAGCTCCTGCCAACGTAGCAGTTCGAAAGCGTGCCAAAAAGTGCATGTAGATGAATAGGTACCGCTCCGGCGGGAAGGTAAACACTGTTTCCATGCGTTGCTCTGGTTTCATTGTTCCATTGCATCAGAAGCAGCTTAGTCTTGCTGGCCACATGACCCGGAAGCACTGTCTGTGGACAAACACCAACTCTCTCAGCCTGTAAAGCAAGATGAGCGCCGCAACCCCAGAGTCGTCTGTGACTGGACTTAACAGTCAGGAATCCTTTACCTTTACCTTTTTATGTGTGTAATAGCCTTGCAATTTCAAAGACTGAATTCTAAGTATGTGGTAATAGCAAAGCCTCTTTGAGACTGGTATAGACTTTCATATCATTAAGATTTGTTGGAACCCTTTAGGAGAAATTCATCATAATGAACCAGAGAAAGACTGTTTTGGAGACCTAATGACAACAATATCTGAAGAGCTATTTTTGAGTGGGAAAAAGGAGAATATGAGATGTCTGGGAGGGACGATTGAGGAAAATACCATCTAGCAAAATAAGAAAATTCTGGACATTAATACAGCTAGAAGTTATTCTGGAGTGCACACTTTGCATATTTTGAACAACTGTTAAATACATAATTGGCAGACAAAAAGTTGGAAGACCCTCTTTTTTATTTTATTTCACCTCTCTTTTTATCTTGTGACTTTTAATTATTGCTAGTTTTCTGTAAATTCTATCTATATGTATGTTTTATTTTTTTGAAGCCTACTATATTTGATTAATACATGCAGATACCTGCAGGAAGGTGATGGATGGAAGACAAAGGTTCCTGAATGAGAAACAGGATAGAAAGGATCCCTCTGGGAGGGAGGCTGGGGGAAGAGGAGGAACTTCCCAAGTGAGATGAAGGGGGTTCACTCGTCTGTGTGTAGAATAAGGGTTAAGATATAATTGTGATAAACAGCTTCATGTCTCTTCTCTTCTTGCTGGTCTCTTTCTTATCTCTCTTTAGATTACTTTGACATTTATTGCAAGTTGTGTTGAAAACTTTCAATAAAAATGATTATTTAAAAAGAGACTGGTAAGATTTTTAGCAAAATGATTCGAACGAGGATGTACAATGCTGATTCGATGATCAGAAACCAAGTTAAGGTTGGACATATTTGGGGTTCAGAACTGATAAAATTAGCTTATTAAATAGAATCGTAGAATTGTAGAGTTGGAAGGGATCCTGAGGGTCATCTAGTCCTACCCCTTGCAATGCAGGAATCCAACTAAAGCATCCATGACAGGACCACCCCACCTCTGCTTAAAAACCTCCAATGAAGGAGAGACCACAACCTCCCCTGGGAGTCCATTCCACTATCAAACAGCTCTTAATATAAGAAAGTCCTTCCTGGTGTTTAGTCGGAATCTCCTTTCTTGTAACTTTAATCCATTGGATTGAATCCTTTTAAAAAAAATAATATTTATTAAGTTTTGTTTGACAATAAATATATATGAAAACATATCAGTTTCAGATATCATCATTTCATAAACATCCTTGGACTTCCTCACGCCTCTTGTTACTACTTTCTAAATTCATAAATTTTACCAGCAAATTATTAACCTAATTTAGTTTATCTAATATTCAAATCTCAAATTTAATCTTTTAAATTTCTTTTGTCAAAGGTTAACTATGAAATACCAATTATCCACAATTTGTCTTATTTTTCAATTACATTAACTTTTATACATAAAGATTATTAATTTGTTAGAGCCATGATGTTACAGATCCTACATTTTCCTTAACATTCATACAATTTACAATGCTTTTGCAGATAGTCTTTGAACTTCTTCCAGTTCTCCTCCTCCAATTCTTCTCCCTGGTTTCGGATTCTGCCAGTCATCTCATCCAGTTCCATATAGTCCATCAGTTGCATCTGCCATTCTTCCAGTGTGGGTAAATCTTGAGTTTTCCAGCCTTTAGCAATGAGTATCCTTGCTGCTGTTGTGGCATACATAAAAAAGGTTCGATCCTTCTTTTGCACACTCTGGCCGACAATGCCAAGGAGGAAGGCCTCTGGCTTCTTAAGAAAAGTATACTTAAATACCTTTTTCAGCTCATTATATATCATTTCCCAGAAAGCCTTCACTCTAGGGCACATCCACCAAAGGTGAAAGAATGTTCCTTCAGCCTCTTTACACTTCCAACATTTATTATCAGGCAAATGATATATCTTTGCAAGCTTGACTGGGGTCATGTACCACCTGTATATCATTTTCATAATGTTTTCTTTCAGGGTATTACATGCCGTAAATTTCATACCGGTGGTCCATAACTTTTCCCAGTCAGCAAACATGATGTTGTACCCTATGTCCTGTGCCCATTTTATCATAGCTGATTTGACCGTTTCATCCTGTGTATTCCATTTTAGCAGCAAGTTATACATTCTTGAGAGTGTCTTAGAGCTGGGTTCTAACAGTTCTGTTTCTAACTTTGATTTTTCCACCTGGAATCCTAATTTTTTATCTAACTTAAAGACTTCTTTAATCTGAGCATAATGTAACCAATCTCGCACTTTCTCCTTTAGTTTCTCCATACTCTGCAATCTCCAGTTGTCGCCATCTTTTTCTATTATTTCCCAATATCTCGGCCATTTGGCCTCCATATTGAGTCTTTTCGGGGCCTTAGCCTCCATTGGTGATAGCCACCTTGGGGTCTTATTTTCCAATAAGTCCTTATATTTTGACCAGACATTAAACACTGCTTTTCTAACAACATGGTTCTTGAAAGCCTTATGTATTTTAACCTTGTCATACCACAGATATGCATGCCAACCAAACACATTATTGAATCCTTCCAAATCTAAAACATCAGTGTTTTCAAGAAGTAGCCAATCTTTCAACCAGCAGAAGGCTGCTGATTCATAATACAACTTTAAGTCTGGCAGGGCAAAGCCCCCTCTTTCTTTAGCATCAGTTAGTATCTTAAACTTAATTCTGGGCTTTTTGCCCTGCCAGACAAATTTAGAAATATCTCGTTGCCACCTCCCAAAACACTCCATTTTGTCCACTATTTGCAAGGTTTGAAACAAAAACAACATCTTTGGCAATACATTCATTTTGACCGCAGCAATTCGTCCTGACAAGGAAAGTTTCAATCTTGACCAGACATCTAGGTCTTTTTTAATTTCAGACCAACATTTTTCATAATTATCTTTAAATAAATTTCTGTTCTTCGCTGTTATATTTACCCCTAGATATTTTACTTTTTTAACCACATTTAGTTCTGTCTCTTTTTGAAACCTTTCTGACTCTAAAGAAGTCAAATTTTCCCCCAAAACCTTAGTTTTTTGTTTATTAAGTTTAAATTCTGCCACTCGACCAAATTCCTGAATCAGTTGCAATACCCTTTTAGTGCTAGGCTCTGGCTCCTGTAGGGTCAAAAGTAGGTCATCTGCAAATGCTTTCAGTTTGTATTGTTTCGCTCCGACCTGAATACCTTCCACCAACCGGTCTCCTCTAATCATATTCAGGAGCACTTCCAGGACCAATATAAATAACAAAGGGGATATAGGGCAACCTTGTCTTGTTCCTTTCTCAATTCTGAACTCTTCTGTCACCACATTATTAACTATCAATTTTGCTTTTTGCTCTGAATAAATTGCCTCTATCCCATTGTAAAACCCCCGCCCCACTCCCATTCCTTCCAAATTTTTCTTCATAAATTTCCAAGAGATATTGTCAAAGGCCTTCTCCGCATCTATGAAAATTAACACAGCTTTTGTATTTATATTTGTTTGCAAAAGTTCCAAAATATCAATAATGTTCCTTGTGTTAGCAAACAAATGTCTACCTGGGAGGAAGCCTGCTTGGTCCTTATGAATTACTTCATTAAGAACTTTTTTAAATCTTCTTGCTAAAATATCTGCAAATATTTTGTAATCCACATTTAAAAGGGGGATGGGGCGGTAGTTTGTAAGTTGCGTCTTTTCAGATTCCAATTTGGGTATCAATGTGATGAAAGCTTCTTTCCATGACTCCGGTGCCTTCTTCCCTTCCATAATTTCATTGCAGACCTCCATTAATGGATGCATAAGATAGTCTTTCAATGTCTTATAGTATTTGGAGGTAAGCCCATCTGGCCCTGGAGACTTGCCCAATTGCATGTTCTGAATGGCCTCCTCAATTTCTAGTTGTGTTATTTTATAATTCAGGATTGTTCTGTTCTTAAGAGACAACTTTGGTAAACCATACTTCTGTAAGAACTGATCTATCTCTGGTTCATTTTGTGGCCCTTGTGTGTAGAGTTGTTTGAAGAATCCATTGGATTGAATCCTACCCTCCGAAGCAGGAGAAAACATTTAAAAGGCTGTCATCTTCCATGTGACAGCCTTTTAAATGTTTGAAGATGGCTATCATATTTCCTCTCAGTCTTCTCTTTCCCAGGCTAAACATTACCCAGCTCCCTCAACCATTCCTCATAAACCTGGTTTCCAGACCATCTTGGTTGCCCGTCTCTGCACATGTTCCAGCTTGTCAATAGCCTTCTTAAATCATAGTACCCAGAATAGTAGTGGTAGTAGATGATTAATTAAATTTCCAGGACTCAAGACATGGCTTCTCCTTTCTCTTTTGGCTCATTCTTTAAACCACGTCTTTAAAACGCATCTTGCAAATCCACTCTTCATTTGTACATATAAATGGTCCCAGACTAGCACCAAGGAAAGTGCTGTAGGTGGAAACATCTATTAACTAATAACCATATTATTCAGCATTCAATACTCAAATCAATGAAATAATTTCATTCATATATATATATAGTATTGATATGTTCCTGCATTTCCCAACCCCTTTAGTTCATTTGTCGAAACTAAATGGGCATAGAACTGCTATTCATTTAGAGCAGTTCAGTTAAAATTATTTTAAAATGATCTTATACTATAAACATATCTCATAAAATTAATGCTGCCTAGGCACTTTATGACCTTCATCTCTTCACAAGCCATTGATTAGCCAGATGCCAGCAATAGTATATTCTCTTTATTGCATTTTGGGTTTATTGTAGAGGCACCATTATCAATTCAGTTGCAAGTGCCTGGCTATGCCTGTTTCTTCTTCACTGTTGTTCCTTACGTGTGTCTTGTTAATTCTGCAATTGATCCCCCTATAGATGTTTCATGGGGCCTCATAGTAATAACCTTAAAATATATGCTCATGTTCTCTGGGAATACATTTTTCTTTAGCTAATTTCATTAAGCCGTTTTCATGTTTCCTTTACTATGTACCAAGCAACATTAAACAACAGTACAGGAGCACGGGGATGGAAATTCTATCTGCAAGAAAATCAATAGAAACACTCACATTGGCTTTTGAGAAAGTTGAATTACATCTGGGATATTTCTACAGCGGAAGGTTGTCTGTGGTATAGACTTGTCCCTTGTGCACTCATAACAGCACCACAATAGACAAAAAACCCCCCACAAATGTTAACATTGGTAATGATGACCAAATTCTCTGTTAATTGGGTGGATTGGTTCCATAAGAGCATTTTGCTGCACAAATTGAAACCTTCCTAAATGGTCAGACCTATGTATCAGGAAAGAGACAGAGCACATTCATTCAGACAAAGCATGACTTAAAATAAGAATTTCAGATAGGAAGGGGTTTGAAAATCACATGGGTGGGTTGAGGTGTGGGCAGAGTAGCGATCAGGCCCTGTTGTATCCCAGATTAGTGGTCTGTTAGTGTCTGAATTGATTCTGACAGACTCAATATGGTGTGAATTTCTCTCTCTCACTCTCTCATGCAAAAGAGACTTAATTTTCTGCCCCTTTCTTAGGGTACATGAGAATTTCTTTACAATTATAATTTCCATGGGTGCAAAATTTGGCTAACCTTATAGCTGTGGAGTGGTTGTGTGTGGAGGGTACATTTTTTGCCTTTCCTTTAAACCAGGCATGTCCAAAATCCGTTTCGGGGGCCTAATCCGGCCTGCTGGTCAGTTTAATCTGGCCCCTGCAGCAGTCTATTTCCTGGGGTAAAATCCTAAAAGCAACTTCAATCAACTTCAAAACAACTTCAAAAGTCCAACAACTTCAATCCTAACAAAAGGTCAACAACTTTGGTGGCCCTCACGCATGTTCACTTCATCAAATTCGGCCCTCTTTGAAAAACGTTTGCCCCCCCCCTGCTTTAAATAGTTCTCCAGTGCGCTGCAGCCTCCTTGGCTGCATATGCATCCATATCTGAAAAAGCCCCATGGGGGGTAGGGTCAGAGTTAACTCCTGACCTCTTCCCCTGAGTTTTGAATAAAACACAGGAAGCCAGGGAGGCTGCCTACCAAGCACCTGATATCAGTGCACTTACTGGTTGGTTGGTTGGTTGGTTGGTTGGTTGGTTTGTTAAAGGCAAGTTGTGTCTTTTAATGCTTTTTTAAAAAAACAAAACAACTTTTCACATGGATTTCTTTAAAGTTAAAAATACTTATTCGTTAAAAAGAACGTAAACAGTTGTTAGGAAGCACACAGTAGACAGCTTCCTCACTTTCCTGTACTTGCTGGAAATCCCAACTGAGGACATCATAGGACATCAGGAAACGAGGGCAGCCAGGGAGGCTGCAGAATGCAGACCAATGGAGAGATGATTTGTAGAATGAAAGAGGGATACTCACAAACACCCTGTGGCCACCTTGAAAGCAAATTAAGTGCAAAAAACCCCACCCATGAGAATATCAAAAATTTTGTAATTTCCATTTGATGTTTTCTAAGTGCCATTCTCTTTCACAAAGGGGGGGCAGTAATAGCTTAATCCAAGTCAATCCAATATTAACCTAGGAGAGCACACTCATTACTCGTGTCATATGTTTAAATAACTAAATAACACCATGGATTTTGTGTGTGTGTTCTTTCCTTTTTTCTAACTAACAATGGTATTAGGAAATTAGCATGGCCCAAGCTCTTTAGGCAAGCATCATAACTGGGGAAGTATGCAATTTATCAGAACTTGTTGTACATTGATAAAAGTCGTAACAGGGGCACAAACTCCATTAAAATGTAAGAGAGCTAATTAAAAATATTTATTCAATGAAGCCAATGCTACTGGAAAGGAAGATTATCAGCTATTTCAGACATTACTCACTGTGGGTTTATAAAACAAGCATTAAATTTGAGAAGATAGCCACATTCTATTTTAATTATGGCATTCTTTTGAGAACCAGTCAACTAGTTAGCCTGTTTCCCACCTTTGGTTTTGGACTGGAAAAATAGTGTTAATTGCAAATGACCTGTTGACTGAAGTGAATTATTTATGATGCAAGAGCAATAAGATTGTCTGGCTGGGTAGAAATGATACACTCGGCACTGGGTTGTCTCTCTTCAAGGATTACACCTTGCCAACCTTTTTCCAACATAGCCTCTGCTGGTGGAAAGCAAGCTTATCAGCCTTTTCTTGTTTCAGCCACCCTTTTGTTCACATGAGCAAGGTAATTAAGCAGAGGTCATGGGTTAGGCATTTTTATTTATAATCTGAATGAACATACCCTCCAATATTATTTGGCAAATCAGCACACAGCCAGTGGAAGGAAATGAAGGCTACAGTCCAGTCAAGCACAACCCAGATATTGTTGCTCCAAAGACCAGCATAAAGGCAAGTGTAGCATGGTGGTAACCCCAAGCTACTGCTGCAGCAGTCCTCCATGGTTTCTGTCCTCCATTCTATTCTGCCCAAATCTATGACAAAATTAAGAACACCTAACAAAACTATATACTGGGAAAAGGTTCTCTAGTCCGAGGCATTCATGAAACACATTTGAATATATGTTCTGAAAAGGAGAGCAAGTTGGAAATGTCAGGGTACATGACTGGTGTGAGTACCTGAAATTCAAAACCACACAAAAAATTTTTTACTGCTATGCCAGTAGTCTTGTACCCAGCATTGCTTGGGAGTTCCAAGAAACTAAAATATCAGTGCAGTTTCTGAAATCAATGCAGTCTTCAGTCTACCATCTTGATTCAAAATGTCTAGTCCTTGACCTCAGGAACCATCATGCAAAATTTGGTTATGGCATCATAAGAGGTATATGCACAGAGAACAAACTAACAACTTTCCAAAATATGTAGTTGTTTCAATCATTTGCTTAGAATTTGCCTTTCAGAGCAAGTATTATAAAACTTGAATTGTTTAGCTGATCAGTGTCTAATCCCTGAGGGGTAGAGGTGGTTTATAAACATATTTGCTTTCCCAGTTCCTTGTGTATCTGCAACCAGAAAAGAAGATACTTCCACAGTGGCAACTCAGGTAGGGAAGCCGCACCCTATGTGGGACTAACATTGGGCTGATGCAGCAACAATTTCCTTTGAGATCTGCCATGGTCCAGAGACTGACAAACACCATAGCAAATGGATCATCTGAGGGGGAAATAACTTTGTCCATCTATATTGTCCATCTAATTGTCCAGCCTAGCTTGACTCAAAGTTCCCGGGGAAGGCTGGGCTGAAGCACTGGCACTTATTGGAAGAACAGGGTCATGTCCAATAGAGCCATGTCTATTTGGCCAATTGAGCCATGTCCTTTCAGGACCCTGGACAGGTCACTGTGGCAGGTTCTTGCTCACATTCACGCAAAGGATAGCTGAGTCTGTAGCCTTCTGAAGGCAAGCTAATCTGGACCTGGGGTTAACCCTGTTCCTTTTGAGAAGGTGCCTGTTTCTTAAAAGGCCTATGCTTGATTTTGCAGCTGCTGGCTCCTGTGGTGTGGAAGTGGTGACAACTGCATTGGTAGGGTGGTAGGATGCCCTCAGACTTGGAGTGAGGTAAGGCCCCACTCTCTGGAAGTAATTTAATTTTAAAATATTGAAATGCATCAATACCTACATCTCTGGATAAAGGTAAAGGGACTACTGACCATTAGGTCCAGTCATGGACGACTCTGGGGTTGCGGCAGTTATCTCACTTTACTGGCCGAGGGAGCCGGCGTACAGCTTCCAGGTCATGTGGCCAGCATGACTAAGCCACTTCTGCTGAAACCAGAGCAGCACACGGAAACGCTGTTTACCTTCCCACCAGAGTGGTACCTATTTATCTACTTGCACTTTGATGTGCTTTCAAACTGCTAGGTTGGCAGGAGCTGGGACCAAGCAATGGGAGCTCACCCCATTGCAGGGATTCGAACCACTGACCTTCTGATCAGCAAGCCCTAGGCTCTGTGGTTCAACCCACAGTGCCACCCGCGTCCCAGCGCCACCCACTGGATAGGCTTACCTAAACAAAAATGTTTCAAGCAGGCACCAAAAACAGTACAGTAAATGTGTCAACAAACCATGAGTTTGAAAGTGTAGGTGCTGCCATACCAAAAGATCAAGTATAAAAAAACCTCTGCACATGCTTATTGGTTCCCTTTATTTTTATTGCAATGAATGTAAGTCCTGACACTATTTTTCTAGCAAAAGACGTACCAGAATTGACTACGATTGCCTCCCTTGTTGTCTTATAATAGTAATGGCACCCACCTGAGAGATGCCAGAACTGAGTTCCAGCCAGTTCCTGCTGACCCTGGAAAATGGTATCAAGAAACTTTTCTACTGCTACTTTCTCACTAGATGTTCTCACCTGGCCAGAAGAATACCTGGTAAAAAATGAACTCAGCAGGAAGAATCACACAGCAGGAGAAAATTGTTTTAAAATCCAATTGTCACACACCACTAGCTGAGGTATTTTTTCCAGCTCTAGGATAATGTCATCCCTTTCTTCAAATGAGCTGAAACTAATTAATGACCTTGATTAAATTATCTTCTGCCTCAGAGCCAGTGGAGTTTTTCTGAGATACAAAACACATTCTAACTGACCCGAGTGAACAGGTAGACCTTTCTGGTTGAGGTTTCTCCCAATTGCTCCTCTCTTCATCCCCCACATCCTAGAAATTCTATAACTGAAGCATTTGAAATGATTTATACGGCTTATGATGGTAATAGTGTTTATATGGCAGTGTTCAAAGTATTCCATATTCATTGTCTCATCACAACATTCCTGTAAGGTAGAGCACTAATTTTTTTCCAAATTCAAACAAGGAGTTAGGCCAGGCTTCCTGAATTTTGGCCCTCCAGATGTTTTTGGCCTACAACTCCCATGATCCTTAGCTAGCAGGACCAGTGGTCGGGGATGATGGGAATTGTAGTCTCAAACATCTGGCGGGTCGAGGTTGAGGAAGCCTGGCTTAAGCAGATGGTATAGTTGCTTACTTGAGGTCATCCTATGAGATCAAGGCTGCTGTGGAATTTGCAAATCACATTTCATATTCTTAGCTACTGCATTATAATAGTCTTCAACAAACACAACAAAATTGTTATGGTTATGTGGCGATGAAGTGATGTGGTGATTATGTATTAGCCCATCAGTTAGGACAGATAATTTATGGGCTAATAGATGATCAAATGGCCAACTTCCTTACCCTAGATCGGGGTGAAGAACTGAATCCAGTCAGCAGGATTCATAACTGATCCATCTTCCACAGGCCACTTTTTTTTTTTTACAGGTGGGCAAACCTGTTCACCAGTCAATCACCTGACATCATAAAAATATAAATAGAGCTTAAGGCTGAGTCATGACCATTAGCCAAGACTGGTTAATAAGTTGGTCCATCAGTAAGAGCTGGCTTCTACTTATCTCGCAGTGGAACAAGGTGCTTTAATAAATATGCTTAGAGGGAATCTACAGCTAAAATGAGGAAGGAAGGATAAAGTTATACTATATATATATATATATATATATATATCACATAATTTGTTCTGATAGTTGGTTTGAAAATTAGCTTTAGGGGCACCCTTCTTTGCTTCCTTAATGATGTGCAACATAATAGCCTCAACTGTAATAAAGACGAATTACTTTTTCATAAAATAATGAAACTCCAGTAAACATTCAAGGTTTATCGCTTAATTTATCCCCCAGCACTTCCAGTGAGGGATTTTTTTTAATTCTCCTTTTTTAATATTCCTAGTCATTAGATTTCAATAACTAACTCGGTAGCTACGTGCGTCTCATTTCCCTGGACAAGCAAAATAGGCTGTAACTTCTTCTCAGTTTGAGTACTAATGCTGTAATTTAGAACTTCTGTCAAGATGAAAGATCTTCCAGGGGATTTACCGAAGACCCATAGCAACACTTGAGCACAGGGCTGGATAATGAAGTTTTCATTATTAAATAAAGATATTTTAGGAATGTCATAACCCATAAATCCATTCTCCTAGAATATATCACTACATTAGTTTGTTTATTTCAAACTCTGAGACGCCTGCCCCCGCCCCTTAATATTTAGCTACTCCTTTGCACTCTCTGAAGTTGCCATGGAGATGATTTCAAGTGTCTCTTTTGGCAGCCCTGATGCTGAAATCTGATTGGATGGAAAACCCTAAATGCCTGTCAGTGAAGGCAGGGCAACCAACTCCTTTGTTGGCAGACATTCTAAGGCCCTGCAATTTAATGTTACCTTAAGGAAATGCTAATGTGAATCATAGAGGCTGGAAAGCTGAAGAATTATGAAGAGAGGTTCCCCCCTCCCTTTCAAAGTGAATTTAGTGCTGCTGAATGGTACCAGATTGGGTGCCCTGGGGCTCAACTCTTCCATTAATTTACAAGGCACGTAGGCTATCAGAAGCCACAAGAAAAATCCCCCATCTACCACCACGCACTGAAAGCTGTTACCTATGATGCGTTCCTGTGTTATGATTGTGTCCTTGGATAGCATGATAAGGGAGCAGCTGCATACAGGCAGACTGGAGCAAACAAATGTTAAAACAGAGCCATTCTGGAACTGAATTTCCTAAATAATCAGTGACTTCATTATTATGGAGTTTGTACAGGGTTCTTTAGCAGCTGGGACCATAAGAAATGGTCTATAGCAGTCTATCCAGATAGGCAGGAAGAAATGAGACTGATCTGCTGCATTCCCAAAAAGAAGAAGAAAAGGCATTGACTGCTGAATTTGGGATACCTGGGTACACCAAGGGAATGTGTACATCCAAATCCCACAGGCACTCCAGATGGCAAAAGTGGACACGGACTTGCATTGCACTAAAATGCTAATTTAGAAATAATTACTATTAGAAATGCAATACATAATGGGAAATCCTGTGACCAGCTGATCACCCTACCAGGATGAGACCCTACCTGCCCACAGACTGTCTCACCAGAGTAGTGCATGCTCTAGTTTTCTCCCGCTTAGACTACTGCAATGTGCTCTATGTGGCGCTACCTTTGAAGGTGACCCAGAAACTACAATTAATCCAGAATGCGGCAGCTAGACCAGTGACTGGGAGTGGCCATCAAGACCATATAACACTGGTCCTGAAAAACCTGCATTGGCTCCCAGTATAATTCAAAGTATTGGTGCTGCCCTTTAAAGCCCTAGATGGCCTCGGCCCAGTATACCTGAAGAAGCACCTCCACCCCCACCATTCAGCCAGCTCTGAGGGCCTCCTGGCGGTTCCCTCACTGCAAGTAGTGAGGTTACAGGGAACCACGCAAAGGGCCTTCTTGGTAGCGGCACCATCAGATGTCAAGGAAATAAACAACTATCTGACTTTTAGGAGACATTTGAAGGCAACCCTGTTTGGAGAAGTTTTTATTGTTTGGTGTTTTATTGTGTTTTTAATATTCTGTTGGGAGCCGCCCAGAGTGACTGGGGAAATCTATTATTATTATTATTATTATTATTATTATTATTATTATTATTATTAGTTTGCCTGCTCAGTCTGCTATCCAGAGTGTTGATGAACAGCCTCAAGAACCCTGCTCTCCCTTCTGATGGTTCTTTATTGTTCAACTGGACTTAAACAGGACTTCTCTTCAAATAGAAGGCTCATTCAAATAGAAGATCAACAGCCCTTCAAACAGAAGACAGTCCCCTGCTTATTAGGGCATGTGACTAGCCTTGCTTCTGATGTTTCATGTGCCACTGGCCCCACCCCCTCAATGAACATTCAGTGTGACGCCTGCAAGGGGGCAGCTGGATTGGTTCTGGCACCACTTCTGTCCTCATTGACTTAAAAATGTTTCTTAATTAATTTTAAAATGGGGACAGCGTTCAGTGGAATGCCTACAAGATGAAACAGGAACCCTGCAGTCCATTACAACTGGTGGTAGTGTTGATCAGAATAAGCTAAGGCTGCTATCGTTCTTTGCATAATTCTAAACCCCATCCCAAAGACTGAAATCCATCATTTGCACAATGATCATAAATGACCCCCTGGATGATTACATCCAGTCAAAGGCAACTATGGGGTGTGGCACTCATCTAACTTTAGGTTGAGGGAGCCGGCATTTGTCCACAGACAGCCTTCCGGGTCATGTGGCCAGCATGACTAAACCAATTCTGGCTCAATGAGTGCCAGAGCGCATGGAAACAATGTTTACCTTTCCGCTACAGCAGCACCTAGGTATACTGGGTGCTAGACTGCACATGCCTATATGAGACTAAACCCCATGGAAGGCAATGGGGCTTGGTTGCATAAGTAGGCACAACTTTCATAGATGGAGTAGTAGATTGAAGCTATGACAACCTTAGGAAAAGACTTTCTGTGTGTTGATTAATTGAGGAGAAGAGAAGGGCAATGTCAAAGAAATACTGTAATTCCAACTCTGAGGTGGGGACCTATTTCAGCCTAAGAGTTGCATTCCCTTGTGAGGAATTTTCTGGGGGCTGTATTCCAGTGGTAGGTAAGCCCAGAGCCAAAAATGAGCATAGCACCTTTGTACAGCAGGCTACATTCTAGCCCTACAAACGACAGAAGGGTGTATACACAGATCTCCCCATCTGTCATCCAGCCCAGCAAGAAGCATTATCACAGTGCAAGGATACAGCCTAGCTAGGCAAAAGCACTTGAGGAAGGTAACGTTTGATGCTTTACTATGTTTTTATATATATTGTAAGCTGCCCAGAGTGGCAGGGGAAACCCAGCCAGATGGGAGGGGTATAAATAATAAAATTATTCTTATTATTATGGAGCAGAGCCAGTGAAGTATGGCTTGGGGACTATCAGATAAAGAAATCTGGAGGGGCACATTTAGCCCCCGGACCTGAGACTCCTCCTACCTGTTCTAGATCCTTCATTGTGTCCTGCATTGCAACTGATTGCTACTGGGAGGGGAAATGGAGACAGCGAGGGTTTCATATATCCCTTTGTCTTCTCTGCTCTGCCTGCCAATGCACATGATACATGCAACTTTCTGTTGAACTAGCAAATCTCTGGGTTGGGTATCATTATTTTTTCATACATTATACAATATTTGAATAAATTGCTTGTAAGTATTATTTCCTTTTCTGAGCATTCTGGGATAGGGCAGGTTTAAAAAAGTCAAATAAGTTAAATGCAAACTGAAATAAGGAAAAGTAGCAGGCTGGAGCCTGTGCTGGAGCTTATGCAACCACTCCTGGCTTCCACCCCCTCTCCAGCCAGGTGCTGTTGCTCCAACACTACACTGTCCTTCTTCCTGTATCTTTCATTCATGTATCTGCCATTCTCCTAATTTTTTTCACGACTAGGAATGGGCTCTGATCTGGCAACAAGATTGGGTTCCAAATAAGTGGATCTCTTGCAGTGGCATCCTAGCCATTAAAGTAGGCAAAGGAGCTGAGGCAGTCTGCACATGCTAAGTTCAGTGAGTACTTGATTGCCTGTGATGTCAAAATTATATTCTACCACTATGCAAAGGTCCATACTGCATCTATACCCAGAAGGAGATATCAGACTGAGGAGGAGAATTCTGAAATGCATTGCTTTGGACGATCAGCTGGAGGGAATTTTTTTTAAATAGTCCCGTGCTGAAAATATATGTGCACAGTAAACTGGCATAGAAGTGGGAGGGAGGGAGGAGATGATCCCTAATAGATTGTCTACATTAGAATTGCTCACTGGAGCACCACAAAGTTTCATGCCTCAAATCTGGAGGACTACAGAGATGGTATTGGCAGTTGCCTCCTGTGCTATCCCACCCCTTCCAGTTACGGCCACTCTTTTATTTAGCAATTGTACCCCACCCACCAATTGCTCCAAGAGACCGCCTACATCTCAAACCCACACACTGGTTCTATGAAGAGATTGTCTGACAATCCTCCCCCCTGCCCCGCCCACACAAACAATCTGAAATGCCTCTCTTTTCCATATATATATGTCCATGGTTGGATTTATGCCTTGCTCTCCCAGCAGCAAAGGAAAAGCAACACAAACTACACAAATGGGAGTAACAGCAGAAGTATATTTGCAATGACAAGATAATGAGGCAATTGTGATCTGCATGGTCTTTTTTGGGTCTGAACAGATGTGCTATTTACCTCTCAGAAGGTGTGGGCTTTTGAAAACAGAAAGCTTCTGTCATTTATTTGCTTTCACAAGAAGGACAAAAATGAGTTTTCTACAATAGATATCTCAGTTCCAGAATTAAATTAAATGCAGTGAGGTCCAACATAGGATGGTGCTTAAAATGCCAGATCGAGTCTGGGTGGCGACAAATCCCCACCTAGCCACTTTAAGTTTGCTGTGTGATCTTGGGAGTGCCGTTATCTCTTGACCTAGCCTACCTTATCAGGTTGTCGTGAGGGCAAAGTGAGGACACCATATGCATTGCATTGAGCTCACTGGAGGAAAGTCAGAATATAAATATAACAAAAAAAAATCAATGGGTAATAGTGAGATGCAAGCATCGTCTAATGCTTCTGTTATTGCAGTCATGCACAGCAGGAGGAGCTGGTGATCAATATCAGTTTCATGACCTGGATGCTACTAATGCTAAACTGACTGTGGAGGACTGGGAGAATGGATGAAATGCAAGAACTATGTGTACATTTGTTCCATTTGCAGGCAGGAGGAAGGACGTTCCCTTGAAAGATTACAGAGATTTTTGTGGAATACAAATACATGGCAAGTGGGAGGGAGAGGGAGAGAGAGAAGAAGAAGGAGAGGGATGTGCAGCTGACATCTGTGAAGTCATCCATTGCCTCCCCCAAAACATCTGGGGAAGAAAATTATGAATTGCGCTTCTAAAAAAAGAGACGAGGATGTTCGCTCATCATTAGTACTGTATATTTATTTTTAGAGTGGAAAACAAACTGCAAACATTATCAGCCCTTCCATTAATTGAAAATAAATTTTCCTCACCCAGCACTAAACAAATGAAAAAGTTTGGCAAGATAGTGTTAATGCTGCCTGTAATAGTTTGCTAAGATTCAACTAATTAAAAAAAAATCTCATTTGAAGATAGTTAATGGATTCTGCATTTCTACAAAGCATTAGGAAGACAATATTTATCTGAACTTTGGGGGCTTGCACTGATTACTACTCAATTAGTTGTGATTCAATTCACTGAAGAAAAATGGTCATTTCATTAGCACAAAGAAATAACCATTGGCCAAAAAATATATTTCCTGCAATTGCTATGGCAACTGGGATAACACTGTGCTGAGCTTGGAATTTTAATTCTGCCTGGATTTGTAATTGTGACCATGCTGGATCATCCTTGAATGACTGCCTGAGGTTGGAAAATGACTGGGTGAGGGTGAACAAACTGAAAGTAAATCCAGAAAAGATGAAGCTGTTCATGGTAGGTGGTCAACTGTTCCAAGGCGAATCTACAGAGATATAAATGGGACTTCCCATTTGGGACTTCCATGCTTGTCCTTCAGAGTAGTGGGGCTTATCCTACTGCAGTGGTGACAGTAGAACAGCTGGCTGGCAGTTGCCACCCCCACCTCCATTCCTCAGTGTCATCTGGGAAGATTGTGGAGGGAAAACCACAGTTTCCTCATCCCAATAAAAAGTAGCAGATGCTGGAGGAGGTTACGTTTTGTTGTGTCTGACATTTCTTCCTACTATTGTGCAGAGCATGGAATTGCTATGTCTGGGGTATGGTAGATAAATAATATGGTGGCTACCAGGTGGAAAGAGCTGAGGATCTCTACACCCTCCCTCACAGACAGCAGCAAAGGTAAGGCAAAACAACAACAACAACAACAACAAACAACCACCCCTCATGAATGGGAGTGTAAAGAGCTGCCAGAGCTTTCCTAGCCTGCTGTGAAGTCCAACACACCTGCCCTTTTATGATCTACCCAGGGCTGGGAAGCAGGCTGGTAGGAAGTCTCACATACAAGGCCTTCTGCTTTGTTAGTCCAGTGGACAGGGCAGGGACCAGCTGCAACCATGGGGCCATAATGAAATGAATGAACCAACCAACCAACAAATGAATGAAAATGAAAATGAATGAGAACACAAGTGAGCAAAAGGGAGGGAGGGGGAGAAAGAAGAAGAGGAGGACTGCAGAAACCCCTTCCCCAGAAGCTGCCTGGGGGGAAGCCCTGCATCTATGCTAAGGGTCAATCCTGCTTGACACAGCTTTATAAGCCAGGACTTTAGTAGTTCAGACTAACTGCTAAGTGCCCTTGTGCCTTTAACAACTAGAGGTGAATCCTAAGTCTTAAAGTAAGTTCTTTTCAGCTACTTCAGGCTCCCCCTTTTCTGTATGCCCCACATCAGTGGCAGCCTCCATGGGCCCAGGGTTGTTCAAGTATTATGCCAGGTGAAGGAGGGGCTGGAGAAGGTTAATAAGGGTCCACCACTTGATATTTTCTCCAGGCAGCCCTGGTTTGGCTCTGGGAACATTTAATTCTCTCACTGCTTAATTACATGGACATTTGTGAACTTTATTTACCCATATTCTATCTGGAGAAGATCCTAAAGTCTTGGTGTGGAGCAACATTGGGAATAGAGATATGTGTACATTCTGAATGCTTTTGAGTGTCATAAATTTTCTTTGCGATTGAACTTAACACAATGAAAGCAATGGAACCTGGGGCTTTTTATGTCTCCCCCATGCGCGCGCGCACACACACACAATACCCTACCGGCGGCAACAAAACAAGTATGCCTGTAATGATGAAATAACAAAGCAATTGTTATTTGCATGAATGAATAATGGAATTCATGCACTCTTTTAAAAAGAAAGGAAATAGAATTCTAGAGAGGACATTGCTGAGGAATCTGTTTTCTCCATTCTGCCTCCCTGAATTCTAGGCCTCACCTTTCTTAGAAAGAAGATTAATTGTGGCAAAACTTTTGTATCTGCAGAAGGGCACAGGATGAATGGCTGCAGAAGGAGAAAATATCTCAGGCATGGTAAAGTTAGGTAGGGTTTGCCAACCATTTGGGTCCATGGGCACATTTCTAAACTAAAGAAAGCAGCATTAAAATACATTATATACTGCCTTTCATTTTAAGAACAAATGCCAAGGTGTTTCACAAACAAAAAAGCCCAAAGCAAAATGACAAGGATGAAACCAATTGTAAAAACAAAGCTACATGGTACAACCAACAATTTCATCAAAACAATGTAACAACCGTAAACAAGGTAATTAAAACAGAATAAAAGTTAAAACAATTAAAC
Organism: Podarcis gaigeae; assembly: GCF_964106915.1. Classification (NCBI taxonomy): domain Eukaryota; kingdom Metazoa; phylum Chordata; class Lepidosauria; order Squamata; family Lacertidae; genus Podarcis; species Podarcis gaigeae. The sequence continues at coordinate 37,878,582 of NC_139682.1, read as the reverse complement.
AGGAGGTTCAAGTTAGAACACCATGGGAATGCTTGTCTAAACAGGTATGTTTTCAAGAGCAAAAGGAATGCCACTATTGATGGGACCCATTGCATTTCAGCAGGGAGAGCATTCCACCATACTTGTGTCACCAGTGATAAAGCCTAGCTCCATGCTATTACATGTTGCTATTCACCAGGCTGTGGCAAAACTAGACCTCTTAATGTCCTTACCTGACAAAGGAGGGAAAGGTGACTTTTTTGGTAACCAGAGTTGTTTAAAGCTTTGTAACAGGGACTTAAAGCCAGTTCAGTGGTTAATAGACAGCCAGGACAGATCCCTTAGCTGGGGTAATATGAGACCAGTAAGAAACACCACCCACCACCTAGGCCACAGCATTTTGCACCAGCTGTAGCCTCTGGATCAGCTGTCAGGGAAGCCCAACTTCCCAGAGTACATTGCAATGATCTTAAACATGAGGCTATCAACACACGTGCTATAGTAGCCAAATTGTTGTTGTTTAGTCATTTAGTGGTGTCCGACTCTTTGTGGCCCCATGGACTAGAGCACGCCATACACTCCTGTCTTCCACTGCCTCCCACCGTTTGGTCAAACTCATGCTGGTAGCTTCGAGAACACTGTCCAACCATCTCATCCTCTGTCGTCCCCTTCTCCTTGTGCCCTCAATCTTTCCCAACATCAGGGTCTTTTCCAGGGAGTCTTCTCTTCTCATGAGGTGGACAAAGTATTGGAGCCTCAGCTTCACGATCTGTCCTTCTAGTGAGTACTCAGGGCTGATTTCCTTAAGAATGGATAGGTCTGATCTTCTTGCAGTCCATGGGACTCTCAAGTAGCCAAATTACCCCTGTCCAAAACACAGCACAGTTCAACCACCAGCCAAAGCTGATGATAGGCACTCTTCACTACAGAGACCAACTGGGTTTCCATGGACAAAGATGGATCCAAGAACATCCCGAAACTGCGTACAGTGGTACCTCTGGTTACGAACTTAATTCGTTCCGGAGGTCCGTTCTTAACCTGAAACTGTTCTAAACCTAAGATACCACTTTAGCTAATGGGGTCTCCCACTGCCGCATGCAAATTCTGTTCTCATCCTGAGGTAAAGTTCTTAACCCGAGGTACTACTTCCAGGTTAGTGGAGTCTGTAACCCAAAGTGTTTGTAACCTGAGGTGTTTGTAACCCGAGGTACCACTGTACCTGTTTCTTCAGGGTGAGTGCAGCCCCATTTAGAACAGGCAAATGCTACAATTTTTGAACCTGGGAACCAGCTGCCCACATTGTAAATGTTTTAATACATCTAATTTCCCCCCCCAAAAAAATGTATGGTTTATTGTCATTAAAAATGTTTATGTCCCACCATTTTGCCTCAATTAGAGTTGCCAAAGTCAGCTTCCAACAACTAATCAGGACAGCAATTTAAACACACTTCTTTGTGAGCCTATAACACTGCCCCCTTTCTGCTTTACCAATAGAGTCATGCTTGCTTTTGTTTCAAAAGAAAGAGGAACAAGAGGCATCCCATAACCTATCCTGCTGCACCCACTACCAGAGAGAAGGGTTTTCTCCTCCCTTAGGGTCAATGAAAGGAGAAGAGGTTGGCTTAGCAGTCATTTGGTAAGGTGGAGGGGACTCCTTTGCATACACAGGCTGTCCAAAACAAGTCTGAGGAGCTATTGGTGGGCAGGACGTCTGCCATATCCACTATTTTCAGCTGGAACTCACTGGAATTCAGTTCCAGCACCTCTCAGGTGGGCACCATTGCCATTATAAGAGAACAAGGTGGGTGTTCAGGGTGAGTTCCAGCGCCTCTTTTTCTACAAAAATAGCACCGGCCATATCTAAGTCTTTTTTTGTAGTAATAGAAGGAACTAGTTTCTAGTTTTGGGTTTGGTTAGCATAACTTCAGAAGCAGAACTCCTTCAATATTCCTGCACACTGGGGGTAGCTAACACATTCAGTTATGGCTTGGACGATGAACATGTAACTAACGTGTTCCCTTTGGTGTAAATGAGAACCAGCCACCAATATTCTGGTTTGGGACCAACTCATTCTAGCAATAATTACTTCATTAATCTTCTCAGCATCCTGGGGAGGTAGATGTTGTTATCCAATTTTTCAAATGGCATAGAAGTCTTGTTACAGATTGAAAAATGACTGTTCAAAGGATCTGCCACCACACAGACATTCTCTGCAAATTTTATAATGCAGTGTTTTTCACTGTCAACCCTTCAGAAGCTGGGGATCAAGATGTGAGAGCCTTGGCACAGGGCAAGATGTTATACAGTGAGGTCAGTAGCAGCTTCATCTCTCTTCCCCATAAATTTAATCCATTTTTTTCTCAATTACTCACTGGCCAAATTGCCTCTCTTTTGGTCTCAAAGTGGGGAAAGCTACCACACAGGTGGTTTGTTTATTTTTTTAAAGCATTTTCTTTAATTCTTGTTACATATCAGACCTCAATGCCAGATTTAAAGAGGAGCCACCAGTCTTCTACTGTGTATTGCACTCATGCTAGATCCTTGATTCAAAAGGGTAACTCAGTAGCCTGTGATGTGGCACACAATAACCACATCAGGACCTCATTTCTACTTTATCTGTCAGTGAATGAAGAGACCTGGTGGCTTCCCATCTTTTAAATTTCACAATGATTATAGTAACTGGCTGCCTTGTCAGCACCTTAGCCCTGTTCAGTACTTGATGACTACAATATCAAGTGGTTGCTTGTATGTGTGAATGACCCATCACCAATAGTGGGGGAGAAATTTGATCCATTGCACATTTAAAGCTAAACCTACCTAATTCACACTTTCTGAAACAATACACTGAAATACAGCCACTCTTTGAAATGCTCTTCTCTGAATTTTGTAGTGCAATAAATGTCTATATTAGGGGAAGATACACAAAAATGCATACAGTTGTGAAAATAACTGACACAATGTCAGGGGACAATGTCTTAGGGGACTTTATTTGCCAAAATAGCTATATTAGGTGAAATAAACACCAGAGGGGCAAACCTATGGCAAGATCCGCTAGGATGAGTAGCTTAGGATGCAGCAGTTCAGCCAGTGTTAAGTTCCCAACCCCAGCTCAGCTAAAGATACACCAGTGTAACTTGCTCATCCTGGCTAAAGCTGGATGAGCCAAGGCTGGTCTAAGTCCCCAAAAGGGACATTCCGGAAGTGGGACCAAAGAGAGGGGACTTAGGCTGGATCCTAAACACATTCAGCTTGGTCACATGACTTGGCAACCCAGTTTAAGACACTATTTTAACAGCTTGTTTTCCCTCAACCATGTTTAGGCAGAAAAGCAGCAGCCCCACTTGCAAACAAGGTTTGGATCTGGTGTAACTTGATGTCGGCTTAATTGACTCTATATGAAGGTCCTCTGCTTCCCCCACAAATCAAGGTCATGTGTGTATTTCCCTGCTTTGTTTGATTGATGTATTTATGTTCTGTACCTGATGGTTTTATTGTACCCCTGTATATTTGTTGTATTTTATCTTAAACTTAAAGGTGTTGTTTAAGTACCTGTTAGTAAATAATAATACTGAACAATGATCAGTGATCCTTTCCAGCATGAGCTTAAATTAGGCCTGAACATGGAGGGACATAATTACAAGCTGCACCACAAGAGAAAAAAGGGGCTGGAATAATTTCATGGCAATGTGTTGTTATAAAATTGAAAACTCACCCTGAAGCTGCTTAAATTCACCTTTACGCACACATAGGGTATACCCTTTGGTAAATATGTTTAGGATTGAAGCATAAATCACTTCTCAATTAATTTTTGAAACTTACCATACGGTTATATTGAAACCTGCAATGGGTATATGGAGTGAAGAATTTTGCTACATTCCATTAGCTTTGCTGGGTTCAATGGAATAAATGCAGCAAACAATTCACTAGCAGATAAGGATAATGAGAGACCTTGCAGGGGATGGAAATCTTAGGAATGCACAGAATGGGCAGCAGTTTGCAGTTATTGGTTAAATGAGCCACTGATGCAATTCCAAGCGCTTACTGTTAACTAAGCATTTGTGTCTTTATCGTATTATATTTTTTAGCCAGCTTCCTTCTTCTGTGGAGTCCCCCCCCCCCGCCAGCAGTTCTAGCTTTGTGTCTGAAGTGCCAACAAAGCTGTTAGTTTGAGCAAATTGTTTTCGGTGACAACTTTTAGATTAAGATCATTTCAGACTTCCAGTAAGGAATACACACACACACACACACACACACACACACACACATTTTGACCTTTGTCTGCCCAAGATAAAGCCAAAGAAGAGATAAAGAAAAAGAGGCAAATTAGAATGGAATGAAATGTAAGATCTAGATAAATATCAGCATTAAGAGTTTGCTTTCCTGCATGATTTTATACACCACCTTACTTTATCTCTAAATGAAGCCCCTGCCCCAATGCTAACCTTACCTCACCTGGGAGTTCCTCCATTTTATTTATTTATTTATTTATTATTTATTAAATTTATATACCACCCTTGAACTGAAGATCAGAGGGCCGTTTACAACCAAAATGGTCAAAGGCCTGGAAACGATGCCTTATGAGGAACGGCTAAGGGAGCTGGGCATGTTTAGCCTGGAGAAGAGGAGGTTAAGGGGTGATATGATAGCCATGTTCAAATATATAAAAGGATGTCACATAAATGAGGGAGAAAGGTTGTTTTCTGCTGCTCCGGAGAAGCGGACATGGAGCAATGGATCCAAACTACAAGAAAGAAGACTCCACCTAAACATTAGGAAGAACTTCCTGACAGTAAGAGCTGTTCAACAGTGGAATTTGCTGCCAAGGAGTGTGGTAGAGTCTCCTTCTTTGGAGGTCTTTAAGCAGAGGCTTGACAACCATATGTCAGGAGTGCTCTGATGGTGTTTCCTGCTTGGCAGGGGGTTGGACTCGATGGCCCTTGTGGTCTCTTCCAACTCTATGATTCTATGATTCTACAATATAAAAACACACAAAAATACATAACATAGTAACAAACAAAAACAATACCCCTCCGTCAGTTTAAAATGCCATAGAATGTTTAATTACCCAAAGGTCTAGGAGAAGAGGAATGTTTTTACCTGTCATCTAAATATATGTAATGAAGGCGACAGGTGAGCCTCCCTGCAAAAAGCATTCCACAAAAGGGAGCCACCACAGAAAAGGTCCGTTCTCGTGTTGCTGCCCTCCAGACCTCTCACGGAGGAGGCACACAAATGGTCTCAGATGATAATCACAGGGTCAGGGTCAGCTCATATGGGGAGAGGCAGTCCTTGAGGTATTCATAGAATAGAATCATAGAATCATAGAATCATAGAGTTGGAAGAGACCACAAGGGCCATCGAGTCCAACCCCCTGCCAAGCTAGTATTGCAATTATCACTTCTACTATTTGGGTTCCCCTTTTTCTGAATTTCCCCCCAGCTCTACAATATCCTTTTTGAGGCAAGGTCATCAGAATGGTATATTAGTATTCCAAGCACGGTCTCACCATAGAGTTGTAAGTAAGAATGTGCCATAGATCTGGTGCATTCACTTCTTTCCTCTGCAATGCTTGCACAGTAGTGTCTAGATATCAATATAGGCAAATGACTAACACAGCTGAAGAAGTGTATCTGAAGAAGTGTGCATGCACACAAAAGCTCATACCAAGAACTAACTTAGTTGGTCTTTAAGGTGCTACTGGAAGGAATTTTTTTTGTTTTAACACAGCTGTCATCCACCAGTACCTAGAGGCTTTGATCTTGAGCAGTATTAGCTCTTGCTATCAATGCTGCTGACTTATTACTTAGCAGAGGTGATGGTGAGGAGAGGCCACCTTGTGCCACAGAGATCACAGCCTGCATTGTGACTGCATGCTACCATATATTGATGTTTGATTCACAATTGTATTGCATTATTGGACCTGTATTTCTAGAGAACAGATGCTTGTTACACAGGTCTTTGCAAGCTAGTGAGGATCATCAGGCTGTGTCTAGCCATGAGGGCAGGATCCAGCCCCTGCTTTGTAGGCCATAATATGCACAGTTTAAATGTGTCTGGACGAGTCTGGAATGTGTATGTGGGTGTGTTTGATACACACAGTCATACTGGCAATCACAGTTTGTCAACCAATGTTCCCAATTCCATTTGGCAAGGCTTGGAGATTCATTGCACAAGCGAAGCAAACTGAAGTTCATTAGATGAAACTACTTTTTCATATTCTTCCTTGGAAGCAAAGAAAAAGAAGTCTAACTAGACACTTCCAGTTCTGTTACAGTAGTATGGGTTTCTTTTACACTATATACTGTACTATGCAGGCAGAAACTTGCCTTGCTGGATGCTGTTTAATTCAAAATTGCTCAAGTGCTTTATATTGGGGGTTGTTGTCAAGGTGGCTTACAAGTTGTTCTTGGAAGCTATTTTTTTTATTTGATGTCTTTCATTACTTTTAATTAAAACACTGGAGGCATTTTGGGTTTTGTTTCCTAAAACGATTGCAGTAGTATTAGTGCTTCAGAACTACCAAGGTTGGGAGCCGAAATTCAGTGTGCATCAATATGAGTTTCAACACACACAATAAGAGTAGGCATAATATTAGATTCAATTTTTTTTATTCTGATTCAGATATTGTAACCTTAGGTCTATATAGTATGAAACAGATAATTAAGGCAGCAGCTCTAAACACACCTACATTAAAATGAATCACTTTGAAACTGAAGGTGAGGAATTAAGACAGGGGTGGAGAACCTGGACTACAACTCCATGACTACTGAGAATGCTGGCTGGGAATGGTGGAAGATGAGCTTCCCATACCATCTGAAGGACCACAGGTTTCCCACCCCTGGTTGAAAGCATCTTGGATTCCAAAACTAAATATATAGCAACACAATGCTAAGCATATCTATTCAGATGTCCCATTGTGTTCATTGGGGTTTACTCTCAGTTATAGGATCGCTGCATAAGTTCCTGTTCTGCTACTGATATTCCATCATCAATCATCCAAGTGATGAAGACTATGAAGTGTTCTCTTAGAAAGGCTGGATCCACTTTGTAAGTTTGCATACTAGCAGGTATGTATGGGTCATCTCCAATTGTCTTCTTGCTCAAAAAATGGTTGCGAAGATAGCATAACAGTGTCCACAACTACACTGATAAGGAGCAAGTGGAGAAAAGGCAACATGGATTCTTCTGTAAGAGTTGGAACACATAGTTCCCTTCCTGGAGCTGTTATTAGGGTAGGAACCAAGGAAAGACCATGTAGCAGGAGGAAATGCAGCATACTTTAGGGCATCGCTGACCAACCTCTGGGCTAAAGCTCCCATCTTCCTTGACTATTGGCCTTGATGGCTAGGGCAGATGAGAGGCTGGAGTGAAACCACATCTGGAGGCGCACACGTCAGCCACCCCTACTTTAAGGTCATCACATACTTTGTGTGCAGGCGGCCCTAGTTCCCCAGTTCAGAAGACTTGAAATACCAGGGCCCAGAAGTACTTAGGCTCTAGAGAGCTCCTGCCAGCCCGAATACACCATATAGTAGGCTGGATGGACCAATGCCTTAATTCAGTATGTAGGGCAGTTTCATATAATCAGAATATATGAAGATAATATTGGCTATGGAAATATATCCACAGTGAATGTGGATACAGCTGAGAAGAGGGCATGGACTTCCCTTGACAGACAGAGAAATCACAATTACATCTGTCATAGGGATCAGCATGGCACAAGATTTAGGGAGGGGAATGGCACATGAAGCAGGAATTGAGAAAGAGGAACAAAAGACACAAAAGCGGGAATAGAAGAAAGGAAGAAATCAGCATAGGGTGAGTCAATCGACAAACCGTCATTATAAAGCAACCCACTATTTACATCTCCTAGCCTTACCCCCACCCCAGCATTTGAAATATAAGGGTTGCCTATTTTTATCCCAGCCTTTAAAAAATAGACCCTCAAGGTGGCTCACAATAGTTTAAGTACAACAAAATCAAACCATTCAGAATAACCTTTAAAAGACAAAAAAAGAGAGAACTAAGCAGTAGCCAGTAGCAGCACAGCAGAGAGACCAAATTGCTCTTGTAGCAGTATCCATGTGAAGCTCCCTATGTACTCAAGAAATGCAAAATAAATGTTAAGTACCATTATTACTGAGGTAGCAATTATTGTTGAACTTTTTGTTTGCAGATGACAGTAAAACTCTTGATTTTAAAATGCCATAATGGTTTAAGAAGGCAGCTTGCCAGAGGCTTTCTCTATTATATTTCAGTGCATTAAGCAGCAAGAGGAAGCAAACACTCACATTTAGAAAGTGTTGCAGTGAAATGGTGGCAGAGCCCGTCTGCCGCTCTTCGGTAACTGCAGGAGGGGTCCACAGAAACCTCTCTCACCGCCACCAAATTTGAGTTTCGCCTCAAGTCAAATAAAGTTTCAACAGATATTTGGCAGCTGCTCCAGTCATGCAGCTACTAGCCACTCGTTCCATAAGCTAGTCACTCCGTCAAATGCTTTTGACAAGCTGGATCTTGAGAAAATGTAAAATCAACAACATTCACATATGTATTCTCGTAAGCTTTCAGCAATGGATTCTGTACTGCCACCAATGCCAGCTTCGTAAATGTTAGAAATGATACTAAGTTTCTTTCTGCATCAGTGGTGATCTGTTACAACAGGAGTAACAAAGACTAACTATCCTTATGCCATTAATAAATGTGCTAAAGTACCAGGAGACACTGTGCTGTATTTATTCTGCCACAGTTTGGGACTACTATTTGTGCTTTGATTCAAGACATCCTAGCTGCATTGTTGGGTTTCTAGTCTAAAACTCATGGCAGAGTGCAGTACAACTGCAATAGTAAGATTCACATGTGAGGCTGTCTGGAACTGATGGAAAACTGAACATGGAGTATAATGGTAAATCTGAGAGCTAGTACTTGCAATCACACTGTGATGTAATTATACATGTGATGATGATGATGATGATATTAACTATTAGTAGCAGAAGTAGTAGCAGCATTAAAAACAGAAGCCACATCAGACACTAGCTCAAATGCATTTGGAAGAATAATTAAATAATAATAATAATAATAATAATAATAATAATAATAATAATAATAATAATAATGTAATGCTGAAGTGTCCATTTTTACCTTCAAGGAAGCTACACTTATATAGCAATAAATAATACAGAAGGGGGAACTGGGAAGATTTCTGAGCACAGTATACATTAGTTGGGAAGTGAAACATCTTTTCAATAGTTAGGAATAAATCTTAAATCTTTAATATCTCTTGCAGTCTCATTTTAATCGCATCATAAAATATTACATGGTATGAGCATTGGTGCAAGGGTGCAGGTGCCTAATTTCTGGTCCATTTTGAGAAGCTGTCTGTGGCTCAGCATTTGTGGATTTGGAGGCTGCTGGCTTTTGAATTAGATTTTCTGCGAAAATTCACTTCTGAATTCTGATCAAATATTGTGGACCCAGCATATTTCCAAAGCGTGGACTGGAAATTCTGGTGACTATACCAAAATCTGCCACTTATTATATTGGTCATGTGCAGAAATCTGATTCAGTACACATTTAAAGGAAAATCTATTGAGCTTCCACTTTCCACAACAATGCGCAAACTGAAACACAGATATCCTTCAAAATTTGCACTTATCTGAATTTTGCAATACAATTATCTAACCCACAATGCTTACAGCAATGCATATTTCAGGGGGAAATGTGCACAAAAATGAGTTTGTTAATGAAAATAACTTACAAATATATATATTAGGGATGAAATGCAAAAATGTGTACATTAGTCAAAGCTGCATATCTCAGGAATGTTCATGAGGGCTTTTCCCTTTTAAAAATCCACAAATCACTGTCAAAATTTATCACTGCTGAAATGTGGAGAACAGACTTTCAGATGGGGAAAAATGAGAAATGGAGAGAATCAAAATGGACAGATCCTTCTATTCCTAGTCATGTGCGAAATCTGCATAGACTGAACCAAGCCTTAACTGTCCACCCCTAACCACTGTTGCCTCACTCAAGGTACAAAAGATACCTAAATTTAGGATGTCAACTAACTCATTTTTAGTACTATTCGGACCTGTCCCTGCATTTCTGCCTCCATTCTGCCTTTAGCCATCCCAGTCCATCCCTAGCCTTGATTTTTCAGTTTGATTTTTCTCCCCTGACCCAACAGTAGCACAGACTCAGGGCTCTTCCTTGAAGGCTGATTCTCTATCGCCAAGTGGTGAGTGGAATTCTATTGCCATTTCTCTTAGCAGCCTCTCGCCCCAGGCTCTAAGACATACATCCTCAACTTCCTTTCACTCGACAGTTGTACTAGGGGAAAAAGTTGATAAAAGCAGTTCTAAGCCTTTGAAGATAATTCATACATTGGTTAACAGCTGTAATAAAAAGAGCAAAAATTACAGCACAGCTCCCGGCACCTAACATTAAAGACCATTGCATTTTATAAAGCCAATAAATCAAACATTCTTAGACTACAACTTCTGGTTAAAATCAAGATAATTGGTGCATCACCCATTCTCATAATGACAGCAAAAGATGGGCCCTTGAAAGAATTATGATTTTCTGAACCTGTACTTAAAAAATAAAAAACAACAACACCAAACTAAGCAAATATGTGTAACTTCCTCAGGCTCAATATATTAGGTACTGCTCCTGTCCAAGCAAGATTCACTGAAATTTGACATTGCTAGAGCTCTCCTGTCTTATGGATACTCACAGCAGGTGATGTTTCAGGATGGGATAAGAGAAAATCAAGCTGTGTTAGTTTAATGTAAACTTTAGTCTCATCCAGCCTAGCAATGCATCTGTAGAAATTATCAGGTCACTTAATCCCCTATGCAGGGCAGACTATGGGCAGATTCAAGAAACAGTGTGAGTTAGGTTTAGAGAAGGACAAGACCTTTGTCAGCTGGTCTACAAGAGTAGTTAGTCAGGTGGCTGCCTGACTGCAAATGAGGTACCAACTGAAGCCTAGAAGTATACCAGATCTGCCTTTTCAGCAATAGAAAGGCTACAGCTCAATGAGGCTGCAAATTCTCTCTACTCCAGGTAGTCTCAATAGCAGACTGCCCGGTGTGCAGTTGTTCTCAAGTGCTTTTTCTCTACTCAAGTCACTGTGTTGACTGAGCGAATTAATGAATGAATGGTTAGGAGCTAAGTGCAAAGCTATCGTGAAACAGCATAACATTGACTTAAATAAACTATAGGTGCTCTCAGACATGCTAAGGCAGCCCAGAAAACTCATGTAGTTATCAGATGCAGAATGTTTGGACAGTTCTTTCCAAACCCAGCATATATAGTGGTACCTCGGGTTAAGTACTTAATTTGTTCTGGAGGTCCATTCTTAACATGAAACTGTTCTTAACCTGAAGCACCAGTTTAGCTAATGGGGCCTCCTGCTGCCACTGCGCTGCTGGAGCACAATTTCTGTTCTCATCCTGAAGCAAAGTTCTTAACCCAAGGTACTATTTCTGGGTTAGCGGAGTCTGTAACCTGAAGCGTATGTAACCCGAAGCATATGTAACCCAAGGTACCACTGTAAATGAAGTTACTTCTGCATTGACCGGAGGTCACATGATCACACGTCCAGTGGAACAGTCAGCTGCACCATTGTGAAACTTTTCTGTTGCCTGGATTTTATAGTCAGCTGCTGAGGCCCTGCTCTCTGGTTTGTCAGTAAGAAGTTGATGGTTACCAGTGGTGGCCCCACACATGTCAAATTCTCTTCCCCATGGCATATGAGTCACTTCATCTTTGGAAGCTTTTTAAAAAGCAAACAAACATTAATTTCTAGTGATATTAACTGGGATTATTCTATTAGTAAGGTGTTATGTGGTTTTAATTGCATGATAATTTTGTTATGTTTCATGACTATTATTACTGTATATTTACAAAATCTTACATCATCTTGAAAGATTTGACTGAGCCCTCCAAGCCTGTCTGTAAACCAAGTTACAAATTGTAGCAAACACCATGAAGCTGGCTTAGAAAATTAGCTTAGCTGGGCAGAAGTTTTTATTTATGTGGCAAACCCTTTCATATGAAAGGGTTAGTAGGGATGTAACTCCCAGCTGGTGAGCACCGAGACAATTTAACCATAAATCTGATGTGTGATAAATAGTAACCTGTCAGCAGATTACTGATAAAGAAGGGAGTGGTTGTGCTACAGATGAAAGAAAGTAAGATTATAACCAGTTGGAAGTCTGTAAAATACTGTGCTTATCTCTGTTGTATAAAAGGGATTTTTTTTAAAATGTGGGACTATAACACAAACAATTACATACTGATATAATAAATACTCAAGGCCTCAACCATTTTCAGATTACAGCTGCAATAAAGGTATGCAAATTTAATTACTGTTTCAGATCATAAAGCTCTGGGTATTCAAACTCTGGTTACTCTGTGCAGTCACCTCTTCTCAGAGGGACATAAAGCAAGCTCAGGGAGACCAGTCAAAACAGCTACATTATCATAGAGCTTCCTCAAAGGCCTCATCTTCCCTATACATTTAAAGCCCTTGAAGCAATCGTGGTTTATCCCAACGAATCCTGAAAACTGTAGTTTGTGAAGCACTGCAAGTTGTTAGGAAGTCACTTTTCCTCTCACAGAGCTAAAATTTTCATAGCACCTCAACAGTTAATCCCTCTGCCCACTGAACTCTGGGATTGTAGCTCTGTGATGAGAAGAATAGTTTAATTATTGATTAGAATGCAATGAATACAATCATATAAGATTAGTGTGAGAGATTTGGGCAGACACGTTAAAATTGACTTCTGCTCCTGCTCTTCTCATCATTTTTGGGCCAAAGTAAAAGGTTTTATGGTATTTTGGGCAGTAACATAGCTTTTGTTGAACCTCAAAAGGAAGGAAGTTTCACAACTGGTGCTTAATGTGCGCCACCAGGTTAATTCAGAATGTGCTCACGTCGTCACTTCACCTCCCTACCAGTTCTGTTGCCTGTACCTTCTTACCACAGGAGCACTGGATGCTGGTATATTAGGGTGAGTGGGGCACTGTCCTGTCAACCTCAGTCTGCCCCCAGCCAATCCCCACTTACAGTATTTGCCTTCAGGCTTACAACCAGTCTAGGGGATGGCACTGCCTGTCAACTTCCTCCTCCCTAATCTCATTGTTCAGAGGTGGATTTGGAAAGCATGACTATTTTGGTCACACTGGGCACTGAGCCTCCGGGGCACTGCAGGGGGTGCCACAACTATGATTGAGAATGGAGCCTGAGAGGTGGGAGGGCACTGAATTTTGCTGTTGTACAGGGCACCGCTAAAATTTGAAAATCCAAGGTCCACCATGGCAGTGTAGGCCTTGTAAAACTCAGCAGGGAGAAGGATGGGAGTAGAAGATGGGAGCAGAATTAGTGGACTCTGCTGGTAATAGACCTTGGGTCTGCCTACTGTTGGCCCTTCCACCTTCTGCCCAACTAGTCCCAATGGTAGGTGTGGATCAAAAGGAGTTTTCTTAATCTAGCCATGGATGCCAGAGTTCACTCCTCCTCTGTGATATGTTCAGGTGCCTGGTACAACTTAAGTTGCCTTTGAGGCTGTACAATGGCTGTGGCATCCTACTACTGAAGGCTTAAAAAACAGAAAAGAAGCTCTCTGAATTGGGATGTATTGCTGGCTTTCTGCAGAAGTTGCCTCTACCAATCAGCTCTTAAGGAGAGGACTGTGATTAGAGCAGTTCATCAAAGACATTATTTTAAAAAGTGTTATCATGGTGACATAACATTCAAAGTGGGGTGGGTCATTTCAATCATGTGGACTGGTTTTTCCTGTCTTCCTATCATTGTTATTGTGGTTTAATAAGGTGCAGTAGATTCCCTTCAACTATAACCAAATTGCCCACATGATAAGTCAAAACTTTTCTTTTCTTTTTTCTGAAGATTTGTCCGCAGACCAAAAGAGAAAGATGGAAAATGATTTCCCAATACTGTGCAAACCACTTCATTTAAATTCCATATGTTGCTCCGAAAATCAATGATACGGCAAAAGAAAAAATCAGATTGTTAGAGCGAATCTTGTTTTATACCTGTTTTGTTTAATAATAAGGCTTTATTAATGCACTTGATTTAACCAAGTGATCCAACCACTAAACTGTGTTTATAGTGTGATACTAAATAACATCAAACACGCTTCATGGTGAGCTACCTTAATTGAGTTCATAAAATGTGCTCTGACTTCATTACGATTTGTAAATTGCTTAGATGCACATGATGCAACGATAACCAAATATTTTCCCTAATCATTTGAAATAAATATAGCCTATGTGGTTCATTTCAAAAGAGAGTTAGCTCGGCTGCATTTTCTAGGTCATTTAGTTCCTCGCCTTTTGGGTTACCAGGGTGTGAAGGAGATTTCAACATATTTTAAGGAGCTTCTTGCACATGACTCACAAACAGTATGCTTTTGGACTTGGGAATGGGGTGAAATAGCTCATAGAAAGACTGAGGTACCCTGTAAGCCTTCTTGTAGTTTGTGGGCCTGAAAAGAAAAAAGAAAAAAATTTGGTGGGGGAAGCACAGCTTTCCCTTACCCTATCCAGGTAACCTACAGAAACACTGGTGCCAGCCTGTACCCCACATCAGCTGTTACTGGCAGGGTGGTTAAAGCATACCTATTCACAAGGGCATCCACCAGGCTTACCAGAAATGCATAATGCTGCTGCTGCTGTTTTTGTAATATTTATTTATACCCTGCCTTTTTCCATGACAGGACTCAAGGTGGCTTACAGGTATCATTAAAAAGCAAAGAAACATTGATAGAATTAAAACTACAGACATATGAAATCTATTAAAACCATAACAATAATTATAATAAAAACAGCACAGTGCCAGCCCATTTTATGCAACTGAAGTACTCGAAGCATCCTGAGTGAGGAAGAAGGGTGAAAAAACTTCTCACACCTTTGTGCTGCTGTGCAAGAAGGATGGGAAGCTTCTGCGTTTGATTTCACCGTGACAGTGGTGGTGCATTGCCACACACATTTACATCCTACACTCTGTATTCTGATAGGCAATTTTTGCCTCCACCCCTGGTCTGTGTCCCTAGCAGGGGCTGGTTTCACCAACCCCTAGGTATGTGTCTGGGCATGAGCGCCAGGAAAAGAATCTCAATGGGGAAAACATACAAGTATAACCCCTCCTAAATGTGTCGTGCAAAAAACCACTGCCAAAAAGCCACCTCTGAAAACTGCTCAAGAGGCAAAATGGGGTTGGTGATTTACCAGAGACCTGTATCAAAAAATAGGGACTGCCCCTGGAATATCAGGGGACATTGGGGGCTTATTGGATGGCGTTCTACTATCCAGAGACATTAATAAGTCTCTTTTCTTCCAAACTGGCAGGTCTCACTAGAGCCCTCTGGTCAGTTGTTACTATTGATCCTAGCTTATGAGAGAAGTCATTAACTACTGGTAACGATTGTTGGCTAAAAGGATTACCACTTAAAACCATGAGAATCAATGGGAAAATCTTTTGGCTAAAGGTTCCATTGATAACTTAAGACTCTCAACACTCTATGGCATTGTTCTCTTCCTTAGCACCTGGCATTTTTCTTTTTAATTGCCCAGTGGAATTAAAACTTCAGAAACAACTTAATTACTAGATTTATGCTTCACAAAAGGTTCCATTCTAATTATAGGTTGCCTTTTTAAAAACAATCTAATTGCAAATAATTGAATCCAAAGAACATTTTAACATTATAGTTAGAAACAAGGAGTTTGGATGAAGGATGCAAGTTTATTCCATTGCTTTGTGTTGGAGAATGGATGATAATATATTATATAAAAAGAATACATTGGCTCTTCCTGTATGGAACACATCCATTGTATTTCATTCTGTCTCAGAAATGCTGTGTTGTATAAGCAGCCAACAGAATCCAGTGGCTTTTGAGCACAAGTGAGGAAACATACATGTGCACAGACTTCTCATGTGCAGAGGCCCTCCTATAGGACATTCATTTTATGAAGTACTATCTGATAGCTACTGTGCTAAGATCAAGGTGGTGGTAAAGGTAAAGGACCCCTGACAGTTAAGTCTAGTTGCAGATGACTCTTGGGTTGCGGCGCTCATCTCGCTTTACCGGCCGAGGGAGCTGACGTTTGTCCACAGACAGTTTTTCCGGATCATGTGGCCAGCATGACTAAGCTGCTTCTGGTGAAACCAGAGCAGCGCACGGAAACGCTGTTTACCTTCCCGCCAGAGCGGTACCTATTTATCTACTTGCACTTTGACATGCTTTCAAACTGCTAGGTTGGCAGGAGCTGAGACCGAGCAATGGGAGCTCACCCCGTTGCAGGGATTCAAACCACCGACCTTCTGATCGGCAAGCCCTAGGCTCTGGGAATTAGACCTCTGCACCACCCACGTCCCTCAAGGTGGTGGTACTGGTGTGCAAAACCATATGCGGCTAAGGAGAAGGAAATCTAAAAGATCACCCATTATATACTCAACCAGTCACTGAGCTCTGCATGAGAGGACCATTCTATACAATATAGGAACTGGGTACTTAGGATGATGGGCACCAACCCTATTGTGGTACCTCGGGTTAAGTACTTAATTTGTTCCAGAGGTCCGTTCTTAACCTGTAACTGTTCTTAAGCTGAAGCACCACTTTAGCTAATGGGGCCTCCTGCTGCCGCCGCGCCGCCGGAGCAAGATTTCTGTTCTCATTCTGAAGCAAAGTTCTTAACCTGAAGCACTATTTCTGGGTTAGCGGAGTCTGTAACCTGAAGCGTATGTAACCTGAGGTACCACTGTATATGCTTGCAGATTTAACATATAGAATAAGAAAACAAGAAGAAATGTACATTTAAAGAAGACCGGAAAATGTTTACTGAATATATGGATGAGAATTGTGTTCATTTTAAAACGCTAGTAGCATTAAGATAAATTCCACAGTGTAATTAATTTTGATGGATGTAACAATGGATTGCTGAATGGTTTAGTTCATGTAAAATTTGCAGGGATGTATGTTATGCAGAATGAACCACAGAAAAAGGAGGGAAGTCATTGATTTAAGGTTGTTTAAAATGAATATTTTGAAATGAAAATGAGAAAATTTTATAAATTTTCACAGCTCACCCCAGATGCTCCCAGGGGCTCTGGCATGGCCCTAACCCCTTGACAGGGTTCAGACAAAAGCAAGGCGAGCCCCTGGATTCCTTTAACAGAATTCCCTAGCAACAGCGATGGAGGGGTAGGCACAGCCAACCACATCCCCTCCCCAAAACATTGAACCAAATGCCTAACCACCAACCTTACAAAGTTGTGACGATTTGCTACACGGTAGGCAAA
This sequence comes from Podarcis gaigeae, assembly GCF_964106915.1. Lineage (NCBI taxonomy): Eukaryota > Metazoa > Chordata > Lepidosauria > Squamata > Lacertidae > Podarcis > Podarcis gaigeae. Next base: position 37,861,277 of record NC_139682.1, on the reverse strand, counting down.
AACCAGGTGGCACCAGCCAAGCAGCCAAATGGCAAAATTCCTACCGGGCCCCTGCTCCAAAACAGATGACCCCTAGACCGGCATAGCAAGGCCATAAGAACAACCCTAAATATAGGGAGAGGAGGGCGGGTGATCCGCTGCACGTTGCAAGAAAGTGAAACTCTCTGCAATGTGCAGCAGCTTAGGAAGCCCCTCAGCAGCCAATAGCCAATCCAACTGACCAAATTTCTGCCCTAGCAACAGAGGGGCAACCAATGGGGTGTTATGGCCATCCAAACAGTCCCGCCCCACAACAGGCAGTCAGTTTCTGGTGATCTCACTGCAACACGTGCCGTCCATGATGGAGGACCCGACTTACTAAAAATCTAGAGGAACCCAGCAGAAATTTAGTTGATCGTTTCCATGTGAACTGTTTCCAGAAAAAAAAAATCCATTTGCAACCATGTTAACTCAGAAAAGCATGACGATCATTATTATCATGATCACATTTACCATGATGGTACCTGAGTTTTTTGGAAGAAGGGAGCCCAGTGCAGATTTATCATCATTACCACCTTTTCCCAGACTGCTCCCAAGTTATTTGGGAGTGGGGAAGTACAGAGGCATTGTCATCATCATTATCATCATCATCATTATTATCAAGTTTTTCCTTATTGCTGCCAAGGGGTTCTTTTTTTGGGGGGGGGGGAGAAATCCATTTCAGAGGCATTTATATTATTATCTCTTTCATACTCATAGCAGGGATTCTTCCCAAGCTGAGAAACTCTTAAAATATATCCATATATTCCTAACTTTAACATAGACATGTTTATTAAGGTTAACAAATAAGGCCGTCCAACTGTACCCCAAAGACCATAAATCCACCACTGGATGTCTTTAAAGATGGTTCAGAAACCTGTGCAGAATTCAGCGGTCAGGCTATAACACTATACCCTCCAACATTTCTCCAATGATAATAGGGATGTCCCATTCCATGATTATTTTACTATTTATATGCCACCACATCTTACTGGGTTCTCCCAGCCACTCTGGACAGCTTCCAACATATAAAAAAATAAGAAAACATTAAACATTTTTTAAAAAACTTTCCTGTACAGGATTGCCTTCAGATGGCTTGGAGGTCAGATAACTCCATACCCTCCAACATTTCTCCAGTGAAAATAGGGACATCCTAAGGAAAAGCGGGACATTCCAGGATCAAATCAGAAACTGAGATGGCTTCTCTAAATCAGGGACGTCCCTGGAAAAAAGGGACATTTGGAGGGTCTGTAACATCGGTGCTGGTCTATCTCCTATTGTGAGAAAGACCACTGACAGACACAGCAACAGATGTAGGAAGCTAATGGTGGCTGAGTTCGGAAGGAGGGAGACAGTGAGTTGTTGTTAGGCATTGAGAGGACACTGGCAGAGAAATATAAAACAGTAGAGAATACAGTAGAGAATACAGAAGCATCAAGAGGAAGCATGAGATGATGTGTCAAGCTCTATGCCTTTCCAAATGTGTTAACAAACTGTGTGTAGCAGAGGGGAATGATGATAGGTGTGTGCAGAGAGTCAGAGAAAGAGATAATATTAAGGAGCTGGGACAGGACAATGGATACTGCTGGGCTTAAAGCAGTGGGGAGAACCTTTGAGTGCTGGGGAATGAGAGGTGTGTACAGCACCCTGATAGGAGGTGTGGAACACCATTTGCTGCTCTGCCTGAGGCAGCAAACTGTCTTGGGCCAACCCTGACTGGAACCCCTTCAGCGCTTTGTAACTGAGCAAAGCGATTCAAATCAATGAGATCCTGTTCACTTTTAAATATGAAAGAAGATACAGAAACTGGGGGGGCATGACAATGTAGCTCCACATGATACAGAAAGATGTTGCTGTGTGGGATCAATAGAGCACACATCAGCTGGCAACACCCAGAACAACTTGGAATATTAATGCACTTTCTAAACCACATAACGTTGAAAACAACAAAGGATCAGTTTCACACCTACAGAGAAGACACAAAAATGTGCCAGCAGCAGAGGAATCGGCATTGTCAGAAAGCAACCCAGGTGACACTTTTGTTGCAGCAGGATTTGGAAGCGAGTGCTGCTCAAAAATTGCCGAGAGCTTCCTGGTGGAAGCTAGAGACAGGCAAGAATAGGCCCAGCAAGAGGCAAAGAATCTGGGTAGGAGGAAAGACATGTCAGAACAGGAGTAAGCCCAGGGCTTGTGATGAGCCATGGAGATGTGCTGAATTTATGTGCATTCCATTTCAAATATGAACAGCTAGAACAATGTTAAACATTTCAGAGTTATACAGATAAGATACATTCACACTTGGTGTTGTGTGTGTGTGTTGTGGAGAGGCTGCATATATTCCCCAGCATCTTCAAAGCTGGGTGGAAATATTGTTTTGAATTCTGATCAGTGGCTGTATGTGTTTCAAGTTGAGAGCACACACACAAAACACACACTTAAGGCAGTGCATGTTTCTCAGGGCAGTACATGTGCTTCTATTTATCCCACCTTATCCTCACAACAATCGTTTGAGACTAGTTCAGCCTGTGACTTTCCCAAGACTCCTTTGACTTATCAGAGGGTTGAATCCAGGTCTCCCTAGTATGAGTCAACTTCATAAACCAAGGTTTGAAGAGGGTTTGCTTCATTAAATCATGGTTAAGACTAATGACAGGTTTTTTTCTTCAGGTTTGGAGAAACAAGAAACTGAGGTTAGTCGAAGCAGAAAGCAAAAACTTCCAATCTACTATTTGCACTTTTATTGACGAAATGAATGTGTTGGGAAGGAACAGCAGCGAATGAGATGGCTGTTTCTTTCTGTAGCTGAAAACATACATAGTCATGCTCATCTGTTACCAAAGAGTAATTATTTCAGCATATATTTTCAGCATTTACATGATCAGTTTGTGTACCCTGTTTTATGTTCTCCATCTTCAGAACTCAAAACAAAATTCCAGCTCCTCTCTTTAACCTTGCTTGCTGTATGAACAGCTACAAGGTTAGTGTTGTGTGTGTGGGGGGGGGGGTGTATCAAAGATCATTGATTTTCCAAAATAGTGCTCATTATCCATGATTTGGTGCCTTATTATGCTGGTCACAATGAATGTAACACCACAGAGATCAGCCAAGTTCACCCTCATATCCAATTAATGTAAGTAAGGGGAGAATCTAGCTTGACATTTCTAATATTAAACTAAATTGGAAAAACACACTTCTCACCCCCCTCCCCAAAATCCCAAAACCTTTCAAGCTCCTGATGTATGAAAAGAAGGAATAAGGAAGGTCAGCTTCACAGTTGTTTTAGCTTACCATTATTCTTTTGTCTTGACAAACATCTCTCTCTCTATTTTAAGGGAGAAAAGCAGTTTATTCCTATGTTGTGTAGGCAGTCAGCCATAGAAAAGTGGAAAGGAGAGGTAGGAGGTGAAAAGTAGCAAGGAGAGAGGCTGGATGGAAAGAAGTAATAATAATGGGGAAAATGTCACATTAAAATTTCAGAGCTGCTGCTGTAGCAGCAGCAGCAGCTGCCTCAGCCTGGGGGGTGAAAGAAGCCAGACAATAGCAAAAGGAAGCATGTAGCATCTTGCTAGCATTCCTGTGGTCGGAACAAGCCTATGCAACTGCTGGAAAATTCCACCCTTCTGCAAATCTTGTCTGTGATTATTGTGGGCTTTACTTCTTTACTTCTTTTAAAGAATCTTATATATGGCCACAGACCTTTCCTGCTGCAATTACATTAGACCCTTAAGAAGCTTTTAGGTATTACAGGAGCACTGGGAGATCTCCAGTTCTTTGGGGAAATTATGATTGGCAAAATGGGATTCTCATGTAATAAAAACATGAAAAACTATGAAGTCACAGTAAGGCTTCAGTTACAGGTAGAGCTGATTATTGCCTCAAAGAAGCAGGAACTTCATACCAGGAATTTCTAATGTTTTCTTTCTTTTCTTTTTTAGTCCACTGCTACTATTCACCACTCTGCTGCCTTGCAGGATATCTTCAAGAGAAGTAAAGGCTAAGGAGTAAACCCTACACAAATCCAGAGTGGAGTCCCTAAGAAGGGTGGCTGGTGCTTTGTATGTCTTCTTCTGGCAAATCCTGCAGCCAAGCTGATGCCAAAGGCATTGCTCTGCTTTCCTTTGGATCCCATCAGCAAGGCTGAGAAGGGGGTCTCACCTCCATACACACTGCCCAGGCTTGTGTCTCAGGGAGGCCACTTCGGTGTAATGCCAACCCAGTGGTTTGACCTTACCCTCAGAGGTTCACTCCATTGTCTCTCAAGACAGATGGATGTCAACAACTGTTCACCAGAACTGTTCTCAAATGATTACTGCAAAAGGGTCTTAACATCCTCTAAACAATAATTTACAACATTCTTTCTAACAGTAAACTCGGATTGGTTGTGTGCTTACAGTATTGGAATCAATATGGAGGCATTGCAACACAAATGGGAGATACCCACATGCTCAGGTGAGCCCCAAAGTATGCAAAGTATGCAAACCCCTAAGTAAAACAAACATTTGTTTGTTTTAAACAAAAGGGAACAAACACACGCAGAATGGGAGATAACCTTCTCATTGACCTCTAGAACCCACAGCAAATGGAGTGTCATTTAGAGAAGAAAGGCAGATGGGGAGGAGACTGAACTGACCAGCCTGAGCCCCAGCATAGAGTATCCATGAGTATATACTCCACTCAGGTCCTTTTTCTTCATGAGGACATAAGTGGATAGAAGGCAACTCTGAACTTCTGGGTGGAAGGCTTGGTCACTGGTCAGGGATGATTGGAGTTGCAGTTCCAATAACATCTAAAGGACACTTGGTTTCCTACTCCTAATTTAAGCATCCAATTCCACCACTCAGAGCAGCAAAACAAAATGGAGAGATGAACCCCTTTAACAAGGCTTAATATATGGTTGGCATTTGAGATCAGGTGCAGGAATTTTCAAGGGATATTATTATTTCTTCTCTCCCACCCTTTCTCTTATGAGAGCCGAGAGCAGCTAACAGCAAAGCTAGACCATTAAAAACAACATAAAAGCACAGTACAAAGTATAGCTGACAAGTCAGCATTAAATTATACAAATACCAATGGTGTCACTCATGCTTCAAAGCCATGTTGAAACAAATAGGTCTTGAGTTGCCAACTGGATGCATATAATGGGACAATCTGATCTCATCTGGCTGGGAGTTATGGCCCATACTTACTTTCAACTTCAGATATCACTCTGTTACCATTTCCCCATGTTCCTATCCACTTTCCCATATCTCCCTATATCAGACACATGCTCTCTCTTTGGTGGGGGTGGGGCCGGCACAAACCAGCAATAGGTGGGATGGAGCCAAAGTAGCAGGACTGGAATCAAAAGTGGGTGGGACCAGCCCCTTTTCTTTCTTTTTCTGCCACTCCTCTTAAACAACTTCCTGCTCTATTTCTGACACCTTGTTTCATCCTCCTTGCCACACACATGGCATTAGGACCGCAGGGTGTCCAGCCTTGACTTTTATAGAAAAGCTGGAGCTGTGTTTTGACTTCCAATAGATTCCCTCTAGAGGGAAGAAAACCCAACAACACTATTGAGTATTATGGGAGGAAACACTTATAGTCTTGTATCAAATGTAATTGCTCAAGAGAAACCTGCAAGCGAGTCTTTTTAAAGGATAGGGAAAATTGTTCAGCAGCATTTATCATCAAAGCCTCCGATTATAGCAGAGAAATGTTCAGCTTCCACAAGTAGAATCAGTTTCAAGATGAATCTGTTCCTTGCAGCAGGATTAAAAAGATTTTTAGGACATTGTGACTTTATGGATGGGGCCTAATGATGCACTGTGAGACAAATTGGCATGTGGACTTTACAAATGAGAGTATACAAAAGATATTTTTTAGCTGAGGAAAACACTTACACAGTCTTGCTGTTGAAAATGCTGTAGCAATCAGAACTGTGGCAAGGGATTACTGTAAAATTCCCAAGCAGTACTAAAGGAGCAAAATAGTATTATTATTTTAAAAAAAGAAAAATTACAAAAGAATAGAAGAGGCAATCCATCTGGGACATGGTCCTTTATTATCACTGTGGAAAGAGATCACAAGTTCCTGCTGAGTGCAGGTTTAAACATACATACATGAAGCCAGGAGTGAAATAAAAGGGGCAATATTCAAAACTCAGGAACACAGAATGGTCAAATTCATAGCACCAGCAAGAAAAAAATGGAGTACCTATTCCTTTGCACAGATAGTATTAACTCAAGACTGTATGAGTAGGATAGCCAAGCCATGGCTTAGTCTGAACACATGAGTTTGCGGAAGAGTGAATTTGTTGCTCCTGGTTATTCTGCTGCTGTGCTGAGCTAAACCATGGGTTTGCTTAGTGCATCATCTGATCATGGTTTAGCTCTCTCCAGATGAATCATGACCAGGAAAGCTAGATCATGAGCCCAGATTCTGATGATGTACTGAGTTTTGTTTTTAAAGAAAAATGAGCAGAGCTTCAGAAGGGTGGTATATCATTAGAAAGGGGATTAGCACGTATGAGGATGTGACTGAGTAAATAGACCTTCCTTCAACTGGAAATCTATAGAGATGCTGCAATAACACCAACAGTATCCTGTTAAAAGAGAGAGGGGGGAACTTGTTTAAACTATATTGAAACAGATTTCAGAAGCTTTAAATGCAGGGGCAGGAGCCATAAAACTTCTAGAAACCAAAGTAACATGGTGTGAAAAGCACTGCTCAAATTTAACAGTGTCAGACCTGTTCCTTGTTGCCTGTGCCCAGAGGTAGATTGCCAACTGCACCATTTGGAAAATCTGGCTCATTCTCAAAAAGAGGCTAAGTGAACATCTTTGATTGTCCCATCAATAAGTGGGACCATAAAGCTGTGTGGAGATTAGTGTTACCATAAACCTAGTCCTGAAGGTCGAAAACGATCCTTTACAGCAGCATGATGTATTTGCCACATTAACAACAGGTGGCAAACAGTTCAACAAGATTTATTAGTCACAGACCATTCTGCAAATGGAAGTGGAAGAAGATACTAAGGCATACCTCACATTCAACATCTCCAAAGGCCTGAATCAGTACGAAAGGCTTGTGTTTGGTACCACATCACTTTCTGATATCTGGCAAGAGGTAGTGGATCTGATTCTGCAAGGGAACCCCAGAACACAGTGATAGGTGAAAGGGTTGAATAATATCTGAAAGCCTTGGTTGCCCAGGCAGGTGATGCCGTGATGCAAGCCAGGCAAGCAATGTCTCACTGAGCAACTAGGGTGCAGATTCCAACCAGGCAGACACCCTTACCCGAGCTTGGGGGTGTTGTGGTGAATGCCCCCCCCTATGCTATGTTGATCCTGCCCAATGCCATTTACACCCCCATGCAATGTTCTGTTACCTAACAAAGGAATGCAATAATTTCACTAAGGAAAAGGTTAAAAAAAACCACCAAGTGCCAATCAGGTTGTGAGGGGGGAAAATCATTTCTGGCCCTGTCAGCCAGCAACCCAAAATTGCTCAGTGAAGGCTCTAACCTGAGGGTGGGTGGGCAGGAAGCTCTTGAGGCAAAATGGCCCAAACCTCCAGGGGAAGCAGCCTTATATAGGCTTTCCTCTCCTCCCCCTGTGCAAGGGCTCATGGGACAGCTTTTTCCCATGAGCCCATGCAGACAGGATATTGGGCAAATTGCTCAGTACTTTCCTGTAATTTATGGGCTACAGCACCACCTGGCAAAGGCATCCCATGCTTATTGGGCATGGAATGAGGCATATAGTTATGAAACATTTAGAAGAATATAGCTTATTGAGACAACAGTGAAAAAATGTGATTGACCCCCAAAGTTTCATTAGCTAGTGATACATAGTACTATGTTGGCTTAACATGCCAACAGAAAATACCAAGCAAGAGCAAATTCCACTTCATTCTGAACTGCAACCATAAGTGATACTACCTCATGGTGACCAACCCATAGAATGATCACACCATTCCTCCACTCACATAGAGCAATGAAATATGACCTGTGGGCAATCAGCCTGCTTTCCCACCCCTTCCCCAAACTTACAAAATGGAAACTGAAAACTGTGTTGAGAGTGACCTTTATAGACTCCACCGTGTGAATGGAGAGGTTGTGGTTGGGAAGAATCTTTGCAGCTTGCAGGCCTAATGTTAAACTGGTACATTAGAGATGATTTTGTCAAGATTAGTATTTTTTTCCCTGCAATGTCAATCACCCTAGAGACTCTTTTCTTTTTCAAGGAAAGAGCCTTTCAGAAGGAAGCCTGTAACAAGCAGGCCGGAACTTTACCCTTTGGGGATTAGTACGATTTAGATCTTTGAGAACTGAAGCCAAATCCTAAAGGGGGAAACAAGTTGAGGCTCACTTTTTAAACACTCCTAGTTGTGTGAATAATCCTGCTTCCACAGTTATGTCCAACTGCTTGATTCAGGGCTATAGGCATGAGTAAGAGCTGGCTCACTTTAAACTCCTCCTAAGCCTATGGGAGCATGCTGTGTAAATCAACAAGGAAGGAGGGGAACGAGTATTTGCAAATGTTAATATATGATGATAGTAAAATATGTTGTAAGTATGACAGATAAGATCAAACAACAGACATAAAACAGTTAAATCCCAATACTGCTAGCAGTTTGGGGAGAGCCCAGAGGCTTCAGTGCTAGAACAAAAATGTAAAATCTCTCAGCAGTGTGACTTATTTTCAAGATAAAAGAAAACAAAGCATTTCCCAGTGTTCTTTCGTTGAGGAAAAAGAGGAATGAATAAAACCCTACCTGAGGATAACATACAACCACCCAAAAGGCTATTGAAGACTGAAACTAGATGTGACAGACCAAATACTGATACAATGGTCTGTTGCCATCCCTTCTAACTAGGCCATCATTCTGATTTCTATCCCAGGTCTCAAACAACTTGTACTTAACAGAGACGTACAGATGGTTCAGATATTTGCAAATTGCTCTACATGGAGTATTTGCAGTCATGTCCTGTGGAGAAAATAATGTTTGGCCCACATTACCTAAAGCTGAGGCAGCCAACATCGTCCCACCCAAATGTTATTGGGCTACAATGCCCATCATCCCTGACCGTTGGCTATGCTGGCCAATTGGAAGTTGTGATTTGATAACACCTGAAGAACACCATGTTGACTAACTCTGATCTATAGATACTAATGCCGTGTCCTGACAAGAATATGCATGAGTAACAAGGCGAAAATGTATCACCGTGATTGCATGTATTAATTGTGATAGGAATTGGTTGTAGGTATGGACATGCCATGTCAGATGTCTCTAGGGTGCCTCAGGCCACTCCACATGGAGCAGTTTACAAAATATAAACACAGTTGGACATCAGCTTCAACCAGCATACATTCCAGGGTTCATGGACCATTAATATAAGTCCTCCTCTTGCTGCTCCGTAGGCTCACATGCTCCATTGTTGGAGCTTGAGAGCTCCATGACATGTAACTGAAAACAGCACACCCGTGGTAAATTTTCTACTCAACAGGTGTAATTTTTCAGTGGCAAATTGCCTGTGGTGTACTTGGTCAGATCCAGCATGAGTCTTACACCTACATTTGAATACAGGGGGTATCTTGACATGCAAACTAGCTCTTGATGTCCCAATCAATTGGATGGTGGAAAGGTGAATGCTGGGATCTCAGTGATCCCATCCTGCATCCCCCCTTGCCCCCTAGCTAATTAGTACTGCTAATTGCACTCCAGCTCTTTGGAGAGCTATAGAGAAATGCAGAAAAAGGTGCTGAAGGCAGTATAAATCCCATAGGGGGTGCTGGCCATCTTACAGTGGGTCACAGGGAAGGCCAGTGTAAGACATGTGTGGCTTTCCATGTGTTGTCTGAGAAATCAACAGGGCAGTTTACCTGTTTCCAGGTTGATCTCTCCAAAGGCTATGTGGCCTGCCTGACCTCATAAACCAGGGACATTCTATGTAAAGTTGGTGGCAAAAATGCCTAAAGGTTAGAGCTTTAAGTGACACTCTGCCTTCCTGGTGGAGTCGGTGCATGTGACAAGTTTGAGGATTGGAAGTACACACTGGATCAAGGAATGGAGCTTTTTCCACACTGATGGTGATCCCCACAGGGAATGTAACATGTAGACCAGTTTGTATATGTTTTAAATTGCTTTAAAAACTTTAAAATTTTACTTTTCAACATTCCTGTAAGATTATAATGAGAACCGATGAAAGCTGACATTAATTAAACAGCCCCCTCAAAGCCATGGAAGGATGGGTGGAAAAGCATGATGTTACGACTAGTCATCTGTTTTCATCCTATTTTGGCAATTTAAAGCCAGTGGTTGTTTCACCCCCTGCCCATCTCCACCCTGCCCAAAGTTATGAGATACTTCAGGTGAAATAGCTTCAGTTCACCCTGCAGTGGAAAAATGAAACATTTCAGAAACATGAAAAGGTTTCTGTTTTGTTTGTTTTTAAAGAAAAATAGGCAGAACTTCAAAACAGGAGGTGTCCTAATTTTTCTTCCAGGAGGATGGTCCACCCCTGTCCTTTAAGATATGAATCAAAACAATACTTTGAAGGTGTGACTAATGGGTTGCTACTTATATGGCAAACTATGCATTCCTTTGTTGTTCATGGAAACCTCATTCCACACCCTCTAATAACTGCATCTCCCAAGGTAACTGTAAGCAGAGACTGGGGTTAGATTCATGAGATTGCACAAAGTCTTCATAATGGATGCCTACTTGATTGGCACTGGAGACAAAACCTTATACCTCTAGAGCTGGTCTACCTATTCTGACAGGCTCACATGCATTAGTCAAAGAATAGAACACTTATAACTTGCTAACCCCTTTCACCAGTAAAGCTTTCTGCTGTCAGTGCCAGCCCTCAGCTAGCTGTCTATTTAGGCATGTCCTAAGCACTTCTATCTTCACAAAAGGGGTGAGGAACTGGAATGAATGTTGACTTCAAGAAGACTGACTCCCACATGTGTGTATGTAGGATTTCAGCCTTCGTTACTTTTCCCCACACACTCATTTCAGCTGTAGCATGTAAATAGCCTTACGTGTTGACACTATTCACACAAGAGAGCTATATGATTGTCTCATCTGATGTAGCCATTCCCATGTTGTGGGTGCTCTTGAGAACCTTTATTGCAGGCTCCCCTGAGGGTCTAGTTAGAGCCAATAAGGCCATCCATTTTATGTGGTGCTAACTTCCTAACTCTCATAAGTTTAAAGATAAATATGTGGTGGGATGGCTAAAACATCCAATACAGATTTTAGGAAATAAAAAGAGGCTCATCCCTAAGTAGTCACTTTTGTTTCTGCCTGAGGAAAAAATGCAATAAAGTACTAGCCTTCCCTTGCCACGGGTATATGTTTAAACTTTAACTCACACACACACACACACACACACACACCTATATATATATATATATATACACACACACACCATACACACACACACACACGTGGGGCCTCTTCAGACTAGTGTTTGTTTGTTTGTTTGCAGGTATATTCTGCAACATGTCCCTGATGGATTAATAGTGCATTACTAATGGGTTTATACTAGACTGTCTGCACAGCTTTCGCTTTATTAGTTTTTCTGCATTGTTTCCTGAATGATATCACATTATTGCCATCCAGAGAGGCACTCCTGTGCTGTTGTGCAACAAAAGCAGGAGAAAAACAAACAAACATGGAACATTTGTGGTTTTAAAAGTGAGAGGGTTTTAGGAGAAAAGACAGGACATGCCCTAACTGGAAATGCAGTATGTCTGCTCCAAAACTGTTGCAGGCACAGTATCACTACCCTGATACCATCGTGTGCACAAATAATCATGACTTCGCAATAAAAATATATTTGGAGGGGTCTTGCAGAGATGCCATTTTGGTCGTTCAGTGAAATTCATGGGCATGTATCCGTGAATTACAACAATGAGTTACTATGCAAGGAACATCTTGTGACTTGCAAAATCACACTCCCTACACAATATTGGGTCAAGAACTATCCAGTTTGAAAATCAGGTGCCTTGCTTCACATTCTGGACAAAGGAAACACACACACACATGCAGACACACAATGGAAATACAGAATGCCTGAATGCCATCCTAGGTTGCTTCAGGCATTGAGGGGTTATTAAATCAGCCCTCAGAAAGATTTGTATTGTGCATTTCTGCCTCTTCCACACATTGTGTGGGAGTTAATAAGTAATGGGATGAGCATGATGGGATGAGGGAAGGCCCATAGGGTAAATGATGGAGTGGTGTAATTTAACAAGTCAGTGAAAGGAGCAGTTAAATCATGGCTAAATTATGCTGGTGTTTGCCAGAAGTCTTTCCCTGTATTCAAATGCTTTTTCATAAAATATTGAAATTTCTTTCAGCAAAGATAAATGAAGACTCACAGCAGCCAAGCAACTTAAAGCATTGGACTGAAGCCCTTTCTCCTTTTTTAACTGCATGGGTGAGGCAGCACTATGGTGCATTTTCAAGGAGCTGAATCTATTGGGGGGGGGGGACCAGTCCAGGACAGAGAGATTTAGAAGGCAAATATGTGAGAGGATTTCATTTATTGAGTCTCTCACGGCCTCTGAGTAGAGCTGAGCCAAAAACCGTTTTCTTGCATTGCAAATAATATACTCACCTCTGAATCCTTTGAAAAGTATGCCGTTCAGGAGTCAGATTCCATGACCAGACCACATCAGCCAATCAGAATTTCTGTTTCAGTGCATTTTATTCAGTACTTTTATTTGACTTCAATGCACAAATCAAAATCCTCTGGGCAGTTGATAAGAATTAATAAAATACACAAATACAAATAATATAAAAACTCAGCAAAAGCAAGCAAACATAAAATACCAAAACCAGCAAAAATGGTCATATAAAACTCACTCCTTTAAACCACAAAAAGCTGTTTGTGCCCAAATCTATATGAACTAAAACTTGTAATTAAAATTAAAAGACTTGGAAGAATAAAATGGTCTTCACCTGGGACTAAAGAAAACTATAAAAACTGGTATGTATATGAATTGCTTGATAGCAATACCCTTCTCCTGCAGAATGGAATTTTAGTTTTTCCTGTTACTGCTTTACACATTTTAAGTTGCTGTATATTTTAGATTCCTTTGATATTGTTTCAGTCATGCCCAAGGACTACTTGGAAAAGAGTAGATTATCAATTTTCTTATTCTTCCTGGAACTCTTTGTTAATACTGGTCTGTAAAAGTGGGCAGATATATGCAGAGTCTACCTTATTAGCTTTTCTTTGCTGTAATATAATCGTTTCAAATGCTGCATGATGTTTTTAACAAAATATGTTGAAAATAAATAAATATAATGGAAGTACCAGGTGAGCCTCTCTGAGTAGGATGTTCCACAACTAGGATGGGACGGGGAAAACAAAAAGACCCTCATAATAAAATATGGATGAAATGAAGATATAACCCAGTGTTCACCTCAAGAAAAGCCTAGCCCTTCAGCTGCTGCTACTTGGTGCATATTTATATGTGAAATAAATAATTCTGGTATAGAATGGACCTGCACGGAAGTTCTGTCCGATTGCATCACGCCAGTGCCTTTCCTTATTTTTGTTACAGCTCAGAGTAAAAAGCAATCTCTGTCTTACAAAGAATTGCTTTGCATTTTGAGACCTCAGGGAATTAGACTAGGCCAGGTAATTATCAGGATGCATCCAAGAGTTGAATTGAAATTGACTCAATGGGCAGAAAGCAATACAATGCATCGAGATAAGAAAAAGCAGAATTAGAAGAATGGCTCAAAAGAGATTGCCTGGCCTTTATCAGGCTTGCAGTCTCTTTTGAATTTATTTGAATATATATGCTTTAAAGATTATGTTTTAAACTGTCATCTCTAAAATGCTGACCTCTTTGTAAATCAACTTTCCTTGTGAGTAGTATAAACTCCTGTGTACCTAAAAAGGTGAAGGGGGGGAGAGAGAGCCACCCCTCACTCAAATATTTATAGACACACTTTTTCTGTTTTGTCCTCATTTGAATTTCACATTTGGTGGTAATGAGATTCAAACATTCATTGTTGGGCTAAATCCCATGAAAGATATCAAGAAAAGATGAGAGTGAGATGGACAGTTTGGGGCTCGCTTTAAAAAAAAATCAAAGTAGTACAGGTTTTCAAAGCATAAAGTTGTCTTTAGAAGCTGCCATGGAGAGGATGTCAGACAGGTTTTTGTTTTACTTATGGTAATTTATGAATCACTTCCCATGATGCATCCCAAAGTGATTTATAATATAATAACATATATAAAAGATAATGTTAAAATTGTTGCAGATATAAAACAATTATTTTAAATATATAGAGATGTAAAAAAAAAATAAAACAACAGCATATATGATCAGTTCTCAGCAAGATTTTAAAAGGATAAAGATTTTAGAAGGTTTATTGAAAGAGGCGGGTCTTCAGCAGGAGCTGAAAAGAGAATATGTTTATTTGTTTGTAGATTTATTTCATTAAATTTATACACTGCTTGAATGTAAAACAACCAAACAAACCTCAAAGTGGTTGATCAAAAGAATAAAACAATAAAATTATTAGCGAAAGAAATTAAAAACAGCAGTTCAAAATATCCAAAAAATTAAAATCAGCAGTGAACAGGAAGCAGATTGAAACACGTATGAACATTCTAGATTACAGGGTAGTCTTGTCTAGGGCCAGTTCAAGACATTTTGCTGCCTGAGGCAAAGGAAAAGATGGCTCCCCTACCCAAAGCACATATAGAAGCCAGTTGGACTGTCAGCTGAATCTCACTTCAATGCCAGTAAAAGGAAAATACCTTCCACTGCACTTGAGGGCAGCCAACTAGCATAGCGGGTACAAGGCAAGTCACATGCCAATCACAGTTCTACCCCTTCCCTGCCCCTCAGCAGCTGCCACCTGAGGCCACTGCCTCACTCTGCCTCATTATAGGGCCGGTCCCGGACTTGTCTAAACAACAACAACAACAACAACGTTATTATTTATAACTTGCCCATCCAGCTGGGATCCCCCAGACACTGAAATGAGTTTCAGTGAAGGCACCTGCCTGATATCAATAGGCAGGGAGTTCCAAAAAGTATATGCTGCCACACAGAGAGATTTCTTAGAAATGTGTAGCAGGTATTATATGTGGGTCTTACGCCAGTGTAGCCCAACTGCACTGGGAATCAGCCAGTTGTGTTGGATACTTGCTGGATCCTAACTCACTCACCCCATCAGATCTGGGGTTTTGATTGTTCCCCAAGAGGCAAAAATATAAGGACAAACTTGACAGAATATTGGGGTGCTGGATTGATGTTGATTAGGAAAGAGCTCTGGGTGCATATATATTTCTCTCATTCCCCTTCACTTCTGTATTTGAAATTGGAAAGACACACATTATAAGCCCATTCCTTCTCAGAAGGAAACTGCTTTTTCAAAAGGATGCCCTGAAACTTCCTGTCGCTCAAGGAAGTGCAGAGCACAAAACAATCATTTAATTTTCCCTCTTTCCATCTCAAGCAATTACTCAATTGCAGGCAATGAGATTTTGAAACAGCTTGTGGCACAGTGCTGCAGGAACCAGAGTTTTAAAAAGAGGCTGGTTCCACACACCCCCATGGGCATTTGCATTATATTGGGCCATTTACATAGGAGAGAGCTTGACCTGAATTATGTACTTATACTTATTTAAACCTGCTATTGAGGATGATGGATATTTTGGTTCACGTTATAGCCGGCTTCAGAAATAAAGTTCTTTCACTCGGGGGCAGAAGGAAACTCGCAAGGATTTAATTTTAAAGTAAGTTATTTGGAAGGGGAGATCATCTATTATTGA
This sequence comes from Podarcis gaigeae, assembly GCF_964106915.1. Classification (NCBI taxonomy): domain Eukaryota; kingdom Metazoa; phylum Chordata; class Lepidosauria; order Squamata; family Lacertidae; genus Podarcis; species Podarcis gaigeae. The sequence goes on along the minus strand of NC_139682.1, from coordinate 37,845,463 downwards.
AGGTGAAGTGCCAGGAGGAAAGATGGTGACAGAGATTTTAATTCTTTGCAAATCCTGCAATTTCATTACTTTCCTCATTGAATATTTATGTCGCAATGCAACATTAGCACCAGCATCTCTGGGCCTCCCAATTATTATTGCTAGATAACTTACAGGCCGATTGACAAACTAGTGAAGCCAGGGTGTTTGGGAATTGAGCCAGTTTAATCTTACAGGAATTTCCATTGATTGAACTAGTTTGTAGATCTCAGTCTTGGCTACTTTTGCTAGCAAGCGAATCATGAAATGATAGAGGCAGGGGTTGCACTTTTAACATGATGTATTATTATGTGGTAGTGGAATGATTACTTGCATTCCCCTCACTCCATTCCAGTTATTCTTTAGGTTTTCGGGAATAAATTCTACAATTAATTATGGAATTGGAGTCTGCACAGTTTGCAGTTGCTTCAGCTCAAATGACTTATGACAGGGGGCATCTGGAAGTTTGAGAACATCCTAAAGGCAGCTACCAGTGGTGTACCAAACCACAAAATGGCAGGATGGTAAAAGCTACCTCCAGTAAATAAAAATGGAGCCTCCTAAATTTGCATGACTCCCATTATATGTAGCAAGATGTGAAATTGATAAACTCTCAGCCAGTGCATCTCCTTTTGACTTCTACCACTAGGGAGCAGCAACAACAATAGTGAAGGAGGTTTAAGGTGGTCAGGTGACAGCTTTGCCATAGTGGATGTCAGGAGCGCTAGTTAAGAGCAGACTGACATGATGGATAACAATGTAGGGAAAAACGACACGTAAAACCAGCCGAAGCATTAATGAGTCTGAGGAACTCACTGAAAGAAAATACACTATACAGGAACAGTTGGCTGGGGGTGGTAGTATGGTGTTAATTTTAGTAGTGCTGTGGCTTTTCTTCCTGAGCTCAAAAGAAGGGGATAGAGACAATAGAGTGGCTTTTAAAATGTTGGCAGGAAGGACTGAGTTGGTTGATGAGATCGTGAAGAAATCTTGACAATAAGATTTCAGAATTCTTGCTTCCCACATACACAATTTTCACACAAGAACTTTGAATTTAACCGCTGAGAACTTGTGTAGTGTTTTGATAAAGGTGGGCTACTATGCATGACTTACCATGGCAACTGTGCATATTTTATGGTCTTTACAAATTCCAAAATAGTTGAAAGCAAACTCCCCATGTTGCTCCAGCATCCAATCCAAGGTATGGTTAAATTAGAGGGGAAAATCAGAGGGAGAGGAATTTGGAAGTCCCAACCTTCACTGCATTACTGGTCAAACCAGGTAGGATGCCAAAAAGTCTTGACACACCCTGGTAAAAAGGAGATGTGGTTTGGGGTTTGAAATAGTAACAAAGTTTTATTAAATACAGTTAAAGGATCTGCACGCAGGTGGCAACTGCTAGGTGAGCTAAACAAAATAGTGTGAGATCCCATAAATCTGAGGCACTGGAACTATGCTTATGCCTCAAATTTTGCAACAAACTGCCTTGGCTCAGGGCCTCAGCATAGCTACTTATGGTCCTTTCTTGTTGGCACATCAATTGCGCTGAGGAAATTCTGCCTATCCGCATGCCACCAGCTGTGCCAAGAGAGTAGAATAAGTTAGAGGTTGCTTTGGGGAAGCATAATCTGTTTGCCTGCACTGAGCACCGAGCAGAGAGAGCACTGCAGGGGGCACAGCAACAGCGATGAACAAGGGAAGGAGAGGCGGGCCCCCAAACCTTTAATGCCCAAAGTCCACCACTGAATAAGTACAATGTGGAACATGGTCACAGTGTAATCATGGGCATTTTATTGCATCATTTTAAGCATTTTAATTATTAAATGTAGCAGTGGATAAAAAACTGATGAAGCCTCATAAACATAATTGGTATTTATTTTCCCACATGGCAACACCAACTGCGTTATGCTTTTTCACACGTACCCTTTTTGAGTTGTGGCAAGTGTACTATTGATCTTTCGTTGTCTCCTAAACCTGGTTTTCATTTTCAAAATAATACAGCTTTGGTTCTTAATAGGTTTTCTACGTATTATGGATACAGCCTGTGAAATATTAGCAATTTGTGCATGTTATGAATGGGTGACAGCTCTAGATAAAGGTCTGCTAGTCTGTGGTTTATTAGGGCAAGCAGTCTATCAGGGTCACACCAATCTCGGTCTGCCTTCAGCCAGCCCTTACCTGCCTGCCATTGGCTTTGGTTCCCACTACTATTTGTCTTATTGTCTTCTTCCCTAGTAGTCTCCATGGGCACCAGCTACCACAGCTACTAGTTATCCAGGGAAAATGCTAGGGGTATGACCAAATTATTTCCAAAAGGTGTCTACATGTTGGATGGGATTTTTGTTCACATTTATCAATTGATTGCATAAGAGATAGCATGGATTGCATTTGACATGCTATAACTGTTGCATTTTTATTGTTATAAACTAGCAGTATACCGAATGAAACATCAAGTTTATCAGGACAAAACTTAGTAATGGAACCCTTTATTAGAGATAGGACCAGGGCAGGCTCTACTATTAGACAGAGAAAGGTAGCCACCTGCTGGGGAACAGAAAGAGATTGCAAGGAATTAGCGGACATAGCTGTGCATGCCATGCAACCTGTCCTGCTCCTCCTAAACTAGGCTGTTGCACCTTGAAAAACACTATCCTGTCACTAGATTCAGCTTCCAGTCTGGTTGGCTTCTGTACGTAGAATGGGGAGGAGACGCCATCTTGTTATTTGCCTCAGGCAGCAAAATGTATTGGGCTGGCCTTGGACAGCTCCGAGAGTGAGGTGGCATCTGTACTTTATGACATGTTCCAGATCTTGTAATATGAAAAATAATTGATGCAGACAAAGTGGGAGGGGGGACCATTTGTAGTTTGTAAGTACTTTTACTGAGAGCCTTACATTTATTTAAATTCTACTAAGGCCTACAATTGATTCTGTGGTGAATAACTGTGCGACAGAAACCCCAAGACTATAATCCCCAAAAAGCCAACTTCTACTAACTGTTATGCATAATTATGTTAAACTGCTCATTTTTGTTTAATTACAGCCCATCATACTTCTCAAAATTCAGTCAGACTTTAATTTTATCCTTAGGAACAAAATAGTTCTTTGATTACAAATAAATTAGACACTTTTATTAATTAAACAGAGCACTTTTTTAGTAACTGCAGACAATCTAGGAGAAAAGAGGTTTAAGCCTCCCTCAAAATTCATTTCTCTCATTTAGTTCTCTCATTCAGATAGGCACGCTGCATGAGTTTACAAGTTGTTATTTTTGAATGTATTAACACTCTCAGCAATATTCTTCTTGGAAAGATTTGGGAGGCAAAGATTAAAGCACAGATCTCTGGCAAATTGCTTATTGAAATTAGCTGTCTTTTGCAAGGAAAAACTGCTCAGATTCAAACTAACATTCAGTCCTCCAGCAATACATTCTGACTTTCATATGAGAAAGTGCTTGCCTGCCTGCCGCTTAATTTTTATAACCTCGAAGGGAGCGCATTTGCTTGGAGATTGCATGACAAGCAGAAACTGAAATTTAGGAGCTTTACAACATTTTTACTGGCTGATTTGATTTTTATCACAGCAACAATTATTATTTTTTTGTCCTTACAATCATACTTTGTTCTGCCTTTCTATTTCACTGGGACAAATCCAACTGAATTAGCCATTTTATATTGTAGCTGTCAAAAAGAGAAGTGTACTTTGTACCCTAGTGAAGGAAATTTTACTGTGCCAGTCTATTATGAAAGAAAGTCAGAACAATCATTCTCACCCCCTGATGATTCATAGGCCTTAAATCCAAAATGGATTGTTCAGATCATTCAGGTTCAGTCTCTTGCATATCACAGGGTGACTCGCTGTCAGTTGAACGCCATAGAGGGCCTGGATTTTTACAACTTGAATAACTCAATCTAAGATCAATAGATTTGTGTAACACATTTAGATCATATGTGTAATTTGCACAGTTTGCACAGATCTACACTATTTAACAGCCATGGCCTTCCCTTCAGAGTATCCTAGGAAAGGCTGCTGGGAATTGTAGCTGTAAACTATAGTTCTGAGGGAAGTTGTAACTGTTAACATGGTGTAAACGTGCTTTAAATTATAGTGTGGATTTGATTATGGTAAAAAGAGTGACAGAAGGATGGAGGGAGATATCTGATTGATTAACAATTCATAGTTCTGGATTTTTGGATTTCAAATGTTCTCTGAAATAGTAATATTAATAGGTGCAAAATATTACACTGAACTTAAATGGAGATGTTCTGAAGCCTCTATGTCCAAATCAGGCTTTACCAACTTAGAAGCTTTCATCTACAACTCCCATCAGACTCCCAGTTGTTCTGATTGGGGCTGAAGAGAGTTGTAACCCCAAACACCTAGCAGGCAGCAGTTTGGAGAAGACTGGTGTAAATGGTTAGTTCAAAATGTGGAGTGGATTGTGAGCTCAAATTTGAAAGTCGCAGAAATGTTGAACAAATAATTTGAGAGCAAATGGAGGATGGAAGTTATTTGAAAACGTTGAGGAGGGAGCCCTGAACTTATTAATTTATAAAATAATTATTCAGCACCACAACCTCAAAAATGAAATCCTGTTTTTATATTGATGAGAAGAAGAAGAAGAAGAAGAAGAAGAAGAAGAAGAAGAAGAAGAAGAAAGATAACCATTTGCTGCAGCTATATATAGAACCACACATCCAGTTCAACAGGGAATAATAACTATATTAAGTAGGAGGAAATATGCAACTTGCAGTGAACTGAAATAACTAGTTTTAAACAACTATAGTGTAGGCAAGAGGTATGCTATGTGTTTTGTGCATGGATGTGTGCATATGACAGAGAGCAAGAAAGCAGGATTTAAACATGTTGCAAGAGGTTCAAGAAACAATTTGAAATTTATAATTCCTTGAGTTCAGGTTTACGAATATTTCATTTTATCAAGGGGATCACAGAGTGGGATAGTGTATATCTGACTACAGATCTGGCCTTTCCTGACATCTTCTTTGGAAAAGCTCCCAATATATTTTGCCCTTAGGAACTTTAAATCATTACTGACTGCATTAAGTTCTGCAAGGCTGGAATGTTTCAGAGCACCCTGCGGATTTTTAAATCAGTCACCTCATGCTTAATAGATAGCCCCATGTAGAATGATGTGTATGTAACAGTACCATAGCGTAAAAAGGTTTTTTTTAAAAAAAGAAGGTAAAGGACCCCTGGACAGTTAAGTCCAGTCAAGGCGACAATGGAGTTGTGGCACTCATCTCGCTTTCAGGCCAAGGGAGCCGGCGTTTGTCCACAGACAGCTTTCTGGGTCATGTGGCCAGCATGACTAAACCGCTTCTGGCACAACGGGACACCATGATGGAAACCTTCCCACCGTAGCAGTACCTATTTATCTACTTTCACTGGTGTGCTTTCGAACTGCTAGGTTGGCAGGAGCTGGGACATAGTGTAATATAGTAGCAACAAGAGTAAATACTGGGAAGATGTGTTGTGGGTAGTGGTTAATGAGCTGGGGTTGTGGGCAGAATCAGATTATATTTGACCCCCCTCCTGATCTGTTTGAGCACATCTGCTCCTCCTACCAACCCAAACACCAGCCCTGCCTCGATTGGCTTCAGCTGTCAATGGGCAAATGGGATGCCTGAATACTGCCTGCACATGTATCCTGTCCAATGTACATAGACAAAATGTCCATAGTAAATCCCCCCAGGGAAACGAATGTGGCAATTGCATGACTGTTGCCTGTACACATTGTATTTCATGTGTGTAGGCCATATTTGGACGTGTCTTCACCATGTGAATGACCAAGGCTAGAAGAGGCAGGGCCAGTGTTCTGGATGGGCAGTGAAGGTTGGCCGGCCTGGTCTTCTCCATGCAGTGGTCTTGGTAAGGAAGAAAGTACCATCCTACCTGCCCGAGGAATAGTACTTAATGGGATAAATGGTTGCTGTTATCATGTACCTTACACTCTGAAACATTTTGCAGGATCTGAAAGAAGGCTGAAAGTTCAACTGATTCAACTTCTTTTTTAATCTAATTATGATGACAACTTTAATACCGGCATTTTAGATTCTTCTTCCTGGAACCAAGCAGAAATAACCACAACAAACTCAGGGAATGTCCACCATATTCATAAACACTAGCCAGCTACTGTGCTTACCAAAGTGTTGTTAAGTGGTATCTGAAGTCTAATTCTCCCCTGGTTCTCAGTCACAAGGTGGTGGAGTGGGGAGGTCTGTTGAAACCTATGCCTGTTCCCAGACTACAAATGTGCAATTAGTTTCACAATACGGTCCGGTTACAATGCCCTATCATGAAAAGAAAGCCTGGCAGTATCTCCCTTGCAATATTTGATTTGCCTTAGATGGTGTTAATTTAACCCTTCAGAGCAAACTGTCAAGTAGGGTTATTTTTCTTCAAAATCTGATCTCTAAGAAAGAACTGGCTTAGAATTTATTTATTTATTTGCTTCCTTTCTTTCCTTCTACTATGTCTCTGGGCTTTCTTTAGATTCCCCTCTGCTATTTGCTGTGTCTGGGCAAGCCCTTCATGTCTGGTATGCACCTTAAGACAGAATTATCAGGGGAAGTGATCATTAGATAGCAGGTGGTAAAGTCTCTCTCTCTCTTTTTTTTGGTCCTCTTTCCACTGGTATTCACCCCCACTCCTACCTGCCACAGGCAGAGCCTGTGCAAAGGCAGGCACCGACACCACCATACAAGAAAACATCTGATGATGCATGCAGCTGGAATACAACCATCCTCACCCATCGGTTGTTGTTTTCATTTCATATTAAGACAAGCAAGATCTTCAGGGACCATGACTATGACCATGCTTCTGCTGAGGGACTTCTGCTGGTATATCTCTGGCTCAGCCACGGGGTGGGATAGCATAGCTCAGCCAGGAAAGTCCAAATCTACCAAATCTAAACTCTTATGTCCAGCTGGATCTTGGATTTGAATTGTGCTATAACAGTAACACATTGAATTTAGCTCAGCGATGGACTGGAATAATCAGCAACGGGATATACGTAGGACTGCATCTCAAGACAGTTTGGAAACTCCAGCTGGTGCAGAATTTAGAGGCCAGGTTGCTCACTGGAACAAGGCGGTTTGAGCATATTACTCCGATCCTGGCCCAACTGCACTGGCTACTGCGTAGTTTCCAGGCCCAATTCAAAGTGCTGGTTTTGACCTATAAAGCCTTAAACACCACAATACATCAAGGACTGCCTTTCTCTATATTAATGAACCTATCTTAGGCCCTTCTTCAGGTACCTCCCCCATGAGGGGTCCATAGAGTGGCGACACAGGAATGTGGACTTTCTGCTGTAGCTCCATTGGTGAAATGCTCTCCCCAAGGAGGTTTGCATGACACCTTTGTTACATATCTTTAGATGCCAGGCGAAAACGTTTCTCTTCAACCAGGTGTTTGACTGATTAACCTTCTATGGCTTTTAAATGTGTCTGTGGGAAGGGGAGTTACTGGTTTGTTTTACTTTTGCTTTGTTATGTATTTTGTTTCTTCATGTTATATTTTTATGTTGTAAAGCACTCTGTAATCTTCGGATGAAGGGTGGTATATAAATTTAATGAATAAAAATATAATACCTTGCCCTCATACTTCCATATGTTTCAAAGAATGCTGGAGATATGAAAGTTGGCCTACGTTGTGTGTTTGTGACAGTGGGGGGGTATGGCCCCTCAAGTTCTTCTTAGCCCCAGCTAAATTCTGTCCATTAATGTTTTTCTTGACACAAAAACAGGAGAAAAGAACTCCCCATAAAATTCTGCATGTTCAAAAGGGTCTAGTGTTTAATTAGAAGCAAGGTCTCTCCCTTCAATGCTCCTTTGGGATTCCAGAGGTAGAGTCGAAAACTGAATCTTCGTCTGAGAATGTTCAAGCAATTCCTGAACCAAAGCCTTGAAGAGCAAAGGAGCAGCTTTCATCAGACAAAGCCCAAAGATGTCAAAGATTTCCTATAGAGGGATCCAGCGGCTGCTTGTTAGGAAGGTCAGATGAATGTTAGCAGAAGTGGTGCAGTTAAGATATTTCAAAGCCTAATGCCCATGTGGGTGTTCCAATTTGAATTTTGTAATTCATATTTTTGTTTGGGATTACAATTTACAAAACAGAAAACGCAAGACAATCAGCTGGAATATTTTTACAAGAGCTATTCAAATAGGTTAACAAGATAAGACCAACCGCAGAGTTAAGCTGAGTAATTATCTATATGCTTCAGCTTGCATTCTAGGGAGGAAAATGAACCAACCCAGGTTTTGTCCTTTACCTTTTATTCAGTCTAAACAAAGGGCTTATCCACACTTACTTCCTCCCCCCCCCCCGTGCTTTCCAGGTACTGTCCACACTTAATAGCTCTGTGTCTGAATGCCCCCCCCTTTTTTTTGTTCTAGAGCTTTCCCTTTCTGTGAAAAACACAACTTTGCATTTGCTCCAATTCAGCTTTAGAGAGTGGGTTTTCTCAGGGAAAGCTTTGAAGCAAAACTAAAAGCGGGGAAGTTCTCAGACATGGAGCATTAAAATGCAAACTTGTGCCTGGAAAGAGTGGGACAAATGGTAAGTGTGGGTGAGACCAAAGATGTGTTATTTTTAAGTGGAACAATTAAATCCCTTCTGTTTCATTATCTATATATGAGTCAGAAAGAAAGGACATAGGGAAAAAGAAGGAACAAGCAGAAACTGACAATGAATGAAGTGGCCGGCCAAGTGTTAGGGAAGGAAGAAAAAGAAGAATAAGTGGGGGGTGGGAGAGAGAGGAAGATGGATTGAAGAAATAGTTCTGTTGTTTGCTCTTATTTTTCTTTTCTTCTTTTTATTTCCTATTTCTTTTTTTTTATCTAGATATGTATATTACTTTTTTGGATCTGTGTATATGTGTATCTTTCTTAAATAAAGTAAAAAATAATAATAATAATAAAAAAGAAATAGTCCAACTCTTCAAGTGGTTGCTACACCTTCTGACCCCTTAACTTCTCTCACCCTTCATATATCCTAGTGCCTATTAGAATGCTCTCTTGTAGCCAGTACTGAAAAGCACAGGAGCCAAGTTGCATATTACAGTTGTCACCCTAGCAACAGTATCTCACACCTGAGTTTGACAGCAGTGTTGTATTACTGGCCTTTAACAAATGGATAATGAGGGGCACCACGGAAAACTTGAAGCCTCCCAAGCGTTTGTAGCAGTTTAGGTCAGCATGTGAGGCAGGGGTTGCAGAGGAGAGGAGAGGATTCAAGGAGACAGTGTGCGATTTCCCAGGATTGACTTGATTTCCTGATTGGTACATTTCAACTCATTTGTAGGCTTCTCCTGAAAAGTGCTAGTGAAAGGGCCAGACATCTAAGTACATGCAGTAATGAGTTCATGGAAAAAAGATAATGTATGCTGGAGTGTGGAGCTCAGGTTACCCCTCTTGTCACAACTCTCTTCATTATGAAAAATCCATCATTCTGGCTCCATTGAATAGGTAAACCAGCAAAGGATTCCAAGACTCCCCAGCACAGAGGCAGATTTTATCTTGCCTGAGGCCAGACTAGCTTAACTTTGGAATGCACGTTAAATCCAATAAGTGCAGGAGTTAGTTTAGTAAGTAATTTAAGAAGACAGTACACTCCCTCCTCCCTCCTCACTACCTGTCAAAGTCCTGTAGAGGAGAATAAAAGAGCTGTCGAGGCCTCAAACTCTCTCCCCCACCACCATAAAAATGCAAGATATAAAGTAAGATGAACACAAAAAGAAATGTCTGGGGTTTGATTTGTGGCTTCAGTACACATTCTATCATCCTGCCTAAGCTTGGTTTTGATTTGGATACTGAATAACCATGCTTAATAGTCACAAGAAATGTTCAATTTTGATTATTTGGGCCTTGAGCTTAAATTCAAGGGTGCTTTTCTAGAAGCAGGTAATCTCTTCAACTCAGGCCTTTTCTGACTTAGCAGAAGAGTGCTGTGTGAGAAAAATGACCCAAATCTAGAGATGGTCTTCCATTCGTACAAGATTATTTGCAATTGTGTCTCCTAAATTTCTATATTTTGTGAATAGCAAACCCTATGGACCAGAATACATATAGTTTCCTATTTTAATACAAACCCATATAGCAATGTGCATGCAGTTCTCATTGAAATGGAAACCACGCACAGCAGTTGCTTTCAAGCATAGATACAGTACTTTGAAGCTTCAAGAACACAGGATGCCTTGCATTCCAATGGGGACGGCATGTGCTCTAGCCCTTAGGTGCTACTTTCCCAGTGTATGATGGTCAGATGCAATGGAGGAACCAAGCTCCCACACCTGCTACTGGATTACTCCTTAACTTTATATAGATAGATACAATATTTTTTATAGGGCAATAACTATATCAGTAAAGGTCTTGTTTCTTTTTTAAAGGGAAAACTTATGTGACTTTTTCTTTTCTTTTCTTTTCTTTTCTTTTGAGGAGAGAATTCCAGACAACTGTAACTGCTCCACTGTGGAAGGCAAAAAAAGTAAAAGTGCCAATGTCCCCTCTCTGAACATATTATTAAAGGCATGGAGATGCTATATCCTTTACTTAGTAAGGTTTACTGAATGCTTTGTTCACTATTATCCATTTTAAGTCTGTGGGCCTATAGGAGAAATCAGCCAATACTAACCTCATTCCATTGCATTTTCTCCCTCTTTTAAGAAGAAATGTTCTCACTTTCTTTCTAGCTTTTCCTGCCTGTCTATAGCCTTAAGCAAGTTTCTCCAGATAAACCAGCCTATAATAGCATAGGAGGTTTTAACAGTCAATCCAATATATTAACTGCAGCATAAAGGGTGTTACTATTCAGCCCCAGGACTAACTGTCTCTCTGGGGTTCTTTTAAATACTCCCCCCTAAAATAACACTGTAAATGCCCATAAAAACCCACAAACCTTACTCAGAAATATGATGAAGAGGTAAAAGGGAAGTTATATTGCTTATTTTAATTAGTTTGCTGCTTTTCCTCTACTCACACTGGGTATCAGTAACAGAGATAACAACCTGATCCCATCAATAGTAACATCACACACAATGCATTCAATTTATATTTGTTCCATCCAATATGCTACTGTCCATTATTTTCACATACACCCCTTACCTTCTTTTGTCATCAATGTCATCTTCTCTTTCTTTGGCAAGTGGCAAAACTCTAAACAGTTCGGGTTGTAACTAAAGTAGTGCTACATGAACACTCTTGTCAGTGCACTCCCAAATCTGTTCTAGGGCTTCCCCCAAAATTAGCTGAATACCACTCTTTGCATCAGCCTTCCTTGATCCAAAGTTATACAAAGTTAAGATGCATGTGGAGGAGCGGGGACGCAAACCCAGTTCACCAGATTAGGAGTCTACCGTTCTTAACCACTACACCACACTAGCAACAATTGGAAGGCACCAGATTAGGGAAGGCCACTTTACATGTTCTGGCTCAGCTCACCCACAAGCTCACTAGGTAGTCTTAGGCCAGATTTAGTCAACTTTTTCAGATCCAGGACTCACTTTTAACCCAAACATGCACTTGGGGACCCATTTCTTAATCAGGTTAATCAATCTACTGTACTTTATTGGCATAGAAAAAGTGCATCATATACATGGGTCAGAGCACAACACAGTTAACGAAACATAGTAGGAGATACTTTAGGATAAAATCTTTCTTAATCTTCTGCCATGTATTTGCATGGTGTTAGTGGTCCTGTTGAGACCCACCTTGCATCAGGCCTCAACTCACTAGTGCATGCCAACCCATCAGCTGAAGACCAGTACCTTAGGCAAACCACTGTTTATCAGTCATTGGGCTCTTCTCGGTTAACATGGTGATAATAATTCTGGCGTATTTTACTGAATTGTGGTAAGGATGAATTGCCACAGAGATGGATGACCGCAACTATTTTCAGGCTCTCTCACTTTCACAGGTGTTCATTCAGAGGTCCATCCCAACTTTTTTCCAAATGTGTCTGCACAAATCCAAACAAAAAAATAATCTGAATGTTACTCAAAATATTTCTAGACATATTTTCTCTGAAAACAGTAGAGCGTGTTTTTATTATTATTAAAAAGAGGGAGGGCAGTGGTTTTGAATTTTTGTCAGAGCAGCCTCTGGCTAGAAAAGAGGCTCAAGTCAAGAGCGATGAAGCACTCAGATGAGTATAAAAAGTTTAATCTTTTTCCTTTGCTCTTCTAGACAAAAAGTGTTGCTCCCTCCAGGCATACATTTCTGGAGTGCAAACTACAGAATCTGCAAACACCTGCTTCCTTTTTTCATACAAAGGGGTTGGAACCTCAGCTGGCATAACACAGGGTTGTTTTGAAGGGGGTTTGGGTGATTTGGAATTCTGGAGAACTTACTTTTGCTCTTCCATGTGAATACTTAAGCACTTGTACACTTGAGTTTTTAAGTGATACAGGATTGGATGGGGAAGTGTCTTCAATGACAGCAGGTGGGCAATCTGTGTAAGAAATGTAGGCATACGAAGTTTTTGACACTGAAAAGCTTTTGCACTTTTAAAATGAGCTATCCTTCATATGAGCATGAAAAGTCATTCTGCAAAATCTTCTCACTTGTGTATTATTAGTATCTTTGTAGAAAGGTCATCATTGTTAGAGATGATGACTGTCAAGGAGGGAAAGGGATACTCAGGGCAGAAATATTTCACAATTTGGAAAGCTTTTGAAAAGCTTTTGAGAACAAGGTTTATGATAGATCCATTCCCTGATCCTGGCCTCTATTGTATATAGAGACATGGTGAAGTTATAGACAAAAGAGTTCATGATGCTAAATGTGTCACTTGAAGTCAAGGGTATTCATTTATCAGATGTTCAAAGGGCAGGTCACAGCAATACAAGTAAAAATAAATAAAAGAGGTAAATCAGTTTATAAATAATAATAATAATAAATAAGTAAAACTATTTAAAACAAAAGCCACGCCATGTTGATTAAATAAGACAGAAGAAGTACAACACACACACACACACACAATATGCAAAGCCAGGGTAAAGGAGTGGAATCTATATAATGAAGATGCTAGATGCATCTCTGTGGGGATGGAATAACACCCTAGTCAAAAATATTGATAGCTGCTGAGGGGTCAAGAAGAATGAGCATGGTTGTTCTCCCACAAATGTCATCAACTGGGGTGTCCAGGGCAGTTTCAATGTCGTGAAGCTGGGGCAAAATGGATCCAGATAATGGTTGTTTTACTTTAAATGCTGGTACGGTGGGTTGCTTGGAATCTGCCATTTGAGAAGGGTCCTAACCCTTTCCTCCCTTGCCACAATCCCAATTGAAATTGTCTCCATGCCATAAATTAGCTTCTCAGAAGGCAATCTTCTCTATGAACCTACGGAAGCTTGCCATTGGGGACAGTTTTCTTTCAGACCACGATGGAGGCTATTAACAGTATTTTTTAAAGAAAGGAAAAGGAAAGCAAGCAAGCATGACACCTGGCCCAGAATCAAAAGCTTATTGGAAATATTGGCTCACAGCGTGCTGTGTAAGTGAAAAGGGAAACTGCTGGGAATTAACTGTGTGGAAACCCTGCAATATTCACAGTGGGAGTTCACATGCACTGTGGGAGAAATGTCCTCAGTTACTAAAAGACGCTAAGCCCTCCATTCTCCTCTTAAGCAATAACAAAGAGGGTCAGAAACTTGGGTTGAGAGACAGCCCAACCCCCACTCCTCCCTCTCTTAAAGAAGAAGAAGAAGAAGAAGAAGAAGAAGAAGAAGAAGAAGAAGAAGAATTCAGTCTCCCTTCCAATGTTACTCCTACTCAGAGTAAACCCATTAAAGTTAATGAATGCGTCTAACTTAGGGTCATTCATTACAATGGATCTACTGTTAGTAGGACTAGCACGGGCTACAATCCTGTAGTTCCTTGTGTTACACATAACACTTGTGTTGGAGAAGCAAAGTAAACTGTAATTGCTTTCCTAGAGAGTCAGCCCTACCACAAGCTAAAATGAGGCAGCCACCTCAGCCAGCAAATGTCAAGAGGAAGGGAGTGACAAAACTGTCTTTGTCACATAGCCTGCACTCCACTCCCTAAGCTAAACCTGGTGCCTTTAAGTGCAGTGGAGCTGTCCCATTGCCACCATCAAAGCTAGATTCAACCGCCTGCCTGGTCAGATTTGTTACATGTCATGGGAGAGGCGGCATCTTGTCCTTTACCCCAGGCACTAAAATGTATTGGGCTGCCCCTGTTTCCCCAAGCCAACAACATTAACCCACCTTTCTCATAAGAAAAACTGAGATATTCCTCAGTAGGGAGTCATCGAATCATAGACTTGTAGAGTTGGAAGGGACTGCGAAAGTCATTGTCCAACCCCCTGCAATATAGGAATCTTTTTGCCCAACGTGGGGTTCAAACCTATGACTCTGAGATTAAGAGTCTCATGCTCTACCAACTGAGCTGTCCCCAAGACATGGTCAGAGACTGCTGTTTGGACTCCCAGCATGCTGGTTCATGTGACACTTACTTTACAGACAGCTAGATAAGGAAAGGATACTTGATGGTTGAGATACTTGATGGTTGCCCTTGCTAACTCGGCTCAGTTAAGACATTTGCCCATGTTCTCCTATACTGTGCTTTTTATAGGGCCATCCACTCCTGAACTGCTTGGAACAAAGAATATGAATGTCACTGCTTTGTCCTGCTACTGAGTGAATCTGGTTGGCACTGTGAGAGAAGAAAGAAAGACAGTGATGCTGGAAGGAAGCAACCAGAATATTCTAATGATATGCTATTGGGGGGGGGGGTTAATGTCAGAATGGTTAGATATGTGTCTGACATGCATCTTGTAAATCTCACTGCGTCTTGCCTACAATTCACAGTCCCATAGCTTACTATCACAAAGGTGCGTTTATCTTAGATAAATAACTTTTGGATGAAGTCTGCTATGGAGCACTTTAGAGCTATTGTAGGAGGGATTGCAAGCTTTGCAAATCCTGTGACCCTGCCTGATTGTGCAAGTCCAGACACAGAAGAGTTTGCGTGAGATGGTGAAATGAAATATACCTTGGAGACAGTGAGTGATGTCAGCTACCCCAGGCTCTGCTTGGTGCCTCCTCTACAGCAAAGCTTCTGCAAAGCATGTCAATTCATGTTCGCTACTTAGACAAAGAAGGGAATTTAAATTCAAAAGGTGGCTTTCTTTTCTTTCTGGAGATTTAGGGATGGGCTGTTGCTGCAAAACACGAACATCTTTCAACTGGACAGATTCAGAGCAGGGTGATGGGACTGAAGAATGGGAGGCCGAATTTTGAAGGGGAGATGAAAACAGCCATTTGCCTTTTCTTAATTAGACATGAAAGGATCTAAGTGGATTTGCATCCCAGGCAGACTTATCCTATGCTTGTTTACTCTTCCTAGGCTCATTGAACATGCCAATGCCTTATGTGGGGGGAGGGGACACGTTTTGCAAACCACCTCTATGATGTCCACATGCTGGAAGCAAAGTCATGTCTGCTGTTCAGATCCTGCCTGTGCATCTTGCTTCCAATCCACACCATCCCATGGCCCACTTTGCATCTTATTTACAGAATACAGTTGCTTGTATTCTCCTATAGGCCTGTTGGATTGTACAAGTGTGCAATAGGCCTTACATTGTGAGACTGTCTACAGCACTGCCTGCAAAGTTTGGGGGAGCTCTGGGTTTTAGTTTATTTTTTTAAAAAAATAAGCAATGTTTTGGACAACCTCTTGCAAAGCCTGTGGGCCTAGAAAAAGATATAAATATTGTATAGGTAAATTTAGAATTGTATAGGTAGAGAAAAACACAGAAACAGAGCACTCTGTGGCTGTGAGGGGCCTTGATCTAATGCAGGGCTATTGACATTATGCTTCAACTCAGGAAGGGGGAGAGAAACTCAAATCACCCATATTCACCTTTTTATTCAGTGCCAATGCACGCCCCTAGCATGTATAATCTGAAACTTTTGAGGGGAGCTGTAATGATAATAGGAAATTGTGGTGTAAACAAACAGTGGTACTTACAGAAGTGATTGCTGGTGAGCCATGTGAAAGCTGAGATTGGAAATATCAAAGTAAAGCCTCTGCTGCCAGAACAGCATGATTTCTTTATTGGTACACTACATTCTTTCATTCTGGGAGATAAGTAGTGTGTTCTCATAAATGACAGCCAAACTGAACGTTACAAATGGCACAGGGGCAGAAGCTAATGCCATGCCTTTTAACAGCTTATAAAGCTTTGAATCCTGAACTGCTTCAACAGTCATACATCTAGAGTGCAAGTGTTTGGTAAATACAGTCCCCATTGCAGGTGTAAAGACAAGAATTACCTAGAATCCCAAGTGCACAAACTCTAGGTGACTAATCAAAACAAATCTGGAAGATCCATGGGGTGTTAATCCAAAATTACAAAGAAGTGTTTCAGGGTCTAGGCAACTTATTAAACCAATACTCCATTACAATATCTATGCAGGTACTGCCTGTAGTTTATGCACCACAGAAAGTTGTGGTGATGCTGAGGAGTAATGTTCTGAAGAAACTGATTTGCATTATCATTTATTATTTTAAACTTGCTAATCACTTGTCACATGAAAGGTCTCCTTGCAACTTACAACAAATGTATAAGCGTAAGTAAAACTGTATTATATTATAAGCACATTCACACACAACCCCCCCCCCCACATGCAATTAATTTAAATATTACACAAATCAATTTCCCCACCTTAACAGCAGTAGAAAGCATATAGTAGAACACTAAAGGCAAAATAAAATAATCACAATCCTTCAAAGTGTGGTGGAAAGGTAAATTTTTGCCTGGTGGTAAAAAGATGTCAGCAAAGGCACCAAGCAGACCTCAGTGGGGAACATTTTCCACAGACAGGGAACCACAGCTAAGAAGTCTTGCTTCCTTGATGCAATGGTCAAACCATCACAATTATTCAATACAATACTTGTGTCAAAGCCTAGCAAAGACCAGATCAGAATATATTTAGAACCAAAGGACACAAACAAAGCACTGCTGAGGAAGCATTTTCAATTGCCTACAGTAAAAGAAATCACAGTAAGTTACCATGAGCAGAATTCATTTCAACCCTCAATGCCAGCAGTGGATTTAGCCAATTCAGCTGGCAGAAACAGATTTACAAAATCACCATTTGAGCACAGGTGGACAACCTGCAGCCTCAGAGTCACATGCAGCCTCACAAATTCATTTTATGGAAAGTGGTCATAATTCAGTGGTAGAGCAACTGCTTTGCATGCAGAAGACCCCAGGTTGGGAGAGAACCCTGCCTGATATCCTGGAGACAATTGGACTATCTCTGCAAAATTGTATATTTCAGGATTTGCAATGCTCCTATCATTAGCAGAAACAATTTAAAATTATTCAGTTTTGGATCTGCAAAATTAGTAAATAAACTACCAAGAGGTGTTTTCTTGAAGTCTATTCCTCTTAGTTGTTCCATGCATACCCCTGCACATCTAAACATTTTTCAAAAAAGAAGAAGAAAAGAGCAGTGTTTTGGGGGCGGGAATTGTCAATGTAACATGGGCCTTTGTGTGCGTTTCTATATGCCTATCTTATTCAGCATCCTGCTCTCACAGTGGCCAACCACTTCCCTGTGGGAAACTTCCAAGCAGAACCTGAGCACAAGTTTACTCTCCCTGCCTGTGGTTTCCAGCAACTGGTATCCACAAGCATTACTGCTTCCAAACAAAGGTAACAAGCGAGTCTCTCTACAACGGCAACACAGCTAATCCTGCAAAATTGGTAGCTGCCTCTTTCCCATTGTAATAATTAAACGTAGCTGCTTTAACTTTTCAAAAATTGCCTTATGGACTGCTATCCAGGAAAGAGCAACATCATAATGGCATAGTTACTGTTGCGATGTTTGGAATAAACATTGTTAGATAATTGGCTGCTCCTGCAATTTTTGTAGATCAAGCTTCTTCTTTCCTTTAGATACTACAGCTGCAAACTCTATTTGATTTAGCATCGGGCTTTTGCCTTTCCTTGGCTAAATTGTGCCCAACCTGTCAGACATGGTATATTTCAATTCTCCATTATTCAGTTTCAGAATGCACTCTCAACACCTAAGTAGAACTTACTCCAGTGCTTCCTGTCTATTCTGTTCTCTCACGATTGCAGCTGTATAAGAAGTAACACTGTAAACAACTTAAAACTTTGGCAGGATTAGAATAATACAGTGGTACCTCAGGTTACATACATTTCAGGTTACATACGCTTCAGGTTACAGACTCCGCTAACCCAGAAATAGTGCTTCAGGTTAAGAACTCTGCTTCAGGATGAGAACCGAAATCGTGCTCCAGTGGCGCGGCGGCAGCAGCAGGAGGAGGCCCCATTAGCTAAAGTGGTGCTTCAGGTTAAGAACAGTTTCAGGTTAAGTACGGACCTCCGGAACGAATTAAGTACTTAACCCGAGGTACCACTGTACTTGTAAAGTTCAAAATACATTGGGGGAAGTCAAGGGATTCAGAAAATCTCAAATGTGAAGGTGAATGATATGTTTAAATTGAAATGTACTATGTAAAAATTAATTCAAAAATATTTATATAAAAAAGAAGTAACACTATCAAGATCAGGGGTCAGCTATCTTCCCCTGCCACTGAGGATTCCCTCAGGGTAAACTATCAGAGGGCAGAGTCAGAGAAAAGTCCTCTGGTTTAATTGATATGGAATAAAGATCACGCTGTTTGGATTTCCACCTTAAATTAGAATTCCCGGTCCTGTACAGATCTACTCAGAAGCAAAGGACTGCTAGACCATATCTGGGGCAGGTCAGGGAGAATCTATGCTAAAATAACTTACGAAAAGGTTTGTTGGGTGAAATTGGCAAGCAGGGGAAGAGGTAAGCACAAGAATCCACACATTTGAGTTATCCTTGGTGGTTAAAATTGTGGGACTGCAGGTAGCTTCTGAAGCCCAGCAAGAGGTCAAGGATGAGCACCACCTTCCTCTTCCTGAGAGAAATTAGAGCAGCCCCAAAACCCAGCTCCTGGCTTTGGAAGTGTGTCTGAAGTCCAGCATGTCTGACCTGAATTCTCCTCCCTTCAAAACTCAGAAGGCGGGCAAGAGGTTAATCATTCTCCCTATCAAGCTGAGCTTTGGAGATACCCCCAGAGGAGACACCAGTGTTCACCCTAGAGAGCAAAGTACCGGTAAGTTAATTTGTTGGCTGGTTAGAACATCCCTGCCCATCTTTCCTAAAGATCCACTTCTCCTACTCACAAGAGGATTTAAAGAGAAACATTTATTTTGGAATCTCTGTTTTGTTTTGTATCATATAGTTCTATATGTAATCTCTTTGAACAAAATGTTAATTAAGTAAATGTATATAGGATTAGACTGTTAGTGTTTCACTTCCAGAGCAGAGGGCTGCAACACAAGTACAGTGGTACCTCGGGTTAAGTACTTAATTCGTTCCGGAGGTCCATTTTTAACTTGAAACTGTTCTTAACCTGAAGCACCACTTTAGCTAATAGGGCCTCCTGCTGCTGCCGTGCCACTGGGGCACGATTTCTGTTCTCATCCTGAAGCAAAGTTCTTAACCCGAGGTACTATTTCTAGGTTAGCAGAGTCTGTAACCTGAGGCATATGTAACCTGAAGCGTATGTAACCCGAGGTACCACTGTAGTTTGAAATTCCTTACCAATTTGGGTTCATTCTTCATTTGCAGCTGTGTTACTTTGCAATGAATAAATATATCTTCTCTTTGCTCAGATATGTGCTGTTGTTCAAGGCAGCTTTACCAAACAAGTTAGGGCAATCCAGAGCTGAATGACGCTCAAAGCAGAGCATTCCCAAAGGCATGCCTTTAACTGGCATTGGATAAGTCAGCATGTATCTTCATGCCCTCAGAAAGGAAAGGGCTTGGTTTATTCACAGTTGTGTTCCAAATTGCAGGTAGACAGCCAAGTGTAAAGCCGCAGCAGAACATATTATAGGGCGCAAATATACAGAAAGATTTGCATGGATGAAAGGACAGGAAATCAAGTGAGTGAACTGCTGGTATCAGGTTTTATGCAGAATGAAGAAAGAGTAAATATTCCAAGCAGGAAGTGATGTGATGGCAGGGGGCTTGAATATAATGCCACTTAGGGTCCTAGAATATCCACTCAGCTGGGGCTCCAGGGAGCAGCATTTGCCATGTGGCATGGATGTGACTGATCCTGGGGGACTGCCATCTTCTGGCACAACTGGAGGAGGGAGGCTCACCTGGTGCCATGCCAGACCCTCCTTTCTTTGCGGGCCTGACCTGCAAGGCCAATTGGGGCAGGAGCACCCATGTCATATTTGATGACTGTTGTGGGATTTTCCACCCACCCACCCAGTGTGTTTGGGCTCATGAACCTTGAAGTGGTTTACTCAGTCACTGTATTTGGACCCCCTCCCCCAACCTCTCCAAAAGCTTGACAAGTTAGGCTTCCTAAAAAAAGCTCAACAACTTTGACTTGGGAGAGTAGATCTCAATCTCTTGAAAGTTGGACATGCCTGACCTATCTAATAGCAACAGTCACAACTTTGGTGGATAAGGCATGTGGCTGGATACTTAGTCATGGGGATTCACTGTTAAAGGGGTCCATTCTGTCTGGAAGCCCACATATACCAATGGGCCAATACACCTCTCCCAATGGCAGCCTATGCTGGGTCGTGGCACCCAGTTCATGTTGGGGGTGACTCCTCAGGACAGGGTCGACCCCATTGGGTTCCTATCAGGCAACATGTGGGCTGCCTGGTCCTGGATGCATGCCCAATGACTTAGTGAAACCTACTGTTACCTGCAGTCAATAAATGTGTGGCCTAATTCAACCCAATGCCAATCTCCTGTGTTTGTTTTCTTAATCCTCCCTGCACTAGCTAGGGGCATCAGGCACCTGTGGTGGAAAACAGCTTAATTTTTTAGTATTCTTTTAGTCAAAGTAGCAAAGAAATAATAATAAATAGCATTGCTGCCTCAGTGCAAGATACTTTTGTTTTACCTTTATACATAATAAACATTTGTTGTGCAAGTTTTTGCATATATTGTAAAGATGGCAAAGGATGGCTGGAATATACGCAAAGTTGC
Organism: Podarcis gaigeae; assembly: GCF_964106915.1. NCBI lineage: Eukaryota > Metazoa > Chordata > Lepidosauria > Squamata > Lacertidae > Podarcis > Podarcis gaigeae. The sequence goes on along the minus strand of NC_139682.1, from coordinate 37,824,372 downwards.
ACAACTGGTATTACACTCATATTTCTTTAAGGTTATGATTTCTGCAGAAACCAACCAAGCACTTTCAGATTATGGTTTGTCCAAAAAGCAAACAGTTTGTTTAATTCTCATTGTTTTTGGTCAAATCCGCTCACAATGAGGGCAAATGCATTTATGTATTTAAAAGATTTCTATCCCACCACTCCACCTTAATAGTCCAAAATCATGTTAATATTCCAAAAATAACATCAAAGCAGATTTCTACATGGCTAGGAACTTCACATGCCATAAATTTAGAGGTAGCTAATTTCACTAAGCTTTCTCTTCTCAATGCTTAAAATGTTTATCATGATTAATCTGAAGGAAAACTTGCTCTGCATTAGTTTGTTATTTTGCTATGGGCAAATTCTAGTGGTTTACAAGACAAGCAAACTTTGCAATTTCTTGAGTGCCTCGGGTAATAAGGAGGTGTATTCTACTATGATTCAATTACTATGTGTGATGCATAGAGATGGGCTTTACATGTTGAATCTGCTGGCAAGATATTAAAGGCATTGCAAGGAGAACCAAACAACCCTGGCCAGTGAGGCCTGCTGCAAGTTACTGTTACTTTTTCAAAATCAGTTACTATCAGTGCTTTCGTATGTGTCAGCTATAAATGCTCTCTCTCTCCACCCTCTCTCTGTGTGTTTGCTGTGATTAGCATTAGCCTGATATGATATTCCATCACCACCCCATATGGCAATTTTTTACACTCCTTCTTTAAAGGGTGCAAAAGAGTTTTCAAGGGGGGAAGTGCCAAGGGAAAGAAAATGTCTCTATTGCTGAGGGAAACAAGCCAATGCTCCCTCACTCTCCTCAAACCGCACATAGTTGACCTGGGGCAGAATATGAAATAGGATTGACATTCAGATGTGAATGGTATCATTCCACACAACATTTATTTCCATTGGATGTGCATACAAATACGCAGAGCTGCCCCAACTAGTCACACAGAACAAGTTTTGCCATGCAATCTACAACTAACCTGAAACCAGTCTGCAGAGAAAGATTTCTTAGAGAAAGAAGGCCAGTTCGCAGAATTTTCTCTGAATATTCTGCACAATGTGTGCATGTGTGTAAGTCATCCTAAACAGTGGCGTAGCGTGGGGGGTGCAGGGGGGGCCGGCCGCACCAGGCACAACATCTGAGGGCTAGGGTTAGGGGGCGCAAATCCACGGGTTAGGGGGCGCAAATCCATGGGTTAGGGGGCGCAAATTACTTGCCTTGCCCCAGGTGCTGACAACCCACGCTACGCCACTGATCCTAAATATCTCAGAGTGACACTAATTCCAGGGCATTGCAAAATGGTGGTCAGGCTGCTAACACACACACAGTAGCAGCAGCAGCAGCAGCAGTAGCAGCAAAATCTTGCTCTGAAAGAAAGCTGCACTACTGCCACTGCTAATGGTGAGCTCCACCTCTAAGAAAGGGTCTGGAAAACAAGCCTTATGAGCAGGGGTGAGCAAACTTTTTCAGCAGGGGGCTGGTCCACTGTCCCTCAGACCTTGTGGGGGGCCAGACTATATTTTTTGGGGAGAAATGAATGAAATCCTATGCCCCACAAATAACCCAGAGATGCATTTTAAATAAACGGGCACATTCTACTCATGTAAAAACACACTGATTCCTGGACCATCCGCAGGCTGGATTTAGAAAGCAATTGGGCCAGATCTGGCCCCCAGGCCTTAGTTTGCCTAGCCATGCTTATGAGGAACAGTTGAGGGAGTTGGGTGGGGAGGAGACTGAGAGGAGATATGATATCTAAAGGGCTGTCAACATGGAAGATGGAGCAAGTTGGAACCCAAACCAATGGTTTCAAATTACAAGAAAGGAGATTCTGATTAAACATCAGGAGTAACTTTCTGATGGCAAGAGCTGTTCCACAGTGGAACAAGCTCCTGCAGGAGATTGTGGACTCTCCTCCCTTGGAGGTTTTTAAGCAGAGGTTGGATGGCCATCTGCCTTGGGTGCTTTAGTTGACACTCAGGATCCCTTCCAACTTTACAATTCTATGATTATATCATTATCTGCCCAATTACTAGGACACGGGCAATATTCTCCCTGTTTTGGAGTGATGGCAACAGAACAGCTACATTTGCCTTCAGTCATTTGCCCTCTAACACCATGATGTCCTCATGTTTACTGTGCCATTCTTTTTTATAATATTTTTATTAAATTTCTATTTTATATTTAAATACATCCTTGTTGTACTCTTTACATATTTGCTCATACGAGCTTATTGACTTCCCTCCCTCCCACCTCATGGTTTCCATAATTCATTTTTATATCATAGCATTTGTGCATCTTTCAATTTATGTTTCACTCCTTCCAATTATCACAATTTTTAAAATAAATATAAAAAGGTAATAATCATTAACATTACAAGTCTTTTTACAGTAACCCTGCTAGTGTTGTTAATTGCTTACAATTGTCCTTCAGGTAATGAACAAATTTACTCCAGTCTTTTTGGACAGCTTGATCACACTGGTTTTGGATTTTCCCATTCAGTTTCACCAGTTCTGCATAATCCATCATTTTCATCTGCCACTCTTCTATCACTGGTTTTTCTTGTTGCTTCCATTTTGGGGCTAAAAGAGTTCTTGCTGCCGTTGTTGCATACATAAACAGTTTTTGGTCTCTCTTTGGAATCTCCTCATCTACTATACGCAACAAAAATGCTTCTGGTTTTTTTAACAAAGGTACTTTTGTACATTTTCTTTAACTCATTATATATCATTTCCCATTAAGCTTTTAACTTACTAAAATTTCACCACCTGTGATAGAAATTTCCCTCCTTTTCTTTACATTTCCAACATTCCTTGTTTCTTGTATTATACATTTTACCTAATTTAGATTCCTAACTAACTCAACTCAGGGATGAAACATGATATATACAGTAAATAAATTATTTGGCTTATTCTCAGTACAAATGTTTTATTGTGTTTTAATATTCTGTTGGAAGCTGCCAGGAGTGGCTGGGGAGGCCTGGCCAGATGGGCGGAGTATAAGTAATAAATTATTGTTGTTATTGTTATTATTATTACTACAAGATGTTCTCCACACAAAGGGATGCTTCTTTCCTCTCCCACAGTCTAGTGGCATTGTCATCCAAAACACACTTTTGTAAAAGGGGCCAAATTCCCACTTATCAGCATTGCAGTTTGAAAAGTGTGCCTTGGAAAGTGCTAGTTTCTCAGTAGTGGAGAAAGGTGTGTTATGCTGATGAAATCCTGAACATTTCATCATGGGAGACAATAGGTTCTCAAGGAACCTGTTGTTTCCCATGATGAAATGTGCAGGATTTCAAAGAAGCAATAGCCAGAATACAGTTAGACTTCGTTTCCTAACAGCTGAATAATCACCTTATGTCACCATTACAGAGTCCCACATCCATCACAGTGCCACATGGGCAGGGCAAGGCCTGCAGACTAAAGCTTTATTTTTAGGCCTTGGAAGAAACATAGGAATTATTCTGTCCTTCTGTGTTCACCCTCAAGGCTATTTCAGTTCTTAGGGTGGATGATTCATCTAGCAAGCGTCTTTTTTATCCTAAAGATATTCAAACACTAATCGATTCTGCCCTTTCCCAGGCCTTCTAGATTACTTCATACTCAACAGCTCTTTCACAATGATTTTCTCATAAGAGATGACAATGCAGGTTACCTAGTTTGCAGATTTGTAACTGAGATGCAGATATTTGTTGTTCAGGTGTCTGTGCAGTTATAGATCATGACATACTCCTCAACTGCCCCAGGAAAACTGGAACCTTCCATTTTCTCACACAAGAACACAGTGGCCATTGTGGATGCCATAATCTCACACTTTGATTTTGCCCAGGAGCACAGTCCATAAGAAACACAGCCTGGTTTTTGGCCAGGCATCTTGGAGGGGATGCCATGATAGTTATGGAATGGCTACACATGGCATCTTGGAGGGGATGCCATGATAGTTATGGAATGGCTACACAAAAAGAGCCTCCTTCTGTAACGTTATTCCTGTGTATCCAGTTCTGGTCCCAAAGCAGGTGAGCTGGTCCCAAAGCAGGTGAATGATCAAGGATCATTCACAGTGAGCAACTTGCTCCAACCAGGGTTGGAAATGAACTGAGGTTTCTGGAGCCCCTGCTTCCAGTCCAACAGTGATACCACCCTTTCCACTTTCTCAGATTTTTAGAGGCCTTCTGTTAGTTATCAATTTAGGGTCTATCATGGGCCAAAGATCCAGAGAACTAGCTTGGTTTGTCATCTAGCCTGCTCAAGGGAACAGAAACATTTGCACACTGTTTGGTGATAGTTTGACTGGCCTAAGAAAGGCATTGCCCTAATAACACATAATAATTTTGTGTGGTAAATATTCAAGCATTAGAAATCAACTGCTCTGTGATTGTCATGAAATATCTATGGCAGAGAAGGGAACTCTCAGATTAGTGTGTGGATTGTTGTACTGCTTTCTCTAATTTAAAAGGTACTGAGGTAATTGCTATTCCCTCATTCAATAAAAGCTATTCTGAGGGACTCTGACATATTCAGTAGCTGGGAAGGAGCACTCCAGCTTCCCCACCCCCACTGGAATCGACTGCATACTGGACATGCAAAAAAGAAAAGAAAAGAATTTAAGAGGTCTGCTGGATCAGGCCAATGGCCCTAAAAGTCCAGCATCCTGTTCTCACTGCCTATGCAAAGCCCAAAAGCAGAAACAGGATTTAAAATTGAAAGAATGAGAATGGTGATGGGGTAAGGTGTTAGATTCTGACATGCCTTGTCTCACTGCTTGGCAATCTAGGCTCCTCACTCCCCACACAAGACCATACCTTTTGCACACCTGGCATACCAAATAGCTTGTAGGAACCCATTTCCTCATGAAGATTAAGATTTCTGGATCTGGGCCACTGTGCAAAATTTTAAGTGGGTGAATCACAGGAACTGTGGGTGGGAGGGGTAAGATCTGAAAGTAAATCACGTCCTTCCATATATACAAGCGGCAAGGTTTGATATTAGGCTTCGAGGTTTCTAAGATAGTAAAGTCAACACCACATAATCCTGTTGAGTCGTGTGCTGTTTGGTTGGGAAGTTTACAGTTCCTTGGTCTGTAGGGTTCTATCCCTGTGTTTAATTTTTTAAATGGTGAGATTGAATGTTAGATTATTTCATTTGTTGCTCATTACAGGATGGAACATGATTTTATTGGCAACAAGAAAAAAAACTGCCAACTTTGGTGGAAATATTGAAAGTAATAGTCTAAATGATTACATGATTATAGCTCCGAGAGTAGTTGCAATCTCTCAGGTGGCTGCTGCATGGCATCTAAGCAATGTGGCATCTGAATTTCTAGGTATGCCTGAGGATTTCTGTGATTCGACTATATTTGCTAGGAGATAGACAGCATGGGTGGGTAAAGAAAGGATGCAGCAGTGTTTTTATAATCATGTCCTTAAAATCCCATTTGAGAAACCTGAAATCGTGCATCTTTTGAATTTATTTATTTTATTGTATAAAATATACCTTAAAAATAAAACAAAAGTCAAAGAGGAAACATAACCACAGCAAAAACCTGCTGGAATTATACACACAGAGAGACACACCCCAGGCAGCAAAAGGCAGCCAGTTAATAGGCCATCTGGGCTTCATGGGGCAAAATGTTCCACTGTACTGATGCAGTCACTCTCACTCATGTCATTTCATACAGGCCTCTCTTAGCAGTGGAAACACAGAGAAACGAGTTGTCACCCTTTACTTCAGTTAGAATTTCAGTTAGGCGCATAGGAGCCAACTCCTAGGGGCCAAGCGGTTTTTGCTCCCCCCAAAAATAAAATAATAAATAATGTCCCCTCAGTTGATGGGCGTTATCATTTAAATGGTGTGCACGTACAACATAATATGATCAATTATTCAGGTCAGGGCTTACCTCCCCCCCACCCCCAATGTTTTGTTCAAGTTGGCACCTCTGGTTAGGCAGTTCTTCCTTCAGAAGTGGTGGGATAAGGTAAACATGCCAACATATATTGTCAGACATATCAGTACATATCAGTCTCGGCTCAGGTCAAATATTGGTAAGGAGGCCAACAAATGTATCGGAACAGGCCCTTCTTGTTGCAAATTGACACTAGAAAGAAGTTCCAGAGCTAAGCTACCAATAAAGCTTTGTCTCAAATTGAGCTGTGTACAAACTTCCCACCAAACTTAATCAATTATTGGAGCCTACGATTATAACCCCCTTTCTGCCTCTGCGTGTGTGTTTCGTCCATGCAATGTGGATCTTTTGCATTGCATTATTATCATTTCACTCTGCATGTAAGGAGATCTACTCTTAAAATGCAGTTGTAGCTTCATGGTTGTTGATGTTGTTTAGTCGTTTAGTCATGTCCGACTCTTCGTGACCCCCTGGACCAGAGCACGCCAGGCACTCCTGTCTTCCACTGCCTCCCGCAGTTTGGTCAGACTCATGTTAGTAGCTTCGAGAACACTGTCCAACCATCTCGTCCTCTGCCGTCCCCTTCTCCTTGTGCCCTCAATCTTTCCCAGCATCAGGGTCTTTTCCAGGGAGTCTTCTCTTCATGGTAGTGCATCTCTATCTGTGTGTATGAGAGGGGGAGGGGGGACTCATAGTAAATATAAGCTAAAATCTTCCTCTGTGTATGAGGACCAGAAATGTTGGTAAGAATCTTTAAATAATTAAACATGACCATCCTGGCTTATCTTTAATTAATGAAGAAGTAAAATCCAAGCACCTTTAGGGCCCTAGGATATTGTTCTACAATTATATTACAACCCATCCTTAATTGTTTCACTTGAAAATTATTTATCTTCCTTCCTTCGGAGAATCCCTTCTGAGACCCTTAACACAGTCACCACAACTACTAGCTCTATAGGCTCTATTGCCCTGGAGGTGTTTGGGGACTGCCTGGTACATTTAGTTTAACAATTAAAGCAGCCGGCACTGGCTTTCTGAATGAAATCTATATTGCTGTTCAGTTGCTCTGTTTTTTTATGAGGTGCAAGCCTTAGAAAATTGGCATGTGGTTGATTCTATGCAGATGAGAACCAAAAAATCCCACCTCGCCTACGATTATTGAACAAGGATGCTAATCAAAGGGAACCTCTAATTGCTGCTCTTAAAGCAAATGGCTAGAATTCGATGAATCACAAGCTCTGTTTGCAGCCCCTAACAACCGGACTTGGCAGTCAGCAGAATGGAGAGCGATGTTTCAAATTTTCCAACTTTCAGCAAGTAATAAACTGCATGTCTCTTGGGGCCTTTCAGGCAACCTGGTAGATTCTTCCACAATTGGCCTTTCTATCAACATTGGTGAGCTATAGACTGATCATATGATGTGTCACCACCCCCAGTATGCTTTTACTAACCCAGAGGGCTGTGTTGAAATAAGTCCACATCATGCACAGAGGCAGGTGGTATAAAAGATGCAAGCTTCAACTTGCCATTTAGCTTCCAGTGGTGGGATTAGATTATTCACAGCACTTTGCAGGGATATGTAATTCACGTGTTTTTGAGGCAATTTGCTTTCATGTGACCCAGGAAAATAAATTTAACACACACATGTCACAAGTTATACGATAATCTATAGAATGCAGAACATTGGGGGACAGTTTTGAGTTTCTACAATACTTTTGGCAAATTTCACCCTTTTAGAAAAATCAGCTAATTTGAACCAATCCTTGGAAATGTATTTTTAGCAATCCAAAATGTGGATCTTTTGTTCAACCTTAAACACATATTCTGTGCACTGTGACTTGAAACACAGTGAATCTATGTTCAAACCACATCCACCCCACTTTGTGCATGTTTCTAGAAACTGCTTTAGGATGACACAAACCTACAGAGCACATTCCTAATAAATAGCATTATTCTGTCTAGAATCAACAGCAAAAACGCAACATGCATATAAATCAACATATAGTACAATGAAAATGGGCAGTCTGTGGCCAAATGTAGATTTCAGAACTTGATCCTTTTGGATAGGATTCTTTTTCTTGTATGAATGTGATACATTCCTTGCTGTAGGGAAGTAGCAAAGTGTCACAGTTATATTTTAATAATTGTGTGGTACTGAAAACCTGCAGCAGCCACCTGAGTAACATATATATTCTTTTGCTAGAAGTAAGATTACAATTGCAATGGAATGGAACCGGATACTTCCTCACTCCTGAATAGGCAGCTCCTTCAGAAGACAGTTTTTCACCTGTCATGAATAAATTCAAGGCCGGGTTTGGGGGATGAAAAGCCTTCATACAATTACTCTCCAGCTGTTTGTCTGGATTTACAGTGGACAATTCCAAGAGATGCTGTGGCCCTGAGCTTTCCTATATTGCGTGTGATCCTGCAAACCAGCAGCCAAAGTAAATAACTTGATTTTATTTACTGGACAAATGTAGAGGTCAAAACAAACAAAGCTTCAGGACCACACAAGCATATTTTCCCCAAAGGTGAACTGTGAATGTGCTTGGGAGAGATGGATTGGTAAGAACATTTCTTGACTGACATCCTTCTATAAGCAAATATCGTATACTGTGCAATAATAATGTAATGACATCTGGGTAATTTAATTCTTCACAGCTTCAGTCCCCTGTATTCCATCTGTGTTGGCTGTTGTAATACTAATAAGTATAGACTGAACATCTAAGATTTGACCTTTATTTTCAGCTAGATGGTTGAGAAGTCCAACCCAAGTCAATGGGTATATTTTGGGTTTATTGCAGTTTAGAATGTAAGAAGGCATTTCATTGCAATCAGCACTGTTTCCATTCCACCACAGTTCAGTTTCAGCTAAAGCCTACATTGTTTGTCTCGCTATGCACTATGGCCAAAGTTTACATACTTAATAATGCCTTTAATTACATAATCAATTTCAATGAATTTCTATGGGATGGAAAGGTCAAAACTAATACAGGAAAAAATGCAATTATTTCCATAATGTTTGCAGACTAAAAAAAAAAAAAAAAAACCTATGAAAGCAACTACTGCTCATATTCACTTGCATGATTTCCATTCCTGACCTCAGATGACCATGAGAATTGCAGAAATTTCCGCTTCTGTTTCTGTTAATCTCTAATTAAATGTAGCAGTTATTTCTATGGGACTCTAAGAATTTGGCCAAGAAAACAATTTTGTACTCAGTTCTGGAATGTGGGATTAGCAGGACAAAAATGTCTACAGTCCAATTCAATACGTGTCTTTTCAGTGTTAAACCCCATTGATTTCAATGAGGCCCACCCATTACATAGACATAAGCTAGGGATTCATTACAATTGAGGGGTTCCCCCTCCCAATGTCTCTCTACAACAGTATAGGTTTTGGGGGCGGAGGAAGTAGAGGGACACTTAATTCAACCAATGATTCCTTCCAGTTTTAGCTAAATCATGCCCCTGCCCATTATCCTTTTAAAAACAGCAGCTAAGGGAGCCATGATAAAGGTAGAGTGGCTGAGCCCACTCTGCCACTCTGTTATTCAAGTACTGCTCTGTAAGTTAATCACTTGTCTTATTTTGTCTTCATGTAATGTTATATTTAGACTCCTTTGTAGGTTTATATGATAGTAATGTAAACCAGCAGAGCCAACATGTGGCTTTGAGATGCTCTTGAACTCCAAATCCCATAGGCCTCAGCCACCATGACCAATGGTTGGTCAAAAATGGTCAGAATTGTACTCCATTGTGGTGCAGTGGTTAAGAATGTCAGACTAGGACCTGAGACACCAGGGTTCAAATCACCACATGGCCAAGAAGCTCACTGGGTGACTGGGTGCCAGTCACTGCCTCAGTCTAAGCTACCTCACAGCATAGTTGTGAGTATAAAAATGGGGGGTGGGGGTGGGAGAGACCACGTATACCACCTTGAGCTCCTTGGAAAAGAAGGTGGTATATAAATGTGTTAAATAAAAATAATAATAGTCCTACAGCATCTGAAAGGCACCACCTTTGTGTTCATGGGTCCAAGAAATCCTGTCACAAAAGAAGGAGTAAACGTGTTGCAGATAAATGCGAGAGAAATCCTCACTAACACTGCAATTTCCTCTCTAATAGCAAAATCTCAGACTGAAAAAAGACCCCCCGCTTCACTGGAGACAGTCAGCTTGCATTTGCAGGCTCTCAAAAGGATCCCCTTCAAGAGCCACTTTTCTGCGGGTTTGGCTTTATTTTAAAAAGGTATGGAGTGCAGGGGAAAAGTGAGGTTTGCTAACAGATATGCAAAGGTGCACTTATCCCTGGAGGGTGAGGTTCTGGGTGGGTGGAACCAGGTAGAGAGATTCCATTCCCTATTGGTTAAGTTATTTAGGTAACTGGAACCCTCCTGATGCATAAGACAAATAAAGACTCACACTGATGGACACCACCTTGAACGGGCAGACATTTAGTCCTATATCTGTGCTGCTTGTTGTATTGTTTTTTAAATACTTTTAACATGAGTTTATTGCTTTCTTTTTCTTTTCTTTTCTTTTTCAGTGCTCAATTGATTTCTCTTCCATTTCCCCTGCCTATCTGTATGAACAATATAACCTTGATTGAAATCTATTCTCTTCTATTTTTATTTTACTTTTTTTAGAGCAACTTTTTTTTAAAAGCAAAGGGTAATTTATATTATATATTCTCTTCCTTTTTCTTTCTCTTGATTCAGATTTTTTTGTTTGTTTGTTTGTTTGTTTTTGTAATGGCTTAAAGTAAAAGCCGAGATGCCCCAGGCCTGGAACTATTCAAAACTGATCAAAATACAGGTGAGTTACTATACAGTATGATTATATTTGTTTGTTGTTGTTGCTGTTATCCTTTAATATAAACATTTGCTGATAGTTAAGGAAAGGACAGAATAGGGAGTTATGTTACTGCAGAGCCAGGACTGGAAAGGATACACTATGTCTCAAAGCCTGTATATACTTAATTGGAAGTAAGCCCTGCTAAAAAGGAGAGATGTATTTTCAAGTAAACATGTTGAAGCTGCAGAAAGTATAACAGGAAATGAGGTGCAGGAAGAAAAAGAATATGGAATGCAGAATGTCAAAACTGTTGCATTTTACCCTTAGGAATCCTTGCAGTCCCGTTTTAATTAGCAGAGAAGAACATGCTTATTTATTTGTATATACACATTCCTTTATGGTGCTCATCTAGATGTACCCCAACAGCCAAATTCCAAATTTCATTGAAGGCAGTGTACTGTGTCAAGCATCTGTGCATGTGTCCATTTTCTCCTTAATTTTCATTTTGGGTACACTCACAAAACCTTTACTGTAAAGAGACTTAGCCTGAATGACCCAGGATTTCACCCTTAAGAAAGATTTTCAACACATTCCATCTATAGCTGGGATGGTGGCGGGAGGCAGGGAATTCCCCCCCCCCCCAAAATGCCCAAGATTCTCTGAAGAGATAATGGCTGTGAGAAAGTCAAAGCAATATGAACTACAGCAGTATCAACTGATCACCAGTCTTGTTAATGTTCTCTCCTTAAAAAGACCCAAGGTCTTAAATCCATATTTATTTGTCTAGGATTATAAAGTACCTTGAATTTAAACAGGGATAAATTGCTGTTTTCATTGATGTTGGAATGTAAGCAGAAAAAATAACTGGCAGAATGTCTTGATCTGTATAGGGAGATTCTCACCCCCACCCCATGCTCTCTTCCCCCCAAGTGCTCATATGCTATTCCCACAGCATCATATAATGAAAAGGAAAGGAGAAAGACCTCCTCAAAACAGCTTTAAAGTTTTGGGGAATTGATCTTTCAGAAAGCTGCCTAAAACCAGCCAGTTCATTCAAGAATGGTTTGAAGAACCACTCTGGGCTCTTCAAAGCTAGCCACATGAATCAGGTTAGAATCAAAGAATCATCGAGTTGTAGAGTTGGAAAGGACCCCTGAGGGTCATCTAGTCCAACCCCCTGGGGTGCAGGAATCTCAACTAAATAATACATGGCAGGTGGCCATCCAACCTCTGCTTAGAAATCTCCAAGGAAGGCAGTCCAATTGTGCAGCAAGCACCTCAAACATAAAAAGGTAGAAAGATTTTCAAATGAAAAAGCTTGGCATTCCAATGACTTGGCTTGATGTATAATGCATGGACCCTTTCAAACATTCATTCCATTATATAAATGAATGGAGGGAGGTTGAGATTGCAGGTTGTAGGTTGAGGTTGTGGACTGCTAGCCCACCTCCGATATTCCCAAGATGCCCATGTTCATAGGAACCTAAACATGCATTGGTTTGCTAGACACACATACACCTAAGCATACATTCATTTTCTATGCATGATGCATCGGCTGCAAAAATTGGAGCATATAGTTTACAAGTAGAATGCCCACACGTGTTTGGGTATATGAATCATAGAACTGCAGAGTTGGAAGTGAGCCCAAGGGTCTTCTAGTCCGACCCAGTGCAATGCAGGAATCTCAACTAAAGCATCCAAGACAGATGGCTTAAAATCCTCCAGTGAAGGAGAGTCCACCAATGTCAAACATCTCTGATAGGAGCATATGCTCTTGTGCAAATGGTGCCTTGAACACATAACAGTTAGAGGTTGGGGTCAGGTAGCAAACACGGCTTCACCCCTCCATGCATTCATTTCTACAAGGAAATGGACAACCTTGTGGGGCTTATTTTAGGGGATGACACTGGAAAGGCCTCTCATCAGGAGAATATGTATCCGTAGCACTGATTTCAGACACATGGAAACAACTGAAAGTTCAGCACATGAAATATTGTCCTCTCTGAGCACAAAAGACAGCTTTTGGGAAGAAAGCTGTCTTCCTTTCTTTGAGCATATGGTAGCTCTGCCTAATAAATTAGGATATAGCTTGCATTAATGTGCCCAGGAAACATTGAAGATCATTCAGAGGACAGTTTTTAAGTTCACTCAGACCTTTCCGATAGAATTTGATTTGAAATTTGGATGCAAATGTATATAGTAATAGTTCTTTACCATCTCTTTTCAAAACTCTCTTGGAAACTAATGCAAGATTGTCTAAAACAGCTCTGATTAAGGTCTATCAAACAGGTATGGTTTAGTACACTTGTTTAATGATCCTGCAAAAAGGAATTTTGGATGTCAGCTCCTTCTGTGGAATGTGCTTCATCACATCGCCACAACACCCATTGTATTCTTGCAGCCATTATCACTTTGGTAACCTGCAGTTTGCTTATTAGGTAGTTATTGGCTGGGAGCATTACTAATGTCCTCAGCTTGGTTTCCATTCTATTCAAGTTTCATGCACCCTAAAGGCTTGGCCTTGGAAAGGGTTAACACTTTGGGAAGGAAGCTGAGAGTCTGGGGGCTGATCTCACCCAAGACCCGTAGAAACATGCCTAATGAAAATGCATTACAAAGAAGTCAGGTTTGCAGGGAGGAATTTCAGCAGACAGGTTCCTTTTGTTCTTATGAAGTTCCCAAAAACCTACAAACAAGTCTTAACATACCCAAGGGAGAGGACTTGCAAAAGCAGGTCTGTACATTAAAAGAAAAGCCTTCAAGCATTTTGAAGACCTGTATCAGCACTTCTGTGGTTTAGTAACTCAGGATTTAGAATCTTTGCTCGCTATCACAAGATCTCATTATCTCTGCAGGGGAATATTCACAACACAATCTGTTTATATCAAAGCTACTTTTCTAAACATTTTTGCAACTCAATCCTATCCACCTATACTCAGAATTATGCATCACTAGGGATGTATTTCTAAGTAAATGCCAAACATTTATTTCTTAATGATTTAAAAATTTAAGAAGGAACTCTGTCAGTATAGGGCTTAAATTGGCTTCATAGATCTTGGACCCATTTATTAGACACTACAAGGAACATTATTTGGAAACATTTAAAAAGAACCCAATCCTATACACATGTACTTGGAAGTAAATGTGTATAGGATGTTGATGCAATTTCTTGAGATTTAGGAAAAATGAATTCTGTCCTATGCTCTGGAATGAATGCTCTATAGTACATTTGAGTTTGTTTTCTCAGCTTCTCAGTTTGATCTCTATGAAATGGTAGGAGCATCACTTTTTTGCTTCACAGCTAGATTTTGGATGTAAATTAGACGGCAATCCTATGTACACTTACTTAGGAGCAAGTCCCATTAAATTCAGTGAGGCTCACCTCTAAGAGAACCACTTTGAGGTTTGTTGTTTTTACAATCAAATGGTCTATCATTTTTATGAAATTAAACAAATAAATATAGAGGACTGGACTGGACTGCTAAATCAATGATTGGGAATTATAAAATGTTAGTTAAGGTATTCTTAGATATAAGGTTTTCTTTCCTCCTATGTAAAGTGGAAATGATTATTTCTTTTCTCATGGTGATTTTTCTGACATTTATTTTAACTCATTTTTTCATGCACTTTTTTGGTCCCACCCTTTCTTGTGCTTTTCTATTCTTTTATTTGTATTATTTGGAAAATCAATAGAGATGCACCTTTAAATGGAAGCTGCTATTCAACATCCGAGAGTGAATGTTAAATAAAAGTTTCCACAATTAAGTCAACAAGCTGTGAAATAAAGCAAGCTCGTCTTCCCACAAAGGATGAAAATGATGATTTGCTCTCTTTGAAATTCATTTCAATAGCGCCATTTTAAACTTCACTGTATGAATTACCCTTCTATGTCTGCGAAAACTTTGAATGTTCCCTTGTTCGTGAATTTTCTTCCTTTGATTACTTTTCCCTGTAAGATCTTTGGGGTCATACCCACATTTTCTTCTGTATTTCCACAGGGTGTAATAAAACAGCAGTTTTATCTCCAGTGGGTTCCTCAGGCACATCCACAAAACAAAACCAACCCCTGTCCTAACAAATTATCTACCACAATAGCAGATTGTGAAAACAATAAAGTAGGTGTTGCTTTCAGTCCATAACTATCCCAGTACTTCTGTCCATATCACTCTGTTTGCATAAGCCTGTGGCCTGCCCTTTCTATTGCATTGTGTCTATTACATTGTACACTGAATTCTTGTGTGACATTTTGGTAGCTTGTTGAAAGTATAGAAGTAACAGGATCCATTACATGCTAGACCCTTTAGGCAACAGATGTCCATGTGGACCCCTACCTATTGTGACTGAAAATGAGATACAGTAGTGTGAAAACATCAGCCACCTGAATTTACCCTAAGAGAGAAAAGATTCTAGGCAAGATTAGAAATAAACCATTAGGTTTTGCTGGGGGCTTGTTTATACTAAGTGTTATCTAACTATTTGCCTACAGATGTTCATCCATTTCAAAAGTCGGTATTTCTGAATTATTATAAATGTGAGGACAAATGCACAGATGTGAAGCATCTGATCCTCAAAACTAGACGACAAGTCCAACAAATGAATAATAACCGCAAGCTTTCCCAGAGATATTGTAATGATCTCTGCTGCAAAGATAGCATACGGATAATCCTTTAAGTGCTTCAGAATTTCTTGCCTGCTGATAGAGTTCATGACAAAAGGATAAATCTAAAGAGGATGAGGATACAGAGAAAAACAAATCCTCTTCAATGTCCCTGTGTGCTAAACAAAAAGATGATGTACTGGAGGAATAGTTTGAAATGGGGGGGGGTATCCAAGCATAAAGTATATTAAGTAAACAATAAGGGGGCCTGATACAAATCTTCCCCAACTTGCTGCCCTTCAGAAGCCTTGGGCAGAAATGTGCATCATCCATGATCATTGGCCAAGCTGATGGGAGTTTCCATCTAAAACATCTGGGGGGTATCAGGTTGAGGGGGGAGAGCTGTACAAATACTGCCTTTAATGTTGTTTCCAGTGTTAATTTTCACTCAACCTGTGTCTGCTACTGACTGTTTTTCTCATGACATGTTTGTTTGCCCCAGTCACCAAGGTACACAAAGAAAGTTCCATGGATTCTGTTGTCCTTCATTCCACCGGAGTCTGTCTCATAACAAATCAGATTTCAGTGGAGTGAAGCACAAGAGGCATGGAGTTGAATCAGCTGAGCATTCACATTGACGCCAGTGAGGAAGACTCTTTAGAGAAGAAAGAAACCTGGTTAGGTGAGCAGTCCCAGCAGAAACTGAGCATGCTGGGGGAAGTGGCAATGAAAAGAAGAGTGGCATAGAGTATTTTAATTGCCTGTTTGCACTTTGAATATATTTGGGGAAAACATTTTGAAAATCTACTGACATCCTGTGTATTATTATTTTTTAAAGTAAAGGTCTATAAAAGTTTGCAAGCTGCTTCCTTGAGACTTAAATACCTTATGCATTTTGTATTTGAACTTGTCTTCTTCTTGCAATTTGCATTCTGTGCGGGTTTTGTTTGCTTTTCAACTTCACTTTTCCAATTGGGAGGCAACCAAGCACCTTCATACACTTGACTTTCCTTGCTTCAGCACTCTCAACTTTCTGGCAAAACTCTCTTCAAATATGAGGGCCATTTATTTTGTAAAAAAGCAAATGTAAATAAGCTTTACATTGGAGGGCATTTCAGATTTTTCAAGTGGCGCACAAGATGTATAATTTTTAAGGTGTCAGTGTAAATTTTGCAAAGGTTAATGCAGTTAAACATTTTCGACATACACAAATGTCACATCTCCCACTAATCATTCAGCAAATGTAATTGCCTTTTCATAGCTTTCAACTCCCTGAGACACAGAGTGGGAAAACAAGGACAGGCAAATTTCAAACAGCACCAAATAATGCCTTTGCACTGTCAGCATCCATTATTTGCCCTGAAAGATTTAGTGCTCAGTTCCAAAAATGTATAGGCCTGTATTCTTTCCCCACACTTCCTTCCTAGTCTTAATTTTAGAGCAATTTTGAAAAAACTCAAAAGGCTGCAGCTTTGTGATATTCCTTAGAAACCCAGACCTCAGCAAGAATTCTGTCATTGCAGACGCCCACTTTCAGTTTAATGTGAAGATGTTGGCACTGTTTTATTGAACCCATTGTCACATTGCAGCAGTCCAGCCTCACATATATTTGTGAGAACTAAGCAGAATTACCAATCCTGAACATCCCTCAAAGGCAGTACCTCTGCAGGACCCCGACACTGCCTGCCCAATGATACGAAAGCTCAAAATTAAATAGTCAAAGTTCTCAACTGCTAAATAGAATTAGGCTAGAGATACACAGGACTTGGACACAGATGCTCAGTATGTACATCAGATTCCTGAAAGCCAAATTTGCCTACTCTAAAGTCAAGCTGGTTCTCACCCATCTAGGTGGGGAAAAGGAACTATAGTCTATGGTGTATTTGATTCTACGATGAATTTCAATGGAGTACAGTTCCACACACATTAAATGGTTTGCAGAGGGAAGCTGTTCCTGAACTTCCAGTGGCAAAGCAGGTATACTGAGTCCTGATTACAGAGACACAATTCTGAGTTGCAGGTATATGTGTGTGTTCCTATTTGTGTGCGTTCATAGAGATAAAATTTCCACAATGTATTTGACATAGACCACCATATTAAACTTACTACAGTGAAATCAGTGGGGTTAACTTCTGAGTAATGTGTTTCAGGTTAGGGCATATACAGCTCAGTATCATCTGAATGATCTGACATGAACTGCAATGTCACCTCACATCATGAAGCAATATTTATGTATTGATCTCTTTGAGTCCATAAAACAACATCTGGCCCTAATTGTAATCAATGGGTGGTTTTAAAATGCTTGAAATTTCACTTGAAAATAAGAAAAAATTGATTTGTCGCTGTGTTTCACATATTTACCATTTGTATTCTGGAAAGGTAAAAATCACTGACAATCAGAAGAGATCTTCTTGAAGCCCATACATCCCTCAGCAACCTCCCCTGCCACTGATGATTTGGTATCATCTAAGCTCAAGGGCTTTATACCTTTGAAGACTTTACTTCTAGACACTCAAGAGTGGATGGCATAATGTTTGAGAAGTATCCTGAGAATAATGTAATCTATCACCCTTGTGATAGATTACAATCCACAAACAATTAAGCCACCCTACTCAAGTCAGTCACCACAACACACTTCACTGTGCCTTACACTGTGAGGAAATTTTAAGCATTTATTTGTTTATTTTTAAATTTCTATACAGCTTTATATTTTTAATAAAAATAAAAATCTCAAAGTGGTTTACAGCATATTAAAGCAATAAAGCAATAGCTGGGCAATGTTCCTCCTGCCTCATGAGGAGCCGATTCAGTAGGGCTGGGTGAGTCTGGGCCTCGCCCCCTAGGCCAGGTGTAAAGGGCCTTGCAAGTAACTGGCCTTCATGCCCCACAGCAGAGGGGTGTTCCTCTAGCCTCAAGAGGAGCCTCTTCAGTAGGACTATTGTGTGTGTCCCGCTCCCTAGGCCAGGTGGAAAGGGACTTGCAAGGAGCGGACTTCATGCCACACAGCCAGGCAAAGAATATTCATATGAATATTCATATTCATGCATATGCAACTCCATTGAAGGTATATTTTTTGCCATTAGAATCCAAACACACACAGAGAGAATTTGCCTTGAATTATTACAAGCGTAAAAAAATAAAACTTGAAGAGAAAATATTTCTCTGTTCAAAATGATTATTTGATATTTTGATTTGTGTTGAAGAGTAATATACCTACATGTTTTCCGGTTTTTAAAAATCTCACATATATATATATAATACTTTTTAAAAAAATCACTCACTTTCTGTTTTAGTCCTTTCTAAAATCAGCAGTACCCTTTATGCCCTGTGGATTTTCATCATTTTAACAAAGGTAGCATTTCACACATGCGTTATCTCCATGACCCTTTTTTTTTTTTTTTTTTTTGCTATAAGGCATCACAAACAGGCTACTTAGGGTTTTACAAGGTTGCCCTTGGAACTGATTTCTAGCGAGGATTAATTATGGGTTTAATCAAAGCAACACTTTGACTTTTGATCCACCTTTTAGTGAAGCAAGATCTGAGAACCAGAGATAAGCACGTACATGACTATGGATAGCATAATAATTTGTATATAATTACTCTCTAGTAATCCTAATGTCAGAGCTCCGTTCTTTCCAGAAAGTGCCCAAGCTGTATCAAAAAGAGTTGGGAGGAATATAAATATTAACCACGATTAAAAGGAAATTCCTCAAACCAGGTTATTATCATCAGAAAAGATGCACTCTTAGCCACTAACATTGTAAAACATGGTAAAAAAAACAAAGGCCTGCTATTGCTGCAGATGCGTGTCCACCAGCAGGAGGGGGTGGGAGGGACACTCAATTCTGTTCACATTCAAGGGTGAATGTATCAAAGTTGCACTTTCTGAAACAATATGAGAACTGAAACACAGCCATCCTTCAAAATTTGCAACTATCTTAGTTTGCTATACAGTTCTCCAAAACAAATACATTAGGGGAAAGTGTGCCTAAAAACGAATATACAGTACTACTGAAAATAGCATACAAAAGTGCATAGTATTATGTACAGTTGTGTTTATTAGGAGAAATGCACACTGCAATACTGAGGAATTATCATGTGAACATGTTCTTTTTAAACACACACAAATTGCTGCAGAAATATGAAGAATTGGTTTTTAAGCTTGGAAAAACAAGGAACAGTATGAGTCGAAGCTGACAGGTCCTTCCATTCTTAGCGACGGGATCCTGACTTCCGTATTTTTACTCTGTATGGCTGGGACTGAGCTGCATTACTGCTCACCTTTGCCCAAACAGTCCTATTCCTTACACCCAGCTACTACCATGGCATCCCACAGGCCTAAGTAGATCACAAACGCAGTAGTCCCTTTGCTGTTCTGTTTGCAGTGGTACCTCAGGTTACATACGCTTCAGGTTACATACACTTCAGGTTACAGACTCTGCTAACCCAGAAATAGTGCTTCAGGTTAAGAACTTTGCTTCAGGATGAGAACAGAAATCGTGGTCCGACAGCGCGGCAGCAGCAGGAGGCCCCATTAGCTAAAGTGGTGCTTCAGGTTTAATAATAATAATAATAATAATAATAATAATAATAATAATATCTTTATTGTCATTGCCCCTGATTTAGAGCCAGACTAGATGAGACACCATCCACACAAGTAACAATTACATGAAAAGCCTTTAAAATGTCAGTAGAAGACACTGGGCAGGTGGGAGATGGAATCCAGATCCAGCCCCTGTGCCTGCTATTTGCATTGGAAGATCTGCTCATGTCCATTCTTCCAAGGCAAATAGCAGATGCAAGGGGTCAGATTCAGATTAAGACTGAAGGGTCTTATCAAATTTGGCCCCTAAGAAAATATGCAGATTGAAACTATTCCTGGGAGATCATATATGTTTCTGCAGAATAATTCACACTAATAAGCTACTTTCAGGAAGGTGACATGGGCAGCCTAGGGAGGGTTAGACCCAATGAAATTGAGAGCAAAACATGTATGTTTCACTGTGATTCAGAAGGAAGATGAGGAATTTCAGACATTTGAATTCAGTCGTTTGCCTTTGAGCTATTTATGCATATTGGTATTTCCATCCAGAACAGAGAGGGAATGAGACAAGATGGTGGTGAGGTCCCTCCTTTGGTAAGGAATGCACACACTGGCAATTGCAGCTTAACCAGTGATACTTCATTTGTTTTCATTAAGGCAATAGCAAACATTAGAATTACAGAAACTGAAATCTGATACCAGTCCTAACTGCTGTTGTTTAGTGCTATTCAGAAGTCTCCAGTGCTAAACAAAATTTGTCACTACAGCCTAAGGGGGACTTGATACTAGTAACTGGCTGAGCTCACGTGTCCTTTTTTGAAAGCTTGACAACTGCTAGCATTCTTAGATCTAACTTCACAGAGTGAGCATTACCCATACAAACAGAAGCATGACAGACTTTTGAAAAGACAGAATCCTTTCACAGAAGGTCACACAGTGTCAGGATTAGGGATTACACAAGAAATTGTGACTTTATTCATGTTGCCCTTTCATCTATTTTAAGTGCTTTTGAGAATCATTATAGTTGAGCTCTTACTAACTACTACTCTTCCTTCCACAGTTATAATTGCTGATAAGGATGATTATGATAAAGATTACAATGCAGCATTGTTCTTCAGCCATTAGATCCTGTGTATGTGCATGTGTAGACCACTTGTGCAAGCCAAGTTAATGTCAAGGAATGGAACTGATCTAGTCATACTTCATTTTGTGCAGGGGTAGTCTCTAGGTGTTGTGGACTATAGCTCCATCATTCCTAACCAATGATGATTGGGGCTGATGGGAGTTGTAGTCCATATCTGGAAGGCATCATGTTGACTACCTCTGCTTTAGCCTATGCTGATATTCTCTTCATTGAAATGAGCAGAGAAACTCTAATTGGTGCTGCTTCGCCATCACAGCACCAATGCCTGTCAACAAACTTCTAACAGTATGGCAAGCATTCATTATAAGTGACTTGACACATTGCTGACATATAATATTACAATGCAGCACACAAAAGAGAGTAGATTGAAAGAGCAGTGTGCAGTGGGAGATGTGGTGGACAATGGTCAGGTCATTTCTAACCATGTCTGGGTCACCTTGCCTTCTTGATCATCTCTCAACCAATGGGCCCTTGATTGCACTAGTGACAACTCCCAGGGTTTGAACATTATGCTACTGAATGCCAAATCAGTTAAAGAAAGAAAGAAAATCTGTCCTCAATATACTAATAAAATATTCATCCCATGACTACTTTGAAAATGAAACCCACAGTTGCCATGGTGACCTCAGATTAGAATGCCTAATCCTAGGCAAGAACTGAAGAATGGGGGCAACTTTAGGAGGCATCAGGGACCAAATGAAATGAGATCAGGGCCACAGGCTGCTCACCTGTGGCTTAGACTTCCCAGATTCTTCAACCTCCAGAATTTGAATGTTCTGCCCCAAGAGATTAATGGATCCAATGGTTTTCTGATGGCCCAGAAAAGGTATCAGAAGCATATCACCCCATTGCTGAAACAACTGCATTGGCTCCCTATTTCTATCTGGGCCCAATTCAAAGTGCTAATTATGACCTACAAAGCCATAGCTGAACTTTACACAACTAAGTTTCGATAGGAGGGGTTGTAGCTCAGTGGTAAAAAAGGTAAAGGTAAAGGACCACTGAATGGCTAAGTCCAGTCAAATGCGATTATGGGGTGCGGTGCTCATTTCACTTCAGGCCGAGGAAGCCTGCATTTGTCCACAAACAGCATTTTGAGTCATGTGGCCAGCATGACTAAACTGCTTCTGGTGCAACAGAACACCATGATGGGTGCCAGAGCACACGGAAACACAATTTACCTTCCTACCACAGCAGTACCTATTTATCTACTTGCATTGGTATGCTTTCAAACTGCTAGGTTGGCAAGAGCTGGGACAGAGCAAGAAGATCTCACCCCATCGCGCGAATTTGAACTGCCAACCTTCTGATCAGCCAGCCCAAGAGGCTCAGTGGTTTAGACCACAGACCCACCCTCTCCCCTTTACCAGTTCTGTTGTAAAGCATCTGCCTTGCATGCTAAAGTTTGAAAGTTCAATCCCTGGCATCTCCAGGAAGAGCTGGAAGAGACTCCTGCCTGAAACTCTGGGGTGCTGCATCCAGTCACTGTAAACAGCATTGTGTTAGATGGAGCAATAGTCTGACTTGTTATATGGCAACTCCCTTCATTCTGTATCTGACAGACAATTTTCTCCAATGTGAGACTTCCAATTTATTTAAATCATATGCAAAAGCTCTTTTGTCCCTCAAATTTGCTACTCATGAAGGGGAGAAGGCATTCTATTTCAACACCAATGGTAAGGTAAGCTGGGAAGACGTGAAGAATAGAATTTCAAGGTCCATGAGTAATTATCATTAAATTAATCCACATCTGTATTCCCAAATGCCATGTACTTTCAAATGACACTTTGTTGATGCTGATCTTCTGAGCAGTTTTGAGTCCTTTCACTAGAAACAGATATACAAATGATATGCAGTACTTATGGCAAGTGATGTGTGTCATAGAATAATTAATGGAAGAAAGTGGACAACTGTATAGAGAGGTCAACCCCAGACAGTCTCAAGGGAACAACATCAGGCTTTAATGTCAGTGATACAGTTCGCCTTCTTCTAAATTATAATTCCTAAAACTCTTCTCAGATCTGTTCTGTGTTACTCCTGCAAATGCTCAGATCACACTCATTTGCCCACGATGAACTGATTAGAGCTCCTTTGATTTAAAAACTTAAATAAAATGTTACATTATGCTTGGCATTTCGCTTTATGCAGTGCTCCCAAGCAAGCTAGGATGAAAGGCCCCTTAGAAATGTGGGTTTGATTGACAGACTGATTGAATTAATTGCAGACATTCTCTTAATTATACACTTAATTACTGACACTATGTGTCAAAAGATTATGTGGCAGCACCTGCAGGAGACCCTTTGCAGCTCCCATCAAGGCCAGCTGTGCCAAATTTCAAGGAAACACAGTGCATTGCCTGCAGCTTATATAAAAGGGGGAAATCATATTATTTTAATAATATACAATTAGAGTTCACCGTTGCCATCCCCCAAATATGCACAATCTCCACTCTCTTTGCAGGGACAGGATCTATCACATCAAGAACAGAGAAAACACAAAGGGTGCTAATTATAGCTCCTATGATGAGGCTTTTCTCTGGATGATTCTTAAGTAATTTAGACTGGAAGAGGAGAAAGAAACAACCAAGGCTGATACAAGATGTAGCAAAGTAGTTGCTAGATAAATGACTGTTGTTGGCCAGCCTGTACAACAAACTTTCTCTGGAATGCTATGTTTGAAGAATATTTTGAGTTTAACTGGCATGGGCAGAGGCATAGCTGTCAACTTTTCCCTTTTCTTGCAAGGAATCCTATTCGGAATAAGGGAATTTCCCTTAAAAAAGGGAAAACGTTGACAGCTATGGGCGGAGGGGTTACCACAAAGATGCAATTATGCAAACGTATGAGTGGAACTGATCTGATCCATGTGGGGTGCATCAGAATGTCTTCTGTGCAAATCATACACTTCCATATGCATACCATTTCCACGGGCAACAATATGGAACTGCCTCTTAGTGACAGGACCAGCCCTACTATAAGGCAAAATGAGGCAGCTGCCTCAGGCAACAGGTACTGAGGGCAGAAAGCAATAGCAAGGTGCTAGAAGACAAAGATGTGTGTGTGAAATGGCCTGCCTTGCACCTTTGTAGCTAGCTTTCCTTCAGGTGCAATGAAATATACTGTCCTATCACTGGTGCTGAACTAAGGTCGCATCCAGGCCATGCATTTAAAGCACTTAAAGTGGTCTAATAGTGTTTAAAATGTATGGTGTGGTTGTGACCTAAGATTATACTGCAATCCAGTCAGGTTCTGTAAGTGGAATGTGGACGCCATCTTGTCTTTCACCTCAGGCAGCAAATATAAGTGAGCCAACTCTGCTTCCGCTAGCAACTGTTTCTTAGCCAGGTTCAGAGCTTGAGGACTGGATCAATTTTGCAGTCCAATGCAGGACACATGTTTATACTTCCACGACAAACACTTTTTGGCCTCATCCCTGCTATAGGATGCCAGAGAGACAGAGAGAACTGCAGATTGCTTCAGTTCTTTCCTTACAAAGCCTTCATGAATAGTGACAAATGTGCCCACCCTATCACTGCAAGTGAGCTTCATTCACTCCAGAATGAACATAGCTGCTCCATGGCATCGAGCTGCTGGGTCAGAAATGCAGCTTTAATGGTACACACTTCACAAGAGGGGGGCATGTGACCCAGTACTGCAGACAAAGGCTACTATGCTTCGAGTTATACAGGATGAAGAGGGGAAATGTTGCCTTCTAGCCCTCCAATGGAAAGCAGCAATGTATGAAACACCATGATCAAAGGGAAAGCGAATGACAGAAAATAGGATGAGATTGGAGGGGGAAACAAGATGAAAAGTGCCATTAACAAAACACAACACAGAAATTGCAGTGGTGTTTATGATGTAGCTTCCTGTCTCTTCACACTCACAGAGACTTGGAGCAGCTGTTTGCCTGTCTCATTAAGAGCCTTGTGAAAGAGAGAGCAGGGGGAGAAAGGCCCATACAAATGAATGACTGCCTGCTTGCTTGCCTGCCTCAAAATAGAACTGGAGCTATATTATTCTATCTGGGAATGTCTCTGAATGGTGAGCACTGCTTCAAAGACTCTGATGCATCTCTCAGATGCCCTTTGCCTTGGGTTGTGCTCCAAGAAAGAACAAACATACATAATTCTTGTGCGGCTTCTCCCATCCTCCTTAGTTCAAACATTAGTTAGAAATATGGGCATAAGAAATTGCCATACCCTATACCAGACCCACTATTCTCTACTCTGAATGGAGTCTCAGGCAGAGTTTACTGCAGAACACCCTAGTCAAGATCCTATTTAACTGGCAACAGATACTAAGGATTGAGGTTGGAAATGCTGGCATGCAGAACATGTGGCCTGCCACTGTAATTTCCTAATCCTAGGCCACTTTGTAAATAGATAGATAGATAGATAGATAGATAGATAGATAGATAGATGATAGATAGATGATAGACTTTCATCCTGAATTGTCTGGGAATGGAAGCATGGAATTACACATCACCATTTGTTTATTGCTATACTACTTTTCCACAAAATTCTGCTCAAAGTGGCTTACAACAGATCAAGCAAACAACAATATATATAAACATGTTGGGGTTGTGTTTTTTTTTAAAAAAAACACCTCAACTAAGAACAGGTACAAGTAACCACAATGTCAATAAATAAAGCTATGAAACAATACAGTGGTTTCTCGGTTTAAGAATAGTCCTGTTTACGAACAATTCAGTTCACGAACTCCGCAAAACTGGAAGCAGTGTCCCGGTTTGCGAACTTTACCTTGGTCTAAGAATGGAATCCAAATGGTGGAAGGGCACTGGCATCAGAAGGCCTCATTAGGGAAAGCGCGCCTCGGTTTAAGAATGGTTTCAGTTTAAGAACGGACTTCCAGAACGGGTAAAGTTTGTAAACCAAGGTACCACTGTATATAAAAAATAGAAGAGCCTGTTGGATCAAGTCAAAGGCCCATCTAGTCAGGAAATCTGAATGTCTATGGGAAGCCCCCAAGCAGGTCCTGAGCAGAACAGCTTAAGTGGCCTTCTCATTTTTTCTGCCCACAAATAAGGCAGAGAAGGCCATTATTACACAGCTCTAGTTTCAAGGCTACTCCAGTATTACTTGACTTGGGGAGGCATTACTTCCAATGCCAGCATTCCTGGAGCAGTATGGAAGTGAG
This sequence comes from Podarcis gaigeae, assembly GCF_964106915.1. NCBI lineage: Eukaryota > Metazoa > Chordata > Lepidosauria > Squamata > Lacertidae > Podarcis > Podarcis gaigeae. Next base: position 37,798,201 of record NC_139682.1, on the reverse strand, counting down.
TGCATAGAAGCAGATGTCACTCCACGCTTGCAAAGATAGATGTATATAGTGATTTATGGTCTACTTTTTCATGTGTCTTCTGATGTCAGCATAGATGAGGAACATCCACCTATTTATTTAAAAGGCATTATAAGAAATAACCCAAAGATCTAAAGACCAGCTCTCTGAAATATGTGTCCTACTGGATAGCAGACTATACTTTGCATTAAATCCAGGCAGTTTCAAAGAGTAAGTTCTTTTATTGCTGCCAGAGAACCTGGTTGATATAAATCTCTCTCAGTGTTTATGCAACATAGCCAAAATGGTGACATATTCATTTACTCCTCTGATGATAAGCAGCTACTCGGTACGACTCCAAAAGCAAATGTTTATTGACTATAAGCTCTGTTGAATTAAATCTTAGGCTGGACCCTAACAGATCAAGATTCTATTCATGACATACATGGGGGAGAGGCCTGGTCAACAACTTAGATTTTTGGTAGCCACTAGTGGGATGCTGATAAAGCTGTGGATCGCCAACTTCCATTCCCCGTTTCAAAGTGGGCTGTTGACAAGACCTGTAGCTAACATCCACAACACCCTTTTATCTGTAGCCTGGTATCTCGGATTGATACCAGGTTTTCCTATGGAACCACAGAGCTTCCAGTTGTTGATCCCTATACTAGAGTAATAATTACGTAAGGAACAAGGTAAGGCCCCAGTGAAATTGGATCTCCTTTTGTAGACTATTTATAGAGATGCCAGCAGTGCTTGCTGGACTCACATACAGCTTTAGATGACCCTAATGCTTATTTCAAAGAAAATCTGGTCTGCCCAGTCCTCAAACATGCTCTCTCATACACATATTTGCACTTCCAATTCCCACCTCCTTTCCCTTTATAAAACTTGCCTACCAGGGTAGCAGAAACTGCATGATGGAAGGAAAGAAAAAGATCTGGTCTCTCCTTCTCCTCTCAGACACTCTGGTAGCATACCCTCCAACATTTTTACCTTAGAATCCAGGACATGACCCCACTCCTTCATGAGTCATGTGACCCATGTGACATTGCGGAGCCTCAAAATGTACATTTTTGGACAAAACATGTGAGATGTGACCTTGCATGATATCACAGAGCCCCCAAAATGTGTGAGAGAGCACAGCACCCCAAGCTGATTTGATGGGTATTTGGTAGCCCACACAGGGAAACATTGATAACCATTTTCAGTTGTATCCACTGTGTTCTTTTTCCAAAAGAGGCACATATTGAAAGGGCATAGATCTCAGGCAGTTTGTGAATATATGCATCTTCTTACTTGATTTGTAAGCTTGGGGTCTGAACTTGACAGGTTCATGCCTTGCCCACAAGTGCCTCCTCATCCTTCTACTTGATTATTTCTTTATAAAAACATATTTATATACTGCTATATCATAAAAATATCAAAGGGGTTCACCACAATGCCTATATAATATATAATAAAATATAACAACAAACTTTAAAAATTATGTTAAAATTTAAAATCAAAGACCGTCTACTAACCACTAAGGAAATATATTTTCTTCATTGCCTACGTAAGCCTGGTGGCATGGAAATGTTTTCAGGGATGTTTAAAGATTGAAGCAGGAGATACTCGTTGAAAGGCTAGCATGTAGTATGGGAATAACAAGGGAATATCTTTAAAGCTGAAAATGTCAATGTTGAGTCTCTACTTGCAGTGTTATCCAGAGGCTGAGTAGACCTGGATGTTAGTTAGTTGGCTGTGGAGATTCCTCCTTGGGTAAAATATTCTTATCTCGCGAAATTATTTGAGGAATTTCTATACCACTCTCCAATACAGAGTTCCAAGGGAAGTTTTAAAAACATAGTATCTAAGGAATTTCAAAAAATCCAAACATTTTCCCATGGACATGCAAGATTTCTCAGGACTGTCCTTAGGCTGTCACCAGATTTTGATCAAACTAAACTGAAAGATCACGGGTGTTCTTGATGCGGACAGAACATCTGAGGAATGTCAAACCATGACACCACTCATGAAGCTAACTTCCGAAATGAATGTAATATGAGGACATTTGTCCTTTAATGGAAAACCCCAAATAACATATTTTAAGGCCATGTTGCTTAAAAAAAGCCTGCATTTCCAGGCCTGCTGTGCAATTTTCTGTGAAATGGACAGAAAGAAAATGATGGGTAATATGCAGATGAGACAGTGTTTGTTTTCTACCAAAATGAATGCAACTTGCTCATAACACCTGGAGTCTCGTTAATTTACCTGTGACATGTTGCTACACTTAATTGCCTTTGACAATTAGCAACATTTCAACACCTCTCCTAATGGCCCAATTAGGATCATGGTTGTCTCCTGTGCACTAGATAGGAGAAAATAGATGGGCCAGCATCCAATGTAAAAAACAAAACAAAAACCAAGCTCTGTAGGTAATGGAAATGTCGCAAACACCAGCCATTTCAGTTCCGTTTTAGTCAAATTAAAGGCAGGTGTAAAACTCAGTTTGTTTCTTCCCATGGATATGCCTTTCTCACTGCAGAAACCTATGTTGAGAATGCTTCATTGTTCAATTAATTACTAGTGAAAGTGCTGAGTCTTTGCTTCTCTCCACTTAATGTTTTATCGATCACTTTGCAAAGTAAACAAACAATGTGATGTCAAATAAATCCCTTCTCCAGGCTGGGGAGGGGGCAGTTACAAAGGGAGGAAACTGACCATTTTTGAGCATGAGCAAGCCAGTGACTGTCTAATAGGAATGTTTACACAGGAAGAAAAACACACATTTCCCAATCAAGGTAAGAGGTGGTTGAATTTTGTGGTTAAGAGGTGGCTGAATGGTGTCCTAAACTTAGAATTCACCAAACATGAGGTTGATACTGGGTCGCAGTTATTCAGTTAAGTGTGTGGTTGGTGGAAGGATTCCAATGAAGCTGTGGTGGCTGGTGTCCATTGACACTAGTAGGGCATAAGGAGGTTAACAGTAGGTGGAGCCAGAGCCAATGACTATTGCAAAGACAGCCAATGGAACACAGAGCCAATTAATTCTAGTTCTATACATGCTGAGTTCTACAAGGACAACACCGAATCTAAGGAGGAAGAAGCTGACAGGGAGTGCCATCCCAGGCCTGGTTGTAACTAGGAAGAAAGGCAGGCAACTGCTGGCTGAAGGCAGATTGAGGTTGGTGAGGCAGTGCCTCTATTGTGTCCATTCAAAATGCTTGGGAGAAAGACACCATGTCTATTATTTTTCTGAATAGCAGTTTTTGCGCATCTAGACCAGAGTGGGGATCTTGCAGCCCTAGGATGCACATGGCCCACACTGTATATCATGCAGTCCTTGGTCTAGCATACTTCCTCAGTCTAACCTACCTCACTGTGTGGTTGTGAAGATAAATGGGGGGCAAGGCTTGTGTATGCCATTTTAAGTTCCTTGGAGGAAATACAGGATATACATGTAATTGATTATCGTAAATAATAATGTCATTCACAGCAGGTATTGTATTTCTTCTTTGAAAACAGGTGTAGGAGACTGAGCTTCCATTTAAATCTGAGATAAAATATAGTTGTGTTCTGAACTTGCGAACCAAATTTAATTGCTGATAATCTCCATCTTCAAACAAGGGATCATGTTATAAACAAACTAAATGCCAAACAGTAGAACAAAGGTTTGTCTTTGCTTGGCCAACAATGCTTCTGGGATTGAATCAGAAGTGTTCAGTCCTAGGGAAAGTTCAGGAGGTTACAATGCAATCCTGTACCATGTCTATTTCAAGTAAAAATGCGCATACAGTATTGCAGAAATTTACAAGCTACATTTATCCTGTTTTTCCCCCCTCCTAAGAAAGTGTTGGTGAATGTTTTTAACAAATTCAGAATATTCAGACATGTTTGTTTAAAGTTTCTCCAAAATCCAGAATAATTTACACACAAAGTATGAATTCGTGATGATCACTGCTAACTCCAGGAAATGACTTGAAATTAAAACTAAATTTGGCCCAGGATAGGCCTCAAGATACATGTGAGTAAAAGCAACTCTGTGACATTTGTAGTTGATCTGGTATGACCAACCCCAAATGTTCAACCATATAGTCAGATCCACCCCCCCCCCCCCAAAAAATGAATCCAATTTTTACACTAATGACATTTTAAAATGTCATAAATATTTTCCTTCTGGCTTCTGAGCCTTGAAAAACAATGCTGCCAGATTTTTCAACAATTTCTCTAACAAAATCAATGGGCTTTAATCCCAGTATGGAGAAATCAATGGTACCTCACTTTGAGTCAATGAGCCATATATCCTACTGCTGTAAATCGGTCCAAGTTCATAAAAGTCATCATACGATGGCCTTGTCCACAGCACATAAGACAAAATTGCATATTATCATACTGCGATTTCTTTTTGGTGAACACCTGATCTTTCTCAGGCAAGTATCTGTCTGTCTGATCATCTTATCCTCAGGATATTTATTACATGCTGGCTATGGTCCCTGAGTTTCTGAGCTGTGGTCTGCTGTCCTCATCACTTCATCACAGATTTTACTACCGACACTGCCCTCGTGGGATGGACAAGAAACAGAGCATTGTTTCACTAGATCTGAAGCTAGCTCTAAATTTATGTTAGTCTGGGCACAGGCTGTGATCTCAGTTCTTCTCTTTTATCTTTCTTAATCCCCTAGCTGGCTAATTCAACCAGAAAACTGCTTGGATTGTCTATAACTCATGTCATAATGTTACACAGATATGGAAGTCCTACTGTTTGAAATGTGTTCAGCTTTGGTAAATCAATGCCATATCAATTATGTACCAATTCCGTTTGTCCCTTGCGGCATCAGCCTGTTCTGCCCAGCACTTTCTCCCACCTCACTCCTTGTTTCCCTTTGAATTTGTTTTGACAACCAACCTTGAAGCCCTGGAAGACTGGGAGGCAGGGAATCTGTGCATCTGTAAAATACACACATAAATGAACATTAAAAAATCTGCTTTATAATGAGTCAGATCATTGCTCCGCCTAGCCCTGGGTAGTTTATTCTGACTGAATTATAAATATTCTATAAATTCCTGAGTTATAAACATTTTATAACAGCTGAAAGAAGTATTCAAAACATAGTCAAATTCGAATATTTGAACCACTCCATGAGTTTTGCTGAAGCTAGTTCTTCTGGATTTCTCCCTCTCTCCTTTGTTACCTGACAGCATTCATTCCTTCAGGCAGAAGCACAGGAGGAGTGGGAAGCAGGACTGCTCCATTGGCTATGCTTACATGTGGCTCCATCAGGTTTCGCTCTCTAACCACTGGCAGCAGCTGCTTTTTCAGGCTGCAGGAGATGGATCAATGGGTAGCAGGACCACTCCATCAGCTCCATTCAGCTCCTTCTATCCCTGAACTTTTGTATTCCAACTAGTCAGGCTCTCTTCAGGCATCACTATCAATACATGATTCTACCTACCTGAGAGGGAGAGCAGGGGTGAAGTCCTTCGCCCCACCCCTTCTCACACATCAAATTGACATGCCTGCAATGGTGCCACCATGTGCCATCAGAATAACAAGGGTAATGTACTGGAGGTGTTGGGCTTAATAACACATCCCCTCTCTGGCCTCCTCTTGCTGTTGGAATTCTGTAGGTTAGAATACCTGAAAAGGGCTTATGTAAATTTAGGAACTAGTGCCTAACTTTGCTTGTTTTCCTTTTCCATTCTAATCCCCCTTTCCCTTTTGTTTCACATCCTTAAGACTGTAACCTTGATGAAAGGGATTGTCTTGTTTTTATTGATCTTATGTAAGCTACCTTTAGCTCACTGAAACATCAATTTACCAAAATTAGAGGTTTAGACATTTAATTTTGTTTGAATGTGAGAGTTAATTAATTTGTAAGTTCAGTACATCCTATTAAATTCAAACATACATATACAAAACTCATATAGCCTAGAGAGATTCCAGAAACCATGCATAAAGATGAACAAAGTTAGGTCAGTGCCGTTTCTAATATTGTTAAGGCAATGCACACACACACCCCTCTGGATCGTCGGAAGAGGTAAACACAAGAGTTGTTTTCATATTTATTATTAATATATTTATATAAATAGTTCTATTTTAATAAAATAATAATTAACAATATAATATTTATATAAAATATTATAGTTATATAATCTTCCATAGCACATAACTAAAGGCAACATAGTTTAGTAACTGCTGTTTATGATATCTTTGTGGTCATTGAATCTTTAAGTTGCTAAATATTTTCCCTGGGAAAGTTTCTGTGGGTTGTATCCATGGTTATAGTTACACCCCGCCCGCTTCCAAAGCTTATTGGTCCAGTGTAGATTCCCATCTAAGGGAAAGGAGGCTATTTTCACCAGTTCCCCTTCACATAGATACTCCACCCTCTCTCATGCAATTTTTCCCAATCCTCTAGAGCATCTTGGGGAAGGGGAATGAAGGCTGCAATGGAGGAATATGTGAAAATTAACTCCCTTTCTCATTCCAATGATTCAGAAGCCCCCACTGGATCAAAGGACCTTCCATCGTTGGTGGGACATAAGTGAATACAACCCTACATTCTTAAGATCTCCATGCCCCTCAGGTCTAGAACTCAAGGTTAGGTAGGCCACAGGGACCTGAACCACGTAATTCTCTGGCTGGGAATAAAGGCTATAATGCTTTTAAACCTAAAGAGAATTAGCTGCTGAAAAAATGTGCAGTCTAAATACAACCCCAATGCCATTCTACATAGCTTGCGAACATTTCGGCCATCCCTCATTCTATCGTATAATCATGGGTCAAGACATCCAGTAGCCCTGATACCTGCAGTGCCAGATACACAGCAAATAACTGAAGTGTTTTGCTTTAAAAATGGTAAATTCTGCTCACTGTGACTTGGGAGTGATGGTTCATCCAAGGCACTGCAAACTGAAACCAGCACGACAGCCAAATTTGCCCCCTGTCTTGCTTTCCAGAGCAGGAGGGACAACAAATTAAGAGCCTTGCTGATGCTATGCTGAGATGTAATATCAAGTTACATCCATCACAAGCTTTCTGCTCTTCCTACTTGGTGTGGGGAAGTTGCAAACAGCGATTTCTAGCTAATGGAGCAATCTGACTACCATATATTTAACATTAAAAAAAACCAAGCTTCTTCCTTCTGTATGGCAACCCTAGTCACAACAAACTCCATAAGGGCACTTGGCAAATAGGATTGTAAATGTTTTGTGCCTTGCACCCTGTGAAACAACCCATTTTCTGCTTAATGCCCATTTGGAATGAGTCACCTCTTTACTTGCTCAAATTTCACAGGGACGACTGCGCGTCTCAGCAGTTTGAACTCAATCAGAGCAAAGCAGCAAACTGGCCAATATCACCCAGTGTACAGGTCGGGGGGGTTAGCCCTCTTTTAAGCTGCCCAATAACCGTGCTTGCCCCCTATTTCTCTTCTGTTTTATTTATCATGTATCGTTTCTCCCAGTTCTTGGGCTCAGACAGATTTTGAGTTGTTTTCTCCTGTATAACGTACATCTCACTTTTGATGAGTTTGCTCTTTGGGGGCACAGCAACATCAAGCACGGTGACATGAAGCTTCAGGGAATGCTTACCAAACGGGTCAGATGTGTGTGGATGTTTACTCTGATTTGGTCTATTTGATTGAGGGTGTTGCCTAAGGCAAGGCTTTCAGTAACAAGAGTTCCACCACATGGAGTAAAGACCTGGCTGTGACAAACAGTTTGAACAGCTTCTGACGTTTGCACTGATTCGGGAGGCAAAGTCATTAATTTCATTCTCTCCGTGGGAAGAGTAAGAAATGTTACTGCAGAAAAGGGAGTCAATTCTCATTTCCCTCACCCAGCCTGCATCCATACATTTCAATGGATCTGCTCCCGATTTACCTCTTTAAGAAGACCCTTAACTCACCAGCCATAAAACTCATTGGAACTGTCTCCTCAGGAAAACTAATAGCCCAAAGGGAGTTTGGTTTATGAATAAAACAATGTTTTATTAAGTTGCTATTAAATTTCAATCGAATGGCACTCAGAATACATTGGAGCAGACATATTCCTGCAAGTAATTGGCTCCCCACATCTGCCTTCCTTTCTAATTGGACTAATTATGGCAGTGTAGGATCATGTTCGCTGCTCCACAGAAAGCAGGAAACCTTGATTTACAGCGAGAGGAGCAGCAATTAGAGGGAATTAATTCATAAGGCAACATCTAAATAAATCATATTACGAGTAGACAGCAATGTAATTATTGTGACTGGTGGTTCCCTTGTGGGAAAACATCACGCTTTCAACCCAAACGGAGCTCCTGAACTCTCCCAGGGACCCAGTGGAGCATCTCCAGGTTCGGTTTAGGTTACTGTCGCCTCTCAAGACCTAATTGATGCACAGTGTCGGAGAGAGGATGGCCTGGCACTGCTCCCCCAGCTGAGAAAAATAATCAAACCCTCAACATTTGCGTGTTTGTCCTTCAGCTCAATTAAATGCATGCTCATCTAATGGAGATAATATATGCCGATGCTGGTAGACAGGAGACATGTGATGGTTGTTCTAGTATAAACCCCGGTTTGCTTTCTCTAATTTGTACATTATGTGTGGCCGGGGCGGGCAGGGGGAGAGGATGTTATTAACAAATACATAGAATGTTAAGCTCCAAGTTTGGAGATGATTCCCCCAGCCTTTCAGTTAATAATTCATCTTATTTCATACGCACTAACAGTCTGTAGTCCTACATCGTTGATGGAGATCAGGCACCTCTCGCAAGGCTAGCAAGCTGTGAGAGCTACTCTAGTAATGGTTAACTCCCCTTCATCTGCTTGTTATGATTATTCCTTGCTGTAGTATCGCTCCCAGCTTGTCATTAGGGGGCTTTGATGTACTTCTCATAAGCGTCTCCCGTGAAGAATAATATCTTGTTCTCATCTGTGGCTTGTTTTCACACCTGAAAACCTGCCCAGTGCCTCTTTCTTGAGCGTGGATGGTTTCTTTGTCTGAGAAGCAAACAATGTCTCCCAAAGGCATCTGTGCCCTATTGATAAAGGGAAATAGGCTATGTATAGGCTACCTCAAGGAAGGTTGTGGTTTATATATGAAGGGAGCCTCAGGGGACTCCCAGCTGATATAGAATGGAATTGTACTATTCCTCACATTCAAATACATGATATGTCCTTTCTTCTGATAGTCTTAGAATATTTACACATGGGCCAACCTATTGTACATGTCATTTCTTTTCAAGTGACGCAAACCAACCACCTCTCTCACAATACATTTCTGGCGGCTTTTGTGCCCTGCATTGTGTACCCAGATCAACCTGGTCACATGTGGGGGAAGCCTGAAGCTTGGCATACATCTGCAGAATCCGGTCTAGCTTTGTAACATTGTAACTTTGTAACATTTAAATGTGTTTGGGATTTATTATAATATTTTATTGTTTTCTTGTCTTATTTTCCGTGGATTTTTTTCACACACCACTCCGAAATGTGTAGTAGTATGGGAATGTGTTAAGTAAAATAAGATTCTAAGTAGTGTACCAAATGCATTGTATGTGGAACTGCTAATAGTACAAAAAACGTACTTTGAATTATATCAGGTTCACCTGTATTACAGCCACCTCAGATTGCTGCACTCTATAACAAGTCAGATGCAGTTTTCGCTAAGCAAATTTTGAGCAACGGTTCTAACAGTGACCCTCAGTTTAATAAAGTTTCATTATAGCCCCCAATGAATGGTCAGATGAAATTTTAATTGCCTCAAAATGAATGTGCCACGGAGCATTTCCACAAAATTAAGCCCTAAATAGCTAAAGCTAACTACACTCTTTGATTGAATGATGATTCAGGACCCATTTATGCTGTTTATGCCTTTTGGCAAACACCCCCCAATTTAGCCTTAATATAATTAATAGATAAACCTTCCTGCTTGCAATAAGTTCTGAAATTAGAAAGTAATCTTTTCATACCTACTTGGGATAATGAAATAAGAGCCATATAATCTGCATAAAGAAGCACTGGAATTTTGTGATTACCAGTTGAGTGGGAGGGGAAGGCGAAGGGAGCTCCTGAACTACATCATTTCTCTAAAGATTAAATTACAGAGGTGCAAGACTGCAACCCTGGTGTAAATACCAGATCAGAACGAGAGCCCCCGAATTAAGTTTGAGTTTTAACTTGAGTATAACAGCAAAGCTGTTATATAAGAAACAGCAGCCACTTATCTAATGAAGCAACAGTTAGTTTTTTCTCATGGACTCTGTTGGTCAATGGTCAGAGTCAGATGAGAGATGAATAAATGCAACATACAGGGTTGAATGCAACACTGCTGTATGAATGTTCCATTCATGCAAGGATTTCTAGCATGTGCTCCCCCACTGCACCCCTTAAATCTGTTATAGGGCTTCCCCTGACCTTCTACAGAATACTTGGGGAGAATGAAAGGCAGATACAGGGCTAGGTGAGGGGGGTTGTCCTGTTGTATAAGCAGAAATTGTTGCATTGGTGGCACATAGTCATTGAATACTATCCACAGCTTTTTGGGGTGTGCAATTATAACATATGCTTGCATATGATAATTAAAGAGAGTCTGCTCCATTATACTATGCCCCTTGGGAAAACCATCTATGTAGGAGAGAGGAACTTATTTACTTCAGCCCACTCTTCTAACCATTCTAACCTTTTTTTAAAAGGGGGGCATGTATTCTGGCAGAAACCATTAGAAGACTGACTGGGTGATAGTTTTGAGGGTCACCCCAACTGCCTTTCTTAAAGATCAGGACTAAAATACTAGATACCAAACAAGACAGCAGTACTGCAGTTTGGGTTCCTTCCAGGTGTTGTGAGACTACGACTATCATAATCTCTGAGGGATGACTATGCTATATTGGGTTGATTGGAGTTGCAGCCCACAACATCTAATGGGTGTTACATTATCTACTCCTGGATTATAGATCTGGAGGGCAGCAATTGGGGGATTCCAGATGAATTACATGTTGCAAACAAAATTACCACAATTGGAGCCCACAATGCTGGGTCAGTATAAAAAATGGCAGGCAGTAACACACAAGTGAGATATAAACCCATGACTTCCCAATTCATAGCTCATCAGTCTCCTAGTCACAGCTATACTATACTAGTTTTGAGTAGATAATTACACCAGTAGATAACTCTGCTGTCTACATTGTGAGATTGTGCAAGCAGGAAAGCACCAGTATGGAAATCTTGGAAGAGAGGATAAAATATAATGGGAGTCCCAAGGGATTTTAGGTCACAGAATAATATGCTTTATTTACCACTGGGCAGTGCAGGAAGAATAAACCACTCTGTTAAGTTGTGGGTTGACATAGCAGACGACACAGCGATTTCTCCAAGTAGCTCTTTATTTTGTAAGCTGGAATAGAACTGACTGCAAACAGCTCAGCCGGCCTGCTTTTATAGGCAGCCGGCTGTCAACATTGTAGGAACAACAGCCCAGAGTTCCTGCCTAAAATAACTGACGTGGACCTGAGTGAAAACTATCTACAGACCTGAGTGAAAACTATATACAGTATCCCCCAGCTGGCCCAGGGTGAAACTTCACTACATAACACACTCAATGAAATAAGGACATTTCATTTCACCATGGATAGTTTAGTTGGCACAAAAATGCATTTATTGCTTATATCTGCAAGCAGGCCAGCATTTCCAGTCACCAGGATGGTGTTGTTAACCTTTAGTGATGTGTTTGATATTTCCACTACAAATTAGTAGTGGGGGCATCCCTTCGTATTTCTTATAAATGTTAGGCAGTCATTTTGTGTTATAGTGTGTCACATCACACACATGAGCATGATGAGAATTAGCATAATATGATGCTATCGTTTATGTCTGGAGCCTGACATGTCATAAATCCCTCTCATCAGGAAAGCCAAGCTTCACATCTGAGCAATTATTCGCTTTTAGCAGACGCCTGATCCATTAGGAGTTGTGGTGCTAAATTGTCTGTTCGGATGGGTGGAAATGTATCCATCATGATTTGCTGTGCCTTTCTTGCAGCAGAGAGACACAGCCTTCAGTTACAGGGTCCGTATGCCACGTGCCACATGAGATGCTTCACAAGGACCAAATCTTAAAACTAGCTCTGAAATGTAGCTTCCTAAAGCTATAAACTAAGAGTTCCATCCTCCCTCTGCTGCACAACCTCCCTTAATTTCGGTGACAGTATAATCATAGAGACAATGAAAATGGGTGGGTGTTTGCAGCCGTAAGGCTGGGTTCAACCAATTCATTCTGCTAGTGGAAGCCAACACAAGGACTCCAGCTAGCACAATGGGGCTTTCTCACCTGCTGAAATACCTCTAGTGATATGGATATAAAACCCTACACTAGACTACACATCAAAAGTCCATCAGAGCACATGAGAATGTGGTTCTCACAGCAAAGGGCTGTTGGAATCAGCATTCTCCTATAAGTTAGAACAATCCCATTACAATCAGCAGAATGACAACACTACAAGTCTGGAAGGGGGGGGAAGCAGGATAGAATCCAGCCTCCAGATTTATTAAACTGTCCTCTTCTTGAAAGGTAGATATTTTATACCATCTCCTGTTAACAATAATGTTCTCAACAATTACAGAATAATGAGATTCAGAACGGAACAAAAGAAAACTTCCAAAAATAAATACAACAGTGTTGAGAGCATTTCCAAGGTAAATGGCACAGCTAATAATTCACACCCATGAATCTTTCATCATTGCTGAGCTGAAGGGTGAGACAATTGCTAAACTACAATTACCAACAACAGATTTGCATTGAAATAGGAATTGCAGCTAGTTGCATGTCCTTCCTCTTCCTTCTAAAGCAAAAGGTGGAGTACAGACAACAAATGAAATGTTAAAAAAATAAAAACCTGCATAACATATTTTAAAACAGATTCTATGATTCTCATGACATCAAATATCAAACAGAAAGAGGAGCTCACCTAACTAAATACTTCCTAGGCGATTCTATATATAACATGGTAGACATGCTTAAATGGATTGGGAGACTGGAGATTTGTTAATGATACTTTAGATCCTGTGTATCTAAGTCGGGATAGGGAACCTGTAGCCCTTGCCCTAATATTAAGTGATGGGCAGCAGGGTGGGGGTGGGGCTTGGACAGAGAGGAGTGCAAGACAGGGGAAATGTGGGGGAGATGAAATGGGTAGAGTGATGAAAGGAGAGAGTGATGGGGTTGATCACTTCACACCCCTGGCAACAGCATTTTGTCTCTCACCCGGCAGCCCCTTGGGTGGGAAGAGAGAAAGATAGATAGAAGTGCATTGGCAGCTTATGTGTATTACCTGATCTGTTTCCTCATGCCTGCAACCCCTGAAATCCTGTTCAATGAAACTGTCATCTGCACATGTGCACTGATTATCTGAACTGTACACATCTCAGCTTAACCACAGCTTGCAGTTTCAAAATGGATGGAAACTGGCTTGGGGGAAAATACCTCAAACAGGAGTAATTCTCAAGAAAATACAGGATACATATGAATTGTGGCTAATGACATGTGTACTTGGCTTCAAACACTAGCAGTGGGAGTGTACTGGAGCCAGAGCAAAGCAACAAAGAATGAACATTCCCATCTACACTGCAATGTTCTTTGGGTTGGGCCTGTTGATTTGCCTAGGAATGTGTGTCCTCTTCCCACCATAGCCCATAATCTTGTTGATGGGAATCTGCACTCATGTTTTCCATAACAAACTAAAAGAAAATAAGAATCACAACATTTCAATATGTGCAACAATTAATACATATAGAAGACTTAGTGGTTTGAAAAAAATACATGAAGAAATATAGGCAAATTGCATAAGCTCCTGTTCTCAAAGCAATTTGACATACAAAACTGAAAGACAGTGGAAAGCACAGTAAAGCTAACTCACAGAGAAATAATTTAACAGAAGTGAGCATTGTTTACATTAATTCCCAGATTCTCCAAATACAATTAGGAAGTAAAATATGCATAGATATATTTTAAGCATCAAACTCAATTGAATTGTGACTCTTCTTTTCTTTCTAGAAAAGAAATCCAATGGATTCATGATCACATATTTATTATTGCTGTGTTCAAGAGATGAAAGGGAAGTCGGCACCACCACATTCCTCTCCCCTTCAAGATTAGGAAAAGTGAAGGGACTGTGAACAAGAGGAGATTTTTCCCCTCACCCCTGTTGTATGAAGCATATTGTTTTTCTTTAAAGTGAAATAATCTCTCCCCATAACAAGAGCACAACAGTCAGGTCAATGACTTCATCTGTATTTCCCATCTTATTTTCTGCTTTATGATGGCAAATCACCTTTATTGACACTGCTTGAGCTGCTGGAAGTGAATTTCCCAACAAAGATATTACAAGCAAGATATTACCTGTTTTGTTTTGTTTTCCCCCAGGAACCTTAATAGCTACAGTTTAATCAAAAGCTGGAAGGGCCCATTGACGTTATGGTGTAATTCATGGCAATGATGAGCACTGGTCTGAAACATTTCACTGGAAAGGAGAAAGGTGAGCTTTGCTTGTCTAGTCACTGATGCTTTCATTTCATTTCAAAGCTTCCCAATTTGCTTACAAATTATAGTGTTTTTCAAAGCAATCAAACCACTGGAGAACACTTCTTCCCTGCTGTAGATTAACGAGAACCAGTGGATGAATCGACGAAGAAAGCAAAACGTGGGTTGTTCAATGAATATTGAAATAACAGAGACAGTTTAATTATTCCAGTTGGTGAAGTTTAAGATGATTAAATGCTATTGCACAGAACTGATAACAGGGATGGATCACAAAGCTTGATTTCTTGAATGCAGCCCCACGTGCTTTCTAATGCCCAGCCTCTTGGCATCTGTGTTGTAAGAATTAACTAAGAAATGAAATGTAGCTACACACACTCAAACTCCTTTGGGAAATATCTCTTGTTGGAAAAGCAAATAACATGGTAGAACTCTGAGCTGCTTGTTAGAATAAAATGTGAAGGAGAAAGTGTCATTAACCACTCTCTGTACAAATCCCCTTCCTTGTTCCAACAACTTAAGATTGAAACTTAAAGTTCATAGTGTTCTACTTCTACCTCTTCCATCCCAAAAGTGTCACAAAATTTATGTTCAGTTTATAAGAAGTATTGTGGGAGAGGAACAAGCTTACACAGCCTATAATAATGATAATGTCATGTGGGAAAGAGTTGTCTGACTGGAACTTGAACAGCAGCCCTCTTTGTCTAGAATCTTTACCTGAAATAAAAATATCAGGCTGAGCCAAAACGACTCACCATTCTTTGGCTGCATTCACATGGACTTGCCCAACATTTCCCTAACTCTTAATTTCTGCATAATATTTGAGCTTCCACACAACATAAAAGCCACTTCTGGTAAACTAATAGAATATAGCACAAATTTAGTGCTCATTTTCATGTTATTTGATTCCAATAAATATCCATTTGCACCCACCTTAACCTGGAAAATTGTGAGAATAAAGTGGCAAAATTTGGGGTAGTATACTGGCACATTCCTGCTGTTTTGGTGTGTGGGGGGGGGTTAATGAAGGAACAGAGCCAGTGTGGTGTAGTGGTTAAGAGCGGTAGTCTCGTAATCTGGGGAACCAGGTCGCGTCTCCGCTCCTCCACATGCAGCTGCTGAGTGACCTTGGGCCAGTCACACTTCTTTGAAGTCTCTCAGCCCCACCCACCTCACAGAGTGTTTGTTGTGGGGGAGGAAGGGAAAGGAGAATGTTAGCCGCTTTGAGACTCCTTAAAGGGAGTGAAAGGCGGGATATCAAATCCAAACTCTTCTTCTTCAGAAGCACACATGTACGGAAAGGGAGGGGAGGGGAGTAGCAACATTTTACACTCATTGTTGTGTGACCATGCCCAGTGGTGTGAATGAAATATAGCACAACATAGTGGCATATCAGTCAAAAAGCCACAGTTCTGTAATGCAACAGTGTGAAAGGAACATTAGAAAATGGGAAAGAAGCACTAGCATTATAATCAGGAAAACCAATGAGATATTGCCCATGTCTGAATGCATCCTTTGTTAATTTTTTTTTGCCAATGTGGGTGGTGCGGTGAGTACTATTTTGGGGGGAATTTTTTCATTCCTTATGGAAATGTTTGCTTACACATTTAAATTATCTTCTCTTGCTCTCAGTGACATAATCATACAGCCAAATCTCACTGGCTGTATAATGTTTTGACATTTTCCTGTTCACTTTAGCCCTATATAGTACATGCATTTTGTGTGTGTAAGGGAATTGTACAATGACTGGGGAGCAGGAGCAGGCTTTTAGTCCTCCCCTAACTTTGTACACACTTTCTAAAACAGTCTGTAAGGAAAACTCAATCTTTATGCTTCTGCTCACATGGCATGAAACAGTGTGAACACAATATCACACCTAGCCATCGTTGCCTGTTCCTAGAATGTGAACATTTATTTACCTGGATATGGCCAATAGGTATTCTGAAGTGTATTTAGCATAATTGTGATTTCCCCCCTATAGTGGATTGTGAAGATTCAGGCATGGGCTGTAGAATGAGTTGTGATTGGAAATAAATCCAAATGTGATGTTCATATCACACAGGTTGCATAAGGCAAACCCTTGTTACTCTCCTCTTCCAAGTTCTCGTCACAACCTTCTGTCTCCTAATAGATGAGGGGAAGCAGTAGGACTTTCCCTCTGGGACCTGAGAGAGGCTGTTAGCAAACTGCCTGCGACTCTTTCAAATCCTTGCTCACACCTCGCTGCCATCTGTTCCTTCTCAAGTCTTGTTTTCTGCTCTAATTAGAAAGCTCAGGACATTTTGAGACCAAGGGGCAGACAGGTGAAGAGGCACATCTGTACAGTGTCTTCTCCGATGAAATATGGCAATCAATATTGCTGCATGGTCTCATCATTTCCAGGTCAAGGGCAAATGGGAGAAGAGCACTCTTGGCACTTCCTCTTGAGTGTGTTCTGAGAAAAAGTCAAAGTTCACAGGAGAAAGTCCAGGTTCCTCATCCCCTTAGCAGGTGTTTTCAAAATTCACTTTTGTTGGAATGTCCTGAGTTTGGCTCAGTCACCTTGCATCTGTTTGCTTCTGCATCTCTCACATTCAACCAACTGCTTTAATTCCCACCAGGAGAGAGGCTGGAAGCTTTAACAAAAAAATGTTGTGATAATTACCTTGTCTGCATTTTCCCCTCTAGCCAGCATGAGGTATGGAAAGGGATTAATCTGGATTAACTCCACCATATTATCCCAGTTGCTTGGCGTCAAACAATTATATACAACTCTCTCTTTCCCCCCAAGCATGCCCAAGGCTCGTGCCTGATACAGAAAGGTGGGGAATTCACAGAATCAAAGAAAAAGAATCTACTCCTCCAGCATCATACCCTAAAGCAAAACAAATAAAATCTGAAATCTACCACCTAAGTAAGACAGGCACTTACATAAGGTCTTGAAATTTTACTACAGATCAAGATACCCTAAACTCCCTCTGTATCTTAATGTATTGTCCAGCTGTTCTTATAATCATTTTCCCCAACACCCAACCTGCATTTGTACCGTTTCAGCTTAAACCCATTATCTCTAATCCTCCCGTTTACAGGCAAAAACTGTTCTATTCTTTTTTAAGCAGCCTTTCAGATATCATTGAAAACCAAAAATTAAGGCTGCAAACCTACTCCAATAGAAATCCATACAACGCTTATATTGATTTTAATAGAACAGAATTACAATCTTTAAAATGACAGAGGATTTTTGTGTTGTGCATTAGGTTGTGCAAATTCATTACATTCGTAGCAGTCAACTTGGCATGTTTAATTCAAATCTGTGACAGACAAGGATTTGGAGTGACCTGTTACAAGAGAATGTTCCCTAAAGCATATTGAAACTGAAAGTCTACAATCAGAAACTGGACAAATCCAGGCCTCGCTCAAGCAAATAACATTTTTAGTAGTAATCAGTTCAGTCTCACTGAACACCCGAAGTCCTCAGTCATACACTCAGCAGGTAAAAACTGTATATGGAGCCTTGATAGCATGTCGGCTCTAGTTAGGCTTATTGCCAGGAATTTATTATAAAGCGATTTTCTTACTGTGTGATGAAGGAACACTGATTGGTCGAAAGTGTTGCCAGAGTACATGAAGGAACAACAAAGGAGAATCCTCAATGAACAGTATGTAGATGAGAGAAGTTAAAAGAGACTTTAAAGAATTATTATAGTAAATTCAAATATATTAGCCCTCTTCAGTTATTCACTGTTGGATACGTGAAGGAGCCTGTAGGAATGCACAGAGCTAATTCTGCCCCCTCAATGATGCACACTGGCAGTGCTGTCAAGAAATTGCATTTGAAAATTTATATAAGAGGAGAGAGAAATTTGGTACAATTCTCATGCTTGGGGTGGAAGGCTTTTCCTTCATTTCAACTACTTCCAGCATGGCCAAGGGGCGTTTGTGTAATTCCTTCCTCCCTTCCTTCCTCACATCTCTCTTATGGTCTACTTTCTACTGCCTCCCCAGGTGCCTGAGCTTCATGATGATGGTGATGATGGTGATTTGACTTCTCTTCCTTCACCCTCAGGTCCCAGAGTGGGTTGCAGCATTTAAAGCAATTTACAACAATTTACAACCCTAAAAAATAAGGTGGGTCCAAAAAAAGGCAGGGTAAAGAGGTGCCTCTTCAGCTGTATAATGAAGGCACCAGATGCACATCTGTGGGGATGCAGTTCCACAAGTTAGGGGCTGCCACAGAGAATGAAGATGGCATCCTTCCAGCCTGAGGGGCTGAGTTCAAGTCGGTGGTAGGCTGGTCCCTTCTGAACCTTGGGGCCCTTCGCCAGTCCAGTGCCTGACCTAGCCAACCACTCATACTAGGTCAGTGTGGTATGGGCTGCAGAGTGGAAAGTATCCCACACTTATGGCAGAGCTACCAAGCATTACTATGTGAGCTTGCATGGTTAATGTTGGGATTAAACAAACGGATGCTCCAATATTAGCATTATGAGAATATCCCCACCATCCTAACATAACACATGCCTTGAGTGCTTCTTAGGGAAACCCACTGCTCACTAATTTGCCTATTTGGTTCACAATAACGAACTTACTAATGACTAATCAGCAAGAACTTTGCAAGTACAGTGTTAAAAAAATAAAAGCGAGATTCCTTAGAATTTGAGCTCAGAAGAAATGGCTTGAGGCTCAGCTTGACATTCAAGCTACAGAAAATGGAAAAGGTTTGGCTCATAGTATTTCCAGATTGAAACAAATGTTTTGATTGGCTGCAAAATGCAACGGCACAGGCTGAGCTGCAATAAATGTAGAGAATTTTGTTGAATCAAGGACTACAGGAAAGATTAGGTCAAGGGCTCTGAGCGGGGCCAGATAGATGGAGGATGGGATGTCAAAGATTATAATATCAAGGACTCAAGGGATAGGGCAAGGCTTATACCCGAGGATGATTTATCCTTCAGTTTCTTCCCCATATAAACTGCTACTGGAATAATTCTGTGCTACAGGCTTATAATGGCAACCTGGTGCACTCTGCTTGCTCATGACTAGGAGTTGGGTGCTTGAAATTTACCACTGCAACCAGCGCCAGAGTTTCAGATTTACAGCACACTGAAAGAAAACCCTATTAATCTTTCATCCTTCACTCAGCTGTAAATTTGGATCATATTTAATTCAAAGGTTTCAAGGTCTCTCCTGTTCCTGCCATCATCAAGAGGCCTATAATATAAAACTTTCCTGAATGTGTGGGGAAATCAATGCAAAAAAAATATGTTTAGCATTGAGAAGAAAATGCGCTCATGTTCTTATCTCCTTTTATTCTAAGTTAGACCTGAGCTGAATATTCACTCACGAATAAGTGAAAGCAGGACTTTTGCAGATGTGTGTGAATTAACACCTCTCCCCCCCATGCTTAAATGTGCCTTTTCCTCCTTTCTTTTCATAGCAGTTCACAAACACTGTTCTCCAGTTCTGCTACAGCTTCACTACCAGCTTTAACAACTTTTCTTCACTAGGTGATCTCACTCAATCAGGGGTCATGTAATGAGTATGGTGGCATCACAATGCTGAGTAGTCCATAAGAATTGGCTATGTGATCATGGAGCTGTGGGGAAATTATGGTAATTCGGAGTGAGGTCAATACAATGCAGGAAAAATTGCCCTTGCTCTGAATTGCCTCTGCCTAAGAAAAATAAAAGGCATTCCGAAAGAGGCCACAAATACCTAAAAACACACCAATCTAAGGGCCCACTATCAATTCATTCAGTTTCTTCTGTATGGCTTTGTTTTGCCTTAAAAGTGTGGCTGCTTCAGAAATGTCAGGTAGTCACAACCTGCTGCATCTTGCTTTATCAAGGTGCAGGTAAACTACAGGATTGTTTCCCATGAAAGAAAGACTCATCCTATTATTAAAAACTTTCTGGCTAAACATGTTTCTTTAAATGCATATGCCATGTTCTTCAGATTGTAATTGATGATCTGATTTATAGCATAGGTGGAGCTGGCTGACTGGCACAGATCCAAATGGTAGAAAATGCCCTATTTTTGCATGATTTCCCTGGAGGCAAACTTTAAACAGTTGCATTTACAAACAACTTGATTTCATATTAACCCAGATTTGTAATTGCTTCCTTGGGAAAATAAAATCAAGGTTTCTGTAGCTTCTCTCACAGAACCTCGGGGCATTAATGCAAGCAATTAAAGGGAAGGTTTTAAAGTGGGAGAGGGGGTTGCGAAGAGAGCAGCTGGAGGAGGTCAAACACATTGTGGGGGGAGGGACTGGAAGGAGTTCATAATATAGTTATTTGTGGGGAAATCATCACCAGAATTTCACAAACGAAAGTAATTATTTAAATGCTTTTCCTCCCCAGAGAATGCTGATAGTTGCCTTAAAAGAATCTAATATTAAGACCAGGAACACAGTCCAGAGGACTATCCATGGAGGTGTGATGTACAGTGTGGAGCTTTCTGTCATTTCTGAATCACACATCCCCTGACCCACATTGCAAGTGGCTTAAAAAAAAATCTCAGTATTTAAGCAGGGTTGATGAACTTGTGGCCCTCCAGATGTTGATGGACTACAACTCCCATAATCCTCAATTGCTGGTCATGCTGGCTGCAGCTAATGGAAGCTGGAGCTCATCAACACCCCTGACTTATGGGATTGGGAAACTAGGCATGTAGTGGGTCCTGTGGGAAACTTTGCAAAAAGAAGATGGATGGATAGATTGATTAGATAGCAACACACCCACCCAAATTGAGGGAAGAGACCAGATGGGGGGTAAGGGTCACTCTTCATTGACTAGAAGGATCTGCAATGAGCAATAACATTGCCCACATACGTGTGGTTAGAAAGATACAATCTAATGAACAATGGAGATGGATCTACTTTCCTTTGGACAAAATCCACCCACCCCAGCTCTATGCACTGGATCAATGATCCTGGATCACTGGATCATTGCCTGCTCACCTAATAATGAGAACATAAGAAGAGCCTGTTGGATCAAGTCCCATCTAGACCAGCATCCTTTTTCTCCAGGACTTAATCATCCAGGGGTCCTTTTCCTTTATCTTTACCTCTCACAGTGGCCAACCAGATGTCTGTGGGAAGCCTACAAGCAGGTGAACTACAAGGTCATCTGGCTTCCCTACCCTAGACCCACTGGCCAGCATTCAGTGGACTACAGCATCAAGGGCCAAAGGGCAGCTCCCTTCCCCCCATCCCTTTGAGTTGGCTGGTGGACAGATAGTTGGGTTACCTCAGGGGTTTCACTGGTCTCACTCTTAAGTGTGACCAGAAGAATGAACCAGTCAGCCAAATGACATAACAGCAGGCCTCCTTTCAATAGAACAGAGTTAGCAAAAAAAGTGCACCCCACAAGCCAACCTTTAAATAACCCCCAAAAATCCCCTACAAAGGAATCTTGCCCTTTGCCATCGCTAAGTATTCTCTCTTCACACCTCCACATCCCTTTCTTCCACATCTCATTTGCTAAGGGTTCACTAATATTTGTCTTCTTTGACCTTGCTGCTTTAATATTTTATATTATGTATTTATGGCTTTTTTTAAAAAAAGTCCTGTGACTATTTGGTAAAAGGCAGTATAGAAATACTGAGAGAGAGAGAGAGAGAGAGAGAGAGAGAGAGAGAGAGAGAGATTTGCTCTATCATAAAGACACAGTCACTTAAATGCAATTGGAACCAATGGGATGTGAGTTCATTGTTCTGAATTCCTGAAATGTAATATCCTGATGTGCTCACTTAAGGCCTATGTAAGTAGATTTTTCCATTCATTTCAGTGGTGGACTCAGCTCGGTTTACACTCCCATTTAACTGAATGGGAAATTCTGTGGGCAGACAACCTTTGTTATCAACTCTGCTGTCCTGTAAGAAAGTCACACACAGAGAGATATTTTCCAGTGTCTTTGCGCTATGCTATGGGGTTTGGAAAGGTTATCATTCCTCACTGCTCCTACTCCAGGGTGACATGTGCCACTCAACAGCATGCTACTTATAGCAAAAACTGGAGACAACTGCTAGTGTATGACAATGCTCTTGAACCATCAATGGAGCCAATTCCTGGCTCTCACAGCATTCATCAGCTGTTGCAGTGGCTCACCTTCTAACCCCTTGGATTTTATTGGGTTTATATGGATCTTGGTTTGGTTTTGTAACTAACAAATATATAAAGAGAGAAACACCACTGAGCACAAGTAATTTGGCTCAAGCAAAGTGGCAACCAAATGTGTTATATATACATTTCCTGAAGCCCATGAATAAATGTGTGTTCAAAGACGTGCTTTTTAAAAAAGAATGAACTGTGCTTTTAATGACATCTGTGCCTTTCATTAGAAAGTCACAGATGAGTACAAAATGACCTTGGTGCCCATTTAGCATATAATTGCAAAACTGTGAATGGTTTCACAATGTTGAAGATTAAGCATACCAAATCAGAATGTACTTGGTATCTTCTTCTTTTTCTCTCAAATAGAAGTAACTGCAGACAGGGAAGATCATTTTAAATAGAAATAAGAAGAACCCAAGTGAAAAGAAAAGGAACGCCTTTTGTTAGATGCTTAAAAGCGGTCAAAAAAAGACACGAATTAGAAAGTCCTTCTAAATTTCTTCTCTGTGAAAATGATCAATTAACTACAATTGTGTGTTCTCTCGCTGAAACCTGCTGGTGTGCTGGCAGAAATGTGCTCTGAATGCTCTTAAACTATAGCCAAAAAGGAAGAACTCTGCTGTGTTCTTGAGCATTTGGAGGGAGTATTTCATGTGCATGATTCCATTGACAAAGCGGCAAGCTGAGCTGTGTTATTAAACAAATAATACTTTCCCCCTATTGGTGATGCTTCTGGAGACTTTATAACAACTTCTGTATGCAGGACAGTGTTGGTTTTGCCAGCATGATTTGAAGAACTGCTGGTACAACAGAGGCACAGTGAGCCAAACAGGCTTACATCATGCCTCTTCCATGTGCTCTTCTTCTGCATCTTTGACCACACTGTCCTTAGACTCATTTACCCTCGCTGGCCCTTTATTATGATTGGTGACATTATTTCGTCAATGACAACAGTATGCTACAACTGATGTGATGCCCCCAAAGACAAGTGTGAAGAAAAGCTACATGCATCAACCCCACAGCCTAAAAAGAAGTGAGGTCAAATGAGGCTAAGAATATGAAGTTCAGAAAAGAAGTCCTGGAAAGATGCAGCAGTATGGGAATAAAAATGGTGCCATTGCTGAACAACTCTGAAATAACACGAATATTCAGAGAAGTGTGTATATCAGTTCCATTTATTTCACTGGGAGACATTTAAGCAGATGCCAAGGTCGTTAAAGAAGCTGCACATTCACAGTGATTATGTGAGTGTTTCTTGAGTCCTAGCATACTCTCAAGAACAAGCAATCTCTCTTCCAGGACAGTCTTTCATTATTTCAATGCATTGATCTAAACTCCATGGTTCAGGGTTGCACATAGGTTCCTGCATTTAATTGGCTAATCAGGATGAATTGGTTGCTAAAGTGTCCCAAAATTATCCATGAATCATAATGAAGAGTTGTTTTGCTTATGATCCTGTGTATTATTTTCCCCATGTGAAAGCAGTTGGCAAATTGCCCACTTGGCTACTGCACTATTTCTAAATTTACCTCGAGTCATGCCAATAAAGAAAACCAGGCATACAAATGAAAAGATTCTACATTTCCTATATTGTCCATCCAATTCCCAAAGAGCAGCTTTTCCAAGGAAGCTGGGTGCAATACATTTTCTAAGTGTCTGCATATCAGATCAGGACAGGGTGTTTACTTATGTCATCCCCAGATTAGATTCGAAATGTAGGTGATGTTTCCCTAACTTCATAGTTTTCTGCAATTTTTGTTGACTCCTGCAAGGGGAGGGAATGAGCAAAAAAACCTCAGAATATGGGTATTAATATGGAAACTGCAAAATATGTGCCCAACTGCAAATATTCAACATGCTTACAAACCTACATCTTCAATGTCCCAGGCCATCTTTTTTCACATCTATAGCACCGTACTTACACTAATATTTTGTCACCATAGGTAGAACCACCTCAACAATGGCTCAATTTGAGCATGACTGAAGTTGGGGAAGAATTTTCAGCCTCAGACGATGGAAAGTGAGACATGAATTCTACTAAAGGAGAAGAATCTTCCAACAACTTCCTTCTCTGATTTAGTATATCTTTTCCCAGACACTACTAAGTGTTATTTTTCAAGGACAGAGAAGCTGTCCACTCTCTGGGAAGACCTTCTTAGAGCTAGTAGACACATTCTATCTAGATTTAAGAAGCCAGGTAACTATAACAGCTTAGACAATTGAAAAAAAAAGAGGCTTCATTGTTTTATCATAGCCGGCACATGTCAGTGTTGCTACCTAATATGCTTTTATTTATGCACAGTGATTAAGTGTGCACTCAGAATGATTTTAGAAGCAGTCATAGTGTCTGGGAAGGATAATCGAAAGTTGAACTAAAATTTCCCAGATGATGTATTTCTGGAAAAAATGGTGTGATTTTTCTTTTTCTCACCACCACCCACTAGAAAATGGATCTTCAGTGATAGATTTGAATATTTTCCACCATTTTTTGTGGCAGTGGCTACAAAATGCTGCAGGTCCAGGGCATTGTGGAGAATGCAAAACAACACAGTTGTCTGCTGTAGCAGCAACAACAAAAACTTGGGGGCAGGGGAGAGAAGCTATGCTACTGTCATGGCTAATAGTGGGGCCCATCCATTGGATAAATTTGGTGAAATAGTTCCCTCCGCTCCACTTTTCTGTCCACAACAGGATGGAGACTTTCAAGGGATCATTTGTGCACAGCTCTAGAATACTCTCCTGCCTTATATGTTAGTTTAGGACTATGGATTTCCTCTCCCTGAAGGCTGGCTATCAGCACTAACCCATTGGATCAGATATATTTTACCATTATATCAGAGAACATGACCTTATATTAGAGCCTCCTATAAATAACTGGGTTGGATCCAAATTAAGTTGGGCACACTTAGTTGCCATCAGCAATGATGGAACAAATGTCATGAGAAGTGCTTTGATGGAGCAGATCAAAAGCCCATGTAGTCCAACATTCTGTTCTCAACCACCTATGGGAATGGATGCTAATGTGAAGCACAAAAGTAGGACATGTGTGTCCCCTTCTATTGGTATTCAGAAGCATACTGCCTCTGGTTCTGAAGGTAATGTATAGCTATAATGACTATTAGCCATTGTTAGTCTTACCTTCCATGAATCAATCAATCAATCAATCAATCAATCAATGGGAACTAAGTGCAACTAATGGTATGGATCCAACCCACTGTTCTTTCCTCTCATGTCAGCAATCCTGTTTTGCTTGGTGAGTCATAGTCAGTCACCTGAGCTCTATCAGCTCGCAAGCAGGAGACGTTATGTACATTTAGACAAGAATTATGTAGTGGAAATAAGAGACAGCTGTGTTAAATAATAGCAATAACAATGGCTTTCATTCCTTTCTAATGTGCATTCAATGCTTATTCATGTACAAGAAAGACTTTCAAACCATTTGCTGAACAATTCTACCTTCTGTTCGCCATAATGTTGACGTAAACCTGAAGTAACCTCATTATCATCAATGGAGTTAATTAATTTCTACTTGCAAACCACACAGAAAAGGAACAAAATGCTTGCTATGTTTCAAATACATTTAGTATACAAACACACTATAGCCTAAATTCACATTTCTTCTGCTAGCATATTCAAATGGGATATTTGCTTAATGTTATCGCTAGTCCCTGTTCTAAGGCTTCTTCATCTTTAAACCTTTACTGTTTCATAAGCGAGTCATCATGAGCCGAAACAAGACAGTTCAGTTCTCCTACTCCCCATGTTGACATCTTGACTTAGAAGGTATGGAGAAGTGTTTTATTGCTGAGGTTCAGTTCATGCCTGGCTACAGGAATATGGAAGCTGCTTTACCATGGCATGGTCCCACACCACTGATATCAGACATTATTTACTGAGGACTGTATTCGACACAGCCCTAAGTAACAGTCCCACCATTGAAAGGAATTCCACATGTGCCACAGGATTCACCCCTCTTCTCCATCTGAACATCCCCCAGAGCAGATGAGGAGAGAACAATATGTGTGTGCGCGTGCGTGTGTGCGTACATGTACAGGGTAGGAAAGAGTCCTGTTGCACAAGGAGAAATCTTGATGGTTACTTAGCCAGGAAAAAAGAAATGGCATCAGTCACCCCTCAGATACACAAATAGTTCCTAACAGGAACATAGGAAACTGCCCTATTTCTAGAAGTCCTACCACTCAACCATCTAGCTCAGATTTTGATCAGCGGGGGCTCTCCTGCATTTCAGATAGAAGAGATTCCCAGTTCTATCTGGAGGTGCCAGGAATTGCAAAGCACTACCACTGATTTAGGAATAAATGGCAGTTTATTCCATTTTCAAGACGTTTCCCTAAGTGTTAATTTCCACATTATATTTGAGCTTTCATGTGATGTAAAAATGACCTCCATTGGTGCTGATATTCATGTTATTTGACTCCATAAATAAATCCATTTGCAAGCCCATTAACCTGGAAAATCATGAGAGTTCGCACAGTTCTTTCCTGCCATTTTCCTGGCTGAATGATGGAGGAACAGAAGCACACATGTGTGGAGACGATGGAGGAATAACGACATCCAGTGACAGTCACTGTTGTACCACACCACACCCACTGGTCTGAATGGAATGTAGCAAAATGTGCTTTTATATCAGTCCAAAAGCCACATCTCCATAACACAACAGGTACAGAGGTGCTAGCATGATAACCAGGAAAATGCAATATTCCCCATCTCTGAATGTACCCTACAGCTCCTGTTTTATAGTTTTATTTCATTACTTTGTTTTTTTCATGATGTCTGGCACTGCCACCTACAGTGCCTGATGTTGCCTCCTTCAGCAAATTTATTTTTATTTGTGTTTCAGATGCTCTCCACAGGATTGCACCCTGAACTGCCTGGCTCCAGTCATTAAGTACTGCAATGCTATTGCATCAATGATTAGCACCATTTTCAAGTACACTGCTGATACAGAGTTGATGCAGCCATGAGAGACATTCTTTCTAGAGCACCAGGCTTAGTTGGGAAGACGGTACCGAATATAGGGGGCAGGAGCCCAGGCATTTTCTGCCTTTAGAGAATTATTTTAAAACACACCACTGTGCTTTGCATATTATTAAGTTATACCCCAAGCACCTAGAGAGCACAAGGGGGCACCTTTTTCTGGCAGTTTCTGTGCATCTAAATAAGCAATTATGCCAATAAAACAAACACTGATTTAATGTCCCATAAAGCATGGAATGGTGACCATTAAAACTAGGCATTATGGACAATTTACAGAATTATCTGTAGATGTACAATAACAAAGACACTGAAAAAGATATACATTCACCCTTGAAATGTCACTGTTTTGCAGTTTCTTTGTTCTAGCAAACAATGGTAAACAATGTTCCACTGACCTCCAGTGGGGACAGTTGGAAAATGCATCACTTTCATTCCCAAGGTGATGAGGAAAATGTCTTCTTCTTCTTTTCATTTTCTTTTTAACCCTCAGAGTAACACTAGCCAGTGGCATGTGGGTAGAGATGCACTCTGCAAGCCCACTCGCACCTGTACCTTACCTTAAATGACACAGTTCTAATCCATTAAAACTAATGGTGTGAATGATTTCAGGCCATTACTTCCCATAGCAGTGACAGCAAGTACACAAAGAGAATCCAGAAGACTGTTTCTGCAAGGCATTTACATGATGGATAGGAGTGCTGGGGACACTGTTCTGAGGCAGACAAGTGCATTAACATAATGACACATATCTCTTGGCTTGCTGTTGAGCTAATGCTATGACAATACAGCAGTGTGGTTCATTTGCTGCCCTGTGCAGTTATATTTCTGTCCAAAACAGAAAGATTGCACTCAAAATAAGTTGCCACCAGGTTATCCCAAGCTATGACCAAGTTTTCCATCTACAGTAAATTGTATGGTGGCCTTGAGGGACTTACAGAGACCAGCAGCAATGGTAAACTTATTTAAAACTAAATAAGTATTCTCTGTTAGTCTATTGTAGCAACACAGGCACAACACCTGTTCTTCCTGGCATTACTTGAGTGAGAGCCACCGCGCTCCAGCTCCTTATCAAGCTTCTGCATTGGGACTACGGAATTTACGGCCTTTCAGATGTTATTGGACTACAACTCCCATTATCCCTGACTATTGAGCTGGCTGGCTGGCTGGAGCTGATGAGAGTGGGAGTCCAGCAACATCAGGAGGGCCACAGGTTCCCCACATCTGATCTAGGTGAGATCTCAAATCCTGGAGGACATGGTAGTCCATGATGTAGCTTCTTGTTATGGCTGAAGAAAATTCAAAATAAGCAGCATTTTGACCTATTCATGAATGCATTTACTCACCAAGATCAAGACCTGAGACCAGAAAGGCACTTGGTGTTATGGCCTTCCTGAAAATTCACACTTCTCCAAATTTTTGCAGAACAGCTTTCCAACTAAAGCATATGTACAAAAATGGGAACGTTGGGAGAAACAGTGCATAAAACTGTGTCAATTCATTAAAAATACATTAAAATGCTGCTTGCAAAAATGTATAGAATAGGCAAAGTTACATTTAAATTGAGTATATTAGAATATGCACTACAATGCTGATGAATTAAAAATGATGATTTTTTTAAAAAATCACAATGTGATGTAGAAATGTGGTAAACTGAATTTAAGATTGGTATTTCTCCCTGTTTCTAATTTGTCCAAAGTTGACAGATTCATCCATCCCTAAAAGACACTCATAATTTCCTAGAAGGCACCCACAATTTATATGCTATTGACTCGCAGGTGACCGTGTATATGTGTGGCACTGGGGAATAAATAAATAATTCAGTTCTAACCTGAAATGGTGGGAGAGAGCTGGAAAGTCTTGTGGCTCACAAGGAGACCCTCCCCAGAGCCCGAAGGGAACAGCAGTGAGCCAAAACAACAAGTGCTCCAAAATGGCATGTGGAAGCTCTTGCTACTGCTGTACTACCCCACTTAGCAGCTGTTGGGCAGGAAGCTATATGTACTGCAGCAAGCTCTCCACTTATGTGAGTTTTGTTTATGCGTGTGGAGACCTGGAATGTAACCCCCACTTGAATGGGGAGTTGCCTGTACTAGAATGGCACCAGGTGCACTACTAAAGGAATGTACACATTATCTCAGTGTAAACCTTTTAAAACAGGTTGTATCCTAAAGCATGCATTTTGGCACATATATTCTTTAGCCAAGCATTGCACCACACAATTTGGAGATGTTCAAAATCCAAATTATAATTTTGTTTCAATCTGCACATCAGTGGATCATGGTAGTTTGCATCAGAATTCACAGAAATGAAATCCATCACACATCCCTAATCTAAACCTGACTTCATTGTGTATGGGTAAAGAGGCAATGAGTCCAGAATAGTTTGGATAAAAAAGTTGGGTGGGGGTATGATACCTCCTTCTTTATTCTGACAACACAGACCAAGGCATTCTGCCCGCCCCCTCATTCTTATAGTTTCACTGCTACCTTATTAACAACATTGGAAGAAAGGTGCTGAGTTTATTTGAAGCAGTGGTGTTAACGGAAGAGTCAACATTATTATTAATAATAATTATTTTATGAACAACCTAATTTTAAAGTAATAAAAATAAAAATACCTCAGGCCACCATCTGGAGCTGAAGAGAAAGAGAAGACCTGTTGACACATTAATAATGATAGGCTCTGGAAAATCCACTGAAAAATGTGAAAGATATTTCAGCTATTAATATATCATCTCAATTAAAGTTGCAAGAATAACCTTCAGAATAAGAAAGGGAGAAAATGTTAGAATCACACTACAAGCTCTCACCTTCAATAAGACAGGTGTGTAACTCATCACTTCACCGCTATCTCTTTTTCAGAGGAATGAGAAGCCAAGCAATAAGCAGCTATTTACCTCCTCCTTTGCTGTCAGCCGAGGAACACAAAGTCCTGATTATGGAAGTGGAGCAGTTGCATATTTCCCTGTGACGGGCTCTGGTAATGCTTGAAGAATAGGGTCCCTAGATTTATTTGGGCACACAATCTGTGGCAGCGGCAGCAGCTCAGATAGGGAGGGCACAGTGTGGGCAGTGACAGGGATGGGACAAACATTCCATGCTGGGATGCCTGGCTACATGGGCACCCTTGCTCAAAGTTCTTGGTACCAAAGTTTCTGTAGCTCTTAGCCCTCTGCTACAGTGAAGTGGCAGCTATGTAGCCAGAAAGAAGGTGAAGTCCTGTGGTTTATGTACAAAAAGAATCAACAGCAAAGTTTTGTTTACCTTGAACCCTGACAGGTGCACTTTGGGAACAGCGGTAAACTTGTTTGGAACAAATCCCTGCCAAATTGCCAGGCTAAAAAAAGAAAGAGCTGAACCTTCGAGCTGCGCTGCATCATTCATCATTCAATCCAGGCTGGTTGTTTCAAGATACTTCAATGTCACTGAACAGCAAATGATGCAACAGGGGCATATTAGCTAGAAAACAGCAGCATCCATCCATTGGTATCTATTCTCAGGATGTACTTTACCCTATGGTGTACAACTTTATGGGCCACATTGTATTTATTGCTTTCTCACTTCAAGAGATTGAGGTTATTTTCTATGTTTAAAAGAAGGAGCTCTGTAATTTCCTCTGGCATTTGTTGTATGCACAATAACTACTTCTCACCAAATAGCTCACAACGTGGGTGTGTAAGTGTGTGTCTGCTAGCTGCACTGAAATTATCTGTAACTTTAAAAGTATGAAACTTGTACAGAACTTTAGGAAACTTTAGAAAATACCAGACTAGCTCATTGCTAGCATTTTTGCACAGAAAAAAATTCTGAAAATCAGACCAAACATATGTGACTACAGTTGTAACTGTATATAAAATCATTTGATTACAGCTGTTTGTGCTAATGCAGTCCAAATTTAAATCCTGGGTTTTGATTCTGCAGAGTTTGTTCAAGTTCCAGTTTTCCATAACACACACACAATCCCACTATGAACCAGAGTTGTTCTAGAGAAGTCATCAAAGGATGTGGGTTCAGCCACACTTGTATAGAAACTATTCAGATCATATTTACCCGGAAATATTTGTTTTAGCATAATTTTGGCGAGAAGCCATCACAAATCTGAGAATCAAGAGCAGGTAATATCAGGTGGAAATATCCAATCAGATTTTGGAAGGATCCCTACTGTTCCCATATCCAGAAGAAAGAGGAGAGAGATGGATAATGAATAACTAGGGCCACCATTTTATTAAATGAGATCTGCAGCCATTTCAAACTGTGCAGGTTCTGGCAGAGGTGGGAGGCAGCCAGCAGCCTCCCCATCAAGAGCTATGCTATGGGTGTCTCAGGGGGCTCACCACTCTCATACTACTCTGCCTTCCCCCATATAAAGAATAGAGTGTGGGAAGGGGACCCAAGTTTCCCATGGCCAACAAGACTACAGACAAAAAAATCTTCCCCTCTTACCTCTACTGCCATTCAAGGGCAGGAGGGTGGGTGCTTCAGGGACTGAGCAAGAGGGACAGGAAGGGACAGTGCTGGGGCTGGTATGTGGAAGCATCATGTGTCTGCAACACTACCCCCCACCCGATTCACTGCTGAGAGGCAGCATCTTTCTCTTCTTTGGCTTCCAATATATCCTTTGGTGGGATGTGCTATGGAATGCACTGAAACTTAAACTAGACATTTGCTCAGCAAAAACATAGTCTTAACTGCATGTTGATTGGGCAAGAGCACTTCTGAGTGGATGGCAGTGACTCAACTCCTCCAGATCTGTCAATTATTTCTTGCAATTATTTTCTCCCCATCTGCTCTCCAATACAATTCCTTCCCCCCCCCCCCCAACTGAACTCACTTCTAGTTTCAGAGTCTGACTGAGGGGTAATCAGTGCAAAGAAATTTGGGGTGAGTTTTGCAAGAAAGAATTAGTGGGTTAAGCGCCCCACAGATATCTGCTACAATGACCACTCCCCACATTAAATGGGGGTCGCACGCAGCCCCCTGGACCCTATGAGGCACCATTAGCACAGGCTTGGCTTCGCCTTCCCCAGGTGGGATACCTGGAGGTCTCCACCTACCTCAGCCAGTTGCCCAATCCCACCTGTGGAGGCGTTGCCAAGGTGATCAGGCCAGGTAGGGGGAGGGAACACCTGCCCACACAATAGGCGGAGGATCTTACCTGGGAATTGTCAGTTGGCTCCAGAGCTTCTCCCACCCTACCCACCCTCAGTTAAGGCTTCTTTTGCAGGTTAACCTTTTCTCCACAGGTACGCGGGCGCTGCTAGGTCAAGGTCGCTGTTGAAGAGCCGGAATGGAATTTTCCTGCATTGGCAGGTTTGCCTTTCCCATAGCAAAACGTCACAACTTTGGTGGTATCAGGCCTTGGGCAGAATCCTTTAGTTTATCTTCCCTAAATGGGGGGGGGCATGCAGCAATGACCCATGCCCCCCCTCCTCTTTGTGGCGGCGATACCAGGGTTCCCTGTTAAAGGGGTTGTTTGAGGGGAGGCTTTGGCCGTACACCTAGAGGTTGTCATTGCTCTCCCCTGTGATGACGGCGTAATGGGGGCGGGCTCTCTCTGCTTGAACATATGTTCTCCAGAGCCAGCCCATCCCCCCCACAAACTGAATAATCCTGATGTTCCCCAGGTCCCCGGCGGGGGACTGGGAGGGATGAACGTCCAATGCCTGAGCCAAGATCTACCCACATCTGAAACATAATAAAGGTGTGGTCAATTTCAATCCCATAGCACATTGTATTGTGTCGTTATTCCACACGGGGGCCACCCAGGGTTTGGGGGACTCCGCCTGCCCACGCAAATGCCTTCTAGGTTTTACCTTCATATTATAAGAGAGAGAAAACAAACTGATTTGGTAACCTGTGTTTCATCATCATCATATTTAGTTGACCTCTGTGTGTAGGAATAATTTGGACTAAAGTCTGTACATCTTGACTCAAGATTCTTGAGGAACCACCAAACAGAGTTCATGGTATATTGTTTGGATATTATATTGCTAATTCCCAGCATGTGTTAGTGCAGCAAATTCCAGCTCTAAATTAATTAACTCATTAGACTGTGCTGTGCTTTATTATGATGTTTGGTGAGTCCTCTTGGCAGCCATTGGGGGAATCTCATAGTCTTGATCCAGAGGTGCTAATTTATAGGACAATATTTCATCTTGGCTCCATTGATCATGAAACAAAAGGGCCACTGTGATCTCATCAGTCTAAGTAAAAGTGACATAAGAGGATTTTATCAAATGAAAGAAGGGACTGATGGATGGTGATCTTTACTAAGTCAGGAAAAGTATTGATTCTGGCCAATATATTATCTTTCACATTAATATCTCACAAGCAAGAGCAAGTGGAGACACGGCAATACTATTAGTGTTTTCTGTGTGATGAAGGATAGCAAGTGGCAAGATTTCAATGAGGGCTGATGCACAGGGACCCCAACTGCCTTCGCATGGAAATGCTAGTTTCCCCTTGTCTAGAACCCAGCAAAATACCAGCCATATCCCTAATCTTATCAAAAAAGTAGTGATATTACAGCTTCTACAAAAAGAAATCACATGGCATAGGGATGCGTTTGGTATCACAGACATTGAATCCAAACAACAAAGGGGGAAATATCCTTTTAAAGACCTATGGGCCAGATGTCCACCAACTGCAGCACATCCACCCATCTATCTCATGCCCAACCCATAGATAGTAATCCATATATAATTATAAGGACTTAAAGCTAATTTCCATTGCAAGGAAACCCCAGTGTTTGCCAAAAACTATTGGAGTTTACTCCAATGGGACTAGATCACCTTATGTTTAACCAAGTCACTTAAAACTATAAGATATCAGGATATCTGTGCTTACTTTCAGCTTTCTTCTGGATAAAGTGCTGTATTTCAGGAAAATGCTTTTGAACACTGCATCAAATCTATTTACAAAATGGAATATATAACACACAAAAACATTCCATGCTGCCATCTGCTGGATCTTTGTATGCAGCAGATATAGGACAAAGCGTGTTCTCCTTCAGGGAGAGCACGTGTTGCGGTGGGGTCTACTGAGCCACCCCTTTGTTGCTGGGTAAGTTCTCCAAGATGGCTAGGGGGCATTGATTGGATTGCCGAGTTGCTGGGGCAAAAGTTATGTTGCAATTTTGGTGGGAGGGGTAAAAGGTTTAAATACTCTGCACGCAGCCTTGTACTTTCTCTTTTGCTGCGTGCAACGGATCACCCGCCCACCCGCCCTAGAATAAGGGGTTGTTGCATTGACCTTGCTATGCCTGTCATGGGGTTGTCTGCCTTTGAGCAGGGGCCTGGTAGGAATTTTTCCACCTGGCAAATTGGCTGGCTGGGTGGTTTTTGCCTACTGCGTAGCAAATCGTCACAACTTGTAAGGTTGTGGTTAGGCATTGGTTATAAATCTGGTGGAGGAGGGGTTTAGGATAGGCTGGGCCTACCCCTCCATGGAGGGGTTCAGGATAGGCTGGGCCTGCCCCTCCATGGTTGCTGCGGAAAGGGAATTCCGTTAAAGGAATCCTGGGGCTTGCCATCTTTTCGTCCAATCCCTGGAATGGGACTAGGGCCGGCAAGCCTTCGGGGAGCAGGCGGGTGAGAGTTGAGGGTCTGTATCTCAGCTCCAATTCTTCCCCGACTTGCTTTCCCCCGCACTGTCTTTCGGTGGTGCCCGGAAGTCAGTTCTGTCCCCAGGCGGGGGGACAGATAGTCTTAACCAATGCCTAAACAACCACTCACAGTTTGTATTTTAATAAAGTTGTGGCCAAAATCATGCCAAAAATCTTAAACAAAAATTACGTGTCCGTTGTGAGTTATTTTGGGGGGTGGATTGGGGACCTCAACACGCAACAATTGCTGTTGTTTTCATTGTTGCAGTTTGGGGACCTGCCATCCAATTTTAAGAAACCCTGGCCTAAAATAACATGTTGGGCTTAACAGCATGAAAATACTACAAGCGCTTCATTTTTTTTATTATCTCCTGCAGTGCCTGGAAGGAACAGTCCCTACTATGTAATAAGGAGAGTTCAAGCATGGCTTAGGAATGGAATATTAGGAGAGATTGAGGAAATGGAGTATTTGTCAGGTGTTCTGATACAATTAAGCAAGAGCAGATGTTATTGATAGCAGAGAGAGCGAGCAGTTGGATGCATTGTAGAGTGATTATGAAATGGTAGGTAGTTTGGGACTTAAGAGAGAGCCAATATAGAATGGAAAAGTGAAAAGCTTTTTGTGAAAGCTTTCACAAGGTGCCAACAGAAGTGTGGGGAGCATGGAGAAAGGTGAACGTGTTAAACCATCCAGAGCAAGAGTGATGATTCCTGCCCTGTACTCTGCATTGGCTTCATGAGGTATTATCAATAATACAATTCACTGGGGGAGCTGAGGCTAGGACATCAATGCCCATCAACTGCAAAATACCCTGACACAATTGGCAAAAAAAAAAAGGTTCAGTTACCTGGATGGATAGTGGACTGACTTGAATTCTGCTAAGATGTTGAGCATAGATTGGGAGACCCAGATGCAACCCCTGTCAAGTTATTAATCTTAGTAGGACTTCTTGCTATGCAGCTCTCTATCTCTCAGCTTGTCTATCTCAGGGGGTGCTGTGAAGCTAAAACACCACTCTGAGCTCTATGAAGGAAGTGAAAGATACACATGTAAAAACAACAACTGATTACCTTTTAAAAGAAAACATCCCCTGCACGAAAGGCAACTAAACTCCCAGGCTTCATTACAGGTGGCCAATTTAAAAGAAGCAACTTGGCAGGCAGTTGTGATCATAGAGGTAGGCGCAATAAGCTTGACAGTTAAAGGAACTTTAAACTGCCTGCAGCTCAGCAGGACTTGCAGAAAGCTCTAGCAAGGAGTCAGTTAATAAAAGCCAATCTTTGAGCATGCTTCATTGATAAGGAGATTGAGCCAAAAGCATTGCTGGTTTCAAGGTGGAGAAGTGAGTTGAGGAGTTTTTTCTCATGTGCATCTTCTATGTGGCAGCTAAGGAGTGCTGGAGCTAAATGGCCACAACTTTGATTCCCTGCCCCCCGCCCCCCGAAATTGACTGCTATAATGTTGGTTAAAATGGGAGCAATAACAGGGGAGGGGAGAGTTGTGATTGCTACCTAGCTCCTTGCTCCGCTTGGTGGTTTGTCCTGGCTTTCCATGACACAACTTCCCACCTGGTGCTGTTGCTCCCATTTGAATGCCCTGACTCCAGGGAAACCCAGAATCCCAGGTCTCCCAAGATTGGAGCTGCCAAGATCTCACAAATGCTGCAGAACCTTGTGAGATCTCAGTTGACTAGCTAATCATCATAAGCAATGAGTAGGACAGGCTCCAAAGCCAGCCACCTCCCATTGCTTTGCAAATATCTCTTCTTGTGCTGCCAATAATACAAATAGGGGAGACGAGCATTCTTGGGAGGAAGCAGAGCCCTCCAAGAAGGAAAAGTTAGCTGCATGGGTATACATGGAAGACATGCAAGCAATCACAAAGAAGACTTTGATGGGTGAGGGAGAACATTCATTCAATGAGAACCTTATCACTCTGCTA
The DNA here is from genome assembly GCF_964106915.1 of Podarcis gaigeae. Classification (NCBI taxonomy): domain Eukaryota; kingdom Metazoa; phylum Chordata; class Lepidosauria; order Squamata; family Lacertidae; genus Podarcis; species Podarcis gaigeae. The sequence goes on along the minus strand of NC_139682.1, from coordinate 37,761,075 downwards.
AACATCTTTACTGGATTTCCCCTGATTCTAAGCATTTCCAATAGAACACCCACTTAACCTTTTAAAGGGATTTTTATTGATAGTGTTACACAGCTGTTCCTGGGGGTTTGGGGAAGAGGGAGGGGGCAAAATTAAATTACTTAACTTTGTAGTCTTACTTATTGGTAGCAATTACTTCCATTCAATTCTCAAACCCGAGCCCTCCAGAGAATCAAGCATTTTAGCTGGGGGAATGACCAATGGGCCGAGTCCGGAGGAACCAGTTTGCAACTTATTTAGAGGTTTCTAATTAACCCACTAAGTGTATAATGCAATCAAAGCTTCTCAGCTAGACTTAATTATTAAAAGCTATTAAAGAAAAGAAAGTGTGTGTGTGCATGTGTGTGTGTGTGTGCTGACGGATGTGCCTTGAAAAGCTATGTGTGTCCATATCCCCAAAGCACAGTCTGTCACCGAAAGAAATGTGAACAGTGCACTGCCTTCTAGGTAAAGCTCCCATGAAGAATGGGCTGCACCGTGCAAGGTATTTGCGAGGATGCATATGAATCTCTTACTGCCCAGCAACAGAGTCAGGCTTTCCACATCCATTTTTAAAGACTCATGCATTCATAGCTTATAGATGCATCAACCTAGATGACAGCTACCACACTGAGATTGACTTGAGTGTAAAGAATACTGTTCACTATATTCCGCCCCTGTTGACCTTTTGCCTGTCTGCAACATTTACTTGGGCCCTCTTAAGGGATATGTGCAACGTTATGAGACACTCATATAAAGATAAGCAGCCACTGGTAGACATTCATCATGCCATTCCCAGATTCTGCATAGGGATGAGTACGTTTTAATCCATTTCCCACTTTTGTAGGACTGTCAACCTATTAAAGAATATTAGTTGCATAATAAGTTGTCATTGAATTCTTTCATAATTGAGGGATACATTGAATATTAATACAACATTTGGATGTGACTTCTTGAGCCAGTGCAGGAAATGACCTTATTGATTAAAATGTGTCCCCACTGACTAAAAATGGCTTCCATGGATTGATCAAGTAAAATTTTAATTGATTAATCTAGCAATGAAACCAAGGTGCAGGTTGGCACACAGAAAGGAAGCACTTACAATGAAACAGCATTTGTCCTTGGAAGTAACAGCAGCCTTCCCAGCTTGCCTTTTTCCCTAGCCAGCTGCAAAAACTCAAATTTCTTGCCCCTTGTCAGCCAGACTCACTCTTATTCCACACATCCACACAGGCAGAATACTTGTCTCAACATCCATCCTAGGACGTAGGTGTAAGCTGCATTTCTACATAATCTTGATTGCTCATCAATGATTAGTCATTGTGAAGAGCCAAGCCGCTAATGAGGAAGAATGAATATGGCCAGTGTCTATTCAAATCTGAAAACTGACAAGTAATTACTGGAGCGCAGAGTGGAAAAAGTACTACCAACCAGATCTGTCTCTGTAGCATTTTCAGACTTCCTGGAGTCTTTAGTGGACATCATAATATGCCATTTTATTGGTAGTTTATGAAATATAAGTGGGACCTGCAACAGAGTCCTGCAGTATAGAGTACTTCTGCTCAGGGTTTCATCCAGCTAGCCATGTCCAATTCCAGGATGTTCTGTTATATCCCCCACCTCCTGGTTTTCTATTCCCCTTCCAACAGTCAGTCAGCACTCCATGGCCACAGAGCACACTCAGTCTGCATTGGGCTGTTTCGGGCTGCCCACTCCCCACATTATTTCCCCCTAAACATGATATGCGCTTCTGCAAAGATTGGGGAGTTCTCTAAGGCTGATGACACCTCCCTCTTGTGTGTGGAAGGGGCCATGCTGCCTGCATAAGCATAAGTACTCAGAGAATGTGTTTGCTATTTTTAATCTTAACCAACAGGATAACATATCGTTTTCCATAATCTATTTTCTATAATCTTCCGTATCTATTTTCATGGTAGGGGAAAATGAATGTGCTATCCAAGTAAGGTTGAACCCTTTTTTTATTTGTCCACAATACAACACAAACCACAACAGGATCACAGCTCAAGCTCTCATGAGTCAGATCTACTTCAGTGCAGCAGCTCACAGGATCAAGCCACAGGAGACCACAGCGAGAGTGCAAAGGGAGAAAGCGATCCAGCTACAAGCATCTGATCTTACTGTGTGAGCCAGAAGCCTTTCAGATCTGAGGTCACTGCCCTGCATTTTCAAGGGATGCAAAGTCTGTTTGCATAACCACTTTGGCACTCAGTGAGACACCATAAATTTATCTGAGAGCCATGTCTGCAATGCCATATCAAAAGCCACATCTTGTAGGCATGTTCTAGCAAATGCACGTGGGGCTGTCACTGACTGATGGGGTTGAAAGCCAAACTAGGCAAAGCTGTTTCTGTGGGTTGTGGGTTGACTCCTCTCAGCCCAGCTAATGGATTTTTGTTTCTTCTAAATTATTCCTGAAGAGCTTTTCCTTGGTTGCACAGTGTCCTTCCCCAGGCCTTCCGCCGAGGCTGCGTGCCAGAAGGAGACATTGTTTGTGCTTCTCGTGTCTGCATATATTTAATGAGAACAAAATGCTGCAAATATTTATTAGTTGATCCAGGCACGGTGGCCAGCAGGGCGTCCTCATTTTCATGCAAATGAAGGTTTCCTATTCAGCATCTCAGAGTTATAGCTGTTCCATCTCACCAAACCTGCATGGGCCATACTAATAAAAAGCCAGGGCTGGGGAGAGATTCATAGCTTGGCTCCTACCGGGAGCTAATCATGAGAGCACAAAAATATAATCGGAGAGGGGCAGGCAGAAAACCGAGGCTTGTTAGAAAGGCAGCTCTGTGCCTTTCGACAGCTGAGTTCCTGTTGTACGTCTCATGCTCTCTGGAATGCATTGTTAGCAAAAACTGAGAAAGAATTGTCACAGGCCAAAGGCGGGTCAGGTGGCAGGGGAGAGAGAAAATATTGCATTATAAATTCATCCAGTTTTTAAAAGTTTTATTTCAGCAGTGTTCAGAACTTACAAGGGGGAAATCCTCGAAAGGCCAAGCATCGTAGATCGAACGTTGGCATCTTAGCCTGCAAGCTTCTATTATGATTCATTCATTGGTTTAATTAATTTGCTAAGCACATATGGAAGGCAAAGCAGCCAGTTTTTGCTTCAGGCAAATTAACCAGACAAGTCGTTTGCCACGAGCAAGGAGCCTCCGCAATGGGGGAAAGGGGCCACTGTGAATGCCGCAGTTGTGAGTATTGGCCTTGAAATGCCCATATGTCCCATGATTTGCAGTGCCAATTGTCTCTGGGCACTGCATTACACAGTTCAAAAACATCTATTTCTGCATTTTTGCTTTTGATGTTTTTCACAGTGTGGGGGAGGTTTCAATTGTTTTGCCTAGCAACATTCCAATTAACATTAAAATATATATATATGTACCTGAACATTTCTCACCAGGAATATTAGGAACCTGGGAAGCTGTCTTTTATCGGATCAGATTCTTTTAATCCATATCACTGCCTGCTTTTTCTGACAGTGGCTCTCCAGGGTCATAGGCAATGGTACGTTTCCTCATCATCTGCTACTTGAAGCTCCTTGAAGAGGGTGGTGGGGATGAGATGCTACATATTGAACCTGTGACTTTTCTGCCTGCAAACCTCTGCTTTGGCACTGCTTTGTGTAAGATCTAAATGTTCAGCCTTGAGCAAATTTCTCCTTAAATATTTTATACCCTTTTGCCACAATGGACGAGACAAATAATGTCATTTTTGCTGGAAGAAGAAGTTGTAGGGTAGATTGGATACCTGCCTGCCGCAAGATCAGTCCTCAGGAGAGACATGGGTTGTGTGCACACTGACACTTACAGGACTGAACAAAGAACATTACATTGCAGTTCGTCTGGAACAAAAAAGGCAGCAAATATAACTTTCTAATAAATAAATAAATAAAAACCTAAGTCACTGGTGCTCTCCACTGTATAGAAAGAAATTCAATCTTCATAGCTATAAGAAGCTACCGTGCACACCTTAAAAGGACCAACTCAGTATGTGTTTGATTATAAGTATATAATCAAGTATATATGAGTATAAGGTTTGGTTTTCTAGCTTTCACTTCCTTACCATGGTACCCCAAATGAGAAAGGAATGGAGAATGGAAAGAAAGCAGTTAGGAAATGAACAAATATTGAATCTTGAAAGGTTACATTTACAAATGAACTGCAGCTGATAAACTCTGTTCCATTTTCAGAATGCAAAATGTAGACAAACATGTGGTGAGAATACAAGGGAAGTCAAGCTTGTAGGCAGCATCTGCGGGTGAAATTCATCAAGGGCCATCGCTGGTGACATGTCTAAATCACATTTGTATGACATACCAGGAGCTCCTGCTGCTCCTGATTTCTATCAGAAGAAGCAGTTAAGAGCCAAACTACTTGCCCAGATAATATGTGAGGACGCAAACCTTCTACTGGTCTCATTTGAGAGTTTGCTTCAGCCAAACATACAGAAACAGCAGATGTTTGAATTATGTATTGATAAATTGCAAGCAGTGGGAAGAATCTGTTCAGACCCCTGTGAGTTTCCTGGAAAATAACATATTTGGAAACATCGAGATACTCACAAGTGTGTCTGTGTAAAATGTCTGTAATCTAGCTGAACAGAAAGCACTGAACTGAGCTGAGGTCACAGCATCTGGATTTCAATCTCATGTAGGCTTTTCTTTAAAATTTAAAAAATCCTATTTTTCATTTTCCCTCTCAAAAATTAGTGTTAATTTACATTACCACTGGCTGTTGCAAGACTGCATGGCTCCATCTTCCTGGGCATCCTTGGTCATCTGTTTTCAAGCGTCTCAGAAGCCAAACGATTCGGAACCCAAATGCCAAAAACCCAGAAGTTTTCGAATGTGCCTCGGAAGTCCAATGGCTTTTGAGGCACGTTTCTCCATTTTTTTCAATGGATTTTGCCGACCGCCCATTGATCCTTGGAAGTCGAATGTTTCGGAAGTTGAACGATCTTCTGGAGCAGATTACATTCAAAAACCAAAGTTCCACTGTATCCTTTTAGGACTTGCTCAGGGGCTTGTGGTTCCAGTTCTTGACAACACCCTCAGTACAAAGGAATTTCAGAAATAGACTGGAAAGAGAAGCTGCTGAATTACAACTTATCACCAAACTTAAAACCATGGAGAAACCTGGCCTGAACAAAGACCTTGGATTCTTATCTCATTATACATGACAAAGTCATTTTTCACCTTTTCACCCCTTGCTTCTTCCTGTAAGACCTATTGCAGTCGTTAAGAGTCGTCAGCAGGCTCATCACAGCTATCTGCCAATCACCCATTCCCACCAGCCTTCTGAGTAATACCCCTCCCCACCTTCTCACTATATAGAAGGGTCTGGAAACTTCTATTTCAGTGTATCTGAAGAAGTGTGCATGCACACGAAAGCTCATACCAAGAACTGACTTAGTTTGTCTTTAAGGTGCTACTGGAAGGAATTTTTTTTGTTCTGAAAATTTATGTTACCTCTCACTTCCCTTTTGCATGGGAAGTGATTTCCTCTCGTATCTTTTTCTGAGCTTCTCAGAAATTGTGCTTTCTCCATTCCCATGGAAAGTCTGGGAGTTGGGTTGGTGGGGACATGATTCTGGCTACAAGAACTTCAAACACTTCACAACAATGCACTGCAAGGACAAATACCATCATCTAGGAAAACAAATATGAATAAATGTATTTGATTGATAAAAGGTCACCTGTCACAGTACTGATCTCACTGGCCCTTCTTGCACAGCCTAGCATAGGGTCATACAGTTTATTTAAGTCAAATGAGAGCACATTGATATGAAACTCAACAGGAGCTGTCCCATTTGGCAAAGTATTATAATGCTGCAATAAAAACCACAAAGCAAACTGGCACTCCATTTCCTTTAGCTCTCTCTTGAGGACTGGCAGATCAGATTCCGTCCCATTAGAACACTTTGATTAGTGAGATGCCATTTCAGGTGTCATTGCCGCAACAGTAACAAGAGCATATTAAAAGTCATCTTTCATGTCCATAAGATTTTTTTATGGCTTGATATACACTTCTAGTAAAGTCATTTAATCATATATATAGGTAGGAGGTAATATGCTTCTGTATAAGTGATACATCTACTCCACATTTGTAACTTAAGCATGAATAATGCCTTGTACAATCCTAGCCCTGGGAAGAATAGGAAAGTAATATGTAATTAATAATAGAGGATTTTTATTTAGTACTCCATTGGGAGCTAGAATTTCCAGCACTTACCTGGACGATATGTAGCACAAGTATGTAATCTGAGGGTTCCCAGATCAAAGACGGATCTAGGGGAGATTCTGGGGTGCCACAGCAGGTACTGCAACTATGACATCCATAGAGGCAGAGGGCATCAGATTTTGGTGTTGCACAGGGCACCTCTGAAATTTGAGATGCCAAGGTTAACCACTGCCTAGATTCAGCACTGTCACCAAAGGCAGAAGTGGCCTTCGCAGTGAGGAGCACCTATTGCCAGCTTTAGTTGGAATGCCAGTTACAGCCATTCCTAGATAGAAATGTCACAGTGATCTAATCTGAGGTGCTGGTAGCCTCAAAATTAGATTGCCTCCTAGCAAATAGAAGGGGAAGAAATGGAGGCAGTGAGAGATTTTACTTTCTTGGGCTCCATGATCACTGCAGATGGTGACAGCAGTAATGAAATTAAAAAACACCTGCTTCTTGGGAGAAAAGCGATGACAAACCTAGACAGCATCTTAAAAAGCAGAGACATCACCTTGCTGACAGAGGTCCGTATAGTTAAAGCTATGGTTTTCCCAGTAATGATGTATGGAAGTGAGAGCTGGACCATAAAGAAGACTGATCGCCAAAGAATTGATGCTTTTGAATGATGGTGCTTGAGGGGACTCTTAAGAGTCCCATGGACTGCAAGAAGATCAAACCTAGCCATTCTGAAGGAAATCAGCCCTGAGTGCTCATTGGAAGGACAGATCCTGAAGCTGAGGCTCCAATACTTTGGCCACCTCATGAGAAGAGAAGACTCCCTGGAAAAGACCCTGATGTTGGGATAGATTGAGGGCACAAGGAGAAGGGCATGACAGAAGATGAGATGGTTGGACAGTGTTCTCGAAGCTACCAGCATGAGTTTGACCAAACTGCGAGAGGCAGTGGAAGACAGGAGTGCCTGGTGTGCTCTGGTCCATGGGGTCACAAAAAGTTGGACACGACTAAACGACTAAACAACAACAGCAATGTGCTTCATAGCTCTAGGGGTTGATTGGTTCAAAAGCTACAGCTAGTGCAGAATGTCACAGCTGGGCTGTTATGTGAGATCATCTACCGCAGTGGTAGCCAATGTGGTGATCTACAGATGTTGTTGAACTTACAGTTCCATCACCTGCAGCCTGCATGCCCAATGGTCACAAATTCTGGGAGTTGTAGACCTGCACCATCTGAAGAGCATCAGGCAGGCTACGTCTGGTCTACACAAGTCTTGAAAGAGTACTACTGCCAGTCTATATGTTGTAAACCAAGCCCAAGGTGTTTATACTGACCTGTATTATGCAACTGGGGACCTGGATACCCGATAAAGTTTATTCTTCCATATAGATCTGCCCAGGCATTAAGATCTATGGTGGAGCCACTATTATTATTATTATTATTATTATTAATAATAATAATAATAATAATAATAATAAATAAATAAATAAGAATAAACATGTGTACCCCACCACCGAGTGGAGCCACTCTTATCTGTATTGCAGTCAATTGAAATTCTGTATGTGGCAACATGGCAGACATCGGCACCTAGATGTAGCTGGCAACAAGCCTTAACAATTTTTTATGTCACCTTAAGGCTTACTTAATTGCCCAGACTCGGGCATAGCCAACATGCTGATGGTGTCTTAGCTTGTATAGTCCCCAGCTTTCTTTGAAATGTAGTGTATATTTGAATGTAATATACCCTGCTCTGGGGCTGTTTGGCAATGAAATGTGATTAAAAAATGTATCAAATGACATGAAAGAGCACCGGACAGACTCAATCAGCTGAAAGGGTAGAACCCAAGAATTGCCATGTCAAACCTGACTCACTTGACTGTGGCTAACCATTGTGGTACCACTGTAGATATGCTGCATTTGTTTGTTGTAGAGGAAGAAAACATATTATCAAATGGTACATATGCCCTCTTCACCAGACATGGGCCATCTGTGCTTTATGGATGCATGCAGCTTTAGGACTATTTAAAAAAAACAAAACTCTGCAAGTTATCATTTCATGCCCCTGGCTAGAATGAAATAGTCACATGTTGTTGTTTAGTCATTTAGTCGTGTCAGACTCTTCGTGACCCCATGGACCAGAGCACGCCAGGCACTTCTGTCTTCCACTGCCTCCCGCAATTTAGTCAAACTCATGCTGGTAGCTTCAAAGACACTACCCAACCATCTCGTCCTCTGTCATCCCCTTCTCCTTGTGCCCTCAATCTTTCCCAACATCAGGGTCTTTTCCAGGGAGTCTTCTCTTCTCTTGAGGTGACCAAAGTATTGGAGCCTCAGCTTCATGATCTGTCCTTCCAGTGAGCGATCAGGGCTGAATTCCTTAATAATGGCTAGGTTTGATCTTCTTGCAGTCCATGGGACTCTCAAGAGTCTCCTCCAGCACCATAATTCAAAAGCATCAATTCTTCGGCAATCAGCCTTCTTTATGGTCCAGCTCTGACTTCCATACATCACTACTGAAATAGCTATATAGCAGAGAGAAATTTAGCCAGTACAGTTTTCATGGAATGGGGATGGAGTGCCAAGGAAACTGCCCCTGTTGAAGTTCTCCTCGAAAGTCAGATGTTAAAAGCACAGAGTTTTTGTCAGGAAGAATGTGGGCAAGTCACATTAAATATTATATCAATGACTTTCCCATATCTGCCATTGTTTCATTCCTCCATGCATATTAATCAAGAAAGAAAGAAAAAGATCACAGGAAGATGTGATAATCATTTTTCTTTTCTCGGGGGGACCTTGCATCTTGGCAAAAGGCTCAACAGCCTGAAGTCAGGAGGAGGAAGTGTGACGTGTTTGAATTCCAACACATGAAAGTGAGTTTAGACCTTTAGTGCCTAAATAATGAATGAGTTGTGTTCTGGGTGGAATTTGGTGGCATTAGATGACTCGAATAATAAATCGGGTGGTGAGGAGGCAGGTGGTCTGCTGGCTAGCATCACAAAGCTGATATGCAGCTTTTATGAGAAAGGGGTTGGCTCTCAGAAGGATAAATCAGTATAAATCTTGGCTGCTTAGAAGTTATAGCACTTGGCATTGCCATGTGGAGACCCTGCAATAACTCAGGCCCTCCTAATGAAAAGTCTGGTGCTGGAAGATGGATTTACAGACTGCTGTGAACTGCCCTAACTCTTGTTTTTATTTTCCTAATAGTAAATTAAATTAAAGATGCTATAATTCACCATGGTTGTGGAATATACTGATTGTCAGTCCCAAGGGAAGTGCTAATAAACATAGGAAATTTGAAAATTGGCTCGGAAGGAAACGCAGCACTCCTCTGCCATTTTTGAATTTGAGCTCCAACTAAACTTCTTCAGCTAGGGTAGAATTACACATTATGGGAAACACTGGGTGCTGCTAGTAGTGATCTCACCCCAGGGAGCATGTAATACACCTTATCTTGTGTTGTGATATCATTACAGTGAGTGTTTCCCTATCTCTGTCTTGTGTCACTGACTGCTGCTGGCAGAAGCAAGAAATGTTCAGCATAATGACAAAAGGGTATTGTGAGTTAAGTTGAACTACACATGATCAAATGAGATGTACACGACTGCTGTTTTCTGAAGTGGGTTGTTTGTTTTGTTTTTAAGCAGGGTGTTCTTTTTGTTTCATTTTTTGGTTTTCTCCTGTCATATAACTGCCCTTAGAATAAATGTGAAGGAAAATAAGTAGGAATTGTCCTCCTACGTCTGTTAAATTGCTGCTTCCCAGAGCAGTAAAACATGTAAATACCCAAGCAGAATGCATTAAATTAATAGGTGTCGTTGTTAATTGATTGCTTATGTTTATGGATTTGCAATGAACTGGATTTAAATCACAAGGTTGTTTACAAAATACCATCATAAACGGGGGGGGGGGGAGCCCCCTGGGCAGTTCTCTTAAGAGTGGTAAGGCTTTTAGGTGACTTTTTAACTTTAAACAATTTGCACCTCTACAGTTAGTCAAGAGATATTTGTGTATATTGAGCCCGGAAAAACTGCTCATTATTATTATTATGGCACATTTGTGGAGAGATGACCCATATACTGCAATTGCAGAAATGTCTGGGATGGTGTACAAGGTGTCTCAACTTCCTGAAGGGGTTATCCTAGTTGATGGGAACCAAACTACCCAGGATCAGGTATAACGTTGGAAAGTCCCCCTCCCCCACTCTATAGTTGTCTCCAAATTCAATGCTTCATTGTTCCTATAGAAATGAATGGGTAGCAACTCCCCTAGATGTGAGAAGGTTGTGGATTGGATTAAGAGACACCACTTGGTTTAATGCTAACTCTGTCTCATGTCCTGGTGACCCAAGGGATAAACTGGTTTGGGAACATTATTACAACTTTGTTCCAGACTAGTTTGTCCCAAATCATTTGACTGAAGTCAATAAAGAACTAACCCAGCTCCTATCTGCATAGTCCCACCCATTCAACTTATTCTCACATTGGTTACTTGATGGGTTGCCAAATGGATGGCAAAACCCCGGTGGAAGGATTGCCCAGCTGCTATAAGGCTATGGCCATCCAGTTAACATAACTCCAGAAGAAGACAACATGGTGGGGCTACACCACTCACCTGAAGGCTGTCACTGAAGCATATCAGAATGGGGAAGATGCAGGGGTGCAGTGATTGTGAGGTTGGTGAGGTGAAAATGCACCAACAGTAGCATCAGATTGGCTCTGCTGGTTTATTTACACCATACTGACCTCACCACCTCTCCATCCCGGTATGCAGAACGGACTCAGCTAGATGGAGGTCAGGTTAACGGCACAGGCCCACAAAACTATCTGCTGCTGTTTGACTCAAGCAGGGTGCACAACTTGTGGCTATGTCTGAGTTTCATGTCAAGTAGAGCACACCAAGGAGAGCTCTGCTGGTGGGAATTATGGAGACCTTGCACAAAACAGGTTGGCTTCACAAGACATATGGGGAATTTGTGCAAATTGTTAACATCCCTCTGCCTAGAATCCTAACAGGTACCACTGCCTCAAAACTGCAGGCACAAACATCCAGCAAGGAATTTAGCTCCTCTACAGGACAGAGCATCCCACACAGGCATGCAAGGGAAGGCAGAAGACATGCTATAATATGTAACTGCTGCATCTGTCTCCCTCTTTGCCATATGTGAATACTATAACTTGTTGAACTGTCTTGCTCTAACACACATACTCTCACACATAAAGGCACAATAGCAAAGAGTAGCATCCTCCACACAAGGGAAGCCGTATGGAGACATGCTCTCTGCTGCTAAAGGCCAAGCCCCCTACTCTAGCCATTTCCATGCCTGGCCAAACACTCAGAAGCACTTTTGCCTTGCAGGATGGCAGCACAGATGCATGAACAGACAGCCACTGTGTGCACGCACACACAAAAAGTGTTTTATTAGAGCTGCCAAGGGAGAAGTATACTCACAGTCACAATTGTAGCAGCAATGTCTCTCTAGTCCCACCAAAATGGGAATATAGGATTACTCTGTGAAAATAATTAGCTGGGATTATAGCCAGAAAGCTGCATTAAACTAACCTCTAGTCTCATCCAGAAAAGCACTTTTATGGTCATATGGTTTTCTGAGGTGCAAATGTTAATGTATTATTATATCTAGTGGTTGATTAATGGATTAGTTAAATTGATTGAAGCTCACAGTATGTCTGGAGATTAAAGCTCCAGAAATACAAGATACATGATTTAAAGCAGTGGGTTCAAAAATGGTATCCGTGTTCAGTATGACAAAGGTTACAATAATTCTAAACACATTTACTTGGGAGGAAGACTCAATGGCACCAATCTTCTCCTAGTCCTCAGTTGAAGTATGAGCACCTGTGGAGGCTGCAGAGTGCAGATGACAGGTGAGATGATTTGCAGAATGAAAACAGCCCCCAGCCACCTCAAAAGTAAGGTAAGCTCCCCCCCAAAAAAATACTCCACCCATGAGAACTTTCCCAAAATGTTCATTCACCTTTGATAATGATGTCAGTTATCTCTTATACTTAAGAGGAGAATGCTTGCTTAAGAAAGACCATAACATTACAACAGTGCTGAAGATTTATTTTATCTTATTTTTTTGAAGTGTTGAAGTAGAATTTGAGACAAAAATTGGTGGTGCCATTAAAACGAGTGGTACGCCAAAATCAGCCCTATGGGCAATAACAATAACAATAATAAATTTCTTATAACCCGCCCATCTGACTGGGTTACCCCAGTCACTCTGGTGGCTTCCAACAAAATACAGGGGGAACACATCAAACACTAAAAGTTGTATATGTTGTTGCTTTTTTTTACCATTCTCAGCAGTTAATGAGAAAAGACGTTGCATTTGAAAATTTCCAGAAACCCTTCCCTGTTACCTCTACTTCTTAAGGTTACGCAAGTAGTGACCAGAGAGAGACAGAGAAATACTTTTTTTTTTAATCATGGTGCCCCACCTTAGGCAATGCTCACTCCATTGAAGCTTGCCTGGTGCCTTCTCAATGTTTTTTTCAGACTTTTTCTATTTTTGGAGGCCTTTTAAAATACAGGATGACAAGATCTTTTTAAAGATAGATAAATATTTATTGAACCCAAGCAGACATGCTAACTGCCAGCAAGCAGCCTGAATCAAGCCACATGTAGTAAGAAAACGATTCTCTATACAATATAACCCTCTCTTTGCAATGAGAAATCACTAAAATTAAAACATCATTAACGTAAATGATGAAATGGGGCACCTTTAGGTATTCCTCTACTTTATTACATTTAATATTTAACACATTAAATATTTATATTCTACCGTAATGGAAGAAACCATTTCTAGCTTCTTCTTCTTTTTGGTTTCTACAAAATAAAACCCCTACATCAGTTTGAATTGTGCACTTGGGGTTCAGTTCACATCCTACTCAAGTCAATAGCAAATACCGCAGAATTGGTGGCGGAGGAGTGCTAAGAGCATTGACAGTTACAATAAGAGTATCTGCAATGCAGCAATGCTTTAGTTATTAAGAGGAATGATTCTTAAAGGACACAGTGAAAATATGTGGAGAGAAGGAAACAATTCCCCCAAAATTGCAAATCCCTCCCATGTTTGGTTGGGTGTACTGATTGGACAAGAGCTATGAACGATGGATACCCATACTCAGCCAACCTCTGAGTACTGAACTCTGTGCAGTTCAATGCAATGCCCCCATTGGGTTGATCCATCTCTTTCAATGCCAGTGCTAAAGGTCAGTGGTGCGATCCTCCATTTTTAAAGAGTTGCTGCATGGTTTTGCTACCCAAAAGCTATAACGTTATTGGCAACCGCAGTAATAGCCATAAGTGGGAGGCAAGAGAATAGATCCTAATTTCCACTGATTATACCCCAAGCACCAGACTGGAGGCAGTAGTGCAGTGAGGTAATTTTAGGCTCTAGGCTTAATGGTCTTTTGGGCAGAGGACTCTCTAGAGTCAACCTAGTCTCGTCAACCTAGTCTCTACTGCCCACTAGTGGGCATTTCAGGATTCTAGGTGGGCGGCAGGGGGTTCTACAGCACAAGCTGAATCTTCCTTCCATCAAGCACTGGTGGGCGGTAAGGAAATTTTACCATAAAGAAAGATGCATTAGTGGGCATTGATTGGTATTAAAAGGTTGACCACCACTGCTCTAGATGGTAATGTCTGCTACATACTGTAGCTTACTTCAAAATGTGGTAATTGTTATGTACTGAAGTTCTTACCCTGGGCCAGCAGGGGGATGCTGTAGATAGTTTTCACTCAGGTCCACATATGCAAATAAGGAATTGAAAATGATGTTCAGTGATTGGATAGCTAAGGAAAGTTGTTACTGTTGCCTTGTAGTTGAGCTCTATATAAGCAGGTTGGCTGAACCCTTCAGCTCAGTTCTGTTCTGGCCTGTGAATAAACAAGAGCTGTCTGAAGAATCGCTGTGTCGTCTGATATGTTCGCCCACAACTTAACAGTAATCCAGCCTTACTGCATTCAGAAAGGGGGGGGCTAAAGACCAGGGTCTTTAGAAGTTAAATCTTCTAGTGGAGCATTGGTTGCATCTTGCCCCTAATGCACCCTAAGGCATTAGGGTGGCAATGCACAGACTGCCATCTCACAAGTTGGGAAGCCTCATTTTGAACTGATACAATATAACACATTGCAGTACAATTATGTTTTTCTAAGTATATCCTCTTTAGCCCAAGGAGCACACACTCTCTTGGATCTGAAACCTCGGTGGGTCAATTCATTATAGAGTTAAAACAAACAAACAAAAAAGAGAAATAGATCAGTGGTACAGCACATGCATCACATGCAAAAGCTCCCATGTTTAATACCCAGCTGTGCTGGTCCAGGGGGGAGGTTACCGTGGGGTGAGGTCCAGGACCTGAGTCGAGGGTCGGCAGAAAGTCCTCCACGGGCGAAGCGGGGTCCACAGTGAGGAGCTGGGCAAGGACAGGAACTCTGGGGAACAGGACTGGATGCTGGCCGAAAAAGCTCTTCAACGGCGTTGCTCCCGCAACCTGGGACCAGGCTGACTGGCCTTTATCTTCTCTGAGGCCAGGGGCGGTCCCAGCCCCCAGGAGACCCGCGAGCACTCCTCCTGGGAGAAACCAGTTCCCTCCGCCTCTCTGCCCTGAGCCTCTGCAGCTCAGGAGAGGCTGGAGGGTTACTGGACCCAGGGGGAGACTCACCTTCCCCTGACAGGGCTGGGAGAGGCGCACCTGGAGGCACTGTGTCCTCAACCACCTCCGGAGCCAGAGTGGATTCACCTGGTGCCTGCTCCAGAGGATCCGGCACAGGTGCAGGCACTTCAGAAAAAAGGCCCTGCCCTAGTTCAGCCGGCCCTGGAGGTGGGGACTCCTGTGCAGGCTGGGATTCCTCCGGTTCAGCCTCTGAATCGGATTCCCAGGCCATCACACCAGCACCCACAGGGTATTGAGTTGGGAAAAGATTCCTGTCTGAAACCCTGGAGAGTCATCGCCAGTCAATGTCAGCCATACTGACCTAGGTGGATCAGTCAAATGACTCAAAACAAGGCCGCTTCCATTTGTAAATGCACCAGTTAAAGCAGAGTCTATAGGAATGGATACTTGAGGAGCGTGAGGAAGCATAGGTCCTGAAGTTGGCATTGGTATTCAAGACTTATCAGCACGGCTCTGTCTTCATTTGTGAAATGATGATTTAGTAAACCAGGCAATTGCAGGGGCAATGCTATTGTTACTACCTTTAAATCAAAGTTTAGCACCCGTGTCATTGGCTGTAACAGCATTGTTTTAAAACAGTCTTTTAAACAGATTTCCTCTCATCATTATGCATTATTATTGTAGAGGCGGTGTTATTTTTTTGGCAGTTGCCCACCGGGGAAAATTGGAGTAAATGCTCTCCACCAGCACCACTCACAAAAATCCAATAGTGAGGTCCCCCTTTTTTTTAACCTCCCAACTGTTATACACTGCCCTGAAACTGAATTTTTATTTCTCATGCTGGCAGTCACATGAAATCACAAGCTGTACTTGTGAATCTTTAGTGTGCTGCCAAGCCTACACTATCATCACTGTGGCATCAGTTCTTGCACACTTTTGTGAACAGTGTAGCTGCACCACATTCTTCTCTGTAAATAACAGCAACGTCTCATCTGATGCACCTTCTGGAATTGTGCTGCTTGCAAGTGAGAAACAACATTAGGTTCCAACAGGGACTGCAATTTCCTTTGAGGCCAAGGGAGGGAGCAACTGACTAAGAAATCTCAGCTGCTCGAAGGTCACTGGAACCTGGTAATGCCAAGAAACTATCACGCCACTGAGTGGATGTGACAGATAAATAGGGCCCGAGATTCGGTTCATGCTTTTGGGACATCTGTTTTAAGGCTTAATTAATTATCTGTCAGGTTGTAAAGGAATTGATTAAATCCTAAATTGCATTTTAAATCCTTCATTAGTATTCTCTGTTGGTGTTTGGTCCTGTAATTATTTTTCTATTCCCTTTTTGTTTTAATAGTGCCTAAAACTTTGTTCAGCTAATAAAATGCCCAATTAATCAAGCACTGATTTGGGAGATATTTTCAAGTGTGTGCCTGACTTATGTTATAGTATTCCCTTCAGAGAGATCCTCATGGTTCACAGGTAATTTTTACAGGGTAGCACATTTGCTTTGCTTCCACCACTCTGACTTCTGAAGTAGGCTTGACCCTTTCTACACAGGAACGCAGGGCAATCTGTTTTCCAATGATCACCATTACTGCCAGTACCTCTTTTCTGTGAGATTTTCGGGAAAAGACCAAATGAGGATATGCAGGTTGTGTTTACACTATCGGTCAGGAGAAGGGCTGTATTTCATTAGCAGAGCATCAGGGTTCCATACAGAAGGTCCCAGGTTCAGTCCTGGGCATTTCCAGGTAGGACCAAGAAAGACCGCCATCTGAAAATGCTAGGCAGCGTCTGCCAGTCAGTAATACTGAGCTAGATGCACCAATGGGTCTAACTCAGTGTAAGCATATTCCTATGTTAAACGTCTTTAAATTGTTTATTTATACATATATTGTGCCACAACTAAGCTGCTCTTAGGAGCAGCCCTATTCCCAGCACCATCGTTAAGGGGTGTGTACTGGCTGCCAGTTAACTACTGGGACACGTTTTGGGTTTTACTGTTGATATATGAAGCCCCAAACAGCAGAGGACCTGCTTATCTAAGAGATCATATTTTCTCATTTTGAATTTTCATGATGTTAATTGATTTTTTTTAATCTGACCTTGGGAGGGTATGCACTCCAAAAAGTGGGTTCCCTGGTGCCCTGGTGGTTCACAATCACTAATGCAAAACAAGCTTTGCCAGTAAGGAAATAATAATAATGATGATGATGATGATGATGATGATGATGATGTTTATACCCTACCCATCTGGCTAGGTTTCCCCATCCACTCTGGGTGGCTTGCAGAAAAATATGGGGGGGGGGAATGTCAGACATTAAAAACTTATCTGATTAAAAACTTTGCCTTCAGATGTTTTCTAAAAGTGTAATTCTTTAGCTTCCTGAGATCTGATGGGAGGGTGTTCTACAGGGAGGGCACCACTGCCGAGAAAGCCCTCTGCCTGGTTAAAAAGGAAAAAAGAAAAATAGATCCCCAAACTACAACTAGTCTTTGCTCTTCACACATCTTAGAGATTTGCCACGAAAACATCATCATCTGCCCCCAGGTGCTCAGTGCATAGGCCTGCTCACCCGAGTAAGGAAGGCTCCCTATCCAAAGTCCCGCCCCCACAAGCTAGGATTTAATTTGATAGTTTTATTGATTTAAAGCTTGCCCATCACCTCAGATGTCTCTGGACCCAGAGTACTATTTACAGCCACTAGAAGCTAAAAACAGATAAATGACTCTCTTCTGTTAGTTGGGTTTTAGGGTTAGGTGACAAAATTCACATCACATTTGCCATTTCAGATCCCATCTTGTTTTTCTACATTTGTTTCAGGTCTGGTATTTGTTCAAACCTGGCAAAGGCGAAGTCTGCAGCAAAGGGTTGTATCTTCTGTGGCTTGTTGAGCCCCTCTGATACCTGCGAGCCTTACATGCTGACAAAAGCCGCTACGGTATGTGTTGTTCCGTCCATCATAATGACTTTGTTCAAATTGTTTTGCAAAATATCTTCCCTTGAGCCAATCTGCTGCCAAAGTATATCTGGAACAATTGCACAAGACCGTGCAAGGTCTCCAATGTAATCCTTTGTTCATTTTCTCATCAACCCCAGCAGTGAGTTGTATGGCAACAGTTCAGCAAAACAACTCCACTGTTTTTTCCTTGAATATCCTGTGATGTGAAAGGCATAAAAAAGAGGGATAGGCTCCAGTAGCTGCAGCAGTTAAGCTCCTCTGCTGTTGCCATTTAACGGCAAAAGGATCTTATTGCATTATATGTCACTTCTAGCATGAATTAATGAACTCATATGAATGAGACCAGACTTACACACACTCATGTTTGCTTTATCATCCTCTGGAGTTGTTGATTCTTAACACGAACACAATGTCTTATGAGCAGGATTATCTATATCCACTGAAAAACCATGATGTTTGTTTTTCTTAGGAGCATGCAGTCCTTCCCCACCCCCACCCCCATCCTTACAGCAACTGTATGAGGTAGGGGCTCAGAGGCTAACTCCTCAACCTGGTCCCCAAATAAAATTGAAAACATGCCTTTCTTTACCTCAGAATTTATTTCTGCATCATGTGTCTTATCCCTAAAATTATTGCAACAGAAGTTGCAAGAATAGGTGCTGGGTCACTGGGAACTAATAGCAATGACAGGCAAAAGGAAAAAAATATATATCATACTGTTGCACTTGGTATATAATACACACACACACAAAAAAAATATTCTGCGTGATTTTCTATAATACTATTATATATAAAATATGGGTGTGTGTTAGGGTACTGTAAGTTGAGTCACTGCTATATGCTCAACAACTGGCCTTTCACCAGGTTAGTGCACATACTCTTTCAATGAAGAGGGGATTGTGAACATTCTCTGGTCAATATACACAATCTCCAACAGACCTTGGGGAATGTGCATATCTCCACTGCATTTTGCACATGCCATTAATTTCTGTGGAACTTACTTCTGCTCTAGCCATTTTCATACCTTCAGGAAATGTGTGTGTCAACAGTTCAACATATAGAGCCTATAGGCACAGGATTGTATGTACATATGTTGTGTTAAGAGTTAACCCTTCTGATGAATGTGTGGCAGCAGTGGCGTAGAGGCAAATTTTGAAGTGCCAAGACTCTGGTCTTGCCTTAAAGCTCAATGGCCTCACTTTTTAAAAATCTAACAAACACAACTGCAGGCCATATTCCCATTGTGTGACCTTTTTAACTCCCCAAGCCGGGCAAATCAAATGTTGTTTCTTTACAGGCGCATAATTAACCCCTTGAGTATGTAGGCAGCTAAAGCTAAATAATTATGGTATTTAATTTTCCAGTAGCTGATGAAAATCTCTTTTAGGCTCCTAATTGGCTGCCACCTCCTATTAGAGCTTACTTTGAGCATTTGAAATAATCGACTTGGGAAATACGTGACTTGAGCAAGAGGATAAAGCAACAGCTGATAGAATGGGATGCAATATTGTCTGGGCTTATGAATAAAATGAAACGCATGGTGGGAAATGCTTGTATTCCATATTTTATCTGAGTGATCCAAGATAAAAACATATGGTGAGCCTCCTGGATCAGGCCAGTGGCCCATCTATTCCAGCATCCTGTTCTCACAGTGGCCAACCAGATGCCAGTAGGAAACACACAAGGAGGGCCTGAGCACAAGAGCACTTTCTCCTCATGTGGTTTCCAGCAACTGGCATTCAGAAGCATTACTGCAGTAATGTGGAGGAAGAGCAGAACTACCATACTCATCATGTCTCCAGATATCTCATCAAGCCAGATAAAACCAAATCAGCTTTGAATTTTGACACAGATCATGCTCCATTTCCAATGCAGGGACCGTGCAAAAAGTAAATCAGTGATTCAGTAGATTTGTAGTGGATTGGCAAAGCTTTCTGACCCCCAACTGTAGTAATTCTGATGTTATTTGTACTTGTTTATCTAGATCCCTCCACTGTTTGGCTCCCAGGGTGATGGTGATTAATTCATTCCATCAGTATTGTAACTAAGCCTCACAAAAGTTACTAGCTTACATCATCATCACCACTGGACACAGGGGAGCAGTTGTGGGGGACAACAGCAAAGAATGTTCCTCTAGCAGTTCTCCAATTTCTATGTTTGGTGCATAAAGGATGGAGCCCTCCATATCTCCTACAACTCCTCGCTCACTCACCTGCATGTCACTTATAGTTACCAGGCTAGTGCTTAAATGCAAGGATGGGTTCCACCTCATCAGACACTATTTAGGACCTGGCTCTGGTTGGTGGCTCTTAGGTACTCTTGTAAACAAAAATGTAATCCTGAAAGCCTGACGTTGACCAGAGGATATAAAGAAAGCAGACATAAACTGAGAAGATGAGTGGTTGGTATAACAAGGTCTTGAATTTGATCATTAACATAGTTAAAGCAAGGGGTCCCCGTTTCTTGACATGTACTTCTTTTCATTATGCCTTCAGTTGCCCTTCTGCGTCTGGTGAGATGCACAGACAGTGCTGTATCCCAGATATTAATTTCTCATATGCTCAGGGGTATTTCAGTCTGGTTCTTTCAGTGCTGAGATATCGCTAATCATGCTGTGGTCAGTAAGAAGGCTACTGTTGTGCAGGGGTGAGCCCAAATCTATGTCCAAAGATAGGAGGGTTAAGGGAAGATTTGGAGAAAGAGGTTGGCTTGTAATTGTAGATACAATGGAGAATGCTCTATTCCAAATGTTTTTAACATGGGGGCATTCCCACCAAACATGAATAAAGTTGCAAACTTAGTATGTAAAAGTGGGGGGACTTCTTGTTTAGATTGGAAAAACAAGAAACTGAGAAAACTGGAATTGATAGATTCACCCATTCCTACTTATTTTAAAAAACCTATACATGCCTGATCAAAAGTAAGTACCTTTGAGGTCAATCGATTTACTTCCATGTAAGGGGACAGAGGATTGGAGACTTTGATACCCAATTAAGCTGTAAATAAATGCATCAAGTAGCTGAATTAGCAGCATGTGTTTATTAGGAGCCAATTACATGATCCCTTGGCAGTTTTTAATTAATGATTGTCAGCTCATGGAAACTAATTGGCTAAGGTTAAAATGAACATGAAAATCTCTTGGTAAAGTTAACTGCCTAAAGTTACTTTTAGTCGTTCATTGTTCTAGCAAAAGAAACCACTGTATAACAAAATTAGGTAAAGGAGCTGCAGATTTAAAAACAAAACAAAACCAGCAACTCACAAAACCAGCTACTTGCAAATTAAACAGTACTATTTGCTATGTGGTCATACAGAAAAGAAGACGAGGACTTTATTACCATGGGGCTTCATGTCAGTAGAACATTCAGCTCAGTTTTTCTGCTTACCAGAACCAGGTAATTAAGGTTCCACGGGCCTTATATCCAAGGGCAGGAGGTTCTGCTGTGCTTTTTCTGCTGTAGAACAAAGAACAAGACAATAACTAGGAAATTGCACCTTGTATATCCATTTAGAATGTAACCGCTGTAAAAGTCTTCTCCCCCCCCCCTTTTTTTTTTGTTGCATTTCCCCCTCAAATGCTGCAGGCAGGTCATTTCAAAGGACACTGGTGTTGGGATGAAAGGTGGGTTGTGGAAAAGTAGGTAGCAATATAGTAACAAGAGTTGGAAGATTGCAACCTCTGTTTCCTGGCAGAAGCTGAACTAAGCATGACTCCTTTTAATTGTTCATTGCAATCTTATCTCACCTTTATTTCAGGAGTTCAAGGTAGCATGCAGGCATCCTCTGCATTCTACTCACATGTGACCACATATACATGTAGCACCAGGAAATAAATAAATAGATAGATAGATGATAGATAGATAGATAGATAGATAGATAGATAGATAGATAGATAGATAGATGATAGATAGATAGATAGATAGATGATTGATAGATGATGATGATAGATAGATAGATAGAGATAGATAGATAGATAGATAGATAGATAGATAGATAGATAGATAGAAAGAATCATGCTAGGAAATGTCGGGATAGAGCTGGAGAGTCCTTGTGGCTAGTGAGGAGACTCTCCCCAGAGCCCGAAGAGGATGTCAGTGAGGGTGAAGGAAGCCCCAAAGAAACCTGAGGTGCAGCAGAGCTTTGTTTAAGCTGCTTTGCCTCCCTGCCTAAGCAGCTGGCATGTGGGGCAGTGCAGCAGCAGCTGCCGCTTTTCTGCTCATCCGCCAACCTTCTGCTGGCCCCAGAGCTCTAGTTGCAGAGACAGTTGTGCAGAGAGAGAGCTGGAGAGGGGAGCAGAATGGACATTTAGAGGCTTTTTAGAGGGTGCTCCCCACA
Source organism: Podarcis gaigeae (assembly GCF_964106915.1). NCBI lineage: Eukaryota > Metazoa > Chordata > Lepidosauria > Squamata > Lacertidae > Podarcis > Podarcis gaigeae. Next base: position 37,738,917 of record NC_139682.1, on the reverse strand, counting down.
TTACGCCATTTCACTTAAGCATGAGGGGCCTGGAATGTAACCCTCACATAAGTAGGGGGATGCCTGCTTTTCTTCCCTGTGGTAAAGTGAAAAGTTCTGTTAGATGCCAAGTGATTGCACTACTGTGCATATGACTAATGCTTAAGTGTCCACCGTATCTTTTCAAGGGGAGCGGATGTGGAAGAAAATGGAGCCAACCAGTGACTTCCTTGCCCTGGACCTACCAGGTCCAGTGGTTAACAGCTGCCCACTTTTTCCGATTCCTTTTAGCTTCTTGCACCCAGAGTTCAGTGGCTGGCCTCTGGTCCTTTGAACAGCAAACCTGCTTCTCACTTCAGCAAGCAGCAGGAAAGACAATGAAGAACTATGGGGTGGGAGGGATAGATAGGGAGCAGGCAGGACTTCCAGCCTTCAATCTTGCAACCCTGTAAGGAGCCTGGTGAAGTGGCTGTGCACATGCTGTGCCTGCCCAGCTCCTCATTAATTAGTGTGGGCTGGTATCTGCTGTGCTACTGCTGCGGCTTCTGAGAGGCTGACAACAGTAGCATGGGAAAGTGAGGATTTGCATTGGAAAAACTCAGACTTGGTTTCCTCTCGAGACATCTTGCATAAGAAGCTGAATGTCAAAAGCTTGGCTATCTCTGGTTTACACCATTGTCTTCCATTATTTCAGAGGGGAAGAGATGTTTGTTGGCTTGTTTTTGGAGATCCCATTGTGGGTTGCTTCTTTCCACTGTACTTGTGTATTATGAGATGCGTAATTTTTCCTTCCACCCTTCCAAGCAATAGCGTTTTCCCTCCCAGCTGCATCACAATGGCAAATTTACCTGCTTCAGTTTCCAGCGTGGGAGCTTAGAAATAACAACAGGAAGACAACTTATCCCCAGCTGTTGCTACAGGTATTGTTCGGTGCTGATCCATTATTGAATTTCATGTTAGAGACTAGCAAATTGGTGGGGATTGATGTAAATGATCTTTGAACTTCAAGGCTGAAAGATGCTTTGTGGCTACAGTCCTATACACGTGCACCTCAGAGTATTAGACACATAAAGGATTGCATTGTAAAAGCAATCCATTTCTGTTAAAACAGATTTCCAAGCCGGATTTAAGCTATTTTGCTGCTGCTTACTTTAGTGAGCAAAAATCCAAGCAGTTTTCACTTACTGGTTTATGGGTCATACATCTTTCCATTAGTTAGCTAGTTCCATAATGAGATTATCTGCAGCTTCAGTAACTTAAACTCCATGAACACTATTTTAAGTCTGTTCTGGACACGGATGTAGTCAGATATTAGTCTGAGTAATATAGTTTGTCTTTCCATTTAGCAATACCAATTTACATCTTCCAGCTATTGCTATATTCACTAGTATGTGAGTGGACGTATACACACAATATATTGCCTAGGAACAGGACTTTCTGAGTCAACATTTTAGGATTGTGCTGCTAGTCTGGGTCCAGCCCATAGAACTGGCATGGGATTCTCTTGCACTACAAAAATCTTGTTTATTTTAAAAATGTACGCATTCTATGTTTCCTGTTTCTATAGTTCTATAGAAGTTAGAGCATTTTCCCAATCAATATATGACTTGGTAATGCAAGGTGGATCCAACAGAAAGTCCTCAGTAACCTCTCTACATTGTTTCCAAAGTAAAGGTAAAGGTAAAGGTACCCCTGCCCGTACGGGCCAGTCTTGACAGACTCTGGGGTTGTGCGCCCATCTCACTCAAGAGGCCAGGGGCCAGCGCTGTCCGGAGACACTTCCGGGTCACGTGGCCAGCGTGACATCGCTGCTCTGGCGAGCCAGAGCCGCACACGGAAACGCCGTTTACCTTCCCGCTGGTAAGCGGTCCCTATTTATCTACTTGCACCCGGAGGTGCTTTCGAACTGCTAGGTTGGCAGGCGCTGGGACCGAGCAGCGGGAGCGCACCCCGCCGCAGGGATTCGAACCGCCGACCTTTCGATCGGCAAGTCCTAGGCGCTGAGGCTTTAACCCACAGCGCCACCTGCGTCCCAGTTTCCAAAGTAGCACCAAGCAAATCCTTGCATGAGCAGAACAATTTTTACTTGAGCCATGATATTTCCCCCCCTCATTCCCTTGCATGCCCCTTAAATGTTCCGGGGTTTCCTCTCATCCAAAGCAGATTTAGGGAGGGTGTAGGACATGCACAGGCAAGTGAAGTGGGGGAAAGTCCCATTGCACAAGTTGAAGTTCTTGTGCAATTATTTAGTTGGATACCATCCTAAATTTGAAAATTAACCAATGCATACAATTGCTCCCTTTTAGGTGCCCTGTTGCCTTTCGCAATGGATGCTGATAGCGATAGAGGCATAAGCAAACCTGTGACAACAACATTTGTTTTGTGAACAATTGATTTAGGGCAGTCTAGGGACTTGTATACAATTTTCACGTCCCTTTGAAAATATGAAACAAAAGCATGGCTTTGTTTTCCCTGAAGTTATGGCAAGATCCCCCCCCCTTTCTATTTGTTCCAGCTCCTTTCCCCTCCACTCCCTTTTCTTTTTTCATTTCTAGAGACATCTCCATCCACTTTGATCCAAACTGTATCCCAGACATAATCATTAAAGTTTTCAGTTCTTATAAGATCTAATTACCCACCTACTTTCACACATTTTTAGCATTGGCTGCAACCGTTATCACCAAACTGTCTTTGAAAGGCTGCCAAGTAGATGTCAAACAGAAATGGTTATCAGCCAGCATGAAATGAAAGCCGTCTCCTGTGCAGATACCCTTGTCAGAATTTGGCAGTGTAACTGAGAAGAACACATCGAGGGACATGAGTGGAAAGCTTATGTCATTTATGCAAGGAAAAAGACTACAAAGTGATTCCATCACACTGAGTCTATAACATCCTACAGAGGCAGAAACATTTTAATCTAGCATATTAAGGCCATAACAAACTCAAACGGGTGGAAAGGGGGCTGATACAGGCTAGAAAGAAATCACCAGTTTTTAACAGTACAGAAAGGTTATCAGTTGGAACAATGCCTCCAAAGATATGATTGCAATATACATCACTTGAAATGAAGGCCTGCATGCTTGTTTGTTATTTATGGGATTGTTAATCACACTCTTGCTCTTGGGAGTTTAGGGAGATATAAATGCTTCTCCCGTTTTATCCTGACAATGATTCAGGAAGTTAGAAAAGTTAATGACTGGCCCAACCTCACTCAGTGAGCTTCTATTATTATTATTATTATTATTATTATTATTATTATTATTATTATTATTATATCATGATTGATAATAAAAATAATAAAAATCATTATTAATACCAATCTGTTTCTTGTATCCCATACATCTGACTGGGTTGCCCCAGCCACTCTGGGATGTTTCGAACAAAATACAAAGGAACCCAACAAAACATGAAACATTAAAAGCTTCCAAAACAGGGCTGCCTTCAGATGTCTATGAAAAGTCATATGATTGTTTATCTCTTTGACATCTGACAGGAGGGCATTCCACAGGGTGGGCACAACTTGGATACTGCTAAATCAAGCGGCAGGGAAGGGAGGAATCTTCTCAGAATGGTGCACAAGAATTCAACGTAAAATTAAAATGCAAAGATCAGAAGAAGATAAATCCAAAATGAAACACATGAGGATGTCTGCCTAATATACAAATCTAGGTGCCAAACGGATGTCATAAGGGACACTTAGCAATGCCTGAGTGGAGGTTCTTGCTGGTTCTAGGCCAACATTTTGATTACTACACCATGCTGCCTCTGAAAGGCCTCTCACTTTTTCAAGCAGGAATGTCTGCTTGCAGAATAACTTTTCCCCCTATCTTAGAATTCAGCATCTTAAGCAACTTTTCAGTTTTCCAGCATGCAATAATTTTGCAAACAGAAGGGCTTACATGGATGCATGCCTAAATAAATACATGAGTGGGGTGTGTGTGTGTTTTCCAATCAACATGAAAGGAACTTAATTTAATTTACATATGGCTTTGTTGACTGCTGTGGGGGGGAACCAATTCTCTGCTACTTTTCAACACTTTTGTCTTGTAGAATACACAGAGTGAGCAACCTTCCTCCCAGCAGGGTTACGCAGCCGTGATGCAAGTCTGGTTCGTGGTGAACATGCTTGGTTTCATTTCTCTTGACATGATAGGGATCCCAGGAAATCTAGCCATCCTCTATGCCTTCCTCAAAGCCACCTGCCGGCAAAACTTCACACCCAGTGAAATCATCCTGGGCAAACTTGCACTGGCCAACCTCCTGGTGATCCTGACCAGGGGTGTCCCACTCACTTTGCAAGCATTTGGCATCCACACCATGCATGATAATTTGACCTGTGGCATCACCCTCTACATCTATTGTGTGAGCAGAGCTATGAGCATCTTCTTAACTTCCATGCTGGGCTGCTTCCAGTGCCTCCTCATTGCTCCATGTCCTCTCAGATGTTTGCGGCTAAGGCATAGCATCCTTGCAAAACTCCCTTCCATCATGATTTCCCTTTGGTGCTTCAACCTCCTGGTCTGCTGCACCCGTTTGCTTTACTCCCTGCCTCGCACCGGTACCAACTGCACCGAGGAAGAGATCATGGTAGTGTATGACTTCTGCTGTGTGGTGTTCCCTAACCAACTCTTGTACTTTGGAAATGGAGTGGTATTTGTCACTCGAGACATTTTCTTCCTGGGGTTGATGAGCCTCTCAAGTGGATACCTCCTCTTTGTTTTTTGGCAGCATGGGAAACTGATGAGCCGCTTGCCCATGCTACAGCTGAAGCATTCAGAGATCCGAGCAGCAAAATCAGTCATGGGCCTGCTGGCCATGTACCTTCTCAGCTTTGGACTGGACAGTGTCTTCTGGATGGTCAACCTTTGTGTAGCCCCAGTCTCACTGAGGTTCGCAGATGCCCGCATGTTTTTTGACTCCTGCTACTCAGCTATAAGTCCCATGTTGATTATCCTAACCAACAGAAAGATTCAGGCAGGCCTGAAGTGTGCTATTGGGAACATTCCTGGAAAGAGAGAGCTACCAAATGCAGACATGTCTAAGAACTGTCGTGGAGAAACAAATGGGCGCATTAAAAAGTCTCGGTCTTAAATGCATATGTGTGGGGCAGCTCATAAGATCCTCCCCACACATAGAGGGAGCTGCAGGACCATGAGGGCTAGCTACTGTTATGGTGGCAACCATGCTCCCCCAACACCTGTTTCTGACATATGTTGAAAGGTATTCTAGGCACATACCAATGTATGTGCCTAGAGCTCTTCCTGATTGGGCCAGAGTCCCGTGTGCTCTGTGTGTGTGTATCTGATATACACCAAAGTCTCAAGTTGACTTTCTGTTTGGGGCAAGCATTTTGTACTCGAGATAACATGATACTTCATCCATGCAGTCCTAACTAATAATAATAATATGGCATATGGTTGCCCAAATAGCATGAGCTAATCCATCATGTTATTAGTTGCAAATTATACAACTCCCTATCAACATACACAACTGGCTGCTTGAGAGTGTTTTGCTTGCACAAAACTTATGCAGTGGTTAGACTCTGCCTGCCCTTTACTGAGCATTTGTTCTGATTTGTTTATGGGGTGTTAAGAGAAAGTAAAAGCAACAACAACAACAAAGAGTTAGCATTAAATGGGAACAGAATACAAATGAACAGTCTGCAACAATTCAGTTAGGCTTTGATATTATTATTATTTCTACTTTTTAAGCTGAGGACAGGTTACCCAAAAGAAATCAGAATTAATAACAAAATACACTGTCATTGAAAATAATAAAATCACAAACTGGGCAGTTGGAATCACACTGTCTTGCAGGGTAGGGCACCGAAACTAGCATTTCCCTGGAAGAGGGTATGCATGGAGAGATGATTAGCAGAAGTTTGATACCAGTTGTCAGAGAGAGATGTTAGGGGGGTTTGGACTGTTCTGTACTTGCCTGTTTCTCTACCAAGCCCTCTTCACAGGGAATTCTGGGAACCATATCTCCATGAGGGGAATAGGGGTCTCCTAACAACTCTCAGCAGCCATAATAACCTCAAGCTCCCAGAATGCTTTGGAGAAAGCCAGGGTTGTTCAAAGTGATACCACAGTCCTTTGAATGCATGGTGCCATTGCGGCTGACGTTTGACCCTGAAATTCCTACTGTTTAGGGATGAAGCCCCAAACGACAGCATAGGATCATGCCATGTTTGGGGGCAGAAATGGAGCTGGATAGCTCCTGGGTCAATTCTAGAATTCTATTACACAATAATTATTGTGTGGGTTTTTTTTGTTTTTTTTCCTTTTCCCAAAGTTTGTCAACATTATCTAACAAAACCAATCCTGGGGAGTGCTTTATTTATAGCAAAAAAAAGTAAAGTTTTTTGTGATGCCTTAAATTTTATCTACTAGAACCTATTTTGCCATGCATCTGATGAAGCACTCTCTAACACACACACACACACACACACACACAGCCTTTGTAGAGCCACAATACTATTTGTTGTATATTCCAATAAATTGCATTTTGGTAAGGCCTGCCAGATGTTGTTGGAGTCCCATTATCCCTAACCAATGACCATCTTGGCCAGCACTGATGGGCCTTGGAATCCAACACCTGGAGGCTCTCATTTTCCCCAGTCCTGACCCACTCCTTGTCCATCCTCACCCCCAACGCTGAAGTCCATGTAACTGCAATTCTTCACATTCATCTTCTGCTACATTTACAAGCAACTTCCCTTGCCCCTTTCTGTTCAGTCCAACAGCTGTGTCTTACTGCTTTTTATATATATAACAGCAGCAGTAGGACTTTCACATCAAACTGCTTTTTTGCCTTCTCTGCCTACTTTAAGCACTTCACAGTAGCTTTGCAGTACTGTGAGTCAGTAATCTACACATCACTTCCAGGCAGTTGTTATCATCATCTCCGGTGGTGAACTTGGCCAAGAGATAAGCTAGAATAAGAAGATGAATAGCATCATTCTAAATTTTGCCCTGGATTTCCAATACACTTAGCTAAGCACTGGAGCATCTGAGTTTGTTTGGCCATTCCTATCAGACAATAGTTACCCTTCTATTTCATCTTGTCTGCTGCAGAGGAACACAGCCTTGCTGTCTATGCAAGTATGCACTGAGTGCCTTAGAGTCAATGTTGTCTCTAAGTTGTCTGGGGAAGTATGCAAGACAAAAACCTGGGCATACAAGACAAGAAAGTTGTAATGTGTTCTTAGGTAAAGGTAAAGGGACCCCTGACCATTAGGTCCACGACTCTGGGGTTGTCGCGCTCATCTCGCTTTTCTGGCCGAGGGAGCCGGCGTACAGCTTCATGTGGCCAGCATGACTAAGCCGCTTCTGGCAAACCAGAGCAGTGCACAGAAACACTGTTTACCTTCCCACTGGAGCGGTACCTATTTATCTACTTGCACTTCGTGCTTTCAAACTGCCAGGTTGGCAGGAGCAGGGACTGAGCAACGGGAGCTCACCCCGTCGAGGTGATTCAAATCGCCGACCTTCTGATCAGCAAGCCCTAGGTTCTGTGGTTTAACCCACAGCGCCACCCTCTATTTAGCTTAATCAATAGGATTGACTCTCACTAGTTGTGAGAAGTAGTGTGAGACCTCCAGAAATTGCAAATGCTTTCCTCTCTGCAAGGGGTTTAACCTAATTAAGACATCCAAGCACATCCTAATCCAATTTATTCAAGAGTCCTGCTGGAAGATGTTCCATGCCTGAGGGAAGAGGCCCTGCCAAACACTGGTGGTAATAATAATAATAATAATAATAATAATAATAATAATAATAATAATACCCCACCCATCTAACTGGGTTGCCCCAGTGTCAGGGACTGGACTGAAGAGGACGAGGGGGAGGGGGAAGAATGGTGGAGATCAACCCCCCTTCCTCCTGACGCTGCAGAAGGAGAAGATTGCAGTATTGAATTACATCAGGGCTTTGAGGAGAGTGAAGGAAGTCATAACTCAGAGACAGGTGAACAGAAGAGTTGACAAGTGTTAGAAGAAGGGGCGGGGAGGAAAATGTGGAAGGGGAACCAGTTGACACGTTGTCACTGGAAAGTATTTCTTTTTTTTCTTTTTTTTTCTTCATATAATTTTTTATTAATTTTCTAACACAATTGTTCAATTTTATCCAAATTTTAACAAATTACTCTTTTTGGACTTCCTTAAGTTTCTCTGGTAATCATCCGTAATTACTCTTCAATACGCATTCCCTTCATTGTATTGCCATTTGTCTTCCCTCCCTTTTCTATTTCTTTTTGACAATACCTCTTAAACTTTTACAGTGCTTCTTGAAACCCCACTAGTGTTGTCACTGGAAAGTATTTCAGATCCCCCTTCCCCCAGAACTCGGCGTTCGTTAAGGGTGCAGGAACAACGTAATCAATGGCAACTGATCATTGGCGGCCACCGTAAGGGAAAGTGCTGTTGCTAGGAAGGAAGGGAGGTGGAGCCCCAGTTTGGAGCAACGCCGTTGTTAAGGCTTGTTGTGTTCTTTTGTCTCTCACTGTTAAGATTGAATAAAGCTCATTAAAAAGGAATCTACCTTGTTTTCTCTGCTCTTGCTGTAACTGGGGGAGGAATAGCCTTCCTGAAGCCTGGACAGAGCCTTGACACCCAGCCACTCTGGGCGGCTTCCAGAATATACAAAAATATAATAAAACATTAAACATTAAAAACTTCCCTAAACAGGTCTAGCTTCAGATGCCTTCTAAAGGTTGTATAGGTACTTGTCTCCTTGACATCTGACGGGAGGGTGTTAGTAAACACATTATAGGGACTTGAACATCCACTGCTCCCAATCAAGATTAGGACCACACACACCTTTGCACCAATTACCTAAGGTGAGTAAATTTATATCCTACTTGAACTCCAGATATGTCTTCCTCTCTCGGAAATGCCTCCCTCAGGTGACCTAACCTGTGTGGGCAGGCTTACCCAAGGGCAGGATACCAAGTTCAATCCACGGTTCAGTCCATAGTTTTGCAAAAACAAACAGCCAATTGGATGTTGCCCCTTTATGTCCTAAGAAAACCACTGCTTCCTGTGGGCATTCTGGGGTCCAATGCAAATATTAAGATGGCCCCACAAACTGCCTTCCTCTATCAAAAACAAAGCCATGCTTTCCCCCACCCCCTGGTAATATTATTATATGAGTCCCTTCAGCAGTCTTCAGTAAGTGGCTGAAAGTGGGCAAGGATAGAGAAGGTCCTCCTTTCCCTTCCACTCTGTAAACAAACACAAACTCTGGATTACACTCCCACCCCTTCCTTACGATTGCCTAGTGGCACCTTAACTGAAGAAATTCAGACAACAGAGACTGGCAGCTGGGTAGCAGTGAATTGGGTTTGAATTTTGCTTTGCTCTTCATATTCTTCCAGGGTTGGGGAAATCTGAATTTACAGGGAAATAGATGGGTTCTGGATGAGGGAAAGATCACGTGAACAATGCCCAGAAATGTTGGACTCAAGCAGCCTCAAACTCATGGTAAACCCTCAAGAGTTATCCACTTCTAAACCTTAGTGTTTGATTCTAGTCTGTTCATTCCTGGTCTGCATCAGCCTAGCATCAGATCAGCCTGGATTGTTCCACTCCTAGATAGTTTGGTTCCCCTTCCCACCTCCTTCCCAATGTTCCCTAATTCTTCTCCATCTTTGTTATTTTTATACTCAGTTGGTTATGGCTCCAGGACAGCTGCCAAGCATACTTATCTCCCTTCATTGCAAAAGTAATTTCATACCATATGGGACTCGAGGAAATCTATGAGGACTCAGCCTTCCCTTGGTCTCCCATCATTGCCTTTTATCTGGCTGTTTGTTGAGAAGATATACCTTATCAAAGAGCTGGCATTCCTCCCAGGAATTCTTAAGGAACCACTGCAGGAGGAATCCGATCTTAGGCCGGAAATTTAGGTTTGCATTATTAAAGTAGATTAAAACCCTCTGGTGCAACAAATCCACTTTAACAAAAACACAGACTTCTTCTTTTTTTACAATGAAGAAAGTGATGGGGAGTGAGAAAAGTGTGGGATAATGACTAATTGACAGGAAGACAAATGACCTCCACACAAAGAAATACTCAATTATTAGCAGACATTACCGCTATGTAATCTTTGGGAAACAATGAATGACAATAAACAGGTTATCTGGAGAAACCTAAAGTAACCATTGGTGCCCAAGTGCTAGGGACAACTTCCTGATTTACTGCAGCTCCTCAGATAATATTTTCCCCCTTCATCCCATTTTGGGAAAGGTAATTTCTGCCATGTGCTGGATTTATACTGGACAACCCACAAATAATTTAGCTTTATTCGTTGTTCTGCAATGTTTCCCCAATGTTATCACATTTTTGCTGCCAGGAGGGCCACTCGTGCATTGAAATGCAACAAATGCATGACAACCCACCATCCCTAGAACATTTCTGATATAAAAAGTTGCAGAACTTCTCTGAATTTCAAAATGCAGTTCTCCAGCCAACTAATCTGCACAAAAATGTATATACTAGAGTAAATTGCACATTTTAAAAAATGGAATAATAGGCAAACTCACATAGGGAAAAAATGTGCATAATAGGATCAATTCACAGCAACTCTTCAGGATTTCAAGCAGGGGTCTGTACCAGTCCTATCTTGAGATACCAAGGACTTTTTACATGTATTCTGCCATGTACCTATGGCTCTTCCTTTTCCTGTGCTCTTAAATTCACAGAGTATTTTGTGAGCTGGAATCTAACAAACTGTTCCACTATGCCTGCTGAGAATTGCACCTCCAGTGATTGCAAACCAAGTTTAGCATTCTCTTCTAAGTAAATTTTGCCAGTGGGAAAAAGCCTCTAATATCAGAAAACAAATTTAAAAATTTTAAAAAATACACCTCTACAAGATGCTTAAATGCAGTTCACTCAAAAAAATATAATCCAGTCAAAAAATCAAAATCATACTACCAGCACCCTAAAATTCTTATAAGCACTGCTTCGAAATATCTAGTTTGGTTCTGTAAAATACAGGCTTTTTTTTTTTTTTGGTCCCCATCACTTTATTGCTTATAGTCCACTGCCCTCTGCTGGTAAATTGTGTTATTTTTTAAAAGTTAGGCACACACAGGTGTATATCGAAAATCCAAGGGAAGCCAACATAAGCTGATATAATTCATTCTGTTCCTATCTGTGCGCATAAGATGATAACAATGTGATTCACCTGTTTGAAACCTCACCGGGTGGCATAATGGGGCAAGTCCACAGACACCTTAGAGAGACCAAAGCACAAACCAAACTAATCCTTTGCTGCGTCTCCCCCTTTTTCAACCTGAGGGCCACATTATTTCATGGGCAGGACCAGAGGCAAAACTTGGCAGAGTGGCATGCCAGGGCAGAGCTTTCTGCATATATACACACCTCTGACCATTGCCCTTCCAGGCAAGCGAGAAACATTAACACACTTTAAAAAGACACAAGCACTTGTCAAGAGTACAAAGCAAACTGGAAAGGGAATGTGGTCCAAGGAGAGTTTTGAGGGCCAGATAAGCTTGGAGTGGCCCATTCAGCAAACCAGGCCTCAGTGTTGCCCACCCATGCTATAGCCTCAAAGAAGTGGCTACATCAACACATCCTGTGGTTCTGTGGTAAGGAGCATGTACTATTGGTGGCCTTCTCTCTCTCTCTCTCTCTCTCTCTCTCTCTCTCTCTGTGTGTGTGTGTGTGTGTGTGTGCGCGCACACGTGCGCGTGCACACACAAACTTGTTTATTTGTGGTTTTGATTTATACAATTTAATGGCTATATATTTTTAAATATCCAGTAATATTTTATGGCTTGGATCATAAATGTCCCTTCCTTAAATGGAAAGGCTCCTTCCATTCCCAGTTACTTCCATTTTGCTCCTGTCGGTAGAAAACAGGAAAGTGATTTTTTTGGTTTTTCTTCCTCTTTCTGCAGCTCACCGTGCCAGTTCTCACACTGTTTTGATGGGTCTTCAACCCTTTGAGGCTGTAAAGTTCTGCAGGGGAGAATTTCATAGGAACTCCGGACCCAAGCCTTAGGAAAAGGTTTGCAACTGTCTTCACAACATTTTGTGTTTGCTTCGCATATCCAAAATTGTGGTGCCCGGGCTATGCCTTCCTACCTGCATAGTTTTAGATGCTGCAGTAAGGTTTGTTTTATAGGCAGGATACAAGTTGCTTTTCAGACAGTAGTGGCGCTGGCTTCTCTGCGGTGCTATCAATGGTAAACTAATTGATACATTTAGCACCACCAATGGGCATCATTTGCAGGAACTTAAAGTCCCTGCTCAGTTGGAAACAACTGGAAACTTTATGGCTGGATTTTAAGAGATTAGAAGTTCTGGAAACCTTCCTTTTGTGTTTGGGAATTACAAAACTCAATATGGGGAATTGAGGAACTTCAATGGCGGAAAATAGTTCCTTTCTTTTTTGAAACTTTGAAATACTCCCCCTATAGGTCTGTGGAAATATAGTGGCATGGGAATTGAGCTTTATTGAAACTTTTTGTGGTTCTTTTTGTTTATATTTGGGACTTGTTTTTCCCATGGGACAAAAGACCATTTGACCTTGAACAGAGGCAGGTGTGGAATGAGCGGCACAGGGAGAACAAGAGCAGCTAAAGCTAAAGATAAAGAAAAAGAGAAAAAATCTGGGCAACTTTTGCAAATAACTTTAACTCATCACCGCAGATCATCTGTCCCAACTGTGCTGACAGCACAGGAGGTGGAACTAGTGCAGCCTGCTGCAGAAGATATGGCAACTGGAGGATCTGAAACAGTTTTAAAACAAATTTTGGAACAATTGGCAGTTTTAAACCAAAAAGTGGACAATCAAACATCAAAGATTGACCAAGCTACATCCTCTATTGGCAAATTAACTGAACAGGTTTCGCAGCACACTCAGGCAATTGAGAAATTGCAAGGAGCTACGGCAGAAAACTACAAATTAGCTGTGGAAGCCAACCAAAAAGCAGAACAGGCGAACTTAAAGGTGGATGAAATTAAAGGAGAGGTAAGACCTCTGAGAAGGCAGGTAGGGGAACAACAAGCCTACCTGGCATTGGTTGAATTGAAAAGTAAAGATAGTAATCTCAGGATAAGGGCTATCCCGGAATTGGAACAAAATAACTTAGAGGGATTTCTGACACTTCTGTTCTCCAAATTCTGGGGAATTGAGGAAGAAAAGGACTTTAAAAGGACTTTAAAATTGTGACAGCCTTTAGACTGGGAAAATCAGTAAAGAAAGACAAGCCCAGAGACTGTTTGGTTGCTCTGAGATCAAGAGAAGAAAGGGATAAGATATTAGGCCTACATTTTAAGAAATCTTTGGAGATAGAAGGCAAAAGGGCCGAAATTTACAGAGATATACCCAAATATCTCTTGGAACTTAGGACTACCTATATAGATTTGACCAAATTGTTGAGACACAACGGAATTCCTTACAGGTGGGAGTTTCCACAAGGACTTTCATTTACTTACAAAGGAAGGAAAATAAAGATTAAATCACCTGAAGACCAGCAGAAGTTCCTACACGACCACGAGGAGGACCTGCAAAAAGGAGCTGCAGCTTCTTGGCCTCCACCACCACCGGGACCATCTCCAAGAGTTATACCACCAGGATCAGGACCAGCATTACCTCCCCCGGGATCGGGCGGAAGCTTAGACACCCCATTGTAGAACCCGTCAATTGATTCAGGATGTCTCTGCAGCTCCTTAGTTGGAATATAAATGGCGGAAACTCCCCGGAAAAAAGAAGGAAAGTTTTTCACATTTTGAAAAAGGAACAACTGGACGTTATCTGCCTACAGGAAACACATGTGACAAGGCTCCATAGAAAAGTGTTAATTAACAAAAGACTAGGCCAAGAATTTATTTCTTCGGACAAAGTTAAGAAGAGAGGAGTGGTGATTTACGCAAAGGAGAGCCTGTCACCGAAATTTTTATTCAAAGATGAATATGGCCGAATTTTGGCGATTGAAATACAGACACAAGGAGAAAAAATTTTGATATTAGGACTATATGCTCCAAATGAGGGAAAGTCGGAATTCTTCAGGAAGCTGCATGAGACTATGCTGGATTATTTGGACTATAGTAACATCATTATGCTGGGTGATATGAATGGGGTTGTCTCTGTAAATATGGATAAGTCACAAAGTGCCAACATATCGAAAGACGGCAGACTACCCAAAACTTTTTTTGAAATGACAGACAATATGGACTTAGTTGACATTTGGAGGGTTAAGAACCCTCTAGGGAAAGAAGGGACTTTCTTTTCTGAAGCTCATCTGACATGGACACGAATCGACCAAATCTGGACAACTAGAGGACTGGCACCTAAGACTAGAAAAGTGGAAATCTGCCCAAAAACCTGCTCCGACCATAGTGCTTTGAAAGTGGAATTGAGACTTAACACAACCGGTTCTTTTAGATGGAAAATGAATGACACTTTATTAAGAGATCAGGAGATTGTGAAGAAGGCCCAAAAAACTTTAAAGGACTATTTTGAGATAAATTTGAATACTATTGTGGAAAAAAGAACAATCTGGGACGCAAGTAAGGCAGTCATGAGAGGGTTTCTAATACAACAAAACACGATTAAGAAAAGGCTCTGGAATGAAAAGAAGGAGAAGATATTGGAGAAAATAAGAGAAGGAGAGAAAAAATTAAGATCTAGGCCTAAGTCGAAGGACGTGTTAAGAGAAGTGAAATTTTTCCAGGCGCAATATTCAAAACTGATAAATCAAGAGGTAGAATGGAAAATTAAACAAATGAAACAAAGATCCTTCGAATCGGCGAATAAGTGTGGGAAACTGCTAGCTTGGCAGTTGAAAAAGAGACAAAAGCTTAATACGGTTACAAATCTAGAGATCGAAGGGAGAATGGTCCAGAAACCCGAGGAAATTAGAAAGTACTTCCAGAGGTACTTCAAATAACTTTATACACAAGGGCCGCAAAAAGCCTCAGAGGTGGATCAATTTCTTAAAACTAATGGATTACAAAAAATACCCCTGGAAATGAGAACAAACCTGAACTGTAACATTACACAGCAAGAAATTGAAAGTGCCATTCAAAATCTTCAACTTGGCAAGTCCCCAGGCCCGGACGGCCTAACCTCCAAATACTATAAAGTTTTAAAGGACTATTTGATACAACCTTTGATGGAGGTTTGTAACCAGATAATGGAGGGAAGGAAGGCACCGGAAACGTGGAAAGAAGCTTTCATCACATTGATACCTAAATCAGAGACTGAAAAGACCCAACTTAAGAACTACCGCCCCATTTCACTCCTAAATGTGGATTATAAAATTTTTGCAGATATTTTGGCAAATAGACTTAAAAAAGTACTAAATGAAGTGATTCACAAGGACCAGGCTGGCTTTCTCCCTGGTAGGCATTTGTTTGATAACACAAGAAACATTATTGACATTTTGGAACTTCTACAAACAAATCTGAACACCAGAGCGGTTTTGATTTTTGTTGACGCAGAGAAGGCCTTTGATAATATTTCTTGGATGTTTATGAAGAAAAATTTGGAAGGGATGGGAGTGGGGCGGGGGTTCGAAAATGGTATAGAAGCAATCTATACAGAACAAAAAGCTAAATTGATAGTAAACAATGTGGTGACAGAGGAGTTTAAAATTGAAAAAGGGACACGCCAGGGGTGCCCTCTATCCCCCCTATTGTTCATTTCAGTTCTGGAGGTGTTGCTAAATATGATTAGAAAGGACCGGTTGGTCCAGGGAATTGAGGTCGGAGTGAAACAATACAAATTGAAAGCATTTGCAGATGACTTGGTATTAACACTTCAGGAACCAGTCTCCAGCACTAAAAGAGTGTTAGAATTAATTTCTGATTTTGGTCGGGTGGCGGGGTTTAAGTTAAATAAGCAAAAAACCAAGGTTTTAGCAAAAAATTTGACAGTTACAGAAACAGATGAGTTCTCCAAAGAAACGGAGCTGAATGTGGTTAAAAAGGTAAAATACCTAGGGGTGTACTTGACCTCCAAAAGTCTGAATTTGTTTAAAGATAATTATGAGAAATGTTGGTCAGAAATCAAAAGAGACTTGGAAATATGGTCAAGATTGAAACTTTCCTTGTTAGGCCGAATAGCTGCTGTAAAGATGAATGTATTGCCGAAAATGTTATTCTTGTTTCAGGCCCTACAGATCGTGGACAAGGTGGAATGTTTTGGAAAGTGGCAGAAGGATATTTCTAACTTTGTTTGGCAGGGCAAAAAGCCCCGAATAAAGTTTAAAATATTAACTGATGCGAAAGAAAGAGGGGGATTTGCCCTGCCAGACTTGAGGCTATATTATGAATCTGCAGCCTTCTGCTGGTTGAAACATTGGATTTTATTGGAGAACACTGATGTCCTGGATCTGGAAGGGTTTGACAATGCGTTTGGGTGGCATGCATATTTGTGGTATGACAAGGTTAAAGTGCACAAATTGTTTAAAAATCATATTGTCAGAAGAGCAATTTGGAGGGTCTGGATAAAATACAAAGACTTATTGGAGAGTAAAACTCCGAGGTGGCTCTCACCGGTGGAGGCCAAGGCACGTAAGAGACCCAACATGGAGGCCCATTGGCCTAAATATTGGGAAATAATTGAAAAAACTGGAGACAATTGGAGGCTGCTAAGCTTGGAGAAATTGAAAACTAAGGTACGAGATTGGCTGCACTATGCGCAAATTCAAGAGGTATTTAAAATAGATAAAAAAGTTGGATTCCAGGTGGAAAAATCGAAACTAGAGACTGAATTGTTAGAGCCAAAAAGTAAGCTACTTTCGAGAATGTATAACTTGCTGCTTAAGTGGAATACACAGGATGAGATAGTCAAATCCGCTATGATAAAATGGGCTCAGGATGTGGGGCATAACATTATGTTTGCAGACTGGGAAAGGTTATGGAACACCGGTTTGAAATTCACGGCATGCACTGCCTTGAAGGAAAATATTATGAAAATGGTATACCGGTGGTACATGACCCCAGTCAAGTTAGCCAAGATATATCATCTGTCTGACAATAAATGTTGGAAATGTGGAGAGGCGGAAGGGACATTCTTTCATCTCTGGTGGACCTGCCCGAAAGTGAAGGCCTTCTGGGAAATGATCCATAATGAACTAAAAAAGGTATTGAGATTTACCTTACCTAAAAAACCAGAGGCCTTCCTTCTGGGCATGGTGGACCAGAGAGTGCTTAAGAAGGACAGAACCTTTTTCATGTATGCTACCACAGCAGCAAGGATCCTGATTGCAAAATACTGGAAGACACAAGATTTACCCACGCTGGAGGAATGGCAATCGCAGTTGATGGACTATATGGAACTGGCTGAAATGACTGGCAGAATCCGAGACGTGGGAGAAGAAACAACTGAGGAGGACTGGGAAAAGTTTAAGGACTATTTGAAAAAACACTATAAGCTGTATGAATGTTAAAAAATGCACCTTTCAGGAAATTCTAGCTTCAGCAAATGTAAGTTAATGAAATGAAAATTAAGACACAAGAATTCAGAGGTAAAATAATGAAATAACTTTATTGTGTTTAATATAAAACATATAAGAATTGAGCTATAGTAAAATTGAAAATAGGGAACATGATAAAATGGAAGTTACAATAAGTTTTGAAATAAGTTAACAAATTGCTGATGCTTTATAAGACAGAGAACGCAGGGTTCGGAGGATGTGGGGAAGTCCTATAGATTAGATGGAAAAAGAATATGGAAATTTGTTATTTATACCCTTTTTTTCTTATAACCACTCTTTATTCTTTTTTCTGTATTTCTGTATCTTTAAAAAAGCAATAAAAAAATGTTTTTTTTAAAAAAAGGAAACAACTGGAAACAACAACACCAGTGTACTGGACCCAACGTTTCAGCTGTAGTGCAACATTTGGCCACATTGTATGTTAAGGGTGGGAATTATTGTTGAGGGAGCGTAGTCTTCTTGAAGGAGAAAGCACCCTAATCTACCACCTCAGCTAAGATGACAACAATATATAACACCTAAGGCCCTTCTTTGTGTGCCTCCTCCACAAGAGGTGGAGTAACACAAGAACGGGCCGTTCTTTGGTGGCTTCCGCTTGTGGAATACTCTCCCCAAGGAGACTCCTCTGACACCAGGTGAAAACATTCCTCTTCTTCCATGAATTTGGCTAATTATACAATTATTTCCATTCAAACTGTGTGCGTATGGCAGGAGGTGCAAATGATTTTGTTTGTTACTATGGTATGTATTTTTGTGTTTTTATATTGTAAACCCTGTGATCCTTGGAAAAATTAATGATGATTATGTCATTCTAGTACACGGGGCTGGGGAGTGCATTTCCTTCAAGGCAGAGAGGAGCAATGAAAGTACAACATGTTTGTCATGTGGGAGAGATTAGACTGCTTAAAGTCATCTGTTGTTTTCTTCGTTAAGAACCACTCTGGGCCAGGTTAACTGAAAGGGCGTTAAGATCAACAAGTGGAACCCCATTAGTCTTGCCACAGCCTGGTAGTTATTAGCTTGTGGCAATACATAGATGGATAGATTTTTTCACTAGTAGTGCTGGTGTTTTACAACACGCTCCCTGCTGAAATGCAAAACTATATTGTCCATGTTGGTATTCTGCTGGCTTTTGAAGATGCACCTGGTCACACAAACATTCCCTTGATCTCCCATCTCAGCCTCCTGTTTTTCTTGCTGTGTTGTTTCAACGGGACCATTTTATTGCATATTTTAATTATGCCTATATTTTAATAGGATTTATCATGTACATTAATTACAGAGGTTTATATTTTAATCTCTGTGTAATGAGTCTTTTATACTATGAAAACTGCTTAGAGGTCTATCTTGGCATTAAGCGGTATATTAATTAATTAACTATAATAAATAACTATAAAAGGCCTGTGTGAGCGCAACTGTTGAACGTGCCCATTCTGTAAGTTATTTTCATGGAAAGTAATCCCTTCTAAAAGGCTGAAAATAGTGTGGCCATGTCTGGAGGGTGGGAGTTGTGTGTTCGGAATTGGATGTAAATATTCGCCAGGCTGGGGGTGTGCAGGACCACTGACATCCTGCTGCTGCCTTTGGTGCTACATAATCCATGACCATCACCAGGGACAACCCATTCCATTTCATCACCTAAGGTGAAATGGGAGGGTACCACCCCCAGTCACAGCCTTGCCTACCGGAGTCACGTGTTAACAGCTTCTGGTGAGATCTCACGAGAGTTACCCAAGATCTCATGAGATCTCGCCGGAAGCCACAATTCCCATAGCTGCATGACCACAGAGGCAGCAGAGACAGGCAGGATGCTCATGGGAGCACTGTTTCACAAGATGCTGCTGTCTGAGGTGGCTGCTTCAGTCTGCTTCATGGGCAGGCGGGCCCTGACCACAGCAGGAAGAGAAGGTACCCAGGAGCAAAGATACTGGTGTTAGTATTTCACTCCTCCATTGCTGGATGTGTGATTATTACACCACATGTCAGTGTTTACTTTCCAGGCTTGGAAAGTGTGAGAACAGAAGCCAGTCTTATCTCTTCTGCTGTACTGTACTTTTGTACTGTTTTCTTTCTCTCTCTCTCTAGTCCTGTATATATTGCTTAATAAATACTTAGAATGCACAAATCAAAGCTCCACTTCGTTTCTGCTATACTCTGCTGAGTGAGTGTGCTGATAGTATTTAGATATGTGTCGCTGGTACGCACTGGGACTGATTTGTGAATGTCCTGGGCTGTGCTTCATCAGGAAGATGCCCGGAGAGGTCTGTCTCATTCTGGGGGCTGCATGTGCCTGCCCCCCCCCGGCATGTTCCGACAGCTAGCAGATGAGGACAGCCAGGAGGAGAGAAGCCACTATGATCCACAATGCACAGACTCCACAGTGGCATGAGGATCACAACTCCACCAGAGATGAGGGAACAGATCCCTTAGGCTATCTCCAAGTAGCCAGGAGGCAATATTGACTTCACTTAGAGAAGGGGTGGGGAAGCTTATGATAAATGTGACTCTCCAAGACTCTCTTGTCTGGGCTTTGGGGCTCTTCCCACACCACACATTTCCTCCAGAGTCCCCAGATCACACCATAGCTGTCAACTTACAGATTTGAAAATAAGGGACCAGCAGCCTCGAAAATAAGGGATCAGCAGCCAAAATAAGGGATTTTGCGAGCACAGATATGTTCAACTTCTGAGCCCCTCCGAGCCAAAGGCAGAAAGCCCAGCCAGCAGCGAAACGAAGCCTCAAGCAGTGGTTCCCACAGCACAGCAACCCGGCAAAGGGGATGCAGCAAGGAAAACCACCATCACCTCTCCACTGGGAAGCGCTGAGCAAAGGCGAGTCCCCAGGCAACGCAGCCAATTTGATCAGCACAAGGCATGCAAGCTCCACCCCCAGTCGTTCTTAGACTCCTTATTGGGTGAGCAACGCAGCCAAGCAACACAGTTGGAGCCTCCCTGGCCAGCAGGGAGGGAGGGAGAGGAGCTGCTTCCTTTGAAACCCAGGAAATTTAAGGGACATCATCAATAAGGGACAGCAGCGGGACACAGCACTGGGATACGGGACTTTCCCGCCAAATAAGGGATGGTTGACAGCTATGGATCACACCCCTAACTGACCCTCCATCTTATCCTCCTTGAGTGTTTTTGTCAAGAATTTTGATAATGCCTCCCACTTTTCTGAATGGAGGATAGAGAGGGGTGTGACTGCACATACCCATGCTACACGTTTGAAGAAGTAGCTCTACCTGTGTGAGGAGCTAATAGTCTTAAGATTCTAACCTTTATAAAAGACTGTGCACACACACACACACACACACACACACACACACCTTCCTAGCTTTCTGAATCTTTACGGCAATGCTTGACTACAGATGGCCAACTCTTTATATGCCTACAGTTGCCACACAGGGAGTTTTCAAGTCATTACCATGCTGTAAGTGGTCATTTGATCCCACCCAGAGTGAAATCAATGTTCAGCTTCAAAAGAACTCACTTTCTTCTGATGTGATTTATCCGTCCTTTGTGTTACACCCCCACATCCCCATCCGTGCAGCGACCTCACAGCACAACCAGAAACTCATGTCTCCCTGGTAGTCCAATCAACAACATCTATCAGAAAACTAATGTTTTCTGCAGGATACCGCCCACCACCCTACATTCAAGTGAGAAAGCAAAGCATAATATATACATTAAGTGTGGGAGAGGTTACAGAGAGGAGGCAGGAGTGAGAGAGATTGATGAGTTGTCTTGAGAAACCCAGCAAAATGACTAATCAGTATTTGCTCCCCATTTCAGAATGGCAAATGAAAGAAAATTATCAGGCTCTCTTTAGCATCCGAAGCCACCCACCTTCTTTTGTTATTGTTGTGAGGGCAGTCGTTCCTCTTCTTGCTAGCTTCACACAGTAGGGCTGCTTTTCAGACTGCTGCCCAGTTCACCTCTAAATGCTGCATGAGATTGCTTTGTGAGAAGGACAAAGCAGAATCGTGCCATCCAATAACTGGGAAGACAATGTCTCCTGCGATGCTTGGGTCTTGCCCTCACGTGTGCCTAATGTATGCTTAGGCCTGAAATGGGATCAAGAGAAATAATGTGCAACTGAATATACTTGACTGGATTTGAAATGCCACTATTGTTTTCCACATGCCAAACTCCTACAGAGTCAATAGTGGGGAGTAAAATAGAAAGATGGAGTTTTCATTTGCCACACTCTAGATTTTTCAAAAGGCATATGCTTGACTTCCGGAATGCCCTCCCATCAGATGTCAAGGAAATAAACAACTATCTGGCTTTTAGAAGACATCTGAAATCAGCCCTGTTTAGGGAAGTTTTCAATGTTTGATGTTTTATCATGTTTTAAATATTCTGTTGGGAGCAGCCCAGAGTGGCTGGGCAACCAAGTCAGATGGGTGGTAGAAGAAGGAGGAGGAGGAGGAGGAGGAAGAGTTTGTTTAAACAACTTTGTTTCCATATTTGCCATGTTACAATGATGGGGGGGGGAACCCTGACAAGGAAAAGCAGATGCAGATGTCGCATTAGCAGGAGGACCAGGAATTTAGGACATAAATTTACTACTTTGGATTTATTGTTCAATATTATTACTGTACTCATACTGCAGATGGGAGGGGGGCAGCAGCTGTAGCTGAAAGAATGGTGACTAGACTGAGCCTATCTACAAGTTCTTCCTCACACATACACACATGGCAAGAACTATTTGTTGTTTTTGCACTGTTCATTACACTTGCATTTAGTAAAGGTAAAGGGACCCCTGACCATTAGGTCCAGTCATGGCCGACTCTGGGGTTGCGGCGCTCATCTCGCTTTATTGGCCGAGGGAGCCGGCGTACAGTTTCTGGGTCATGTGGCCAGCATGACTAAGCCGCTTCTGGCGAACCAGAGCAGCGCACGGAAATGCCATTTACCTTCCGCTGGAGCGGTACCTATTTATCTACTTGCACTTTGAGGTGCTTTTGAACTGCTAGGTTGGCAGGAGCAGGGACTGAGCAACGGGAGCTCATCCCTCGTGGGGATTCAAACCGCCAACCATCTGATCGGCAAGTCCTAGACTCTGTGGTTTAACACACAGTGCCACCCGCTTCCCACACTTGCATTTAGAAGCCCCTTTTTTAAAAAAACTGCATCTACCAACCAGTCCTGTTACTTTATAGCTGTAAGATCCAAAAATAGGAGGGCTGCAAAACACGATCAAAACAGTTGTTGTGTTGAAGATAGCCTTGCAGATTCCCATGTGTCAGGAGAATGGGTCTTGGTAGAACTAAAGAATTGGCCAAGTACAAGTGAATGGTTGCCATAGAAACCAATGGTCAAAGATGTCATTTGGAATAAGCATAACATGCATTATGTTGTTATATTACAAATAAAATCTCCTGTTTTTGTGGAATCGGAATCCACTTATTTTTCAAGCCACAACCCCTTGTAGCCAACAGTGCCCTGTAACTGTGGAGTTTTAAGCCACTTGAAACACTGTGGTGCTCAAAGCTACAACATTATTGTGTCCATATTAAAGGAGGAAACCAAGGCATATACCATTGACGTCACAAACCTTTGACCAAAAGATCTCTGGCACCCCCATACACTACAGCTCTGGCAAAGAGTGGGTAGCCCTGCCCACATGTCAAAGGTCAGGAAAGATAAAGATCCCCACACCTGGTCTGAGATCATTAAATCCAGAGTCCAAAATTATCTAACTAAACTGCTCAATGGTGGTGGAGCAGTATTTAGCTATTACCAACAATACCCCTTTTTTGCTAACAGCTCGTGGCCCTTTTATATTTTCATTACAACAAATTCATATTGGTTTTCAGGAAACTTCAAATCCCCGTGAGCTTTCTTTATGAGCCAATTATCATAGTCATCATAAATACGAAGTTATGAGGAGGTTTTCAGCTAATTATCAGCCTAATTAAAAACAATTCAGTATTCTCAGGATTGGAAAACTAATCAACTGTGGGGCTTTTAAAAAATTACACCATCACACTTTGCAAAAGTCTTTTTCAATATGGTTGATGAATGAGAGTAATAAAAAATAAAACCCAGAAAATCACATTTTTAGCGCTCCCTGTGTTGTCAGGAAGCCAGTGTTTAAATGTGGGTGTAGTAATTGGATTAATAAACCCTTCAGTTCTATTAGCAATTATTATCATGTGAAATGGGTACAGTCAGGAGATTTCTATTAGGTGGGAGTGGAGAATAAAGAGACTGCGTAGATGTAGAGCTGAACCAGAAGTTTGCAAACTCTGGGAATGAGGGTAGATCAGTGGCAGTGGACAGAATTTGCATTCAGGAAATTCTAGGTTCAACCCCCACCCCAGTATAGCTGGGTTGGTGGGTATGATCAGACAGCCAGTGATACAAAGGGTCTTTTGCAGAGAACCAATACCAGTCAAAGTAGTTGAGGTCACAAGTTCATAAAATTATGCATGGCATGAAGAAAGTAGAGAGCAAAGTTTTTCTCCCTAAACACTAAAACATCCAGTGAATCTCAATGTTGGAAGATTCAGGACAGCTAGAAGAAGAGACTTCTTCACTCAGGCCATAAACTATGGAACTCACTGCCACAGGAAGCAGTGCTGGCCACCAACATTGAATGTTTTTTTTAAAAAAGGATTGGACAAATTCATGGAGGATAAGGCCAGGGCCTTATTTTGGCACCCGGGCAAAACCACAAAATGGCACCCCCTGCTAGGGGAGAAAGAGTGAGTGAAGATCTAAATCGCAAACAAGGGGAGACTAAAGATCTGGGATCTGTGGCCCCTGTGGATCCTGCCACCCAAGGTCACCCCACCTTGCCTCATGGATTGGCTGGCCCTGGATAAAGTAATCCAGGTAAAGAAGAGGAGGAGTTTGGATTTGATATCCCGCCTTTCACTCCCCTTCAGGAGTCTCAAAGTGGCTAACATTCTCCTTTCCCTTCCTCCCTCACAACAAACACTCTGTGAGGTGAGTGGGGCTGAGAGACTTCAAAGAAATGTGACTAGCCCAAGGTCACCCAGCAGCTGCATGTGGAGGAGCGGAGACGCGAACCCGGTTCCCCAGATTACGAGTCCATCGCTCTTAACCACTACACCACACTGGCCATGCTCTGTCCCCACAGTTGGAAGCAGTAATGCTTCTGAATAGCAGTTGCCGGAAACCACAAAAGGGGAGCATGCACAAAACTTGGCCCTCCAGCTGTTTCGGGACAACAATTTTTGGGACTACAATTCCCATAATCCCTGACCACTGGTCCTGTTGGCTAGGGATGATGGGAGTTGTAGTCCTAAAACAGCTGGAGGGCCAAGTTTTGCCATCACTGCCTTAGACAATACTGGGCTAGATGGACCACAACAAAATAAATGTTCTGACCTGTTTCCTGTAAGCCAGCTTCCAACATTCCTAAGTAATCACAACTACAAAATTCAACACATTTAGAACACTAAAATTAAACCCATCCACAGGAGGTTGAGCTCTAGTCTAATTAATCTAGAAACAGGGTTTGGAGGATGAAATATCCTTCACCTAGGTTGCATCTTGCGTTACGCACATACAAAGCAGTAAATTGTCCATGCCAACAGCAGTGCCAGACTTAGGGGGATGCAGGCCCTCTAGAAAGCTGAGGCAAGCAAGGGTCCACAGCCCAGCCCAGGTGTGACTCACTAGCTCTGGGAGGAGGGGTGTGATTCCTCAGGTGGAGTAGGCTTGGAGCAGGTGAGGGTCACCTGCCTCATCAAGCCCAGATGCTGCAATCAGCATGCAAAGTACACAAAGGGAGCAGAGTGAGGTCTGGGTCTGCTCAACTACCCATGTTGAAGCACCTTGACTAGGATGCTCCTCGACTTTTACATTACTTTGCTTTGGGTTTGACTGTAGACTGTATCCTGACTGCTGGACTTCAGATGTGGCTTACTTGGATTGACCCTGGAGTGTGTTTCCTGACCTTTGCACTTTGCTTGTGTGGATTGACCCCTAGACTTTGAACTTTGAACCTGACATACTGACTTGCTGCCAGGTAGGCCAGGGGTTTGGGACACAGTCTTACCACCCCAGATATTCAAACGCCCTATAAAACCTATATCGATAAATGGACATTTCCCTGATTGAGAGCACCCTCCAGAAGCTACAATCAGCAAAACCTGGTAAAGATTAATACATCATTGTTTCCCCTTAATGCTGTATACTTGGGAGGCAACCTAGACTGAAGCAGGAAAAGTTAAATACAAATAGAACAGAAATTAGGAGCAACTGGCAGGATGAAATGGCGGTGCTTAACTGACCTCCTGGCAGCAGATAACAACTTGATTCCAAGAGGCCTTTGGGATCTGACTACTTTTAAGGAAAGGGCTTTTAAATAGTGCTGTGTTTACTGTTTTTGCTATCTATATTTTAATATGTTTTGAGGGTTTTGCATTATTTTAATTCCATTATAGTTTTGTTATTTTAAAACTATTATCTTTTTTTCTTTTTCTATTTTGCTTTCTGAGTTTTATCCATGTTTGCTTTAATTTTTGTAAGGTAACTGGAGTCCCATTAAAGGGGGGGTGAGTTATAATTTAAGAATGATGATAAAGAAGATGATGATGATGAAATTGAAACTGAAATCTGACAGTTGCACTCAAAAATGCTTGGATGGTGAAGCAGGGTAGACCATTTTGTCAATTACTTTCCAGTTTGAAATTCTCTAACAGTTCAGGATGTGCTTGAAGGAGCAATTATTATTTTAATTTTAAGATAAAATTCTTCTCTGAGAAACTTTGACTCAACCTAGCAGTGCAGCAATAAGACCACTAGCTCATTTGCAAAGCTAAGTAGGATCCAGTATAGATTGAAACTGGATGGGAGACTGTGTTGAGATTTCCTGCATTGCTGGGGCTTGGACTAGATGGCATTGGGGGTCCCTTCCAACTCTTATGACTCTATTATTCTAACCTTAGGTAGAATCCTTATCAGAGAAGTGGTGTGCAGGCATAGACTCCATGAAGTCTACTCTGTATCTTCCTCTAGAGGGCAACATTTCTCCATACATTGAGAAAGCTAAGCGGGAGGCGGACACATCATATAATTTAAATTCCAAAAACTATCTATCTTGATTATAGCTCTGAGACATAGGTATAATGTATTAAGCGGCGAAGTGAAATTTATGTGGGCAATTCCACTTGTGTTTAAGTGGAATCCAGTCAGCTGTGTCTTTTTTAAAAAGTCACATTTATGGCAAAACCCCATAGGCATCATGAAGATGAAGTGAGATGCACAAGCAAGTTCTTTTCATGAAGCTCTTTAGCATAGTGGCTTGTGCCGAGAAAGAAAGAAAACATGCTCCCTGTTCGTGTTATCACTGTCTTGCAGTAATGCAGGATTTTAAATACCGGTACTAGGATATACGTAGGTCTGACACATGTGGAGCAATAACAAAGGAGGTATTCAACCAAGTTCTAATCAGAGTAAAGGTAAAGGTAAAGGGACCCCTGACCGTTAGGTCCAGTCGTGGTTGACTCTGGGGTTGCGGCGCTCATCTCGCTTTATTGGCCAAGGGAGCCGGCATACAGCTTCCGGGTCATGTGGCCAGCATGACTAAGCTGCTTCTGGCGAACCAGAGCAGTGCACGGAAACGCCGTTTACCTTCCTGCTAAAGCGGTACCTATTTATCTACTTGCACTTTGAGGTGCTTTCGAACTGCTAGGTTGGCAGGAGCAGGGACCGAGCAACGGGAGCTCACCCTGTCGTGGGGATTCAAACCGCCAACCTTCCGATCGGCAAGCCCTAGACTCAGTGGTTTAACCCACAGAATTATGGAAATCTATGGACCTAACTTAACCCTGTTTATTAATTTCAGTGGGTTGACTCTGAGTACAACTTAGCTGAAAACTGACCACATGGTGCCTCTGAGCACGTTCCAAGTGCAATTCCTTCACCACTAGCTAACACTTCCTGGCACCCTTTTTCATCTGCAGTTAGCATGCCAGACTTCGAAGGACTAGCACAGGGGTTGGCATCCTAAGGCCCATGGGCCACAAGCGGCCCATGGGGGTCATTTAACCGGCCGATGGGGGGAAAAACCCCACCTGCTTGGTGACCCCTGCTGCAGAAGCTCCTGCAGCCAATGGGAAGGAGGGCCGGAAATAGCATTTGCACATGCGCGCGCACACACTCCGGCCCACCGTGGCGTCTGCGGGACCGACCCCTGGGCTTGAAATTCAGTATTATGCTTGTGAGGTGGTTGTTATTATTTATTCAATTTCTATACCACCCTTCATCTGAGGATCACAGAGCAATTCACAATGTGTATATGCATAATGTAGTAACGAAAACAATACACCCACACCCACCCCTGTTTAAAAGGCCATAGATGGTTTGATTAGCCAAAGGCCTGTGGGGAGAGGAATGTTTTTGCCTGGTGTCTCTAGATATATGATGGTGGCACCAGGCAAGCTTCCCTGGTGAGAGCATTCCACAAACAGGGAGCCACTGCAGAAATTGCCCATTCTCGTGTTGCTATTCTGCAGAGCTCTCGTGGAGGAGGCACGCAATGAAGGCCATCATGTCAGTTCATATGGGGAGAGGTGGTCCTTGAGGTGTGGTCCTGAGCCATTGAAGGTTTTATATGTCAAAACCAGAATTTTGAATTGGGCCGGGAAACTAAATGGCAACTTGTGCAGCCAGGCCAAGATATTTGCTGCTACAATTATCTGGCCACTGTTTCCAAGCTTATATCTTGCAGCTGTTTGTAGTGCCTTTTAGTTTGAATTGCATAAGTTTGCTGTGTGTGTGTGTGTGTGTGTGTGTGTGTGTGTGTGTGTGTGTGTGTGTGTAAAACTGGGGTGGACTTCACAGAGGTGTCCACATCCCTTTTCTGTTATGAAAATCTTTCTTATGGCTCAGTTTTATAATCTTGGTGTCTTTGTGCTGGGACCTGATTTTCCCTCTCTTAATCTGATCCATCTCACCTTGGAACGCAAACAACCCTTCCACCTTGGCACTTCAAGCAGCCTCTGACTATGTGCAGAGCAGCTCTGCAAAAAGCAGACTCTAGCAAATGTGGCAGAGCAGTATTTGCTCTTCCCCACCTGCTAAGTATCTGGTGCTACTTCAGCTGCCTGAGAGCAACCAGTTCCTCACAATCAGGTGGTAAAAATAAGGGGACTCTTAAAAGGTAATGAGTTTCCTTTGACAATGTGCCATTCTAGGGACCAGCTAAACCAATTGCTACTGGCATGCAGAAATATAAATTAATGACTGTTGCTATGTAGCTTGGAGTGTGCTGATGACAGGTATTCCGGAAATGTAAAACACCACTTTCATTGCTGTTTTAGAGGCACTCGCAGAGAAAGTGCATTCTGGTGCTCATTCACTCCCCTTTAAGAGCTGCCTAGCTACTATCTCATGAAAGGAGCCTCCTGCTTCCCTCCCCTTTAATCTCACTTTATTGTTAGCACAGTGCCTGCCTTTAATCCCTGCAGACCTGTAAGAGCAGAGCAGCCGAGTCAGAGAAGAGAAGTTGCTTCCTTTTTGGTCTTGAGGGGTAAGCTGATTCTTTTTCCTTGACAACCATTTCTGTCTTGCACCTGTTTTGTCCAAAGTACAGGGGGGCATTTTGGCCAGGCTATTTCCAAGCTAGATTTGCCTCTGTGTGTCTTCATCATGAACATACAGCTTTGCAGATTTTGTTGCTTGGTGTTATACTTTACCTGATACTTTTATTCTGGGAGAACTTAGGCATGGGGTGCATGTTTACTTTGCAAACATTTGTGTTTATATGAAAATTAATAGTGAGAGAGATTTTGAATGCCATTTCATTACTGTCAGTCTAATGTATTCCTTTGGCATCAGTGGTGTTACTGCATAGCTCGTCGTCGTCTTCTAACATGCAATTAGCAAGGCTATATTAAGTTTCCTCTTCTTGTTCTGTTCTCTTAACAATGATGATGACTGCTAGAAGAGCTTGATTTGAACGACGCAGGGAATGAGCTGAATTATATTGTCAAATAGTTCTGATTACATGCATCATCTCTTTCTCTTTGGTTATACGGGCTGAGGTTAAGAGGCATGGTTTTGCCTTCCTTTGCATCTTAACTTTGTCTCTCAAGCAATGTTCCTGCAGTTTTTCTAATATGTTATTAGGCAGCAGACCCAAACCGATCTGCCAGTACCGTAATATATAAAAACCAAGGACATTTTTTTCATATGAAGGTCGTAACACTTGTTCTTAGATTGTAATGGATGGCACATCATTTTGTGGATCAAAGAAAAGAAAACAGGTCTAGCTTATATTTATCTGGGGGTTTTTTTTGGGGGGGGAGGAAATACTCCCCTTAGACTTAAATAACACAACTTCTTTCTGTCTGCAAAGCAAATAGATCTATTGGTTAAGCTACAGAAGAGAGCAATTCAGCAACTCTGTATGTTCTTATTGTTGGGTGGCAAAAACATATGAAAATGTGTGATGCATTTTACCTGCTTAAGGCTCTCCAGGGAGCAGTTGTCTTGTTTTATAGAGCAAACTTTATACATTGTAAATCAAGGGTAGACATTCCTGTGCTTTACAAGCATTTGATTTTACAAGATGTATGACATACATAGTATGTGTCTATTCTTCCTCTGACTTACAGGTCTCATTAGCACTGTATTGAAAGTCTTTCCTCTTCCCTTCTCACATGTTTTTCTTTCCATTCATCTTTCTTTTTGTGACAGAAGAGGATAATTTATGTTGTGGTTTTGAGCATCTGATTCCCCCTTTCCAGTAGTATATATCAGTAGTCTTTAAGATTTAGGCTGGTTTTAGAGCAATTTAGTGGAAGCATGGAGCAGGTAGAGGGAATATTCACAACTATGGGTACTCGTACTTGTAGCTGTGCAAAGTTGCCTTGACATCACAAGTAAACAAAAGCTGTGAGCCCATCATCTACTATTTCCATAATCACAGAAGTTTGAAGAATGGGTTTCAATTTGAACTAGCCTCCAGCCCTTCTCTTTAAAAAAAAAGTATGGGACTGCCTGGTGTCTTGTTATTATTATTATTATTATTATTATTATTATTATTATTATTATTATCATCATCATCGTTATTATTATTTATTATGGAGGGAGCTCCACTGAGTACCATGGGATTTGGCTCCTAGAAGAATTACAGTTATATACACTTATACCATACACAAGAGTAAGCCCCAATGAACTCAATGAGGTTTACTTCTAAAAGCAAACATGCATGGCATCTGGTTGCAAAGCAAATCTGAGGAAAGAACTCCTAAATTACCGTAACACAACTAGAAATTCCAAAGCTATGTAAACGCTAGAGAAATCTGCAACAGGATAAGTTGAGAGTTACAGAGATTGCACCACTAGACTTTTAAGACATTGGTAAGCGTGTATTTTCTCTTAAATTTCTGCATACTGGAAATGTTTCATTAGGTTATTTGAAGAGCCTACACATACTAACCTCAGGAGGTTGAGCAAAGAGAAGTCAACACTTTAAAATCTGGTTCTTCTGTTTTTATGTTACCCAACAGATGGGTAGCCTAAGGAGGGCAAACATCAGGAAAAGAAGGGGAAGTGGTAGAATTTAGGTGCAAAGGGGGCATCTGTTAACGACTTTATATTTTAGCTTTGGGATCCCCCCTACAACTGATGAAGATGTTCAAACTGTGTACAGTGAACACATAAGAGGGATTGTGAGGATGGGCCCCCACTCTACATTTCTTCAGTTGAACGTTTGCATAGAGCATATGTGTGTACAGTTTGTGTGTAGGACATTCTCTATTCAATTAGAGAACTCCGCTTTACCAGAGTTCCTATTGTGCAGGTGAAGCTCTATGCAGGTTCAACTCTATACATGCAATCTGTAGATTGAATTGAAAGTGTGAAGACTGTTCTCCCACCTCACTGTATGTTCAGTGGACCGTTTGAACATCTGCATGAGGTCCCCATCCCCAGAGTTGAATATAGTGTGACAGAGGTATCATTCTACATCATGTCCTTCAATCTTTGGTTTTGTGCATGGTTTAACTAACCCGGTGTGGAAGCTAAAGCCCGGGCAAAAACTCCTGCTAGTGCAACAGGGCTCCCACATCTTTTCTCTTTATATGCACCCTCCAAATCTGCTCTGGAGGCTCCAAAGAAACCCCAGAACAGCATGCAGAAGGAAAATTGTTCCATCTGGCAAGCGAAAATGCTTACACTAACCGAATACTCATAATAGTGCCATGTTGAATTCCACCCAAAGGCTCTATCATACTACCTTAAGCTCCTTTAAAAAAGGGGGGTGGCCTCCAACTGCCAGAGAGACTTGATGGTGCCCAAGCACCATTAATGAATGCAGCACATATTTGCAAAATGGTTGACAACAGTTACAGATAGGTAGCCGTGTTGGTCTGCCATAGTCAAAACAAACAAAAAAAAATTCCTTCCAGTAGCACCTTAAAGACCAACTAAGTTAGTTCTTGGTATGAGCTTTCGGGTGTATCTAAAGAAGTGTGCATGCACACGAAAGCTCATACCAAGAACTAACTTAGTTGGTCTTTAAGGTGCTACTGGAAGGAATTTTTTGTTTGTTTGTTTTGGTTGACAACAGAAATTGTTGATGGAATGAAAAATGAGATTCTCCCATGTGATCTGCTATCACATTCTAGGGTTGCCCTATTTCAAAAAATAAAATCCGGACACAAAAGTAATTTTTGCCCAAAGTTATTCAGCTTCTTTTGCAAAATCTCAGAGGGGGAAAAATGTTTCTGAGCTATAGGGGCTGGGATGCCAAAATCATACATCCACATTTCCCCTGACATTTCAGTGATTTTTCCGCCCAGGTACTGTTTGCAATGGCCGAATACTGGCTATGTCCAGGAAATTCCAGACATATGGCAACCCTATCACATTCCATCACATGTTCATTACGCGTTTGTAATAGCCATAAGGAGAATGAGGCATCATGTGGACCTTCCTAACTGTTCAAGGCACCATCAGCTTGGTTCACAGCTTCCCTGCTTTCTTGCTGATGACAGTGGCTTCTTGATTCCTCATGTCACTGCAGTTCATTTCAGTGGCTTATTCAAGCTATCTTTTGGAAGCTTAGCTTTCACATGGTGTCCATGTGAATTCACTGATCACAAGGTGAAGCATGCTGACTGGAACAGCTCAGCTGTATGTTTGAGTTATGCTGTCTGCTGACCAGTCAGACTCCTCGACTGAATGGCCTGAGAGGAGCAAACTTCATGGTTCCCTGTCCCATTTCTGGAGCAAGGACAAAATCATCACATTATCTGGAAAAGGTTTTATATACAAGAATGAAACTTCAGGTGTGGCAGATTCTATTTTCATGCTTCTATTCTTGTGCTTCAGAAGTCTTGTCTAAAGTAGAGAGAGGGGAAATTTAGACTTTGTCATTTTATGACCCATTAGCTGCCCAGCAAAAAAAGGTTGGGTACTGATAAAAAACTTGCCGTGACTTTGTTTTGAATATACTGCTTTGAGCACTGACAGGATTGCTGAAAGTTTTCTGCTGTTGTTTTCCTCAGAGTTGTTTAAACAATTTTCAGAAAGTCAGTTTTAAGAATTAGTTTCACCCAGTCTTCATTGTGGATTACATGTCTACTGATAAATATTAGCCAGTCTTTCCTGATGTTTCATGAGGATAGCAATAATAAAAAAGACATGCATATCTGTTTGAGAAGAGTTTGCAGTCTTACATTGCAATTCTATGCACGTTGTCTTGGAGGTATAGTCTGAGTTTAATGGGAGTTAAGTGAATATGAGGTGGTTCTGTACCTCAGTAGAAGAACATACACTTTGCTTCAGTAAAGTTATAAGTTCAATACAAGTTAAGAAACTTCTATGCAAGGAACAGATGGGACTAAAGCTTTTTAGCCTTGTGTGCTAAGGGGTTGTTGTTGTTTTTTTGTTACTAGCAAGAAGTATTTTTGTGGCTTGGGTTTGATATGAGAGAGGCTTCAGACATGATACCCCCTCACCTGGAGTCTCAGGTGGTACAACCCAGTTCATCACTTCATGTGGTTCATTCTGCTATCTCATTCTTATACACCTGTCAATCAGGTCTATCTTGGCCAGCCCAGAAAGAATTGCCAGAACTTTCTGGAAAATAACACTATTCATTGTGCAGGCACTGCATTTTAATTTGTTAATGTACAATGTTGACAGTGCCAGATTCAAGTTTTATATTTTTGCATTGAACCAACAAGTTATATTATTCTAAAGAAGTGCTGAACCAATTAAATCTTGCCCAAGAGCCAAAAAATAAGAACAAAATACAGTATTGCATTCAGAGTGGCTCTTTGGCTCAGTACTGATTAAACTATTTGAGGAATGAACCATCAGATGACATTTACCCGCCACATTCATTTGATCCTGTCAAAGTTCTTTTGATTAGGTGAACACTGACTTTTGCAATACAGTTCTGTGATGTGGCCCTGTTTTCAGGGTGAGTAGGATTTTCTCTGAGTAGGATTGTATCTTTAAAATCCAGGTTCCAAATACCTGAATTGCCTCAAATTTCAGTGATGGCAAACTTTCCAGTGACTAAACAAAAAAATTCCTTCCAGTAGCACCTTAAAGACCAACTAAGTTAGTTCTTGGTATGAGCTTTCGTGTGCATGCACACTTCTTCAGATACATCTGAAGAAGTGTATCTGAAGAAGTGTGCATGCACACGAAAGCTCATACCAAGAACTAACTCAGTTGGTCTTTAAGGTGCTACTGGAAGGAATTATTTTGTTTTGACTATAGCAGACCAACACGGCTACCTATCTGTAACTTTCCAGTGACTGTGTGACTCAGCCATGCAGTATTACAATTTGTGGTGTTTCTTGTGCAGATTGTTAGGTAGGTCAAGGACAATGCCAAATAAAACTAGACAGCTGCAAGTATTGACAATAAAGATTTCCCTTTTGAATCTGTCTATCAGCATGCAGATAACAGCCACAGAAAGCCATCTTTTACTGAGACGTGCAAGTTAACAGCTCACAGGGGAACATGCACACTTGCAAGTGGATAAAGGCCAACTCACATTTTGGCCTTTAAGGAGTTTGTAGACTGAAGCTGTCGTTCTTTAGCAGCTGAGTCAATTTCTCTTTCAGTACACCTGAATTAACCTTTGAAACCCAATGCTGGGGCACTGGAAAATCATGTCACCCCATTAATTAAAGGTGGCAAATACAGTTTCAGTAGGAATTGAAAATCTTAACTACCTGTCACAAGAAGTGAACTTTTGGCTTCTTTAGCTATAGCTATTTCTCCGTGTTCAGAACGTTCCTTTTAACAAAAGATTCAATTAGGACACCGGCAATTTCAGCCATGGACCTGGAGGCTCTCCTTCCTTGGTTCGGAAAGTGAGAAATGGAGTGTGCTTTAGTCCTTGAGGCAATATTGTCCTTAGCATCAATTCCTAGTCTTTGGTTCACAAAAAAGAGAGAAAGAGAATTCTCAAGTGCCTGCGCTTAATAGTGCTCCCAGAAATCTGTTTTGAAGGACACTAACTTCTTAAGCAAAGGTATAACATTTTTTTGGTACATTTACATTTTCTGTTTATCATATAAGGTGCCACTTGTACTTATGGGCTCAGTGACTCAGTGTGGTGGATAGATTCATTCAAGGCCTGAATTCAATTATCTACTGAGCTATGAAATTCCATGGATGACCATAGGCTTGTCATTCTCTTGTAGCCTCACAGGGTCGTTGTGAAGATTAAAAGAAAAAAGAATGGGATTGCATATGCTGCTCTGAACTCTTTTTGAGAAAGAGGGGAATTCTAATTAATCAATGCTTTATAGATCTAGGTTGTAAGGCGGAGCATCTGTTTGCATTTCAAAATGTGCAGAATTCCCACATAAGTAGGTATAATGTAAACCCAGATGATACAGAAACCACTAGTTTTTATTGACTAGCAAACGATTATGTTTTGGGGTTTTTCAGATATTGGTGCAGTAATGTCAGTTTTTAGATATCAGTGCAGGATACTCTTAAGCAGCCTTTGCCAACACAGTCACCTCCAGATGTCTTGGACTACAAATCCCATCAGCCCCAACCAGTATGTTCTGGGTGGCAAAGACTGCCCAAAGCCCCAACCAGTATGTTCTAGGTTGGCAAAGACTGCCCAAAGACATAGTTCTCAAAATAGGTGCTGTCTAAGGAGGTTTCTAGTGGAGGCGCATCCACCTTCCTTGCTACTCACTCAGGTGGGTAAGGGCAAAAGAAGACACAACTATTAAACATGCAGGAGCCCTGCCTTATTTTTCACCTGGCTACCCTACTGATATTTCAAAATATTATTGTTCGCCATTAAAAAAAAATAGATGTACCCGCACTCATTATCCAAGGAATTGATTAAGGAATACACTGTTATCCAAATCCTGGCAAGGGTTCTCATGAAGAGTAAATTTCTTTCTAGGGTTTTATGTCCTGCCCCAGCTTCATGCCAAGGTAATATTGTCTTGTGAATTCTCCTACTGCAGGGATGGGGGAGCCTGTGGTCTTCAAGACACCAACTCTCATAGGCCCAGCTGGTGCAGCCAATGTTCATGGATGATGATGGGAGTTGATGTCCAACAACATCTAAATGTGTCTTTCCCATTCATATTCTAATGATTTGATACATTTTGGACCTTTTTGATCAATTGGGCCATATAGTAATTATTTGCTAACTTAATAAACTAAGCATTTGGGAGCATTCATGGCCAGTATCTATCTTTAATTCCTGCTTTGAATGGAAAGTGTTAACTCTGTCAAGTTAAGGTTTGTTTCCACTAATTCGTATCTTGGAATAATTGACAGACGTATTCATTCTGGTGGCTGTAGAACTTGTCTGGCTTTCTGTGTGCTTGCTCTGAATTCCATTGGTAGGCTATTAAACTAAATGAGCATAGTCAGAATGAGATCCTACGTCTCTAAGAGCAACTATAAACTACCATCATTAGCATCTAAACTACTGTGTTAGCATCTAATATCCCAAAGCTTTCCATTTAAAATGAAGATGTGCAGGCAGCCACCCTAATAGAAATAGCAAGCATAATCATTACGGTGCATTGTGATGGGATTGAAAGGGAACAGTTTCCATGTGATTATTTCCAAAATTGATTCAGTATGGTAATTGTAACATGTCCTGCTCTCTGCGTATAAACAATGAACAGGTTTAATATCTTTTGCAATGAGAATCCAACCTTGTCTATCACAGTGAATAATAGGACTCAGCCATTAATAGAAATTATGCTTGTGTTTCACATGTACGTTTTTAGTGGCTCATTTCTTGAAGGATGTGCGTCTTCAGTAAGAATTGTAGGCTCTCAACTCAGCTAAGAATCAGCTCTCGCTTTAAAACTTTAGCTTTCAAAGTTGTGCTGAAACCCCTGCTTGGGTTTATTTTAGTCAAAACTTACCAGAGCACAGCCTGAGTGTATGATGCCTTCTTTCAGCCCTGAAGACAACAGCAGAAGAAGGTACCTCAAGAGCAAAACACCATTGTTGAATTCAGTAACGGATGGATCTACTGCACTACTAAACTTCAGAGACAATCATTTTGTTTATCTTGATTGTGATGGCCACAATGGTAGATTGGCAAGCCTTAACTTTCAACTCTTTTAACACTCAGTAGCAACAGCAAAATGCTTTCTCTAAAAATTAGGCTTTTTTTCTTTCTTTTTTTGCTAATGTAGCTGAGTCCATAGACTTGCAAAACATCCCAGCAAATAATGTATGTGTTAGAGGAAAACTGTCTCTTCCTAAATTTACATTTTGTACCTTGCTGTGGCCGGTAGGTCTTAAATGCCACAGCTACCTACCAATTCCTGGTTTAAAATATTGGTGTGTGATAGCTACAAGTAGTTATTCACCATAACTAGGTGTTACCATGATAATTCACCTCGTGCATTAGCAAAATGTCTTTTTCTTCCTTCATTGCAAGCACAATGAACACTTTGTGCCTGGTTAAAATTAACAAAAGTAAGTCCCATTTTGCAGGAATCCCTGGTTGAGAAATGCTGAAGACTGCTGGTTTACAAAACTTGTGAAGGTGAATTTGACCATAGCCAGTCTAATGTTATAGTGGATATGGGAGACCAGCCATTAAAAAAAGTGGAGTCTCCTGCTCAAGAAGAATGACTTAGTGTTCCTACACATTAAGTTCAGTGGCTGTGAAGCACGATAACTTAAAACAGAGGTGGGCATGCTTGAGGCTTGTGGAATCTCTGTCTTCTGTTTACTAGATCCCCAAGATCCATCAGCTAGGCTTGAGCCATAGTGATGCAGGTGGGACACAAAGAGGCTGTTTAAACAGGCTCTGTGAATTGAAACTCAAGAGAGGTTGTTTCCCGCCCTACCCCATCCCCAATGCATTTCATTACTATTATATGTTGCTGTTTGCACCAGAGAGGATCCAGAAATGTCTTCAACTTATGTGTATTACCTGTTTTGTTTCCCCATACTAAACTCTAATTCACTGAAGCAGTCATCTGCACATGTACAACAGCTGCCTGAAATGTATACATCTCAGCTTAACCATGGCTTCCTTTTTTCTTTCTTTTTTATAAATTGGATAGAAGCTGGTTTGAAGGGAAACTCCAGCAGCTATGGGATACCTTTTTCTCCAGCAGCTATGGGATACCTATGGGTTGTGGCTAATGTCACATAAATTCAGTTGGCTTCAATCACCAGGGGTAGGATTGAGCTAGCTCTGGAGTAAGTGGTAATGTATACACAGCCTAGGTGCTAGGCCCAGGAACTTGTATACATTACCAGAACTGAACACTCAGCATTTTCACACAAAAATTCCTCCTATTTGGCTCCCACCCCCACCCACATTTTCTTAATTTCAACAGAGAGAAAGAAAGAGTTATTGCGGTTGTTAAACAGAAGTCAGAAACCCTTGCCAATATGCCTAGACTCACCAGGGGATCTACCAGTAGATTCTGATCTACTTTTTGCCCATCCCTGCTTCGGAGTACCACTGATGTGAGAAGCAGCCCAATCACCATTGCCCAAATTAGCCTAGACTTCATCACATGATAGTACAGAGTCCTTTGTGGGTTCACATAATTTCTAATAGTTTAGTCTTCCTCAGGCATGTGGTTTGAAGAAAGGCTACAGAGCAAAGAAGGGAACTGAATTACAGAAATGGGCCACAGGCTATACTGGGGCCTATTGAAAAATGAAATAGACCTGCCACACAAAGATGAGAATGTATTGGAGGGTTAGCATTAGTAACTGTGTTCCAGCTGCAAAAGCAGCAACCAGGTTTTGTTTTGTTTTGTTTTGTTTTAATCTCTGTAACAGTTTTTACTTCTCTGACACCATTTTGATTTCCTGTCAGAACTCTCAGCTTCAACTCTGGAGAAAATGGGCTGCCAACAAGAGGAGGAGGGCAGTTCCTGGAAAAAACAAACCAGCAACATCAGAAAAACATTCATTTTCATGGAAGCACTTGGATCGTAAGTGTTCATTATTCTTTTTATTTATCTTTAAAAGCACTTATGCACAGTCATCGCAAGGTGCAAGTCAGCACCCAGCTGGAGGTAGACCACTGTTGGTCATGGCCTGATCCAAGGTGGGTTGCAACAGGAGCAACCCTTCCGAGAAGGTTGAAGGTACCTGAGGTAAACAACAACAGTAACAATGAAACCAGTTAAAAACAAATCAGTTGGCATGATATAATTAACAATAATGCTCACACCACAGTGAAAGAATTTTCAGAAAAGATCACTTCACACAGTACAGCAGGGGTGGGAAATGCTTTTCAGCCCCCATTCTCTTATGGGTAATCTTCTGAGGACCACATCCAGACCCAGAGGCAAAACTTAGTAGAGCAATTATTGTAAATAATAAAACAGTACATTGTGGTGCTGTGGGTTAAACCACATAGCTTAGGACTTGCCGATCAGAAGGTCGCCGGTTCGAATCCTTGCGACGGGATGAGCTCCCGTTGCCCGGTCCCTGCTCCTGCCAATTTAGCAGTTTGAAAGCACATCCAAGTGCAAGTAGATAAATAGGTACCGCTCTGGCGGGAAGGTAAACGGCTTTCTGTGCGCTGCTCTGGTTCGATTGGCAAGCCAAAGGCTCAGTGGTTTACACCACAGCGCCACCCACGTCCCACAAATAACTTAGGCTAGAATAAATCAGACACCGAGCTTTGCAAATAAGTGAATGTTTTGCTCAACAAGTTTCCAGAAGTTGCAGCAAACAAGTCCCCATTGGTCAGCAGTAAAATGAAGGTGAAAAGGGTTCCAAACGACTTAAAAGAAAAGTGCATGGTTTACTTCCAAAAAGCATCATGCAATCTCAGAGTGCAGGCTGTAAAATCTCCCTTTGGAGAGATCAGTTCACCTTCAGGGAGCCATGGCTGCATAGTTCCTTGCTTGTTCCAGGAACCATGAAAGGGAAAAAGAAACTGAGGGGGGGGGGGAGCAGAGGCTGTTATTAACCTGCTAAGCCACACCCACTCTAATTTAAACTCAGGGTTCAGATTAACCCTTTCATGCACACAAGTGCGAGTCAGTAACTGTATATTACAAAAGAAGGAAGGCTGGTGTGGGGTGTGACCTGGGAGGAGAGAGTATGACTGGGGAAAGGGGGTGCCCTAAGGAGAGTTCCATGAACATAAGAGTGCATAATGGGTGTCATTATGGCCACCAGACTTCCCTCAAATTGAGCACGACCCACCATTAGCATGGAAAGGAAAACCCCACTCTCTCACTCTGATAACAACAAACATGACCAAAGAGGCAGACAGTCAACTACAAATTCCCTCTGAAAGCCATGTGGATCAGACAGCAACTATACCAGTATAAATACAGCACAGCCCTAACTCCCAGCAGCCTCAGCCAGCATGGCCAATGGTCACAGATGAGAGGAGGAGGAGTCTGGAGGGCCACAGGTTCCCCCCTCCCTGTGTGATGTCTAGTTAAGTTATAAGATGCAGTAGAAATCTTTTGTAGAGCTTGCAGTCTTCGTTTCTTACTGCCTGCTTCATTCTGGCTGAGTGTTTACAGAGTCATTTTACTTGCTTTCCCCCTTTCTTGCCCCCCTTTTTCCATTCTGTTTGACAAACACAATCAGTGAGTTTCATAAGGACCTGTGCCCCAATTGCAGCTGCCACAGCCTCTTGATTATGATTACATGGCTGAGTGGTCAAAAGATTTCTCCTTCACACATTACATCCTCTTTAATTCTGCCATGGCATTTAAGTGACTCCAATATTGTGCCACAAGTGTCATTTTTCTCCTCCCTCAAGCCCGTGAGGGGTCTGCTTGTCTTCGCAATTATCCCTGCCTACCAAGATTCATTTTGCTCATAATGGATTTTTAAAAACACTTTACTCACTGCCACTGTGTCAATTTACATTTTCCCAACAGGCTTCCTTTTTTTTAAGTGTCTCAACAATGTCCCAAATTGCCTTTAGAAAGCCCCAGCCCTTATAAAAACCTTTGTATTTCAACTCTTACTTGCATCTTGACCAGGACAAATTACTGAACTGCTGGTGATTTTCCCCGTGAGCAAAATTTGCATTTGGATGTATCCTAAAATGAACAAGAGGCACTTTAATCTTAAAAGCTAGCAACTGGTTGAAAAGTATTTGTTGTTTTGAAATACTTATGTAGAAACAGGGTCTAGGCAGGGTTGGGTATCCTGTACGTAGACTGGGCCCTCTATGGCACTTACGAAAGAAGATGCAAGTTTGCATAAAAGTTGCATATGCTTTATGTCACATGCGATGTTGTAGCTTCTCTTGCTGGTTGGGGGGAGCAACCCCAAATACATCAGGGTCACAAGCAAAGTAGTAAGATGTAGGAATAACGGAGATGATAGGAGATTGGATGCAGGTGAGCTTTGCAGAAGCACACTGGCAAGCATGCTCCAAGCAAGCTGCCGGCTAGCTCTGTAGAGGCTCCTTTTATTAGCAGAAGTCAACAATTGGAAACAGTAGTGAAACCATCCTGGACGTATTTCCATCTAAGCACATTTCCAGCATTAGCAAATACACGTGTCAGCAGGTGTTTCCCTAAAATGTTCCCCGATACTTGATTACGTCTGTGTCCCCGGTCATGCTCCAGCCAAGTGTTATGTTAAACAAATCTGTGAGAGGACAAACGGTTCAGGGAAAAACCCTGTTTTCCAGCCAGGGAAAGCAGGTGCAACGCTCCTTGACATACTGTTGCATGTCTGGTGCGAGGTTTGCCTCCGCAAAGTGGAGCGTTACCTCCACATCAAGATGTCCAACAGAGAGAATATCAACAGCATACCTTCCAACACAATGTGGCCCAAATCTGGAACACCATCTTCCAGGTCCACACTCCTGGGTTAGTCACGTGACATGTGCAAGATCACAGTCCCCAAAAGGCACTTTTGGGAGCAGCTCCACACCCCAAAAAAGTGCAGCTTGAAATTGCAAAAGACTGTGGTGGCCATTTTGGCCACCGTCCTTTCACAAGAAAAAAAATGTCCCTTTTTTCTGGGGTGCTTGATGGGTATGCAACAGGTGAAGCTTCCCCCATATTTGTAGTTCCAAAAGGCTTAATCCACTTAATATATTTCTGTCCCCTAGCTGTTAAAGGCATAAGAGCCCTGCTTGCTTCTAATACCAACCCTTAACCATGCAAAGAAGTCAAGTTTCATGTGTTGTCAATGAGTTATGTTACTGCAGGTCAGGTATGGGGAACTTGTGGCCCTCCACACGCTGCTGAAACTACAAATCCCATCATCCCAAGCCATTTGCCATGCCAGCTGAGGGCTGTAGTTCAGCAACATCTGGAGGGCCAAATAGGTTGTTTTATATTTAAAAGCTGATTGTTATTTCTGGCTAATCAGAAATCGGCTTGTAGCTCTCCTGTTACTGAAGTCAATTGCGGCTTGTACATTGCTGCAACAGGCAACTGAAGTGCAAGAGGCAAAGGAAATTCCAAAATAAACAGCCCCTGCGCAAAGTACCAAGCCTCCCTTCGACTTTATAACAAAGTTATAAACAGCCAGTGGCAGTGTGGGCCTATAATGGAAAATGATACAAGAATTGTGAGCAAAACTGAAATATAATTGATACGGTTAAATGAAAGCTTCATTTGCTAGAGAGAGAAAATGCAAAACCCTATTTCAAGGATTTGAAACTTATAAATTTACCTGACTTTGAATAGTGATGGAACTGGAGCTTTGGTTTTAAAAGAATATACAGAGGTCTGTTCCTTTAAATGCTTTTTAAATATATTGGGTGTATAGCCTGTCTTTTTCACTTATGCTTTCATGAACACATGTTCTAAGCTGGTGATGCATCGATGGTTAGTCACCCCAGGGATGAGATCAGTTATCCAGAGCCAGTACCCTGCAGTGCAATACAGAAGGAAGGCGAGAGAAAGCTTTTGTTTCCTCTGCGCCAGCTTGTTGATTCAAGTAGTCTAAATGTGGGGCTGTAATTATCTTAAACTGTTTAGAAATGAAAGATAGAACAGATGCCGGAGCATCTGAGCTGTGGGCTGCTGATTTCCTACTGTCTTCAGTTACGAGGAAAGATGCTGCTAGAAATTCTGACTCCTTCCCCGATGCAGTGGGCGTTTCAGTGGGGAAGCGTTACTGGAAAGGGCAGGTAAGAGAATAAAATTAAGTGCAAGATGGAGACAAGAGCACCCAGAATCTCATCAAAACGCCACCATTCCGAGCTGTTCACACGCCACATGTGTGTAGGTGCGCTGTGAAACCGTGGAACCTGCTGGTTCTTCATTTGTGATCCTAAGTTAATAGGCTTCTGTTCTCTTTTTTTTAAAAAAGCAGCACATTAGTTTTCCAGACCTCATAAAAAAGAAAAAGAAACCAGGCATAGTGAGCTGAGCGCAGGCCATGCTGAGGATCAACAT
This sequence comes from Podarcis gaigeae, assembly GCF_964106915.1. Lineage (NCBI taxonomy): Eukaryota > Metazoa > Chordata > Lepidosauria > Squamata > Lacertidae > Podarcis > Podarcis gaigeae. The sequence goes on along the minus strand of NC_139682.1, from coordinate 37,695,644 downwards.
GGATTAGACAACGTTCTCAGAATTAGCCATTAAATACATAGCATTTAAAAAAGTTGGTAGTGGGTGTGGTGGATCAGTCATCTGGCCTATGGGGCTGTTAGGGCGCCTTTGCCACAGATGCAGTCCTGATCCAGATCAGAGCCCCCATATCTACTATTTGCATTGGGAGAAAACTTCCCTTGGTGTGACTATGAACTTTTCTTCCAATGCAAATATGAGGCACAAGGTGGCCAATTGGGATCACAGGGTTGTAGCCAACGAGGTTTTACTCAGAGTAAACCCACTATGACCAATGGGTCCCAAGTTCATTGTGTTCTTTAATTTCAATGGTTCTACTCTGTGTAGGAGTAGCATTGGGTGCAACCCCTAGAAGGTGGCAAAAGATTAGAGGCCTCTACCTGCTGCACCACAGTCTTGATTTAGATTGTGTGGGGTAGCATGCTTATGACTTAGTGCAATTGCTAATTGTGGGGATACTATCTTGTCTAGCCTTGCCTTCAAATACCCAAAGGAAACAGGAATGAATATGGCTTATTCTGCACAGTTCTTAACAGTAGTATTGGTAGCAGACATTATGCCAAACCCCCCCCCCCCAAGTACTGTTTACGTTAGAGGAAGGTTCAGCTGTGCTGTGCAAATTATGGGTTGTTGAGGGCAAGTATCATCTAGGAACTGGCATGTGTTGCATCCTGATATCCATGAAGAACAGTTTAGCCAAAGAAGTGAATCAATAATGAGTATACATTATTTTCTTTCCATATACCTTTTTGTTGTTGTTGTTATGCCCAACATCCATATGCCAGTGCTTGTCACAGTTTCAGCCATCCACTGTCAACTGGGACAGCCAAGTTGCCAGCAGAAATACCTGCAAGGAATACCAAATGCAAGTTGCCCCATGCAGATATTTCCCAGATAGACCCTCTGTCTCTACCAGCCCATCTGACTACAACCCACAAGCCCAGCAGATTAAGTACTGCTGAAAGAAACTACAGGGTTTCTCTGAAGATCATATCCATGGAGATGGCTTAAAGAGAGCTCTTGTTGAGTCATGCAACAAGGGAGGAGCAAAAGAGATTGGATAAGAATCTGCTGTGCTTTGCTGCGTCCCTGCACACCACCATCACTAACCAGTGTGATCACTAAAAAGGAAGTAAGAATAGGCTGCACATTCTAAGACCTCCCAAGCCATTGGCTGAACTGCTGTGATGTCATGTAAGCCTAGAAATCAAAGAAATTAGCCTCTCTCCACCAGTGGTTGAGTTACTGTGGTGTCATGGGATGCTTACAAGATGAAGAAGACAACAAGGCATACATCGTCTTTAACTGCTGCTCCTTCACTGGCTAAGACTCATAGATTCCACTGTTAGTGGAAGAACGCTAAGAAGGAGACTGTCCCTATCACCACCTTTTTACATAACCTGGTGTCAAGGAACTGACATCGGAGCCAGAAGTGGAGGCAAGGCTCCCAAGCGATGCCGGAGAAGGGCCAAGCAGGGAGAGAGGGAACTCATCGGCTGGGGAAGGAAATCAGCGTAACACCAGGGATAAAGGGGGGCGGATGGGGGAATCGGAGAGGGGGCTCCAGGACTCTTCACCGGAGACCAGCGGGGAGAGCACAGGTCCTCCGCTACCCACACCCACCCTGCGCAGAAGACTTCCGTGCAGGGAAAGTAGGCGTAGACTTGGCGTCAAAGAACTTCTTTGCTGGAAGAAGTTCAAGAAACGCCCACTGACGGATTCTGCTAGCGGCTGAACAGCCACGAAGTGAAGGGCTGTCCAGCCAGGAAAGGTTTAACCAGGCTACCTAGCCAGGAGTGGCGGCAACGTACGCACGAGCAACCCCATATAACCATTACACCTGGTTAATGATATTATTCTTATTGCTCTTATGTATCTCCTCCAGGGCCCTTTTGGCCAAAGAGCAGAATAAAAAAGTTTAGTACCTGAGGAGTTCAAGATGTCACATAAAAGGGCCTATAAACAGGATCTGTTTGGTCGAAAAAGCAATGTTGTGTGTGTGTGTGTGTGTGTGTGTGTGTGTGTAAGTGTGTGTATTTGCTTGCAGGAAAAGACAGAGGGACTACAAAGAAGGTACTGCAAACATTCAAAAAAACATGTTCAGGTGTTGTTTTTAAAGGTCTCTAGCTTATTTAAACTTCAATTTACTTTTGCATCGTTGCAGCATCAAGATGAGGTAAATAGGCAGGTGGGCGTACTGAATGGAAAATGAAGCTGAAGGATAAAGAATATGACATTTTTTATCCAGATGGCTTTGAATTATGTTTCTCTTTGAAAATGACACTAAGGTCTGTGAATGGGGGAAGAGAAACCACAAACATTGCAAAAAGTTAACCATCGATGTAACGTTAAAAATGCTTTGGAGAAACCGCTAACTTTGTCTCCCAGAGAACATTAGGGATCCCTTCCCAATAAATGCACCATGCGGGTTGTAGAATGCATTTCCTCATGGCTGAAGGACAGCTCTGGGAGAATCTTGCTTCAGAAGTGTGAAGCTCCTGTGGAGATGTCGGTAGAGTAGCCATTACCAGCTGCAAGGGCTACTCAGGTGGTGAGGATAAATCACGGCTGACCTGTAAAATAGACAGCACTATCTCGGCTGCCCATGTGTTTAGCTGCCTGCAAAAAAGCCTTTAATAAGATTGCAAGCTTTAAAAAAGTTAAAAATACACTTCCTGCCATAGACCTGAGAGCTGCGATGGGTGTTCATTTATCAGGTCTTAATTAAGCCTAGCTAGTAGGCTGATCAAGAACTGGACAACTAAGGTCAGAGGCCAAAAAAGAAAGTTTCTGCTGTGGCTGAAATAACTGGTCATTTCCCACCCATTGTTTGACTGCAGGATTTTGATGAACCTGCTGGTGCATGATCCATATAGGTGAGCAGCCTGGCATACACAATATAAAATAACACAAGCAGAAATGCAAACTGCATCATCCTAGAGCTACTCCAGCCACGACAAGGAGTTTTCAGCCTGGGTTCTGTCCTGAGGCGCCAACTCTTGCATCTGACATGAGCTAATTTTATGCAAATCTGTGGCCTCTCCTGTCATATTTATTACTGTTGAATTTCCTGCGTTTATTCATTTATTTATTAAGTGTAGATGTTGCCCTTCATCCAAAGATCATAGGGTATTTTATTCTGAGCTTCTTTGCAGAGCAGGCCATGTCATAAGAGACTAGATGGGTGTGATGCTTCTAGCATTGCAGGGGGCAGGAGGCGAGAGAGAGGGCATCTCTTGAATTATGCCATCCCAGCCTCTGTGTAGTAAAGATGCCCTTGAATTTGGGGAATCCTTCTGGCAATGAGCATGCAGATTCTATCATTATTCCCTCAGCACAGCCTGACCACTAATGCAAGGATGTCCAGAGAAAAGCAGTTCCTACCATTTCCCAAGCCTTTACCTACAACAATGGATGTGTGCTGTACTGAAATGCCTGACCAAAAGTGTGATGTGCTGGAATCAACCTGAAGCCCATCCCATTCTAGTCCTATAGTTACTTTCTGAATCAATGGAGTAGAAAATAGCAAGGGAAAGCAAAGGGCCAAGACACCAGCGGTTGGATGTGTATTAGATTTGCCTTGGTAGTTCAGTCAGTAGAGCATAAGACTCTTAATCTCAGGGTGGTGGGTTTGAGCAAAAGATTCCTTCATTGCAGGGAGTTGGACTAGATGACTCTCACCATCCCTTCCAATTCTACAATTCTGTGATTCTAGATATGCTTCCAACCCCTCCTTCCTCCTCATTGAAAGATGCCATTTTAATGCCATCTTCAAACATATCAATCCAAGTCTTCATTCTAGGTTTATACATTGCAATGATACATTATCAAGTTTTTTTGTTTTTTTTAATCTTTGCAGCTGTTGTATTTCAGCCCTCATAAATACCATCACTCTACACTGCTGTTTTCTCTCTACATTTCCTATGCAATCACTCGATAGAGAACTTCAAATCCCACTGTGTATTTATGCAATTAATATACTTGAGTTTGCAGCCAACCCCCCAGGTCTAATTACTAATGCCATCTGCATATGAAAGGAGTGTTGATTTATTACCATTTTCCTTGCTGGCTATTGATGTGACAGCGTTTTCTGCATGTGTTCTGTGATAGAAGTTAAACCATGCCTCTGATATCGATTTGCCTACCTTTCAACCTTTGCTTTCCTCACAGAGGTGCTTTTTCAGAAGTTTTCCTGGTGAAGCACCGAACGACTGGCAAACTTTATGCCTTGAAATGCATTAAAAAGTCACCTGTCATCCGGGACAGCAGCCTAGATAATGAAATAGCTGTGCTGAAGAAGTAAGTATAGTTGGGACACTATACTTAATGACACAAAGCCAGGTGCTGTTTCCAGAGCCTCGCAAAAAGGCTACTAGATATGTATATATGAAGCACTAAAGGGCATCAACAAAAAATACGTCCCATGAGGGACAGAAGAAGTCATAGCTGAAACAGTGAAGTTTCATATTTGATTTAATGCACTAAAGAAAGAAATGCTTTAAATATGTTTTCTGATCTGTTCTTGCCATGTTGCAATCCAGGAACCAACAGATATAACAGCTAAAATTTAAATCAGCCTTTAGATGGCACATGTTAGCTTAGTGGCATGGTTTTCAAAGTGGGTGACAAGCTTTTGTGAGGGCTTAACAACACCATAGACTTGTTGTGGTTCATAAATGGAATAATTTAAATCTCAGAGTGATTTTGCAATACAATTCAAACCGCACGCAAAACAATATCATGTATGAAAACCCAGCCCTACAGGCAGGGTATAAGAAAGGAATTTTGCATGCATGCAGATACCAGCTGGGGTAGAGGGTAGGATCCACTTTGAAGGCTTTTTGAAAGAGAAAAATCTTCAGCATACAGCTATAAGGCAATAAAGACAGCACCAGATATGTTCCAAAGAGCATGTGCCACCACACTAAAGCCCTGGTTTTAGCATTATGCAGAATGGACTTCTTGATGATCTTTTGCAAATGAGGGTGGGTGGACCATGATAGCTAAATAAAAACTCTATGTTCAGAGGCAGTGTTCCTTGAATTATTATATAGCATAGTCAATCAGTGGGAGATAGTTATTTCTTTCATGCCACTCATTCCAATTGTTCATCCAATGATTGCAACAAAAAGGTGGATTATCTCAACCTTCATTCTGATCCCTCAAATAAATATTTACACTATTAAGAAGGCATGGTAAAACTTAGAAAGGGAGGGAGGGAAATATAAGAGCTGTTTCTAGGAAATTCAACCTTTAGTTGCATCATTAATGAGATAAGTGCAAGGAGGTTTTTATTTGAATGATTATTGTATTGTATACTTGAAAGGGCAATTCTGCCCTAAGAAGCAGTATATAAATTATGTAATAAATAAGAATGTGGGTATGCTTCCCAAAGACTGAGTGTACATAGCAAAACAGGCTTCAGAAACTGTGTGGTTTCTAAACAGATAAACTCTTTTCCTTATGAATGTACTGCGGGAGGTTTTGGTTATAGCTGGGAAGAAAATTTCTCTTGCTCTTAGAATTTCAAACAATTTTTTGTTGTTGTTCCTTGAACAGAAGAGACTCACAGTGCTTAGAAAAAACGGATGCTTCCCACTTTCCTGTGTAGATTGAAATAAGTACATTGAAGTAATGGTGCTTCATTCTGAATGGAATAAGTGTTGCACAAGAGAGGAATTGCTTTTAGTTTGACATTTTCTGACACTTGCTATGTTGTGAAACATTTCTATCTTTGGTTGCAGAATAAAGCATGACAACATAGTGACTCTGGAGGACATTTATGAGAGTACGACCCACTATTATCTGGTCATGCAGCTGTAAGTAGAGAAATGTCAGTGAGTTGTTGTGCTATAAGAGCTGCATCTTACACATTTTGTTTAAGGCTTTCTCTGAAGTCTGACAGTCAATTTATGGAATATTAGTTGGGCAACTATAGAAATGGTTTTACGGTTTTTCTATTTTGAGTCTTGTATTTTCTCTTATTGCACACTGCTTCAGTAGCTTCTGGCTATGAAGTGACAACATGAATGAGGTCCATCATACACATCTTTGCGATGAAATCCACACAATATCCCAGAATTGCAGATGGTACAATTGTGAGCCTTGTTTTCATAAACCCACCCATAAGTCCACTTCTCCCCCCTCCATTAATAACAGCTTGATAAGGAGATATTCAGAGCAGGAAAAAGAAAATTGTAGGTGGGATTGAGGGAGGGATCTGGAACAGAAGGGAGAAGAGCACTTTTAAAAAAACTATTCAGCTTTAAAGAGATTGGTCCCAGTGACATTAAAATCCATGTGCAGGCCACTTTTCACCTTTATTCCACTTGAAGTGTTTTGGTCAATGGGTTGTGGGGAGTGTCTTCTTCAATACAAGTGACCCATCCATAGTGGGCAGTTGAATTCTAAAGAAAATCTTCAGACTCTACCTCACCCCCATTTTTTTAAAAAAGGCAACTAGGATTGTAGCCAACGAAGTCATCCCATTAACAAAAGTACTTCCATTTGCACAATGGAATTTTCCCTCCCACTCCTTCCCCTGCAGTTTCCCCAAATTTGTTCTGGAGTAGATTTTGTGGGGCAGGGGGAGAATAGAGGGAGAACAACTTTTGTTGTGCAAGCAGAAGTCCTTGCGCGAACGGAATGATTTGCTTGGATGCAACCCTGAGGGATTAAGAGAGAGATTTCTGATTTGATTTCATACTGTGACCATTAAAAAAAGAAATTAGGTTAGTGTGTCAGCAATCAGGTTCCGAAAGCCTTTCTGGATTAAAGGTTGATTCTTCTAATGAAGGTACTTTGTGACAATTAAGTACTAGTAAATCAGATTGCTTCACAGAAGACTCGAAAGAGATTTGTGAGCAAAGTTAGTTGTTGTTGTTGTTACTATTTTCTTATAATCTGCCTGTATGACTGGACTGCACCAGCCAGTCTGTGCAGCTTCCAACAAAACTACAGAGGAAAGGGTTGGGGACGGGGGATTTCAAGCGCTGAAAGAATTAAATGAAAACTGATCCTTGTTCTTCAAAGAAAACATGGCAGAAAAATGCATGGTCTAGGTTCAGTGTGTTAGTACATCCAGTTTAGATTACTACTGACAGGGTTTTTATTTACAAACCCAGGAAATGGGCGGCAGAATTTCCATTATCTAGCTGCATTTTCAAGTTTCTTGATCATAGGCTTATCAGTGAAAAATGCAACAAAAATGGGAACTCTGAGTAGGAAGCGGAAACAAAAGCAATTGCATAGTAGAAATACAGTAGATATTTAGTGACTCAAAACATTTTAGGCATGTACCCCCCCCCCCAAAGAATCATGGGAACTGTAGTTTACCCTCACAGAGCTACAATTCCCAGCACCATTACAGTCTGTTCTTTGTGGAGATGTGCTTTAAAAATACAGTGTGGATGTGACCAAATGTTCACCATTTAGATATGTTGCTTCTCCTTTTCTTATGCAGCACATCTGAACGTTGAATCTTGCTTGCGTGCTGAGGTCCCCAAGACACCCCAAACCCAATAACTCAAACTTCACACATTATTTTTGTTTAAGGTTTTTGGCATAATTTTGGCCACAACTTTATTATCAATACAAATTGTGAGTGGTTGCTTAGGCATTGGTTAGACTATCTGTCCTCCCCGCCTTGGGGACAGCCCTGACTCCGTAGTCAGTGCGGAAGAGCAAGATCAGGGTCAACTGGAGCTGCGAAACAGACCCTCAGCTAATCCCCGCATGCTCCTTGGAACTTACACGGCCCGCACCCTGCACCAAGGGTTTGGACGAAGGGGATGGTAAGTTCCAGAATTCCTTTAACGGAATACCCGTGCAGCATTGGAGGGGCAGGCCCAGCCTATCCATACCCCTCCACCAACCAATTTTAACCAATGCCTAACCGCCAACCTTACAAGTTGTGACGATTTGCTACGCAGTAGGCAAAACCCAATTGGCACACACTAATCAGCCAAGAGGTAAATTCCTACTGGGCCCCCGCACCAAGGCGAACGACCCCATGACAGGCATAGCAAGGTCAAGCGAAGCCCAACAAGGGAGGGCGGGCGGGAGATCCGATGTCCACAGCAAAAGAGAAAGAGAAAGCTGTGGACCTTGCTTAAATAGCCACTGACCCCACCCCTAAGTTTGCAACATCAACTTTCCCCAGATAACCAGATCCTCCCATCTAAACAAGCCCTGGCTTTAACTTGCCTAGCAATCATGGGGTGCCTTGTATAGCCCCATCCGCAACCCGTGCTCTCCTTTTAGTGAGAACACGCTTTGCGTGCTGAGGTCCCCAAGACACCCCAAACCCAATAACTCAAACTTCACACATTATTTTTGTTTAAGGTTTTTGGCATAATTTTGGCCACAACTTTATTATCAATACAAATTGTGAGTGGTTGCTTAGGCATTGGTTAGACTATCTGTCCTCCCCGCCTTGGGGACAGCCCTGACTCCGTAGTCAGTGCGGAAGAGCAAGATCAGGGTCAACTGGAGCTGCGAAACAGACCCTCAGCTAATCCCCGCATGCTCCTTGGAACTTACACGGCCCGCACCCTGCACCAAGGGTTTGGACGAAGGGGATGGTAAGTTCCAGAATTCCTTTAACGGAATACCCGTGCAGCATTGGAGGGGCAGGCCCAGCCTATCCATACCCCTCCACCAACCAATTTTAACCAATGCCTAACCGCCACCCGAGCCCTTTACGCTCGCCGCCAACCACTCACAGACTAAACCACACCCTCAACTTGGACACCACTGCATCCAACCAGACATCATTCCCCAACGGGGAAAGATGCACCCCATCATCCCTGAATAATTCAGAGGCCTTGAACGAAATCAGAGGGTGAGGAATCACAAATCCGCCCAAACCAACCACCAATTTGCTTGCCGCGGAATTAATCCGCTTCCTAACTCTTTCGGTGGCCGCCGGGCAAGGGCTACCCCTCCAAATGCGGCGTTTCAGCAGCTGCGACCAAATTAGTGTGGTTGAAGGCACCAAGGCCGCCAAATCCCTCAAGTCCAGTAATATGGCAGCACGCAGCCCAAAGCAGGAAGAGGAAACCATATCATTCTCCCCCAGCTGCACCACTATCGCTGTAGGGGGGGCCAGCGTGGAGGACCCGTCTGTGCATGAGAGGCAATAATTCTCTCCACTGCATCCCTCGTCTGGAAATCCAGGACACCTGCACGTGCTGCGGAAGGCCCAAGCCAGCTCCCAGACCAGATTGACGAGCTCTGACAGCGGCCCAGTGCACAATGCTGTGTCCCACTATCCAAATACGGATAGCGGCCAGACCTAGGGTTAAAACACAAAAATGTCAGTACACACACCACCATTATTTCCTCACATATACTTGAATGCATCCGATCTCCAGCGACCCAGGTCCTTTATCCTCCTTGCAGACAAACCCCAATGGGCAGCTGTCGTTGCGGCACCAATACGGAAGGAGTGAGGAGCAAATTCCGATGCTTTGCGGCCGCAGGCCACTACCACCTTGCGCATCACCTTAGTGGACTGATGCCGGACTAAAGGGTGCCCATTTTCATGAATAAACAAAGGCCCCTCGCCTGCCGGCCGCAAGGACAAGTATCTCTTAAGATCCTTTACGGGGCAAGGACCCTTCTCTCCCGTTGCCGAGAGCCGAATGACGGCTCCCCTACCCACCTGGTCGGTCTTCGAATTCCTGATATGCACCCTCAGGTCCGACTGTGACATGCTCACGTCCTGCAACAGCAAACCCCTGGAACCTCCATCCCGTTTTTGCTCCAGGACCACCTCGCCTACCCTCAGTGCCCCAAAGAATGCCAAGGAAAAGGCTGCTGAAAATAGACGGGCCTCAAACTTGGACCAACAGATGCTCCGCAGTTACTGCGCATCTGTATCAGCAACTCAAAAGTGATGGGACTTCCGGGAACAGTCCTCGATGGGGTGAGCCGTCCCCATCCCTCCAATGCCCGGCGCACCACAAACTTCCTACATGGGTCCTTGTCAAAAGTGGCCCTGCTAAAGAAAGAAATTGCTGCCGAGTGAAGTCGCAGGGTCCTAGCCGCCCGGCGCATCTGGAACAAATGTGCCAGATACTTAAGCACCTGGGCAGTAGAATGAGGGGTGATGACCGCCCCCGCCGATTGGCCATTAAAGGACAGAAAATCAGCCCAGGCCTTCTTATTGGACCTTAGCGTGGAAGGGGCGACTGATGCTGCTACTCCCTGTGAAACTAAGTGTTGCCAAGGTTCCAGAGATGATCCGGGAAAATCTCCGGACGGTCTCGAGCCTCTGGCGCCAATGACCTGAATCGTTCCATCTGAAAACGGGACAGAGCATCAGCAATCTCGTTAGAAATACCCGGAACGAAGCGAGCAGAAATACAATATTAAAACGCAGACAGTGCAAAACAAACACCCGAAGCAAGGCCGAAACCCTATACGACCGGGATGACTGCTTAGCTAAAACAGTCACTACTGCCTGGTTATCGGACCAAAAACAAACCCGATGGTCCTTAAAATGCTCGACCCACAAGTGTACCGCAATAACTATGGGGAAAAACTCAAGAAATGTCAGGTCTCGAGTTATCGCTTCCCCACACCAAGCCTGGGGCCAAGGTTCAGCACACCACCTGCCGTCCCAAAACAAACCAAACCCCAGTGACCCTGCCGCGTCCGAATGCACTTGAAAATCATTGTGGAGGTTCAAAGTGTCCTGCCACAGTGATACGCCATTAATTCTTCCAGGAATTCCAGCCACACACGGAGGTCGGCTTGCACTTGGGCGGACAAACGAACCCTATGATGCGGTGCCTGCAGCCCCGAGGTAAGTTTGGCCAGGCGAGAGCAGAACGGGCGCCCCGGCGCCACCACCCTGCAAGCAAAGTTTAAATGACCTAGCAACGACTGAAGCTGTCGCAAGGTAACCTTCCTCAATGGGAGCAGTTCTTCAATGACCTTCCTTAAAGCAACTAACTTATCTGGCGGCAAACTAGAGGTTTGGGCCACGGTATCCAACAAGATACCCAAATAGGTAAGTTGCGTAGTGGGACCCTCAGTTTTCTCTGCCGCTAATGGAACCCCCAGGTCTTCAGCCAGGGACGCAAAGGCACGCAGCAGAACCACGCAATTCCCCGTGTCCCTCGCGGAGGCCAGTAAAAAGTCATCCAAATAATGCGTAACCCCGCCCAAACCGGTTCTGTCGCGCAAGGCCCATTCCAGGAATGAGCTGAAACACTCAAAAGCCGCACAAGCTACCGAGCAGCCCATGGGCATAGCCTTATCAAAATAGAATCCCCCGTCAAACTGAAAACCCAGCAGCCAGAAATCCTCAGGATGAATTGGCAACAAACGAAAAGCCGACTCAATGTCGCACTTGGCCAATAGGGCACCAGGCCCAAACTTCCTTATCATCTTGATCGCATGATCAAGAGAGGCATACTTCACCGAACAGAGCTCCGGGGGAATTACGTCGTTAACCGACGTACCATTAGGATGAGAGAGGTTATGAATTAGGCGAAACTCCCCCGGGGCCTTCTTGGGAACTATTCCCAAGGGTGAAATGTGCAAATTAGGAAAGGGGGGGGTGGCGAAAGGACCAGCCATACGACGTAAAGCCAGCTCCTTTTCAATTTTCTTACGCGCCACACCAGGCATGTCCATAACGGATTTCTGGTTCCTAGGATTCTGGGCTACAGGGGCCACGACCACTGGGATCCTAAATCCCAGCGAAAAACCATTACTCAAATACGACGCTGACTCTCTGTCTGGGTAAGATTCCAGTAACGCCAGTAACGGCTGTAGCCGAACCGGAGTATAGGCCAAAGAAAAGATATCACTTTCCTGCTCCGGGAACAGGAGGCTGGGCAGGGACCTTGGGGGGCTGCTGGGAGCCCCCTCCCCTGCAAAAGGGCCGCCTGGCCGCGGAGCAAGCAGAAGCCGAGTGGCTCCCAGAGCATTTGTCACAAAGGTGTGCGAATTTACAGGCTTGACGTTGGCAAATGCCCTTATTAAAGTCCCAGCAGAACCACTTGCGCCCAACTTTTTGGGTGGCAGGCTTGAATTTTTGCAACTCAGAAGCCTTCTTCTCAATACGTGGTGCCACATAAGTGGTCCACACATCCAAGTCCTTCCTGTCCCAGCGGGCCGTCGGTATCTTGGCCGCCCTACGCCTAAAGTTCTGGTCATATGATAATGCAGCAGTCTCGCCAGCCATCGTAAAAGCTGAACGGACAATAGACAGATAAACCCAGAGGTGCAGAGACCTCTTGGGAGACGCTGCAGAAATCACACCAGCAAAAACCTGGAAACTATCCATCCAACGTTCAAAAGTCCTGTCAGCCTTTGCTACAATTGTCCGTCTTTTGGGAACGGAAAGGCCCTTGTCCAGCGGCTCCTGACCATCGAGCGGAGGAGCCAAGCTGAAAATATCCACGTAGCGGCCATCCAGAATCCTAGACCGCAATTTGGAAGACAAGTGGGCACCAGGAATAATATCCCTAGCAGAATTGGTGGAGACTCTTACATCAGGCACCAGGACCCCTTCTCGACACTCCTGTACGGCGCCATACCTGGCCCTATGAGAATTTGCCCTACGCTCCCAAACTCACTTTGGCAGCCCCAACGACTCCCCGTAGCCCCAGTAAAGCTTAAGGGGGGGCCCCCTCATCACTGCTAGAGCTGATGGAGGAAGTACCTGAAGTGGAGGACGATGTGTCCCTCCGTCTCTTCTTAGAGTGCCTCCTGGAGCCCCTTTTTCGGCGACGATGCCCACCGGAAGAGGACCTTGGAGGAAGAGGAAGACTGTCTTCAATCGAAGAATCTGACGCTTCACCCTGTTGCACTGCACCTGGGGCTGACTGAACAGAGACAACTTGTGAATGAACTGGATTAGAATGCCCCAGCGCTGGGGGCCGTACAGGTGAGCCCCGTACAGCGCGGCCCCGGGTCGATGCGCTTCTTCTGGCGCCGACCCTGGCACGACCACGGCCCCTAGGCACTGCATCCTGCGATACAGGCAGCACCGGAGGTTGGACCTGCGGAGCATCAGGTAAGCCAACTCCGGCTAGCAGTGGCTCCCCTTCTTCACTAGATGATGATGCAGGAGAGGAAACATCCACCGGGGGAGGCGGGAATGCTGATGACGTTGACGGGGTCGAGCAACGGTGTAGCAGGCCATCCATCTCCGCCTCTACCCTTGCCAGTGTCACCGGGTCGCCAGACAAACTTGAAACCATAGCCTGGATGCGTTTCAAGGACTGACCAGGCTGCGGAGATCGCAAGGCCTGGGATGGGCCTTTTATAGGCCGCTTCGAGGAGCGGGCTGGAACAGGCCTTCCTGCTGCCTTCTTAGGAGCCATTCCTACTACTGGTGAGAAAAGAAAAGAAAATAAAATTAAGTAGAGAAAAAAAAAAAAAAAAAAACCAACTAAGTTCTTTAAGACGCTAGAATCTGCAAGAAAATGAAGCAGAATGAATTAAATAGTTAATTAAAACTAAGACCTAGACTATAAAATGATGCACCAGTAGACAGGAGGCAACCACTTGCTTACAGATTATGCAACAGATCGGTAACCCAGGAGCAGCTGGGAAGAGCACCAGCCACCAAATCAGAAGCTGTCCAATACGGAAACAAACCACAACCTTGTGCTCTTTACCAGCACACACACCTACACTAGCCGTCCAGGCTGCGTGCAATTGAAGAAATTAATTGCCTGCAAACATATCAACTGCCACAAGAGGTCGCAGTAGTACCAATTATACTCAGCCTAGGATAAAGCAACCACCAGGCCCTGCAATTACTAGGCCTGAACGCTAGAGGCCGCCATGTGGCCGAGAGGAATCAAAATGGCGCTCCCGCCTAATGAGGCTGCAAAATGGAGGCCTCACAGCTCTCCGCTCAAATCAATGCACCTCTGGGGACAACCAGCGGCACCCAGCCCCCCAGCAACACCAGGCCGGCCTCCCAGGGCCTGCTACAGGGCAAGGTAAGCCACCCCTAGCCAGGCAGCCAACAGAAGCCTGTGGGGAAGGGAGAAGCAAGGACAAACTGAGAAGAAATGTTCCCTTGACTGGGGATCGACCCTGCAAGAGGGCAGGGGAATTGAGGGAAGCCCTCCCCACACGGCCCCTGGGCCCAGGCCGAGCACCCCCCCCCCCCCCCGACTAAATTAAAGGGAATCAAAACAAACAGGAAAATTAAATAAAGTGGGGAAGGATCTTTCAGCAACAAATTAAAGAAAGAGGAGAAAATGGAGGAAGAAAAACAAAGGGAAAAGGTATACGACCCAAACTTCTGCTGTAGTCACTCAGAGATCCGATGAGATCCGATGTCCACAGCAAAAGAGAAAGAGAAAGCTGTGGACCTTGCTTAAATAGCCACTGACCCCACCCCTAAGTTTGCAACATCAACTTTCCCCAGATAACCAGATCCTCCCATCTAAACAAGCCCTGGCTTTAACTTGCCTAGCAATCATGGGGTGCCTTGTATAGCCCCATCCGCAACCCGTGCTCTCCTTTTAGTGAGAACACGCTTTCTCTGAATTTTCCTGAAGAAGCGCCAGTCAGGTCCAAAACTCTTTTGCTACCCCACTGATTTGGCTTCCAAGCTATTCAGTGGCACGGTGTGCTGAACTTGAAAGTAGAATTTAAACAGAACATCCTGAATATGTGATCAGAACGAATGTGCATGCAGTTCAGTAAAAGCAGTTTTATTCTTCTTCTTCTAATTATCTTCCTCCACAGTGTGTCTGGAGGAGAATTATTTGACCGTATTTTAGAACGAGGTGTTTACACGGAAAAGGATGCAAGCATTGTAATTCAGCAAGTCCTGGGAGCTGTGCATTATCTTCATGAGAATGGGATAGTCCACCGAGATCTGAAGGTAAACTCCTTTAGATACTCTTTATCTACATTGACTGGCAATGTCATTCATATATAATCCTTACTACAATATTTTATATATATATATAAATATTTATTAAAGTTTTTTTGAATACAAATGCATAAATAATAAACAACATTACTTATATCTTAACATAATTTCATCACTTCTTTGGACTCCCTCACGTCTCCCGCTCCCACTTACATCGTTAAAAAGTTTTTTTCAAGCAAATTACCATCTTGTTTACAATCTTATATCCGCTCATTTAAATACAATCTAGCAGTTCTCCAAAAGGTTTATATTTTCCTTAATCTCACTTATCGTCAAATTCAAATCTAATTTAGTGGTGGACAATTATTTATGATCTAGCATCCTTCTTAACATTTAACCAAATTACAATATTTTTGTAAATAGGTCTTAAATTTCTTCCAGTCTTCTTCAACCCTCTCTTCTCCCAGGTCACGGATTCTGCCAGTCATCTCGGCCAGTTGCATATAGTCCATCAGCTGCATCTGCCACTCTTCCAGTGTGGGTAGATCTTGAGTTTTCCAGTTCTTAGCGATGAGTATCCTTGCTGCCGTTGTTGCATACATAAAAAATGTTCGGTCCTTCTTTAGCACCTTCTGGCCGACAATACCCAGAAGAAAGGCCTCTGGTTTCTTAGTGAAGGTGTACTTAAATACATTTTTCAACTCATTATATATCATTTCCCAGAAGGCCTTCACTTTAGGGCAAGTCCACCAGAGGTGAAAGAATGTTCCTTCACTTTCTTTACCTTTCCAACATTTATTATCAGACAAATGGTATATTTTGGCAAGTTTAACTGGGGTCATGTACCATCTATATATCATTTTCATTACATTTTCCTTCAGAGCATTACATGCAGTGAAGTTCAGCCCAGTGGTCCACAACCTTTCCCAGTCCTCAAACATAATGTTATGCCCAATGTCCTGTGCCCACTTTATCATAGCCGATTTAACCATTTCGTCTTGTGTGTTCCATTTCAACAGCAAGTTATACATTCTTGAAAGTACCTTGGTCTTAGGTTCTAACAGTTCTGTTTCCAACTTCGATTTCTCCACCTGGAACCCTAACTTTTTATCATTTTTAAAGACTTCTTTAATCTGAGCGTAATGTAACCAGTCTCGCACTTTATCCTTCATTTTCTCCAAACTCTGCAATTTCCAATTGTCTCCATCTTTTTCTAGTATTTCCCAATACTTTGGCCATTTGGCCTCCATACTGGGTCTTTTTCGGGCCTTAGCTTCCAGAGGTGAAAGCCACCTCGGAGTTTTATTTTCCAATAAGTCTTTATATTTTATCCAGACATTAAACACTGCTTTCCTGACAATATGGTTCTTAAAGGCCTTATTGATCTTAACCTTATCATACCATAAGTATGCATGCCAACCAAAAGCATTGTTAAAACCTTCCAAGTCCAGTACATCACCTTACTACAGTATTTTTGCTTCAACATCACCAAATGATGCTCAAGGCAGCTAACAAATTAAAACACAAAACACAAAAGCGGGTAGGGGTGTGTTTTTTTTAATAAAAAAACAGTCCCAAGCCCCAAATTGCATATTTACAGTCATTTGGCATACTGTCATCTAACAAGGCTAAATGTCTTTGTGAATAATAATGTCTTTGCCAGCAGAAGATAAGCAGAGACTAGACAGGTTTTCCATTAACAGGGAGTTCCAGAACTTGGGAGCAACCACTGAAGAAACCCTTTCTTTAGACATCTTACTTTACTTTATACTCTCAACCTTTATCCCTAGCCTGAAAATCTGCTCTACCTAACTCCCGAGGAGGACTCCAAAATCATGATCACAGACTTTGGTTTGTCTAAAATGGAGCAGAATGGCATCATGTCGACAGCGTGTGGGACTCCAGGATATGTCGGTAAGCAAGTATGCTTGCTCTCTATCACTGAAGTCATCATGCATGACAACATGTATTCACTTCCTGCCAGCAAATTTATCTATTTGAATGTAGTGAACATAAATATGATATTGAGTGCCTAACCACTTTTATATTACTTCCTTCTCCTTTGTGTGTGGCAGTTAATTAAAAAGAAAATTGCTATCTCAACCTGCAGGTTGCTGACTGAATCTTGAAATTAGAATGTATTGATGCATACGCAACATCTTGATCTCCAACCCATTGCTCCTGTGTGTATGTTATCTGAATGCATAGAGTGATCCCACGTGCCTGGCCCCCACAGCCTCATACATATAACAACATGTTTGAAGCCTCGAGGGCATTCTCCATGTGATTGGGAACCCTTTGGAAGATCAGTCACATTGAGTCTTCTTTTCTACAGTTTTATATACTAGAGTCGCTTCGAAATTGAACGTTCTGTTTATTGAACATTCATCCTGATCTGTTTGCACAAAGTTTGTGGGCGGTTCTACAACATCAGCTGCTTGTTGGACATTAATTCTGGTTTGCTGGTAGAGAGGTTATTTAAAGTTGCATCAATGGAATTTCATTCCATACTTTCCACTGAATTATCCTGTTGCTTTTCTTACTGTAAAAAGTCAATTTAAAAGAAAAGAGAAAAGAAAGAGAAAGAAAGAAAGAAAGAGAGAGAGAGAGAAAGAAAGAAAGAAAGAAAGAAAGAAAGAAAGAAAGAAAGAAAGGGAACTGCACAGGAGCTCCAATTACAGTCTTAAATTTGTCAGTATATCAGTGAATCCCACCCACAAAAGAGTAACCGTCTTGAAGACTCTCTTTCAGACATACTCAGTGCCTAGACACTGAGCACAGCTCCACAAGTTTAGTTCATGAATGAAAAGGATTATTGATTTCAGCGGAATTTTGTTTAGACTTAACATGCATAGAACTGCAGCCTTATTCCATAGGCAGCTTGGTGATACACTGCTTAAAGTTACTGTCTCACTCCTGAGCCAAATGTAATTTCAGGGGATTCAAGGCTGCCCTATATTCTACACATAATTTAAGGTGTGTTACAGATGGACTATAATTTCCTCCTCAGACTTTCCAACTTCCAGCATCACCTGCTTGAGGTGTTGGATTTTTCCATTCTACTTTGCATCATTGAAAGGGATTTTTGTGCTGATTAGAGGAATGTGTGCTTTCAAATTGCTCATTTTATTGCTAACCCGGCTTTCCTTTTCATTTTCTGCAGCTCCAGAGGTGCTAGAACAAAAGCCATATAGCAAAGCTGTGGATTGCTGGTCCATCGGAGTCATTACCTACATCCTGTAAGTGTCATTCCCCAATAGTAAGTTTGCAAATGTCCACCACAGTTTTTAGCCCACAAGATGTTTTCTTGCCTGCATGCTTGGCTGACAGAGACAGAGAAAAAAAGCATAAGCAAACATCTGTGATTCATTGATGACCTGAATGAAAAGAAGAATCAACCCACTTCCCATTTTAAAATACTCTGTTCAGTAGCCTAGTGTGCTCTAATACTCACCATAAACAGATATACAGCCAACATTACAAACCAACATTTACAAGCCAACATTATAAATACAGGTTTTCCATCCTTATTATGGGTTTTTAAAAATCTGCTTTCTTTCTTACTGTGTGCATTCAATGCATTCAAGGCAGTTTTATAATTTAAAACACTAAAACAATAAAATGGCACATTCATCGTTGGATATTGGTCTCTTTTAAAACTGAGGAAATAAATAAATATATTTTTTATTCATACCCCACCCTTCCCGGTTTTAAAACCGGGCTCAGGGCTGCTAACAGCAAATATAAAACATTGATTAAATTATGACTTTAAAACAGCATAAAATACAATATAAAATACAGCATCAATATAATAAAATTCAAAAATTCAGGGGTCATTTTTTGGGGAGGGGGAACCCCAGTCAGTAGACATCAAATGATCACCAGGGCTAACTGGCCAAGTTGGTCCTACTAGGGCCAGCAAGGAGACGAGGAAAGAATTTAAATGTGGGGTCCCAGAAAGGGTTTCTTCATAGAAGAGGAAAGGGAAAGGGGAATAGAGGATCAGGCTAATTCAAACTGAAGGCCAGGTGGAATAGCTCTGTCTTACAGGTCCTGCAGAAGGAGATCAAGTCCTGCAGGTTCCAAGCCTCGTGGGACAGAGCATTCCACCAGGTTGGAGCCATCACTGAAAAAACCCTGGCCTGGAATTCTCCTGTTCTGCCTTTACTTTTCCTCTGCTCTCTTCCATCGTGACTGTGCTTGATCTCCAAAAGACCTTGGCTGAGAAGCTTACAAGCTAAAATGCTGTAAACCAGGGGTCCCCAACCTTTTGGGTCCAGGAGGGCCCAAAGAAATGGTGATGTGCACCACAAAATATACATTTCGCAGAAGAAAAATGGGCAATGCTCAGAACTCCCCAATAACACCTCATACCCTAAATAAATAAAGCACAGACAAAAAAGAGCAGGCAACCACCTTCCACAACCAAAGAAAAAGAAGGCTAAACCCCTAACCATAATTGCTATGCTCTTCGTCCATGGCTGGAGGCATGCCTGCCATACGAAATGGAAGGAAAGCTCCCACTGGTGCCACATGACAATGTATGTTCCCTTCTAATCTTTTCAATGGTTGTTTATATTTTTTCATAAAAATCTGACTTTGACTCTTCTCTGGAGCCCCCCCCCTCCAGTGAAAACACACCTGCTATAAAGGGGCCACAGGTAAGGGCTCCTGACAATCAGTTCACAAAATGAAGCTTTTGTGTCGCCAGCACAGGTCTCTGTTCTTCTTCTTCATCACCCATCCCTCCTTGAATAGACATTAAAGGTCAGTCATGTGTACAGTAGCAGCATCTAATCCAGGTGACTTCCTCCTTTTTTCCAATCCCCTTTAGCCTATGTGGATACCCTCCTTTCTATGAAGAGACAGAGTCCAAACTGTTTGAGAAGATCAGAGAAGGATACTATGAATTTGAGTCTCCATTTTGGGATGATATCTCTGAATCAGGTACATTCCACCCTTAGGAATCTGCTTATGACCGATACTCATATATTTCATAATATAAACAAAAACTTGCATGCTATAAGGATTCTGTAAATCTCTTGTAGTTATTGTTTGACTTTTATAAGATTTATATTTTATAAGATTTTATATTTATATTAAGAGCCAGTCTCGTAATCTGGGGAACCGGGTTCGCGTCTCCGCTCCTCCACATGCAGCTGCTGGGTGACCTTGGGCTAATCACACTTCTCTGAAGTCTCTCAACCCCACTCACCTCACAGAGTGTTTGTTGGGGGGGGGGAGGAAGGGAAAGGAGAATGTTAGCCGCTTTGAGACTCCTTCGGGTAGTGATAAGGCGGGATATCAAATCCAAACTCTTCTTCTATAAACCTTTAGCAGAAGGTCCCAGGATAGGTTACAGCAATGTAAAATACAGCATTAAAAACAGCTTAAAACACACGTGCACACATACACTGCTGTCCTGGAATCTAATCCTGTAGACCCTGGAGTTTTCTTATCTCTTAGTAAAGTGGGTAAATCTCCATTTCTAAAATCTAACACGGTTTGGAATGCATCAGCTGCTACTAATGTTCTGCTACATTTATTAGGTGAAACTGATCTATTTTCTAAAATTCAGACTGAGAATTCCAAATATTATTGGATAAATGAGATGATCCTTTTTCATTCTCTGACCTGTTTACCAATGGGTTTTCAGTGTTACTGTGGCCAGGAAACAGAGATTTTGCAGAGACATTTCGGTCTCAAAGCTTCATTGACTTCAGCTGGCCAAGAGTTCAGCCTATGATATTCTGGGATGGACCTGTTGCCCTCCAGATGTTAAATTCCAACTCCTATCAGCCAACATGGCCAATAGTTGGGGTGGGGATGAGAATTGTAGTTCAACATTTTCAGGGCTCTTGTTCTAGATCAGGGATGGGAACATCTAGCTCATGGGCAAATTTAGGCTCTCCAGGCTAGCCGGCTTGGCCTGTGCAGCCATTTTTGGACAGCCCCCTCCACTTGTCACTCACTTGGCATCATGTGGCAACAGGTGCAGAGCAGATAAAGTCATAAAGGTAAAGGTAAAGGTACCCCTGCCCGTACGGGCCAGTCTTGCCAGACTCTGGGGTTGGTGCGCCCATCTCACTCAAGAGGCCAGGGGCCAGCGCTGTCCGGAGACACTTCTGGGTC